>NW_023458555.1:5052890-5123256 GCF_013731165.1 Rhagoletis pomonella
CGTCATTTGTCCACTTTGTATGAAATACTACAAAATGTGATCAAAATATCTACTAAATTAACGACACTTTTTACTCAATATCTCGGAAACTAAAGGAGATATCTAAAAATGGAGAACGTCATTTTTAAGATATTGATTAGTTTAATAAGGCTGCATTACTAACTAAATTTTTACTAAATTATAGAAAAATTTGTAGTCAATATCTCGGAAACTAAAGGAGATATCTGAAAACTTATCGAAAGACCTTATTTCAAAATATATAACTGCATCTAGAACTAAATCGTCAAAATTGCGCTTACGACAATCTTTTACCCAGGCACGAGGTGCAGCGCGAGCAAGTTGAAATACATTTCCGAAATCGAATTTCGCTTTTTCAATCGCAGGCACACCTTGCACAATAATTTCCAAAAAGTGACAGAAAGGTCTTTCTGGCTGTTCGGACGTCGAAATAAAATTTCTCTTTGCGTGCAAAAGCTGGAAATATTGCCAAGTTTGACACGCTCTTTGGAATCGAATTAAACCAACGGTTGCAACATTTCGTACACGATCTTCAAAGGTGACTTTCGTAATTTTGAAACTTGCTATTTCTGTTTTGTAATATAGACAAAAAATCATGGCACAAATGAGACAAAATTATCGATTTCTTATCCTCTATTATCGGAGGCTTGGTTTATTTGCATCTGTGAATGATTATTCTTCGAAGATGAAGATTTTATTTATTGTTTGTAAAAGTTGTAACTTGACCGGTTTTTAGTTGAAATACTTTTTTATGTTGCCGTTTGTTATAAAATAGGCAACTAAAAATGAATATTACAAGCAGCGTAAATGTGTCGGTTGAAACAACGTGTGAAAATCAAATACAGGAAATTACCTACGATGGCACCGAAATCTATCAACCGTAAGTGCATTCAGCATGTAAAAAAAAAATATCTCGCGACACTTTTAATCTTTTCCCAATAGGCCACCCACTCTATCTGAAACGCTAGCTCGCTGTGCAGCGCGAATCGATTTCAGTAAAACTTCTCTCGACGATTTGAAAAAGGAAGACAAGTCTACAGAAGATGAGAAAGATCCATCACAATTTCAGCCAAGCCTGTGGCCTTGGGACTCAGTTCGAAACAAATTAAATGATGCTTTCACGGAAGTTTGCGTGCTTTCTGATGTCATAACAATAGCTAAAGATAAACGTTACTTAGTTTTGGATCCTGTTCCAGAAGATCCCGACGAGACTAAACCTATTGTGCAAGTTTATAGTCGTAAAAAGGCTTTGGGACAAGCAGCACAGGTTCTTTTAGGTGGCGCTGAGCGTCTGCGTAATTCACATAGTGAGCAACGAAACCGCAATGTAACAGATTTTCACATAGAACTACTTCGACTGCGACAGAATTGGCGACTTAAGAAAGTTTCCAATGCTATTATTGGTGATTTAAGTTATCGCACTGCTGGATCGAAATTCGGAATGAGTGGCACATTCGAAGTGACAAAAGCTGAAGATGTAACTGATGATGACAATGCGTCAGGAAGTATTGCATGTAGTGGGAATAATGGCTTGCCCACTCAATCACCAAAAACCACTTCATCCTTGCGAGTTATTGTCCCGGCCGAACTACAAGGAGTAGCCTACATAAAAGTTATCACTCAAAAAGATCAGGAAGATCTATGCACTGCTAATGTTAATCTTATGGGACATGGACCTAATATAACACAGCAGGTAAGATGCAGTTAATTCAGACACAAGGTTTATTAACACATAATTAAACGAGTTTTAAATTAAAGGCAGGTGTTTGGCAGAAAACTTTAGAATTTGCACAAAATGTACTATTTTGTAAAGAATTATTCTCTCAGCTTGCACGCGAAGCCATTCAGTTGCAAGCCCCAATACCGCATGTTGTTATTGGCAATCAGATTCGTGCCACTCTTCTCCCAGGAATACAACTCATTATTTCACTATGTCACTCCACAACGTTCGATTCCAGCCAACCGGGACCAATAAATGACCATGATCATGTGCTTGAACATTCATTGCATCAACTTTTGCGTGAAGTACATCACAAGAATTCTCATCATCCTTTTCCACATCCAACAAGTGGACCATTAGGGCCCAGTAAAAAGCGCATGCTTGCTGGTCCTAAGGCGGCAGATCGTCAAAGTTTACTTGAGATGACCAAGTCGCAAACTATACTGGAACAAATAATTGCCCAAGCCCAACATATATTTATGCGCAAACGGACGCAATACGTATTAGACACTTTAGCGCGTGATGTTAAGGATCCTCAGATTGTGTCACATTGGAATGCAATGAATAGTCCAACCATGTCATGTGTGAAGATTAATATTGTGACCCATGGGTAAGTAGAAGGAATTGAATGAATGTAAAAATATGCATACATACATACATTTTTTCATTGTGATTTCAGCTACGACACAATAAATCGTACGTCTCTGGTAATACACGTAAAGGAGCGTTCCCTAAAATGCATTTGCCGTGATGGCCGTGTAATGCATCTTTCGTACGAGCCACAGGAGTTGCGCGATCTTATACTTTGTCAGATAAATTCGCACCAGATATCATGTTTGCTAAATTTGGCGCGCTGTATGGCTTGGACGGTTCTATCTAATAGCAACAACCTCGGCATTGGCAAAGTCGAACCTCTGGGCAATGCTAGTTCTTGTTTATTGGCTTCACCGAATGGTGATCGTATGATCGCGGTGCAAATACGTTGCGACCCGCAAATCGATGTTAAGGTTTATATTGCTCGGAGTCCACGCCCAGACTTTATACCCAATCCACTGGTGCCAGAGAAATTCTGGGAAAATTTAGGAGGTCATTTCAAAGAAGTAAGTCAAGTTTATAAAATATCGGTCTAAACGTTAACTATCAATTGACTTTCCTAGGTCCGCTTTGACAAAATCGAAGGTAAGAGTTTCCTCAATAAAATGGAGTTCTTGATGGCGGCGCTTACCAGCAATTCGATATAAAAATCCATGCCTACCATACGTACTTATCCCATGGGCCAATCAATTTTATTTACATAATTGTGTAGAAATAATAATTTTAAATTAAGTCATGTTATAACTTGCTCAAATACACTTCATTTCTTTAAAAATGCGGCGGGTTTGAAAAAAAAATTAGTAGTTAAACTTATTCATAAATATTGTATTCAATACTATTGAATTGTTTGGCCAGCATAACGAGCAACAGGAGAAATAAATACGAAACGTAACCAAGCCAAACAAACAGTGCTACACACCCCTACCCCGTAAGTCAACAGAACTTCATAGAAGAATTGCTTTTCGAGGGTTGTCAAAGACAAAAATTACCAGCACAGCAGTTATGGGAGTTAGAAGTCAGGCTAGTTTAGCCACGTTAAAATCACTGCTATATTCCACACTGCTACAAACTTGCACGAAAAGATAAAAATAGCCAGAAGCAAAAGCGTTGGATGTAATTTCGTCTCTTTCGGCCTTTTAGTCGTCTGAAAGCCTCCAACTCGCGAGCATAGTTTGGTAGCAACTTAGCTATGTACAAATTTTTCTGTATTTACATACTTCGTAGTTGTAGGAATTAAGATGCTTTGAACAAAGATAAGAAGCCATGCAAACCAAAAAAACAATACAAGCGAAATAAATCAATATTACTATTAGTACACTCTGACGGTGCAATATACGCATGTAGATATGGAAGAAAAATTTTAGTAATATTAACACCTTAATAAAAGCATTAATTGCATGGCACCTTGGAATTGGAGGAATCCTTGCACCTCAGGGGCAACCGATAGCGACGAGTCGCCACAAACAACATCGCCCGTACGAAAGCGCTCTCAAAGTGGGTTTGCCGGAAACGCGCATCAGCGTGAAAATGGCACAGAGTCAACGAACGGTACCAGCACTTACCAGAAGCCATATTCAAACCCAAAAACCAAACATACCACCCCGGTGCTCTTTTCTACAAATAGCGGACTACATTTACGTGTCACGAAACCTAAGTTCAAACCTTGTGCACCTACTGGGGTATGTATGTGTGGTGGCACAGTCGGACCGAGATGTAACGCACTCAATATAACCGGATGTAGTTGTGCCATTGAGAGTGGCATTGACACACGTTTGCCCGCTTCCTGTATTTATGAAATACATTTCTGTGATTTGGAGCGTTGGGTGAGTACGATAATAAGGCTGTTTCAGGATTTGCAAGGTTAACAAGACAAGCTGTTTCAGCCATTAATAAACCTTATAAAAGGTGGCGTGCGGGAACAGTGTCCTTTAAAATTCTGTAAATCGTGAAGTTCCTGGAACAGGCTTAATGCTTTAGTGATATGCATACATTTACGTACGTAAAATTAAAATTAATGCAATTATTATTACGATGCTTAGAGTACGAATCGCGCTAACACCATCTGCCTCGAAGATACTTTTATTGTGTCAAGACGCAACAATAGTCTACCCAGCTCCAATATGTCGTCCGCTGATAGAGACAATACTATCTTTAAAAGCAGAAACCAGCGCAGCGGAAGCATTTTTTGCGTGCCCAGCGGCAGTCGGCACGCACTCGTAATGCCGCATAGAAGCCTTTACCAACGCAGCACAAGCATACAAAGCACATTTGAACGATTTGGTGTGCAGTGAAGAGATATTGATAATGAAAGGGAATTTAAACCTACTGAACTAAAACCTCGGAGTAATTCAAAAGAAGAAATAGAAAAATAGTAAATTTTTGTAAATATATGAGTGACTTTTTTATGCTTATCTAATCTAATAAATTGATTTAAAAAAAAAAAAAATGTAATCTTGGTGCTTTCTTCGTGCTCACTTGCTGATGCTTTGTTGCATTTGAAATGGCTCATGATGAGCAAGCAGGCATATTCGTCCATATATTCGCGTGGAACGTGATGCTTTCATAAGAAGAACTCTGCAGAATTTATTGCAGTTCGAATACATACATCCTTTTTGTGGTTGTCATCGTCGACATCTGTCGGTATTGGTCTCGTCGTTATCGGTAACAAATGATTGCTGTTGCATTACATAAATATGTACGTCTGGCCTAACCTAGAGTTAGTTCCTGAACTCGAGCCACTCCATAACCCTGGATATTGCAGGCTAAAACATCTGCAGAAGTTGGGAATCTGGTAGAATGACCTCTGTCGTTTCTGCAATTCAACTAAGCGCACCATTGCACCTGCTCTGTGAATGTGGCCAAAGAGAGAGCGCATCCGCTCCGTGCCGACAGTGTATAAAATTATCTTCACCGCTACCTTCCTCCCCTCTGCATCTTCCATTGTTTCCAAGAGAGAAATACAAAACTCATTGAAACAATATTGAGTTCTTTTTATACTTTTTACAAATATTCTTGTTTTAAAACTTTATTCATCATTTTCACACTTTATTTATGTATATTTTTTTTTTTGGATTTTCATGTGTGTTAAGCTATTTGCAAATTGTATATAATTAACACTAAAAATACTTACTTTAAACATATTTGCAGAATTCACCACCACATTTCATTAATTCGTTTTTCAAATTTTATTTTATTTTTTTTTTTTACTTTATCTTTTTTTTTTGTATGTTACTTTTACTTAAGATTTACTGCAGCGTTTTAATTTATCATTTCATGCATACAAATTGCAAAAAAAAAATTCACATCTTCATCACGAAATATTACCGTGGGCATAAGCCTAATCACGATGATCACGTTCATCATCGGCTTCAATGACATTTATTGCATAAAAGTGTGCATTCATTGCCTACATATATCGTCTTTCACACCCTTAATATGTACGACGTATTCAAAATTTTAATTTCCATGCTTTCAATTTAAGCTTATGTTTATGTATGTATGTAGTCTAAATTGCTAAATTAACTTTTTCATGTCTCGCTTGTTATGCAAACTATTATTTTATCTTTTTCTTATTTTGTCAAGTGAGTAATTTAAGTTATGTATGTATGTGTATATTGTGCTCTAATTCAAATTAATTTGCGGATTCTTCAAACATTTAGCGCTATTTGATCGTTTTACATCAAATGTCATGTATGTATTTAATTTTTTTTTTAGTATTAGCTGACTTTTTCGTTTTTAATTCATACTGATATTTCAGCATTAATTTTTGATTCGACTTTTAAGTTTTTACAATGCTTAAAAAAAAATCTTAAACAAAGTTAACTCTAATTTTTGGGATATGAAAAATAAGACTAAACCGCTCTAAGGACACAAAAGTTAGGAAGAATTGAAACGCGTAGCTATGAAAAACGAAGAAAAATATTTTAAGCACAATACAATGCACACATGTACGTACATACATATATTTTTTGTACAATGCATGCATACAAACTGTTTTTATTTTCATTACTAACGTACATCGCACTTATTTATAAATAGTTTTTAATTCAACCATTTTTTGTATTTTTTTTTTAAGGATTTTACGTTTTTTATGTATTATCTTCTAGTTATGTGTGTTGTCCCTTTCCTTTTAGTTAATTATAACTAAATATAAAGACTTTTAAGTTGTAATACTCTAGCACTAAAATAATAATTATATTTTTTTTTAAGTATAATAAGTAAATATTTTATTTAAATATGCATATTTCTTTAATTGTATTTAAATAGCAATAATTTTAAACTTTTGTACAATATTAAGTTATGTATTGATATATTTATAATATATATGTGTGTGTATGTATGTAGGCATACGGTAATATTTTTATATCTAATGCTTACATATGTATGTATGTATGTACGTGTAGGGGGGATATTTACTTTTTCCTCTGCCGTACAATCACTCTTTCTATCATATTAAATATATGTATGCTAGTATTCAATA
This sequence comes from Rhagoletis pomonella, assembly GCF_013731165.1. Lineage (NCBI taxonomy): Eukaryota > Metazoa > Arthropoda > Insecta > Diptera > Tephritidae > Rhagoletis > Rhagoletis pomonella. The sequence goes on from NW_023458555.1 coordinate 5,059,703, forward strand.
TTTTTCAGTTTTTTATTTTTTTTTATTTTTGCATTGTTTTTGTGTTTATATAATTTTTGATCTGTTTAAGATGTATGCGAATAAAAAATATTTGCAACATATTTATTTACTTGATTTATTATATTTTACATGCGCCGTCACAGCACCACCTTTCAATATCGCTTGCTTATCAGCAGGCAAGAAAATTCTTGTAAACCTCAGAAAATCAAATTTCTTGCGGTTTTTATTTTGGGGACGTTTTTTTTACATACAACTGTGCCGTAATAAAAAAAACATTATATAGGTAAAAACATTCTCTCAATTCGTCGACCATGACTCTTTTCAGACGTTTGAAGGTATTTCAAAATCATATAAAATATAATTAAAAAAAAAAAAAATAATAGTAATTGTTCCAAATTGTTATGGTTTGAGGTGTGTGTGAGTTTGAGCTTTGAATTGTAAAATTATATTCTATTTTTATTTTCACTTAATTTTAAATTAAACGATTTGAGAAATAACGTTTTCATTCCAACGTTTCCCAAGAAACCCATTCGATAATTTTGCTATTTACAAATTTAAGAGAACATGAACCAAATTCCGAAATTCTGAAAATGGGAACACGCCTGATAGATTGATTGTTTCGAAATACATACACACCTCCATAATACATACAAAAAGCAGATTCATGCACTTCAACAATTGTTTGATTGATATTCGATTCCTATTTATCTTTATAAATACATATGTACATATTTTTAATAAAATCATATTCCAATTATTGAATAAATTATGTTGTTCCACGTGCAAATTTATTTATTTTGTTTACTGCTTTTTCATATGTACTGCAGAAGTATTATGATTTCAAATTTCTGAGATATATGTATGCATGTTGGGCAATGGCTACACGCTCAATATTTATGACTTAAGCAAACACATAATATTTATTACGGGATCTGCGATCAAGATTTCTAAACATTCAAATAAAGGTTAATTAATGTCTCGATCCTAACGTGTAGCATTTGCCATAGAAACCATGCAGGCGTACGTTGGGGCTAGGGCGTAGTATTGAGATCAACATGTAAATATGCTGCTGTCACTTGCATACATACATATGTATGTGTGTATGTATATACACTGACAGTAATGCCTAACTTACCACCGCTATTATTTATTTGATGAAGTAGAAATTCGTACCTTAATTAAAAAAAAAAAATCAGTTAATTTAAATTGCACATTATTATACTAAAATTTAATGAGCGATAAAACTGCATACCCGAAATTTTCCCAAAAGAATCGATTAAAAAGTTTGAAAATTTATGAAGTTTTCTAAATTTTGTACAAAGTTTGAATCTTTTGTTTATAGTTTTTTTTATATACTGAACTATGTACGTAAATAAAAAAAAAAATAAAAAATCGATAATAATGTACGAAATACTACTTCATAAAAGTGTGCTTGCACGATATGTATTTGCATGTGTACATGTCACTTTTCACATATGGAAATGTTAACATATCATGTAAAAGCAAACTAGATTTGTTTCTGTACAAAGCAGATGCACGTACATACGAAATAGAAATGTTTCTATTTTCATCTGACACACTGATAGAATCATCTGAGTTTAGTTTATTTCATTTTCAAAGAACGTATTTTTAAATAGTTAAATAAAGACCGTGAATTTGACAGACATACGCAATTTCATATGTATTGAAAAAGTCACATTTACAGATGCAAATACATATCGTGCAAGAACACCTTAAAAATGGTTTAAACTTTGTACGTGACCGCCAATGTATATATGTATTTCTTTGTTCAGCAACTGTCACATTTTATCAAAAATAAGTAAGGTGGTGCTCGCACTTTCGAAAAAATAAATGAATATAACGGTTTATCTTCACCCAAAATCCATTATTTTACATTTATCTAATGCAACGAGAATTTTTGTTTGTTTGTAAAATTCAAGCTTTACTCTCCGATGAATATTTGTGATTTATGTATGTATATTTCCATTTAGTTTAAATGTAAAATTTTACATACAGTCAGTCAATAAAGTTTAAGTACAGCAAATTTTTTACAATACTGGCAACTATTTTTCAAATATTATATTTTTCGATAATTCCTTATAAAAATATGGTTAATTCTACAATAAAAACCCCAAAAATCAGAGTTTCAAACCTTGTGCAAAATTAAAGAAAATTCTGCAAAATTTCATTGAAATATTGCACTTTTTATTTACGCTCTCTAGAAAAAAGTTGAATATGCAGTTTTTTAGCCCATTCAATTTTAGTATAACAAAGTGCAAGTTTGAGGTAACTTACCGTTGATTTTTAGCACTTTTTTTTGTGAAAGGTGTCGCCCATTTTCTCCATATAAAATAAGTCGTAGCTTCCTCATGCTTGCACTTTCTTATACTAAAATTGAATGGGCTATAAAACTGCATATTCAACTTTTTTCTAGAGAGCGTAAATAAAAAGTGCAATATTTGAATGAAATTTTGCAGAATTTTCTTTAATTTCGCACAAAGTTTGAAACTTTGATTTTTGAGGTTTTTGTTGTAGAATTAGCCATATTTTTATAAAAAATTAGCGAAAAATAAAATATTTAAAAAATAGTTGCCCGTATTGTAAAAAATTCGCTGTACCTAAACTTTATTGACTGACTGTACATGATTTATCATACTTTTTAACCTATTATGAATTTATTAAGGGTCTTCACCTATACTCGTACGTTTTATATTTGGGCAATTGGGCGAATTTGCGCAGTGTGTTTCATGAGGACAATTTAATATTTTGTGCAATTTCTGACATTTAATTATTTGACAATACGTAATTTAAAAGTTTAACAATTTAAACTCACATTTAGTAAATATTTAAGTCTTACGAAAGAGCGTTGAGCATAAATAAAAAAGAAAGTATATAATGTAGTTGCTCGAGGGTTGCACATCACACTGCGCAAATTTGCGCGACAAAATGGCCCTTTTTGTAGAAACGGCTTTCAATACATTTTGACATTTCATTTGCGTGGGTTTACAATTGCCCAGTTTGCGAGAGTTTTGCGCTTTTAAATGAGTACCCTTATTATATTTAGAGTTGCAATTGTACCGAATCGCAGCACTTCCAGCTGCAATACTGCTCTTCGCGGCCTTTCATATTATACATACTTGTAATTTCACGCTAATGTGGAATTAGAGTACAGATACACTTAGCCTGTTCCAGGACTCCAGGCTTTAGACAGAAGTACACACATTTATAATATCTTTAGAAATATCTTCCAGGCTAAGTGTGACTAAACCCTGGAGTACTGGAACAGACTAATATACATATTTACTCCTATGGTGCTAACCGTATTCTAAATAGGTATAAATTTATATCTATACGATGTTTTTCTCCACTTTAATGTAGTAATAATATAAGTATGTTTGTATGTGTAGTCGTTTATTTTTAATATTTTACAGTTTAAGTTCGCTTTGATAAGTACAATATATTTATGCAGTTATAATTTTCATCCTATTTTAAGATTTACAATTAGTGGTATATATGTTTACTTTTTTTTTACATAAATGTGCCTTTACGCATTTTTAATATATATCCCACCTTTTAAACTTGCTTTATGCTTAGCTTGTCGAAATATAAGACATGCGTATACTTCCACACATAAAAAAGAATCCGTTTCCTGACTCTTAAACTTTTCGTATTCGAACTAGGGACTTCTTTTAATTTGAGTGCATTTATTTAAAAAAATCGGTCATCCATTGTCTATTATTATTATTTTTTGTTTAATTGCGCTTTTCCTTTGTACAATTTTAATACTCTCTGCAAATTTTTCAATGTAAGAGTTACTCGAGAGGTAATTTAGGGTAGCTGTATTGAGTTTTGGAATTCTTCTACGTTATCCGCCCATTGTCAGCTGTACAGTGCATTCCCATATACGACCCGAACAACTTTTACATCCTTTTAGACTTTTTCTATTACTTGGTAATGTTAATGCCATAATTTTACATATATGTACGTGTACGTCTGATCTTTAGTTTTACTTTGATATTTTTTATAACAATTTCCTATTTGCTGCCATTGCTTCATGTCCAGTGGGTTGCTTTTCAGCACATTTTTATTTCTTTTAGTAAACATTTGATTCGGTTCATTAGTCCTTAAAAAAAAGAACTTTAAATTAAAAATTAAGATCCTTAGGAAAATGCGGCGTCACTGCTGAGGGACTACTGTTGCTTGCATGGTTGATGAGATTGTTGTTACCGCTGGTTCCGCCGTTGTTGTTGGTGCTAAGATTGTGGGCAACGGCTGCGGCTGTTCCGCTCAACATGTTGGCGCCGAGAGCCGCAGCTGCTGCTGCAACCGCCGCTGCAGCAGTTACTGCTGCCGCTGTTGTGTGCGTAGGGGCCGGGTTGTTGCTGCTATGTTGTTATTGCATAAAATAATCCGGGTGTTCAGAATCTTTTTCAAACCGTTTCGCCTCTTCGTGCATGCTTTCCTTTATCTTTAGTATAGCCGCTGATTCGTTTTGATCGTTTTCACCTGGACCACCAAATCCACCCAGGTTATAATCGCCCATTCCGCTACCGGAATCTTCACGCGGCGTACCAGGACCGCCATTTGCCGGTGAATTTTTCATACCATCTAAACCGGTGCCATCCCCACCGCCGCCGTTAAGTACAGGACCCATTGTGTTAGGACCACCACCCATAGGACCCATGCCGCCTGGACCACCTCCCCCGCCGTCAGGTCCTCCGCCCATTGGGAATTCGGGTTTCATTATCGAATACATATTATCGCCAGGACCACCAGGACCTGCTTGTGTATTATCCTGGGGTGATGGCATGATCGGCGTTCCGGGACCAGGGGGCCCATTGGAACCAGGTCCGGGTCCATAGTTACCAGGTGAAGAGGATGAATACGCGTTCATAGGAGCTGTGGCGTTAGGTTGCCACTGGGGTGGCCTTCCGCCTGCGCCCATTCCCATGCCTGGTGGCATACCACCTGGGCCAGGTGCTGGGCCTCGCATGCCTCCTGGACCTCCATATCCCATTGGACCCATACCACCAGGACCACGAGGGGGATTCATTCGCGGATTCATGGGACCCATTCCGCCTGGTCGCGTTGGATCCATACTATTCGGCATCATTGGTTGACCAGGTGGCCCGTTAAACTCATTTCCCATTCCTTGCATGCGCACGCCAGGACGTGGGCCGCCAGGATATCGAGGACCACCCATAAATGGTGGTTGGCCAGGCATCATTTGAGATGGTGGTGGCTGTGGACTTGACGCATGCGTCGGTGGTGATGGGCGCATTGTGGAATTCGGAAAGAAATTAGGACCCATTGGTCCTCCGGGTCCCATGGGACCTTCGCCACCTGGTGGCATTTGACCCAATGGGCTGGGGGCCGGGCCGCCAGCACTATGTGGTCCACCAGGCCCAATGCCGTTTACTCCGTAGCCGGAACTAACAAAGCCGTAGTCATGGAAGGCCTTTGCCTCTGATGAGTGATCACATTGATCACGGCGCTCTGGAGCGGCACAGTATAGATCCCAAAATACACACCACCATGTATGTAGGAATCCGGGAGGCTCGCCTAACGTAATGTTCTTTTCCCATCGAATTTCAGATAGAAAAGTTTGCGCTGCTTTCTGGGCACCAACATGTAACAGGTATTCGTAAACATATAGCGCCAGTTTTTCACGTGCCTGTGCATCTGACGGCACTGATGATGTTTTAGCTTTTCCATACATTCTCTGTTGTGATGTATCGCAAGTTCTATGCGTTGATGTCCGACTTTCGATCGATTTTTATTGTTTGGCTGAGTTACTTGATTCAATTCAGTTTACACCGTATGTTCTGAAGATCCGAGCAAGTTCTATTCTGGTAGTAGAATATACTATTAAAGTTACGAGCACGACTGTTATTGGATACTACCAGCTAATCGTGTATTTACCTGTCTGCAATTGGTTTTCTAAGCTTTTATTGAAATCTTAATTTGTATTTTATTCAAATACTTCGCATTTAATGTCCGAAACACTTTTCTGCAGATATTAGCTTTTTCTTCATAAAATATACTTTTTCTAGTTCTTTTTGTTTTGAGGCCACCACACAAAATTTAATTGGCGCTTACCGCCACTGCGAAGCTCACGCAGCCATTCTCCTCTTTTCTTCTTTGACTTTCAACATATTTCATTTACTTTCTGTTATATCAAGTTGTTTCTGTGGGCAATTTGTGCGTTTTGGACGTCCCCCTGCTATTCGTAGTATTATTTGTCTAAAGTCTCAATTGCTTCTTCTTTCACGGTACCTCTGCCCGTTGTTCTGCCACTGCGCTGCTGCTAATATTACTGGTATCGTCAGTGCCACTTTTTACCACCTTACAATGCTCCCAACATCAGAGCTTGGCCCTAGTTTATGTGAAAATAATTTTTTTACTGGTATCAATTTTGCTACAGCTCCACTCTAACACGAACTTTTTACAATAAAAACTGCTGGTTTCTCGTCTTTCGTGCAAAATTTAGTTCATGTTTGCCTTGCTTGCTTCTTCTTTTTACCGTTTTTTTTTACTATTTTTTTTTTATTTTTATGCTCTTGTTGCTACTTCTGCTGCTACCTCTGCTTTTCACAACCACTTCACTAAATAATCGTTGTTGCGCTCGTGGTCGCACTCGTGTCCGTCTCAATCTCAGCAGTAGCAGACGTTGCCGTCGCAGTCGCCGATACACTCGAGCAAGATGAATGTACGTTTTGTTGTTAGTGCGCCGTACTCGTTGCCGTGGTTGTGCTTTCGGTGTGTTGTGTTGTGCTGCTTCTGCTCTTCACACCCTTCGCATAAAAATACCAATAACACAGCCACAACCTGAAACACATAACCAAAAAAGAAAACATAGAAGAGACGAATAAAAATAAAATTAAACTGAGAAAACAGTATAATGAAGGAATTGACAAAGTGTGCAGCGTGCGATGACGGTGACGTTGATGGTGGTGATGGTTGTGTGATGACGGTGCCTACGCTACAGAGCCGTACTGGCAGAATTTCAAACCACATATTTACATATATATATATATATATGTAGTATGTATATACATGCATATATACTTGCATCTACGTATGTCCGTATGCCTAGAGCAGGAATGTTGCGAATATCTGCATTCCCATTCGATATGCGAATGATTCGCATCATTTTATACATTCGCATTCGCAACAAATGATAGGAATGTTTTGCGAATGCAAATGTGTACATGGGTCCACCCTAATTGTTGAAATGGCGCTAAGTCTCTCTAACCCGGGTGCGGACAATAAGCGGCTTTTAGCTTCGGGCACTAAACGGTTAAGTAGTATATTGGCAACAAGTACTGCTAAAAGTCTTATAAGCAACCTAGAAATAATTTTAGATTCCTCCATCGAAAGCGAAGGCTCGGATGAGGAATCTTGAGACATTAAGACATGTGAAATTAAAGCTCAATTGAAGGTTTATCTTAAAGGAAAACGAGCTCATCTCGGTGAAAATCCTCTCGATTAGTGGAAAACTAAACTAAAATACGACAAATTAACAGATCTGTTCCAAGTGAGCAATTGTTCAGTGCAGCCGGCATTATATACGAGCCTCTAAGAAATCGCATCATGTGAGAAAAGGCAGCAACATTACTTTGAAACATAATATCCCCCTTTTGAACTTTGACTACTAGATTAAAACACTGTATAGGTTAAGCACTCGTTTAATGTTCTAATAATTCACAAAATATTTAAGTAAAAAAAAACGATGAATTAAGTTGATTATAGCTTTTTTTTTTGTTATTCCTAACATCCTCATTTGCGAATGCGAAAAATATGACATTCGAAACATCCCTAGTCTAGAGTATATTACCGTGAACACATGTATTCACATAGATGCATATTTATAGAAATGTATACATATGTATGTAGATACAGTATCGGTCATAACAATAGCATCCCCATTTCAAAGTGATATTGTTTGCCACTTATGTTTAAATATTTATTTTTAAGAATTTTCAATTAAAATACAGTTCACTCTCAAAAAAAAAAAAAAACCATAGAAGCCCAAGTTTAAAACTTTGTAGAAAACTACATACAAAAAATGCAACAAATGCTTACTCAAATTTCAAACATTTTTCTCAGAAGTATTCAAATTTTTGTGAGTACACAGTTTTATAGCCCATTTAATTTTAGTCGAATACTATGTAAAGGACAAGTTTCAAGAGCCTAAAAATTACCATTGATTTTTCAGAATTTTTTCAGCCGCAGGTCTTGCGGGTTTCTTCCCTATAAAAATAGTTTAGCGCAATTCATCTAAATACGTTAGTGCTTTGTAATCATGTAAATCTCATAAACTTACTTAAGTTTGTATGGAAAATCGGTTTATTTACGAGATTTGCGTCCATATTATGTTTATTCGTTATATGAAAGCAAATACTACGACAAAAAAATTCTAAAAAATCAAATGTAATTTTTAGCCACTTAAAACTTGCACATTATTAGACTAAAATTGAATTGGCTGTAAAACTGTGTACTCAAAAACATTCGAACACTTCTCAGAAAGAAGTTTGAAATTTCGGTGAAAATTTGTTGAATTTTTAATGGGTTTTGTTAGAGAGTGAACAGTATTTGAATTGAAAATTCTTAAAAATAAATAAATAAACATGAGTGGCAAACAATATCACTTTGAAAACGGGGTGTTATTGTATTGGCCGATACTGTATATGAATATGTATGTATCACAAATTTATGTATACATATACATACATGCATACATACATATGTACATAAAAGAGCGCATGACATGGGTACGTGACAGGGACGAAAAAGGGACAACGCAAGGTGCGTTTACGCTAACTTCGTACGTCCAGAGCAATCGACAAACACATTATCAGCCATACCACCAGTGTTGCCATTTTTATACTTTTGGAGCTAGATTTAGCTCTTTATTTTTCTATTTAGCTCCAAAATTTGGGATCTAGCTTCCAGCTCTTTTCAAAATTATCTAGCACTTTTTTTTTAGCTCCAGAAAGTTTTAGTTGTATCTGGTAATGTATTAAAATTAAAAATCTGTAATTTCATTGTACAAGTGTTGACTAAAATTTATTTGGCTTCTGTGATCTCAGGCTATTTGCAATACCTTTATGTTATTTTATTTCGATTAATACTTAGAAAAGTTCCATTTCTAATAAAGATGGGCGAAAGAACGATTTTTCAGGATCAGTGAAGAGAGTGATTGCGATTTTTAAATCACAGTGACTTTTTATGGCTATTGCGATCGCTAGTTCTTTTAATAACACAGAAATGGGTAATAGTTCTAATAAATGATGGCAAATCAGTGTTGGTACATGTAGGGAAAAGAGGTAAAAGCTTCATTTATTCACTCAAACATTGCCATATTTCACTTTGTGTCTTTTATTAATACTTCCAGCTTTATTTACTCGTTGATAAAATTTTTGAAGTAAAAAACTGAAACGCAAATAACGTGATCAAGCAAATCAAACTACGTACTTGAAAATGTCGATTTAAAACAACTATGGAACGGTAATGAAAAAAACGGAATATACATATCGTCGTTTAAAGTGCAAAACCGCGTATGTGAAGTTACCTAAATTATTTTGCTGGAGAGTAAAAACACACATATATCAAAATGGTTCTCTTTTTTATAAAAGTAATCGCATTTCTGGCTAGTATATTTCAGGATGAATAGATAAGGATTGTGCCAAGAGCTTGTGTGAGCAAATCCAATTTTTGGCAGCAAATGTCAGTTACGCGGTTTTGCAGAATGACGATACGCGATTTTGTACTTTAAACGACGATATGATACATACGAGCATATTCACAATGAATGATTAAAATTTTTAAAATCACCATTTCTACCATGATAGAGAAAAATCACAATTCGCAACTTCTGTTTACTAGCTATTGCCAGATGTGATTTTCATTCATGTCAGTAGCAGTCACTATAAGCGATTTTTAAATCACAGTGATAAAATCACCGGTAGTGAAATATCGCTCATCACTCATTCCTAATGAAAATGGCGCGTAAGCAAATGGAAAATGGGCAAGAAAGTCGATTAGTTTTTGCCACGTGCGCGGGAGCACACAAGCTACATATACCTGGCAGTAATTCAAGGTCCGATATGCTCAGCCGGCGTATTCTCTCCCAGGCGGCCACGGTAGAAAAGAAAAGCCAAAACTTAAGCGTTGACAAAATTACAAATTTCGAAATGCAGTCGAAAAACATACATTTGTATTCACGGGAAAATACAGACTTCACCATAAACTCTTGGTTCTAGGATAAAAATTAGAAACAAATCATTTTTCTGGACGCACGGATTTTGTATTTTATCGTACTAATTTTACCTTAAGGAGAGAAAGAAATATAATTTTCGGAAAAATTTTGCAAAAAAAAAATTATTCGTAACCTGTGTTCTTTTGGTAAATTCAAATATCTGAAATTGCAGATTTTTACAGTTTGTAAAGTATTTTTAGTTCATTGTCTAGTTTATATGTATAAGTAAGTGCATACATTTTAGTGTTGAAAGTGCCATAGCAATGAATTCAAAATATATGCACCTTATTTTGGTTTTAAAAGTTGTTTTCAGCACTTAATTATATAAAATTCGCTTTTTAGGTATATTAAAATTGTGGAAAATGTAAAAACAACTTTCCGTCAATAAATGCTCAACCTAAAAAAAAATGCTCTTCATTTTAGCTACTATTAGTATTATTTAGCTCTTTTTTCGACCCATTTAGCTCCAAACGAAATTTTTTCTGGCAACACTGCACACCATGCACATCAGGCTCAAAAGGCATTTGGACGAGTGGGAGGCGGCGAAGATTCTGAGGACATGCGCTTACGTTAATGTTAACGCGGCCCACAACGGCAGAGGCTGCTGCCGTTTCCTTATTGAAGTTTGCGCGAATCAGAGACATGATGAGTCGTTTTGCACTTGACGAGTAATCGATTTTCGTTTTATTTTCACAGATGCGCTTCGTTGCGCACTACAATTGCAGTCGTAGGTCCAGTCAATTCGAATGTGCTCCCTAACGAATTTGAAACTAGTGACAAAAGTTATGCTATGCATCTGGATCTAGTTGCTTATAATGCACACTAAAATAGGTGTGCAGTGTTTGCCCAATCTTCCAAAGAGGCGCAACTCAAAAATTAGATTCGAAAATACATACAATCACTCACAGAACTATTCGTAATTTAGTTTTTTAACAATAACAAATTTTGTACAAAATTAATAAAAAAAAGTAATCAAACTTAAAAAAATGTTCATCAAAATTTCATACTTTTTATTCAGAATAAGGATCAAAACGATCCTTTCAGGCGGGAGATAATGGATTAAAATGTTCTACGAAAATATTTCCCATGAAATTTTACTATAAACGTCTGAATCTTTAATTTCGCTCAAACATTTATTACAACCATTTTTCCACTAAACTACTTAGGCTGGGACATGAAAATTTTAGTAGGCTATAAAATAAAAATACGAGCTAACTTTTGCAAATCCATCGAATGTTTTATTACTGGATATCTATACTTTCAAAAAATATTAGCAAAATCCGGGCTGGTTTGAATTGTCATAAAATTGTCGCACAGTGTAATGAGGAAAAAAGAAACAAGTAAGAAAGTCTAAATTCGAGCGGAGCCGAACATTAAATACCCGGCGAAAGTATTAAAAATATGATTTTCGTCTTTCCGAAAGCTACCGCTACATGGTGAGCCGGGTTGTATAAATTTTGAGTAAATTAGCGTTTTAAATTTCGAAATATTGAAGATTGAAGCATTTCTGAAATTCACCGTTATATGAAGAAAAGTGGCCTCATTTTTAGTCCGATTTCAATAATTTTCAACGTTTTGCTTTTATGTGGAAGCACCGAGTTTGGTACAAATTGGTAGAACGGTTACCGAGATACATATATGTGATCATAAATGCCACGCCCATTTTCCAAAATTTTATCATAAACGCATTTCTTGGTAAAGAATTTTTGCAAGCATCAATTTTAAATAAATTAACTTTAATATTTACTGATTTATAGACGATTTCATATTTCTCCAAATTACCGTTATATGGGATGTGGGCGTGGTTATTGTCCGATTTTAAAAATTTCCGGCCATTTGGTATGCTGTACCAAGGCTAACAACTAAGTTACTAAGATATGCACATGTAACCATAAGTGGGCGTAGCTACGCCCAGTTTCCAAAAATTTATAATATTCTTATTTTTCGTTTAAAACTACTGCAAATATCAATTTTGAGTAAATAATCTTCAGTAGTTACTAAAATATCGCAGTATTCGCATTTCGGAAAATTACCGTTATATGGAAGGTAGGCGTGGTTATTGTCCGATTTTGCCCATTTTCAATACCATCCGTCCTACGCCCGAAAGAAGTGCACGTACCAAATTTCGTTAAGATATCTCAATTTTTGCTTGAGTTATCGTGTGCACAGACGGACGGACGGACAGACAGTCACCGCTTAATCGATTTCTCTTTTCATTCTAATCATTTATGTATACATTTGTCTATATCTAGCTCGATTCGTTTTGCCTGTTACAAACAACCGTTATGTGAACAAAGTTATAAAACCCTTGTGCACAAGTGCGCCCCGGTATAAAAAATGTCTTGGGGAGTGCTTGGAGCGCGCTCGCGCTCTTTCTAGGTTCCTAGCTCCCCGCGGGGTACGTAAATTAGTAACGACCAGAACATCGGCGCGTACACATGTGTCGCTACTCTCTTAAGTCCTGACCACATGCGACCACTTACGTAACATTTTTTGGCGGAGGTAAATTTTTTTTTTGTTTGAAGTGGAAATTATGTTTTACTTTAATATTTTTGATAATACACACTTCGTTTTTTTTTCTAAAACTCTTTGTTCAACACTTTTATTGGGGTCACTCCGGACCACATGCGACTAATTGTGTGATTTTCTTTATGCGCCTAATTAAGGGTTAACTACTCTTTTTAAAGAAAAGCATACAGTAATATAAAAAAAAGTAGTGCAGTATTTAGTTTTAAAGCGAGCAAGTCTTCTCGAACTTTGTACATTATACTTGATTCACTTGAACAGGTACACATATTTTCCTCGATATCCATGTTTACATATATCTGCCCTTGTGGGCATCAGAGGTAGCTTTTTGTTTTCGTTTTGAACAATGATTAATTTTGAAGAAAAGTGGTGAAAATGAAGTAATCACCTTGATTTTATTCCACTTTTTATCAAACTACACGAAAATTATGCTTATTATTTTGATTCACTTGAATAGGTACAAGGACTTGTAGCCTCCTTATGTGTACAGCAAGTTTATTAAAGTTGCATTTAAAACATTTTTAAGAATTTAAAAGATTATTAGACCTATAACAGAGCAAGAATGCGCGAAGCCTAAATGGAGGGCTTCACAGATCCAGGATTTTGCAGGCGATACTTTGGAAATAAAACTGTTTTTGACAGTTGAAGCCGGCTGTCACCATGGCATGAAAAAAGCATGAAATGGAGCCATAACACAAAAGCTAGACGGAAATGCCAAAAGTTCTTTACGAGGCCAGCATCTTGTTGTCGACATAGTGGACAAAAATGAAATAAAAACGTTGACACCTTCCTTGATGACACCACAATGAAACTACGGATTACTCTATACACTTGTGTTCAGAAAATGTCAAAAAAGGACATCAATTTTACCACAAAAAAGGTTAAGAATCATGACTGGAATTTTGTAAAACTCGCATGCCTGAAAGTACAACTACTAGAAAATGGCTACAACGGATTTAATAACTGTCACGATTTTTTAAAAGACGAACGTTGTGTTTTACCCCTCCATGATCAAGAAGATAGTAGGCGGTCTCAACTGCGATTTCACAGTCCACAACAATTGAGACAATATTTTAAGCTTCCACAATTACGAACACTTCATGCAGAACAAGTATTAAGGAATTTCTTTTTTAACATTTGTCGCATATTTTCGCATTTTTTCTTGAATATGCCAGCAAAACTACGCACCGATCCGCACTAAAGGAGCGGTAAAAACGAGGATAACGAAGCTAAGTCATAATTTTTCCAGCGTTCGTGCTATTTACAGGACCCAAACTTAATGGAAAATATTTGGAATTGGATTTTTTGCAAAGTTTGCGTGTCAGACAATCCAAGTGATGATTGGCCGTTATTCTTTCCGTCGATTACATTGGTAAGCAGCGCGGTGTCCTTGATTTTTCAAAGCACCTCTTGAATTGTCCACCGGATAATGGTTTTTCCATACTTTGGAATTAAGGATAAGTATCACATACTAAAAGTATGCTTTTGTTGGTTCAATATAGTCCTTTCCTTGTGTTAAATTCACTGTGCCTATTCAAGTGAATCCAAACAATAAACATAAATTTCGTGTAGTTTGATAAAACGTGGAATAAAATCCAAAGTAAAAGAGGTGTTGTCTACATTTTCTCCGCTTTTCTTTGCAATTGATCATTCTTTAACATGAGATCAAAAAGAAACTTCTCCGATGCCCAGAAATTTAGATGTAAGTTCAGATCTGAGGAACACGTGTGTACCTATTCAAGTGAAGCGGGCTGTACCTAGCTGCAATGCAAGATATAGAGAACAAAAGTATCGCTATTCCGCTCTCAGTGAACTTGACAGAATCATGGGGATTTTTCTTGCTCTAACTTACTCTAGTTTTTGTTTCATGAGCCTGTCCTACCTATCTGTACTTTTAAGTCGCAAGACTGTAACAAATAAATAAATAAATAAAATAAAATAATAGTTGTGTTTAATGAGACCGAAAATAGTTCAGAGCAGCTCAAGTTAGAGCATAATCGAGCAGATGTCAAAAAAACAATAGAGAAAGTTAGTGCAGAGTGTCCATATTTGGCGATTTCGCGCCAATTTGGCGATTTTTTTTGGATATTTGCTCGTAAATATTTAGGAAATCGCCATTGGCTTAAAAGCGGAGTGTGCGATTAATCAATTAATAAGAGTTATAATAAGTTTAATAATTGCGCAGTACTATTGCAAAATGTGTTCAAACAAATATTTTTTAAAAGTATGCGTATTTAAAAAAAAAAATGTTTGTACATCTCTATTATAAAAGTGATTTATGTTATTTATTATTATCCTCTGAAGGTATTATATTCATTTTTGGTTTTAAAAACTATATGACTTTTATTAAAAAAAAATTGGCGATTTTTTTCAGAAATTGCGCCTTTTTTTAAACAATCTGGACACACTGAGTTAGAGCAACACAGTTCACAAATCTTATGAGCTCTAAGTTGCTCTAGTTCCACTTAGCGCAAGCTCATGAAACAAAAACTAGATTAAGTTAGAGCAAGAAAAATCCTCTTGAAACACAATTTTGTGATATATCTTAACCTAGTGTAACCTACAGCAGTCGGTTTTTTTTTTGCTAAAAGTTACTTGTTAAACAAAATGTTGAACGAAATATTAGTACATCTACGTGAATTACGTAATTTATGTGCTATTTAGCTGTACAAAAACTGCAAAAGGACTCAAAATCAAAATAAAACTACTATGAGATTTATGTAAACATCCAATTTAAAAACAATTTATGTTTTCATCAGTTAAATGTGCTTCATATGCATATACAAATAAACATATTGCACAAAAGCTTATACTTCTATTTCACAGCAAAGCTACGCTTTTCCCAAGTAAATTTGCAAAGAAGCAACACGGTGGGTGCCACAGCTAAGGGAGCGGTGCGAGAGAGAATCCTGTTAGTTTATCGAACCTTGTATTATTGAATCATGAGCCTGCGCTAAGAGGAACTAGAGCAACTTAGCGCACGATTTTCTGCACCAGCTTCTTCGATGGAGTAACTTAAGAGCAAGCAACTGTTTCGAGAACTTCTGCTTGAAAAGTGTTTCATCAGATTTCTGATCTGAGCTGCTCTAACTTGCTCTATTGTTTTTTTTTTGTTGACAGTTGCTCGATTCTGCTCTAACTTGACCTGCTCTACACTCATTAAACACAACTATTATATCATTCTTGGCTGCAATGTTGTCCGACATGGAATTTCCTAACTTTTGAGGGTATTTCGGTATTGCAAGCCTTTGAAGTGGATATGGATAGTTTCCATGTTACATATGTAAAACCCAAGCAAAAGGTTTTTGCCAAAAATTTTAGACCTTTTAATCAATGAGAAAATGTGCGATAGAGGGCAGAGCGTTCTAGAGTTGCCATGAGTGCGAACGCAGGTATATAAGGCCGCTGCTACAGCGCACGAATAGGCAGTTGCGAATCAGCAAGCTACAAGTTAAATCGTAAAACAAAGATCCATTTTCATTATTTATTGAAGTATTGATTTCTTTTTAAAAAGCGGTGCAGGCGAAAATTTTTAATAAAAAAAATTCGCGGGATTTTTTCAAGAACGCCCTACTTTAGAATTTTGCTGAAGAACGCCCTATTTCAGAGTTCATTTCAAAAACGCCCTATCTTAGCTGCCGATTCAAAAACGTTTCTATCTCATCACATTTTCATTACAATTTGAAGTGAGACAGGGCGTTTTCGACCCGAATTCTGAGGTAGGGTGTTCAGTCGAGAATCTGTGTACGCGGTAATCTCAAAAAATACTGAACGGAATTTGACGAGATTTTCTCTAATATACTTTGTATCGACAGGAGAGTGACCTTTTTAACCGACTTCCAAAAAAAGGAGGAGGTTATCAGTTCGTCGAAATATTTTTTTTTTTATGTTTGTTTCCGCATAACTTTGGACCACGATTCAACCGATTTCGATAATTACTTTTGCATCGGAAAGGTAGTGTCTCAGAGGTGGTCCCATACTAATCCGGTTAAGATCCGATCAGTGGATCATGAGATATATACATATATATTTTTTTATATGAGAATTGAAGTCGGTTTTTTTTGCTAAAAATTACTTGTTTACTTAGAAGTTTAATAGGGTTGCCACCCGTCTAAAAAACTATAGGAACCGCATCGTTCGTTGGATTACAAAACATAAAGTGTCAAAAGAAAGGGCTGGGCCTCTAGAAGAGCACAAATATTTTAATTTTTGAATACGGTTGCCACCTGTTGATAAAATTACTATATACAATCATTATAAGCGTAGGCATCAGTTCAGCACCGTCGTAGTCAAATGTAGACTTGGCTTCTAGATATGCAATAGTGTATTATTTTTTTGAGTAGGGCTGCCACCTAATAAAAAGTAAAAACATTTTCACGGTTCGTTGGGTTACAATACGAGATATCAAATGAAAGGGCATGGCCTTCGCATATGCAAAAACTAAAACTTTTTGAGTAGGGTTGCCACCTATTTAAAAATGTCTATCTTCTATACATAGTTTAATAGAAAATCGAGATTCTCTAAAACTACTGAACGGATTTAGACGAGTTTTTTTAAATATATCAAATGAAAGGGCATGGCCTTCGCATGTGCAAAAACTAAAACTTTTTTAGTAGGGTTGCCACCTATTTAAAAATGTCTATCTTCTATACATAGTTTAATAGAAAATCGAGATTCTCTAAAACTACTGAACGGATTTAGACGAGTTTTTTTAAGTATAATAATGAGGAATATTATCTTTAGTATTTTAAATTTGTATAGGGTTGTCACCTGTCTAAAATATTATAAGATCCGCACTGTTCGTTGGATAACAAGAAATGAGGTGTCAAATAAAAGGGCTCGGCGTTTAGATGTTCAATAATGTATTGCTTTGCCACTTTTTAAAAATTATAAGATCTTCACCGTTTGTTGAACTCAAAACTAAGGTATCAAGTGAAAGGATATGGCCTCTGCATGTGAAATAAGTTTTTTGTTAATGTGTTTAGATTTTAGGTATCAAATGAAAAACCAGAGCCTTCAGATTTGCAGTAAGTTTTTATTTTTCGAAGGGAGTTGCAACCTGTGTACAAAAATGTAGGCTTTTGGTTAGATTACAAGAAATGAGGTGTCAAATGAAACGGCTTGGTCTCCAGATGCGCAATTATATATAATTTTTTTTTAGGATTCCAACCTGTTTAGTTGTCTATCACACCTTATTTAATATCTACACTTTCAACGCGTGGCGAACCCTCGCGCATACGAGACCGACTAGTATTACAATAAATTTAAGTGAAAATTGACGGTTTAAATTGAAATTTAGTGATAGTAGTCGGGATATTTTAACAACAAATTACTTAAACACTATTAGCAACAACATTGTGAAAGTGATAAACTGAGTAAAAGAAGACCTCCATTAATATCCCCACCAAGTTTTATAAAAAAAAAATTCCGTAAACTTTGAATGATATAGCCATTGCTTCTGAAAAGGAAATCTCAGCCAAAACTTTCATTATTTTTTCGAAGTATGGATTGTTTTTTTTTAACGTTTTTGTGGTAAAGGGGTAACACTATATTTTTTTATGCAGAACTTCTTTTTGCGTACGCAAAAAATAAATTAACATCATCACGCCAAGATCGTTAAGCCTTCCACAATATTTTTATGCAGAGCTCTTTTTTTTACGTATTGCAAAAACACATTATACTCATTTAGTCCCTAATTTTATCGAAAGTACATTGTTGAAAATCCCTTCGTTTTAGTGTCTTTAATTTTCGAACATCTGGTAGCACCCTTTCTATTCACCATTACAGCCATTTTAATTTATTTACTTGTTTACTTTGTTAAAAAGTAGTGAAATTATTAAACGCGTTTTATATTGTTAAAAAATTAAATAAAATACATTTAATATACTGAAAATACACGTGAACATTGCAAAGATCGTATATTTATAAAAATATAAGTGTTAAGTGCTCTTTTTATATGAAACTATGCTAGTGAAACTACAAAGAATTTAACAAAAAATTTGTTAAATACTTCTACTAATAAAGTGAATCTATACAACTCTTAACATCCCCGCCAAGTTTCATGACGAAATTCGTGATAGTTTTGTGAAATCACTCAAAAACCGATATAATGGAAAGCCAACCCAATAAATTTAAAACCTGGGCCTAAAAATACTTAAAAAAAATGCTTTTGACAATCTAGTCTTAATGCGGATTTCTTCATACATATGTTGTAGTTTGAAATATATACTTACATACATATGTGGGTTTATAATAAAATGGTAATTTTTATCTGAACAGTACTCTATGTACTTTACGGACATGTACATATGTATGGCAAGATTTGTTTTGTATGCACTTTATTTTAATATATGTATACATAAAGTATGTATGTATGTACATACATATGTTTGTACGTCCATATGAACTTAGATTGTATACATACATACAACCGCCACCATCAAACATCAGTGCCATATTGGACGTAAAATATCAAATGAAAGGTGTGTTACAGAACTTAAGTGATAATATTTACAAACCTTTCTCGTTTTTTGTAATATTTTATCAATGCACTTTGTTTCAGAGATCCTCTTCTTTTCCCCAGCTGCTTGGGGCAAAGTGTTTCAATATCAAAACTCTGCAAAATTGGCTCAGCGATCCCCCAGCTAAAAAAAAAAAAAACAGATACAAACATACATATATGTGTGCACATATAGGTAAGAGGAAAAACAAGACAATAAAACGTTTAAAGAGCGAAAGCTGTGGTCAAGAGAGAGCGTCATATAAACACGAAATTATTCACATACGTTATTTACTTTTTTACGTTATAACGTAATCACTTACGATGCACTGCGTTGCACAACACCACTGGAAAAGTACACACCAAATTAGCTGCTGTACCCAGATTTCACATTTGCTTTGCGTTCGGTTTTACGTGGTAAAACTATGCGTGAGCAGTTCCACCAATATTCGCTCATTTGCTATTTCGTTTCTTTTCTATACTTTGTTGCTTCTTCCTTCTGTTTTAATTACAATTTTAGATTTTATGTATTTTCCGATATTCACAATTCTTCGACACGCTTTTTCAATTACCGATGTATGTACATTTACCAAGCTTCTCAATATTTGCATATAGAATTGTTAGTCAATTACACATTATTGCATCTAGTTTACTGTTTTCAGTCATTTAAATTAATAAAGCTTTGCAGGTAAAAATCGTTCAACATGACTTCGTTCACTTATAATTTTAGTTGATTTTAAGTTTTTTCTGCAAAACCCTTCACACACGTATGCCGACTGAGCACACTGACGTCGTCACTGCCGCCGTTTCTGCCAACACTTCCAACGTCGCTGCCGGGTCTATTGTCAATTTTGTTGCAGCCTTTCTTGTTGTTGGTGGATCCAGTGCTGTCGTTTTCCGTTTTTCACACGATTCGATTTCTTGCAATTGCCGCCTTCTCACTCTAGCCACTGCCTGCACTGCTGCTTCTGCTTTAACCAATACTTGGTCTTTCTCTGCTTCAATTGCTTTTGCTTTATGTTCGTGCACTTCTACTTGCTTCACTTGAAGTTTTTCTCGTACAATTTTTTCAAATGTATTTTTGCGATACAATTTCATTTTCATTCACTTCCATTTTATGCTTTTATCATTTTAATAGATTTATATTTTTATCCAGTTACAATTTATTATATAAAATCACCTTTTTTCCCGTACAAATATTAATGAAACGACCCCGAGTTTTTCGCCACAAGTACGTCTCTCAATATTAAATGGCTGATGGTGTACACTTTCGAGACGACACACATTTCCAGGGTTGCCAGAGTCCAATTACCGACCATTATTGTAATTTTAATAAATTGGTGATATATGAGAGTTGTAAATTCTCGCACGTCAAAATTTGAGTAGCGGTTATAAATGGTTAATACTTGGTATTTAGCATGATAAAAAAATTAAAAATAAAATAAACATTTTGCATATTTGCAATAAAATAGAAAATACTTTCTTGCATTTTTCTCTCACTGGGAGTAAATGTTGGCTTACGCTATACAAATTTGGTTATTGGCAAGTTACTGGATACTTTCTTACTGCAATCTTAAGTCTAACATGAACCAGATTAGAACTGTAGCAAACCGTATGTATTCGCTACTGAGTAACGGGTTCAACCCCTGACTGGAAGTACCGAATCGTTACTCACATAGCAATCTCGTTACTCGCATTTTCCGTATATGCACCATTAACATGAACCAATGCAACACAATATATTGGGCGGGAACGAAACTGTTGCGTGTATATGTATGTACATACATACATATGTACGAATGAACATTTTCTTATCCTAGGAGATTTGTTGCGATGATTCGTGGGCGGTTCAAGTGCTTGTATCAAAAGTAACGATACGAAAAATACGGGTGTTGATTGGATTAGGGGGAAATTTTCCAGACTTAGAAAAAACAGGGTGATGGGGGGTGTAGTGGGGGTCCCCCTCCGGAGGCTTATAGTTCTTAAATAATTAATAGTTAAAGTTGCAAAAAAGTGTAATTCAACCTCACTTTTTCCTTTGAAGAGCGAATGAACTGAAATTTCCGTGCAGCCACACATACCAAATATGTCGAAAAACAAACTGAAAACGGAAACAATGAAAACGCACGTTTTTGAATGTTTTGCATCACGTGATTTTTTATTACAAATTTTCACTTTGTAATAAAATATTGTTTTACTTTGAAATTTATATATTTTATATACTTTATATTTCGTAATGCCTAACAAAGTATTTTTCGGTAAAGTTTTCAACGATCTGGCATTACATACTTCGCGGCCACTTCCTCAGCACCCCCTGCGAATTTCATTAAAAAAATCGCAGTACTTTGCCTGAAATAGGAAATGGTCCATTATTGGAAATCTCAGCCTGGATTAGTAACGAATATATACGGGTATCGAAATTTTCGTTACTTTTACAGCTCTAAACCAGATTACATAAGAAGAGTAGCTATTTGTAATTGCAGATATGCAATTTCTATTACAGCGGAGAGTTTCGTAAAAACTCAGATTTTTTGGCGTATTCGAGGAGTATTAACATTAGCTGGCGACCCTACCGAAACTCTACAGGGGTCGCATCGGCAAGTTTTCTCCATTGTATTTCGTCATAGAAGAGTAACTAGCTAAAATCTATATCTCGTTTCATAATATTGTCAGCGTTCTCGTTTTAACACCTGGTTTTACCTATTGCTATTTAGTTTTATGGTTATCGCTTCTGATCACTTCGTAATTGCCGTGGTATTTGGCGCTATTGACTACGCTGCTGGCAGCGGCAGCGCTCCCGGCATTTTGCTTTGTCTCCTTTGCTTTCACGTTTTTCAATTATCGCTTGATTCTTTTCTTGATTTCTCTCTCACTCTCAATGTCGAAAAGTGTTGCATTTTCGGCATTTGCTTCAAGTGTTTATTTCATGTGTGTGTTTTGCATTGGGTGAGTGATTTATTGAAAACAATTGAATTAAGCGATACTACATAACTAAAAGAAATAGTTTTAAGCGTTTTACAAGCGTGTTTTAAATATATGTAAAGATATTATAGCGTTTACCGCATCTAAGCTGACATTGTTGAAAATCAATATAAATTAGTGTTTTTAACATTTTCTGGTGGATGATTCTAATAGGGACCTTACATGGTCAAATTGTTTGATCAAACTCGTGCGTATGGGTTGGTGAAATTCTGTACGTATGAAATTGATGGCTGTTTGACCAAAATCGTTTGACGTGTGCTGTAGTCCGTGTAAAGTGCTGCTTGATTAAATTGATAAGCAAAGTGAATAATAACGAAGCATCCGACTTCATTTTAGAAAATTATCCCAAAAATCCCCAAATCTTTTTTATGATGATACAACTTCAAAAATAAAATTTAAATTTGAAGGGGGTTTGTTTGACGGGTTTAATAGGTACAATACACCACACAGTAGGTCTGCGTATCGCGAGAACTTGCCTCAGCGTGTATTTGGTCTGCACAGAACTTGTCACATACCGCCTGTGAAATTCAAAAATTTTGGTTTTTAGTCGCCGATGCACAGACCGAGTCAAGGCGAATTTATACAAGGTGGTGTTGTAAAATCAGCTGATTTCTTCGCCTTACATGTATTTTGATTTCGCTTTTACTGATTAGACAGCACACCCATCAAGAGCAAAAACAAAATACATGTAAATTTTGGAGCGAATTGAGACATGTATTTTGTTTTTGCTTTTGATGGGTGTGCTGTCTAATCAGTAAAAGAAAAATCAAAATACATGTAAGGCGAAGAAATCAGCTGATCTTACAACACCACCTTGTATAAATTCGCCTTGCCACAGGGCTTCCACTAGGAATGTTCGATATCGTATCGATTATTCTGAATATCGATATTTCATGGCACGATAATCGATTTTTTGAATCGATTTTCCAAGTTCGATATATCGAAAACATCGATACTTTACCCGCAATATCGATATTTAAGTAGAAATTAATTTTTCATCTACAAAGAAGTGTATGGAAAAATACTAAAGTAGGTTTAATGTTGTTGTTGTAGCAGCATACAAATTCCCCAAAGACTTTTTGGGGAGTGTTGCTGGAGTGACAGTCCTTGGCCAGATATAAATCTGGGTCGTTCCGGTTACGTAGACCCGACTGTCGTGGGAACGAAAGTAGGTTTAATCAACAGCTTGTGTGATTTATTTACCTCTTAGCTTTGACAAACCGCTTGAGTCGACCAACATGCCGTTTTAATTCTCAGTAAATATACAAGATGGAAATAACACAATTAGTTGAGTTGATAAGCAGGTCTAATATTCTATTCAATTGGGAGTAGAATTTTCAACATCGATTTTTCCGATATCGATATTGTTCAGCCCGATATATCGCCATATCGAATTAAATCGGTTCATGATATCGATACTTTCTTAAATATCGAACATTCTAGCTTCTACCAAAGAACGTAAATCTATAGATTTATCGTGTTGCTGCAACCGTCGCCCGAAAATTAAAATATTTTGATATTTTGTAGCTCTACCAGGGAAGCCAACTCGTGTGGAATTCCCCGATTTGCGGGGAATTTCAGTTTACATGGCTAAGCAGGGGATGAACTGTGAGGAATCAGGTGTAAAAAAATTATTTTTTGCTTCGCTAATTTTATAATGATTTAAAACAGTGGTCGGCAGGCCATAGCTCACTGAGCACATGTGTGTTTTACACGTATACGAAGCGGCAGCTGAGCGGTGCATTTAACGCACACAGTCTCAGTTTTGAATCGTTTGAATGCGTTAAAGCGCAGTTAGTCAACGACGTAGCGTAAACGTAGGTTGACGTACGTAGCAGCATATAAAATTTACTGTTGATAGAGAGAGAGAGAAGCAACGGCAACGTTACCGCCATTCGGTGGTGAGTTTTCGTTAACACGCGAGTACCATAAGGTAGATCGTGTCTGCGTTAACCTACGTCACGTTACGTCGTTGACTGTTTGCGCTTTTATGGTCTGATTATGTCAACTTAACGTAACTTACGGCTCTCTCTTCAAAATGCTGTTAAATGGGTGTTGCTTATAATTGAATAGCCGAAACTTAACGTAACTTAATGCCACGGCGAAATCTGTTTCATTTTGATTCTCTAAGTTCTACGTTCCGTTAAGTTAAGTTAAGTTGCCATAATCTGGCTTTTAGAATGCCGACCCCTGATTTAAAATAATTAAAGTTGAAATGCCGTGGAATTAGCTGTATGCAGTTTTGTAGATCGTTCAATTCTAGAATAATAAAGTTTCAAATGGGTAAAAATTACCGTTGAATTTTTAGAATTTTCTCTGTAGCATTTGCTTTCATAAGGTCCATTCAAGAGTAAACAAGTAATTTTTAGCAAAAAAACCGAAAAAAATATGTACATATATTTCATGATTCAATGATCGGATCTAAACCAAATTAGTATGGTTAATTAGAATTATCGAAATCGGTTGACGTGGTCCAAAGTTATGCGGTAACATACATAACAAAAAAAAAAAAAATTAAAAATTAAAAAATATTCCGACAAACTGATAACCTCCTCCGTTTTTGGAAGTCGGTTAAAAATCGTTACGAATTGTTACTAGTACTTGAAAGTTTTTACTGTAAATGCATTCAATAACCCAAAATATTTGCAAGAGGGAGCGAATTCGAGAGCGTAACAACCCGAGAGAGCTGCAAATTTTTGCAAGTAAAAATTTTAAGCAGGAATTTGCAGAAGTCAAAAAGAAAGGTTATGTTTCAAATTCAAATGTAAACAAACTGTTTGATGAAACATAATTAGCGAAATGAAAATATGGATGAAAATTTTAAATCTTTTGTAATTTTTTTTATTTTTATGACGTTGGGAAGAAAATTTCGGGCCAAAACTTAACCGTCAGAAGTGTCAAAATGGCTTAAGTTGCAAGTTTTTACTAGTTTTTCGTATAATAACTTATTACAGCATTAATCATACCTAAAATATAGCCGGGGTTTTACAAATTTTCAAATAAAGGCGAATGATCGAACACCCTAGTTGGTGCTGAAGAAAAGATTACGTTTACATCGGTTAATTACCAAGAGAATATGCCAATTTTTATGCAGTTCGGCTCATTTAAAAGAGCGCCGTTGAACTGCACCAAATTTGCCATATCGGAAAAGTGTTGGTAAATTCATAACGATTCATTTATCTCTTTATACCAGTTATTATTTTTCAGTGTAACTATTTCATTGTTGGAAATTCAATAGAATAGAATAGAATTCAATCTAAACGCATAAATGACTCGCAAGCACGTAAACCTCGTAAACTTACTTAATTTTGTATGGAAAACCCATTTATTTACGAGGTATACGCGGATGCGAGGCATTTACGCGTTTATATGAATACCGTGACTATATCTACATACATATGTATGTATAACCGTATAATCCGATATGTACTGAAGTATGTCACTGCATTTTTATTTAATGCACACTGTAGGTTATTGTTGGGTTGCCTTGGTATAAGTTGCGCTTTCCAAATGAAAGTCTACGCAACATGTTGCAGTGAAACAAGCAAAAAACATTTGCATCTGCAACATGTTGGGCCAACGTGTGGTATGCGCGATTTCTGTGAAGCGAAACATTTATACCCAATAAACCAAAGTTGCCACAAAGGGAATTGCAAAAAAAAAAATCTCATAAATCGTGACTTAAATATTGGCAATCTCTCTTAAGCTTTGTGAAGGTGGATGTATTATGTAAATTTGTAAAACGGATTTTATCGCACGGTATAGGTAATTGGAGTGATACATTTGATATTAAAGGGTGCAATATTTAAGCTAATAACAACTTAATTGGTGATTACTGAGTATGTAGTTAATTGACCGACAACATATGTACACGCATATATACATATGTATATGTAGGCATATGTATGTACATACATACCTCTAACCGAAATTCAAATGTTATCAAAACTGAATAATGTCCGCAAAAATGTTGCTCAGCTATGTCAAGAAGCAACACTGGTTTTCCATGCTGCTATTGGTTTGCTTGTTTAAAGGACACCCGACGCTTCCTGTTGTGCTATTAGTTGTCCTGCGAATCAGTCGCAGTCGGTAAACAGTGAATGCAGCATGTGAGAAGCTGCTGTTGAGTCGCGTTTTGTTTGTGTGTAAACAGTTTTGTGTTTATTATATACCTAAAATTTGAATACATACATACATATGTACTTGTGAAAGAATAAATAATTTTTATTACTAAAAAATAATAAAGAATATGAAATACATACATAGTTCCGAAATGATATAAGAGAGAAAGCAGCTGGAGCGCGATTAAAAAACGGTTTAGCTCAGTAACGGATAAACTTCATAAAAAATGGTAAATAATACTAACTAAAGGCATAAATAATTATGTCTAGAAATGTTCAATTAACACTTTCGTTGAAATAAATTATTATAGCTTTTATTTAAATTTATTAATGTTAATTTCAATGGTTTAGTGCTAAGTGGGTACTGGGAAATTAATGAAATTAAGTTGAAATCTTAAAATTTCGGATGGTGCAGGCGTGCATGTAAAACACTGGAGGCTGTTACCTCAAACCAAAATGCCAGAAGATTTGAACATGAATGCTCACCTTTAATAATTTACGTAGCCCCGAAAAGAGTGCTTAGGTCAAAGGAATCTATAATGTTAAAGTAGGCCACTTATGATCGTATGAAAATAAGAGTAGGTAGTGGGTTTAAGAGGAATAAAGGGTAAAAAACTATACACACAGCACAGTCTCGAATGCGTGGGGAGCAACATAGGCTGATATCAAGATTCAGGGGGCCTGAAGATCAGCCAAACTACTGCAGTTGCGGCCTGTTGCGACAAAAGGTTTGGCTCATGGAATCGATCAGCGCGGCCATTGATTTATGTTCTAAAGAAAAAAATTGTGGAATTTATCATAGCTTTTATTGGGCGACATTTTTGTTTATTTACCGAGTGATTAAAAACTGAATAGAAAATTAAGATCTTTATCTGCCTCATCTAGAAGTTATTTTTAACTTTCAAAAGGATTTTAGTTAGTACTTAATCTACCGACTTTCGAACAAAACTGGGTTTTTAACTTAGTTAGTTATTTGTTTTGTTTTATATACTTAGTATACCACGTTAAAAAATTGGATTGAGTAATTTAAGTTATTTGTTATCTTTAACGGAAAGTGAATAAAAAGTTTTTATTCCACTAAAATCAATAAACTTTTTATCTAAAAATTTGTATGAAAATTCGTTGAATTTTTCTCACTTTCATATAAAGTATGAAAAATTAATAAACAAAAAAAAAAATTGTCAAAACTGGTACAAATGTCGCTAATCTGTTTTTTTTTTTATTTTTATAAAACTGTTGAACCGGATTTAACCGATTCTGAAAAATGAAACCAAATCTTTATCAAGGACTCGTTTATCATAATTCATACTACACGTCGAAGCCAGCGGGGTTTTATTGTTCTTTTTCACTGGAACTGGAAACTCAGCGTGCCACAGGATCCTAGGCACAACTTTCCCTGTGCTTTTGTGTCTAAATATTAGTTATTTTTTTTTTCAATTATATAAATTTCCCCTGCTAGTATTAGTAATGATTCCTGATTTATAGATTGTACAAAGATGACCGATTAAGTAAGAATCCTTAAGTAGAGTGCTAAACAAACTGGCGAAGGTTTCCATTACATTTTATAAGGAACAATTTATGTTTTCATATTCTCTGTATAAAAATTTACCCCTGCAAAATCCAAAGCTCATTTAAAGGACAGTTTAAGAAATAAAGGACAAATGGCGTCCTTTATTTTGACAAAAATTATAAAGGGGGTTAAAATAAAGCACTGCACTTTAAAAAAAAAAAACGACGGATGGTCACCGTAAGTATATCTCCAACCTCCCAAAACCTATTTTTTAATAGCTATGTAATGCAAACAATTGGGAGAAAACGAAAAAGACAAGGGGTATCTGGAAAACTCCAGCTTGGTGAACAATGTTCGGCGGCGTATGTACATTCAAAATGTGCGAATAATAGATAATAGCTTATAAGAATTCTTGCTTACATATTTCTAACTCAAACTTACACTTTTGCCTTAACAAATACGGTATAGAAGCAAATTTCTCACTGCTTGCTTTCTTAATTACTGAGCCCAAAGAATATGCAACAGCAAAATTTTAAGCTTTGGTTTTTGCGAGTTGCTTTAGACTTGATTTTTTTTTTTTTTGCAAATTATTTTTCCTTTTGTGCATCATTCAGCCAAATATGTCAAAATGCGCACTACTATGTTCAAATTTGCAGATGTTTTGCGCGCATTTCATTTTTCCATCGCTGTCGGCCATGCAAGGAATCTGTTATACTGACATTCCCTCTGCTAGGTAACGATGCTGACACCTTTTCAACCGCATCTCAGTCGTAGCATTCAAGTTATTATCGCCTTTGAGTTTTTGAGTGCAACCAAGGACTCTTTTGGTGGTAATGCGATTTTAGAGCGATTTGAATGTAAAGCAAAACATAACCACGCAGCTCCAAGGAGAAAACAACGACAATGCTTTGTCATAATTGTTGAATATTCGTTGTTCAGCCCAAGTGTTCACACACTTGTTTATCTCTAAAATTGCACGATTACTACATGCATGCTGTGTACATACATACATATCGCCGATGTTTTTGGCGAAACCCCCCATCGACCAGTTATCGGATTTACTTGGAAGGCATTGCCTTGATAGGCGTTATTTTCTCTAGCTATTATGTTACAAATTTCTTATTTTAATAAGGATTTTATGATTTTTGTGGATAAATTGCGATGCCTGGAATTCAGGGTTACCAAATCACATTTTTGCCACAACGGAGATTTAGGCGGTTTTGCTGCAACTGGTCAATGGGCGGTATTGCAAAAACATCGACGATATGTACATATGTATATATTTGCATTAAACGTATTGCATAGATGAGTACATACATACATATGTGAGACCCTGTAGTCGATTTATAGTCTTTGCAGTAAACCGGAGTCGAGTGAAAGGCGATTTTATCTTTTAACAAACTTGCCGGTCCCAAAAATCTTTAAAAAGCCATCTTTTGCATTACTTTTATCGAATTTTAAAGTTTCCCCTTACCGAAAAAAGTTCGATGGATGGAGTACTTTTTAGTTTAGTCAAATGAAAATGCGCAACGATTTTTTCTATGAAACATGAGCATAAAAGCGTGCTGCCTAGGTGTACATGGCGTATGAGTAACATTATCTCCTGCTCATTTCTCATACAGAACATCTTAGCGCATTTTCATTTGACCACTCATTACTTCTTTATTTATCCATAGATTTTCTTCATTAGTAACTTGATTTTTTGTAACAGAACAGGCTTTAGCACAATTGCAAGAATTTGACACAGAACACAGAAGTTTTTTAATTTTTCTCGTGTTAAAATTTTATTTTTTTTATTTTTTTCATCGAGGGCAAAAACCAAATTAAAATGTGTGATCCAGTGCTATTACTATTACTTGGTGCTACTTGAAAAATTGCAATTGTTTCTCATTTATTGGCGTTAACTGTATGATTCGCACATACATACATACGAGTATGTACATTCAGTCTATTGTCTTCGTAAGTTGCTCTGATGCTCTTAATTGTACATGCGTCGCATACATTTTTTATTAGCTGCGAAACTTAATTTTAATATTAAAGTTTTACACATCCAACATAGATATGCAGCAATCTTTTGGAAATTCAAATGTTCGTCTTTTTATTAATAATTTACAGTGTAATAAAAGTATGTACATATATATTGTTGTAGAGCAGAATATAAGTTTATAGCTATTAATATAATATATGTACACATTTTGTATCTAGCCTAGTTCATAAATTCATGAAAACTCTTAGCAAAATTAGCATCGACGGATGTTGAAAATTCATAATTGGTATCAGAAAGTTTGCTATGTATTTGTACTATAGATATAGGTAAATCCCACGAGTTGTTACATTTTCGGCAAAAACGGGTAGGGACCAAGAGTTTCACGCCGACTCCGAACGGCGATTACACTTTTATGAGAAACTGTTTTTCACGACAGAAATACACTCGGAGGTTTGCGATTATTTTTTGGAATGGAAGCGCGTACTGATGATCATTACACCACAGCGGCCGCTGGCATACTTATCTTACACCATGCATAATCTGTAGTTTTGCATAAAGAACAAGATTCCGTCGCGAAATTGTATTTAAATAAAATCTTAAAAACGATGTACTAAAATAGTAAAAATATCAACTAATGCTCATATACCCGTAGTTGTGTATGTAACGTATACGCCTCGTAGCACCATTCTGCGTGCTGGAATTTTTTATTAATTTCGTGGTGCATTCTTGAAACTTCACAGATATGTTGTATTTGATGCCAACGTCGATTGCCTCTTACATTCTATTTGAAAACTACCAAAGTTATTAAAAAAAGGAAATTATGATATTTTTCGAGTTCTAAGGCTAAAATCATGATACAAAAATGGAGGTAGTTAGTTTTTGCTTGTGTGAGCAAATCCAAGGTGCAATCCCGTATTCCTCGGACTAAAACTAGTAAAACTAGTAAAACTGTCAAAAAATAAAAATTCGCTCGGAGCGAGAGAGTAACATTGGAAAGTACGGGATCGCTTTCTAGTAAAAAAAGGTAACTTCTATCAACTTCAACATAACCTCCAAATTTTGGTTGCAAATTTTTGCTTATTTTATACGTAAACACACTCAGCTCACACATATAAATAAACAAAAATACTTTCAAATTGATCAGAATCCACTTAAACAAGTAATTAAATACTTTTCAACATGCATTAGCAGAGTGCACTTTTCTTTTCTTTACAATTTGGTTGCAAAAACACGCTACAGCTGATCGTTAGACACATTTACCAGAACTTGCCAGCAAAAAATCTTCGAACTAAAACTGGTAACTTCTGACAGAGAGAGGACCTTTTTTAGTCTCTTTTTTTCCTCTCAATAGTCAGAGAGACGAGTACGGCACCGATTTCCAGTAAAATCTGAATGATTCTGACTAGCCTGGACTCGTACGGGATCGCAACTCCAATTTTTGGGAAAAAAATGTCAGTTACGCGGTTTTGAACAACGAAGATACGAGTTTTTGTACTTTAAACGACAATATACTTCAGTACTATTTGGACTAAAACCTGTGGAAATGTCAAACTACGATTTTACTCTTTCAAGTGAGCGTAATAGAAGAACAGCTGCAGAAGTGTACGGGAACGCAAAAAGCTCCTTTTCCAGCAAAAACGTCATTTGGTTTGTTTACTTGTCATTAGTGCAAGACTGATTTGGCTGAAAGATCATTAAATAACTATTAAAATCTACCTACAATTAATGCATATATATTCGAATATTTAATTCATTCCATTTTTTAACAAATGTAAGGTTATTGCTTTCACCGCGTTCTGTTTTTGTACACAAATGCAACTCTGCCTATCGATTGACAATTTTCATGAATTTGCCGGAAGAAAAACTCCGGACTAAATCTTGAAACTTCATTCTGGTAATAGTTGCTCAGTTACTCTCAATTTTTGGCGTACGGGAACGACTTTGGACTAAATCCTGCAAAACCTGCAAATCGTAGCCGTGCTGGAACGCACTATATGTATGTATACACTTTCTTCATGCATTCTGAAACCTAGTCGTCAACCCCATTTTCGAAATTATGTAGCCGGTATAATTTTCAAATCCATAAAATGAAATCTTCTGCTTAAAAAAAAAATATTTCTTCTAGTGATCAGGCAGCATGAATTTTATGAAATGTCATAATTTTATTAAAACTCAAATGGTTAACCACATCAACAACGAATTTCATTAAATGAAACTACCTTCTTTTTTGTATCATGGCTAAAATTGTTCAAATACTTGATTTATTTTTTATTGTACTCTTTTCTGGAACTCCATTGATTGAAATAAACGCAAACGCTAACAACACTAAAAAAAAAACAACTCATATAACGAAGTGTTTCCCTTCTACCGTGCCGATTCGTTGTATAAAATTTATTTTAACTAAATTTGCAAGCAAGACAGTCATTTAAATGCCGGAGGAGTTTTAAATATTTAAAGAGTATACATATTTCAAGAAAGAAGATAAGATTCACTTCAGACCATCTTCGCGTATTGTGTACCCGGGCGTATGGGTATCTCCGTGTTAAGGGGATACTATTTATTTTAGGTAGAGAACTATTCAGGCTGGAGGCTGGAGCTTTTGGGATTTTTTTTTTTAAAGCTGCGTTTACAATGTCACCTTAAAGATCAGAAATGTTATTCTGTTTACATTTCACCTTGGAGTCCACTTTATTACAACTATGAATATGCCCCAGTGTGTCTAAGTAAAGGCATTTAATGACTCTGAAATGAACTTGCATTCTCCTGTTTAAAGTCACACAGATTTTTCATCAATGTCATTTGTTTTTTTTTTCTTCTATGAGCATTTCTATTTGTCGACTGTGCGAAATAACATTTATCTCAGCGTGTCTTTTTCCGTGTCATATTTGTTGGCATTTTTCGCATTTATGTTGGTCATTTATTATTTCGCCATTTTAATTTAATTTTCTCCTAGGTCACTTCCGCATCAAGCAGTGTTTGAGTTGGCTACACTACGAAAATGCAGTGCCACTAAGCTACAACTGGCTATAGCAAAGACTGCCAAACGATGACAACAACATCAACAACAATAAGCACAAAACAGTTTATTTCAACATCCTTTTCATTTCTGCAAATGCAGTCCTGGAAAGTATGCATATGGACATTAGGGTGCCCATCGTAATTTTTATTTTTTTTTTTTATTTCAAGACCCTACTCCCTAATTTCCTTCCTTTCTATAAAAGAAATATTATTGCTTATTTTTATAGATTTTTCAAAATCCATTTAGAAGGTCGCGACTGGTCATTTTAGGTCAAAATGTACGGTTTTGTATATTTATCAGTTTTTGAATGAATAGTTTTCATTCAATTTTAAGGATCGAACATAATGTTTTTTTTATTTTCCCGATGAAAACTCCCATCAATCCAAGTCTGACAATGGATTATTATACATCGTTTTAAAATTGAATGAAAACTAGTCATTCAAAAACTGATAAATCTACAAAACCGCACTTTCTGAGCTAAATCGACAGGTCGCGCGACCTCTGAATGACCTTTAAAAAATAGGCAGAAATATTTCTCATAAAAAGGAAGGAAATTAGTGGATAGGGTCTTGAAATTAAAAAAAAAAAATACGATGGGCACCCTAATGTACATATGCACTTGAGTGTATTTGTAAATACATACATATATACTACTATACTATACATACGCACATGCACGGGCATAAGTATGTATGTACAAACGTATGTTGCTAATAGAGGGGTCACAGAAAGCAGCTGTTGGCCGCTTTGAGTTGCATTGTTTGTTGTTGGTGGCAGCATATCTAATGTAGCTGAAACGTACATATTGCACGTCTTGCACTTGATTTATTATCTGTGAAGCGTCGAGCGTTGTAGAAGATATTGCAGCAGAGGAGAGAGGGGAGGAGAGTAGAAAGAGCGCAGTAAGGACGGACAGTCACAATATCAATGGTGTGACCACCACTGTTATTTGTTTTGGGTGTCGCGGTTGTCACAACAAAGCAATGCAACACTACAAACCAGCTAGACCGCCGACCGACCAGAAAGCTAAGCTTTTGCAACAAATGTGACAACCAGCACCAAAACCAACGACAACATCTACTATTTCTGCAACGGAAGTTACGATTGGGATTTACTATTGAAAACTTCAGTGAAGCATGCAGCCTTCAGTGTTGTTGTATGAATTTCATGGCATATACGGCTTTTGCAGCAATGGGGGACCGGACCAAATGTGGAAACCAAAATCCTGCATTAAACTAGTGTGTGTTTGTTGCCTTGTTGCCTTCGAACTAAAACGAAAGCTAAATCGCATCGACTACAGTCATATGTACAAATGTATGTATGTGTATGATTATGTTTGCCTTTGAGCTTAATTTCCTGGCTCACGTCCTGCACGTTAACTTCGGTGCGGGTGCAGTTGAAATTCAATAGTCTTGCTGCACAATTTCACTCGTGTTTCGTTTTATCAGATGTTCATGTTAGCACACATGCTGTGTTGCTTTCGAAACTTGTTTTGGAAATGCTTCAGAAATTTTCGAATGTGTAAGTGAAAGTATTTAGCAGCTTCGATCGTACTCGAAAGTTTGGAATCTTCGCCGGAAGTAACGTCAGAAACGTGAAATATTTGAATATTCATTAAGGGTATTATTTTAAACGAATGATAAGTAGAATTAATTAAATAAACTTATGCGAGGAAAGCATATGCGGTGTGCCCTTACACTTATGCTCACATTTTTATGCGATACATGTGTATGTATTAGGGTGATTGACTCGGTTTTTCCGATTCGGTTTCCACCGATTTTTTTTTGTGTATCTGCAAGCGGTTTTTTTTTAATTTTGATTTTTCGAATATCGAATAAACCAGATTTTTTATCGAACAAACCGGTTTCTTCAATTCATACAAATCTTGACGCCTTAATAAGAGTTTAGAGTTTTTCGAAGTTTTTAAGGATTTTTTCAAGTTTAAGGGAAACCCCCTTAATTATATCCCAGGTTATTTGGGGATGCACTATTTGATTTGATTCCAGTAAATGAATATCTAACACTTAATCGTTTTCTACAGGTTTGGTGGAGCTTCTCCTTCAATTAGGGTTCTGATGCTTGATGTTGTGACACAAATGGAGAGATCTACACCTCCGAATGAGTTTTTTTTTTTATGGCAGAAGTACACTCGGATGTTTTCCATTTTCGACTTGTCGACCGCTATTTGAAAAAAAATACTTCTTTTGATGTTGCTGGGACCAGAAGCGGGATTATGGGCCTCCCGAGTGGCAGTGGGCACATCTAAGCATTCGGCTACGGCGCACAGTTGGATATTGGGTACCAAAAATGGAGATTAATTCATCAGAGCTCAATGTTCTCTCACCCCTATACACTTAAATTGTTATACACATCTTTTGTTCGTTCTAAGTTAGAACATGCTACTTTCATCTGGAGGCCATACGACTCAAACCTAATTAATAGCATTGAGAGGGTTCAAAAGGTTTTTCTTAAATTTGCCCTCAGAAATCTTAACTTCAGCGAGCCTATTCCATCGTATAAGTCTCGTTTGCTATTAATATACCTTAAATCTCTGGAAGCCAGAAGATCTTTGCTATCTCTAGCTTTTACCTTTAACTTAATAAATGGTGTGATCGATTGCCCTATGCTCCTAGAGCAGGTCAACTTCAATGTTCCTCTAAGGAATCTTCGCAATCCTCTGCCGTTTTATGGTGGAAATTGTAAAACGGTGTATGCCAGAAATGCTCCTATTTCAAGAGCTTTAAACGAATTCAACACGATCTCGAATTCTATCGAACTGGATTTCTCTCTTCCAAAAAGTTTATTTATTTTATCTTTGATCTCGAAACTGTAGAGTGCTTTTGTTTTACACGTATCGTCTAAGTAGGTAATTTTTATCTATAGTCTGTAAGGAACGTCTGTTTCATATGACTGCAATAAATTACAATTACAAAAAAAAAAATATATAATTTCAAGGTAAAAGTCAGTTTTTGGTACCGAACGAAAGTACATAAAATTCACCATCACTGACTAGATAAATATTTGCCATAAGTGTACCGTTTTCTTGTAATAGGCTCTGAAAGTTGCACATTTTTTCTTTCTTGTGTGTTCACAGTGATACAAGTGATTTTTTTTTTTTTAATTTTTCGACGCTATTCGATTTTTTAACTGGTAAAATTTTATAAAAATTATAATAGAGCTTTCTTGTTCGGGTAATTAAGCAAAAAAAAATCAATCTATTTGTCTTTTGCGTGTCTCTTTAAGTATTTTATTTTTTCTTTGAGTGAAATCCTTAAAATAAGTTGTTTTCGGACATATGTATATGCAGACATAAAGTTGTGAGCTAAGCGGGGTAAAGCAAAACCGGCTTCTTTTAGGGGGTGTGGACTTAAAAAAGTTATTCTACGAAAAATTAAGGACAATCGAGTTACTACTATAGAATACTTAAATTTTTAACTCAAATTAATTATGATGACAGAAGAGGAGTTTGAACACAAATTAATTGAATAGCCAAAAATTTTGGGCGAAACCTTATGCAAGCGAACTGCAATGGCTCAAAGAAAAGTTCCAACAAATTTTAAAAATATAAACTAGAGGAAAAGCGTATATGTATTTACATATATATGTACATATGTATCTTCGTTAGAATATTTGCTGTAAAAATATTTGCGAGCAAATTAGCACTTGCACTAACTAAGCAAAAATTGA
This sequence comes from Rhagoletis pomonella, assembly GCF_013731165.1. NCBI lineage: Eukaryota > Metazoa > Arthropoda > Insecta > Diptera > Tephritidae > Rhagoletis > Rhagoletis pomonella. Next base: position 5,096,295 of record NW_023458555.1, read on the forward strand.
CCGAAAAACATGAAGTATTAACAAAAAAATTAAATTCAAAATAAACGCTTTTACGAACGAATGCTTTCCACTTTCCTCTGCTGCAGCGCGCTGTGGGAAATTCCATTTTGTACTTATTTATGTATAAGCGTATAACTATTTTAAAGGTTAAAAGTCATGAAAATAAAATAGCAATTGCAAACAAATCGTAAGCAAATATGTAACTACAAATAAATAAAGGAGTGTGTGTGTGTTTGCACAAATTAAATACATATTTATAAAACATAAACTATTTTGTGTAAGCAAGCAGAAAACCCATTTGCAATGCCATTGACGTTTGAAGCGAACGCGCTTGCAACAGTCGAATAAATCATGTTTTTTTAGGTCACTGCTGCAGCAAGCTGTTGTTGCCAAAATGCAGGAAATTCTCGCTTCAAAGCTACACATACATAAATGTTATGGCTACTACATATATATTTCGTATAAAAAAAAAAAATTTAAAATTGGCATAAGCAGTAGTCTTTCAACAAATTTTTGTTCATACACTTATGCCGAGGAAATGGATCAAGTTGCTGTGAGTAGAGTAGAAGGAAAGTTTCAGAATCTTTTGAATGTGGGTCGCACTGTAAATCACTAGATTTATGTAGTTCTTATGCCAAGTCTAATTTTCAATGCCAAATACTTAAAATATTATTATATATGAAATGCATTTGTATGTGTAGGTTGGTAATACTAAAGGCTCCAAACTGAATCCAATATGAGAGATGAAATTATTTTTTAAATATTAACCCTGACGGAAACAAGTTATTTTTTTTTTAAATCAACTAATTGAAAGCCTACTTTAAAACAAATGCAACGAGTAAATGTTTAGAATTTTTATACTCTTTTTGCTCAAAAAATGAGTTTGTGTCTTGGAAGTATGAAAAAGCATCTGTGAAGTCCAGAACCCAAGCATATTCAAAAGAAACATACTGACTTTGAAGTTGTGTAAGCCAAATTCATTTTAAAGTAGTTCAGTGTGGAGTCAAATGTGGAGTTAAATGCAGAGTCGGACAGTCGACTTACACTGCTTACACACAATTCAAACTGAACATTTGAAAGCACCCTTATATGTCTGGCTGTAGCTGAGCGCGGAAAGATGTTTGCTACAATTGGTCGCAGCTAAAAATGTGCATGTTCAAATCTCATTTAATTTAAAATTTTAATTTCGGTTTTTTTTAGTTATGAAAAAGCATCTGTGAAGTGCAGAATGAAAGCGGAATCAAACGAAACCTATTGACTTTGAAGTTGTTTAAGCCAAATTCGTTTTAAATTAGTTGAAAGTACATGCAGGAAAAGGCAATTAAATGCTTCCTAGAACATCGCCATGTTAAATAAATGAGTTCGTTGCAGGTAAAATAGTGAGAATTTCAATTAGTTATCATTGAAAATAAAATAGTTTCGATTAAGAATGTCCACGATTTAGCTCTCCCTGATTCCATATATACACATTTGATGTAGCTTTTTTTGCCTTTTTTAAGATATTTGCCATTTTTTGCCTTTTTTAGGATTTTTGCCGTTTTTTGCCTTTTCTACCTTTAAAAAAGTGATTATAGCATTTGCAATTTTTTTTTTAGATTAAAAAATATACACATGCCCATGCGGCTTATAGAAGCGCAGGGACCTCTTGCCAAATTGGTGTTGAAAAAATTCAAAGCCGTTTTCTCAGCTAACGTATGTTTGGAGACAATAAGGGGTGTGGATAAAATTGTAAAGGGCGAGGAAACCGCGTTTATTCCTGATAATATTAACGTTTCAAACGTTCCATATTTAAATTGGGCTCAACTGGTATCAACTTACGTCGAGCGCACATTTAGTACATTCAAGGCTTTTCTTCGCGAAAATCGAATGAAAATGCTGCCAGAAAACTTCAAAATGCATCTTGGGGTTCACTATACAGATTAAAGTTTTATGAGTTAGAAACTCAAAAGGATAAAATAGTCAAAGATTCAAAGTACAAATTTTTCATATAATGAAACTAGTTCATAGTTTTTCTCTTTTTACTTGTAATATAAACATTTCTAAAATAAATGTATTTTTTGATTGTTCTTCGTATTTTCTGTCTTTTTTTAGTGCCTTATTTTGCTTTTTTTGCAATACCTTTTTTTTGCATTTTCCTACCTTTTTCGCTATTTTATTTTGCCTTTCCAGCCTATTTATTTATTTTATTTTGTCTTTTTTATAGGTTTTTAGGTCCTAAAAATCCGTTCCCTGCTCATCACACTTCTGATCGATTGAGATTTTTTGTTGTAAGCTTAGCTTTTTGCTAAATAAATGGAGATCCGGAAGGCTGGCTGCACTTCCTTTGTCTCATTTAATGTTCGTTTCATATTGCAAAATTGTTTACTAAAATTCGCATTTGTTTTAGTCATGTGCTCGGAAGCAGTATTTTGCGTTTTCTGACAAAAGGGAATTTCGAGTTGAAGAACCATGTGCAAAGTGATGCAGCTTCCTCCAGTTTTCAGCTAAAGGTGAGAAAAGTTAAAATCTGTAAAATATGACGAGAATAATGGTCTTACTCAAACAACTAAAGTATTCGAGTTTTAAACTCCGTGTAGTGAAGGCATTTCCATAGTCATCAGCTTTAAATTACTACCTTTTATTGCAATTTTCCTCATATGAAAATTTTCAATTATTTTCAATTAAAAGTTCACTCGGTATGTCTACAGTTGTCAACTGTGCGCATGTATGTGTGTGATCATTTACATATCTTAAGTTTCGGCGGCAAATTAGACACTGACATTAATTATTTTGCATTAGTCACATTAGCGACACTCATTTGTTATTGTTGTTTGCGTTGTTGCAATTGCAATGGTGAAATATTGCAAACAGTAAATGCGAGTAATTAAACCTCTAATCGCATTAGCGATGCAATTTAGATAATTGCACAAAAATCGCCAGTGGCAAGCCTCCATTTTCGAATTATTCACAAAGTGCCAAATTCACTAAACACATGAATGCAAATGGGATTCAGCTGTTAGAGCAATGGAAAAGGTAGCCATTTGGTGGTGGGGGAAATGAAAAGACAACATAGACAACAAACCTCCTCTTTCGGCATTTTGTAGTCGTCGCTGCTGCAACTTCAACTGAAAACCGCACCGCAAGCCCCGACAGTTAAGGTGAGACTGCCATGTGACGTTTGGTAGCAAACCGCAATGTAAAATGGTCGCCATAGGTGGCCATGCGGTCGGTGGAAGGGAGAGTAGACGACGAATCCTTTGGGTTTGTGGTTGCGCAGCATACAAATGTGGTCGATTCAGTTAGTTACTTTTTAATGACAGCTCAAAAAGCTCGCTCTTTGCTCTGCTGCTTTCGAATCCGGCGTGCCGCTAGGGCCGACGCATTGGTTTTTTTTATTGGTTTTTTTGTATTTGTTGCTGGCCGCTTGGTTTAATGCGGTTGGCAGAAGATGCAATGCAACGTGTACGACCGGATGCTGCCAACCGGAAATTTCATATTAAAACTTTTTTTTGCAATCTGTGTGGCAAAAGTAAAAGTGTTGGTAGCCCACCGAAGGGATGGATGCTTACGTTGCTGGAAAGCAGAGTAGTATTTTTAAGCAAAATGTGAATTCTCGGTTGCACACGCAAAAGTGCTTGGAAGTACAACAGTGTCGAGAGGGGATGAGAACATTTTTTTTTTTACATCACCAACAGCAACTAGACACAAAATTAAGTAGCATCAACAACAAAACAAAATCACTACAACTACGAAACATACTCCAACCAACGCATCAGCATATGTGCGTCAACTCATGCATGTGTGTGTGTATGTATTTTCATTGTATGTTCGCCTCATTTTAGCCCATTTCGCAGCAATCTATACACCACTTGAATACATACCACTTCAGCCTCGCCAGCATGTCCATAATTCAAGCATTTCAACAGCATTTCCACTTTAAATCCCCTGTTGGCGTTGCTGCTGCTGGAACGTGCCACATTGCAAGGGCGACATGCCTCAGCAACCAATTCAAACTATTCCAACTTTGCAACAAGCGGACATTTTAAGCGTTGCCGTTATTGCCTTTACTGCCGTTAACCCCACTACGTGCACAGGAGGCTTTTACACACACACACACACACTTACGATATTTTTACATTATGTTTATATGTATGTTTAAGCATATAAGTAGAGTAACTATGTACGGTTTTCGGTTTTATGTGTATCGAGTAACCTTTTAAATTTTTGTTTTTAATTTTTTCGCCATTTTCGGAGTGTGTATTTTTGTCACATTTCATATACTACTATTTGCAGTGCATTAAAGTACTTATTTTTTTATAAAACTTGCACCAATTGTGGACGATATATTTATTCTCTCTCTTTCGTTGTTGACTCCAATAAGCGGTGGAGCGTTAAAATCGACTATAGATGGTTGGGTCCAGTTAACGGGCAACTATGGTAGACGGTGTGATACCAAGTAGGAATGTTCACGTCTAAGTTGGTCGTCAAAAAGCTGGGGTCCAAAGCCCTGCATACAACCAAATTCTGTGGCTTCAAAATACACTGAACTCTTTTATAAAGTTTAAAACGAGCCGCTTACTCCTAAGAAAGACATTCGCTTGCAGTCGAACAGCATGGTGAAAGAATGAACGGCTTGATACATTAGCTGCCAAATTCAACCACACACAACATATTGTCTCAAATGATCAGAAAAATATTACGATCATCCAACACGCAACTGTTCAGTTGATCAGAAGTATAAAACAACGCATTCAGAAGGTGCAATCACAACAGTTACTGAGCTGTTGCGCCTTCTGAACGTGCCCATTATTGCTGTTCGCCCCGGCGGCCTACTCTGTATTGTTTGCTTAGCCAAAGACTATAACTAATACAGTGCTTCACAGCTTAAGAAATTTCTCGCAGGGTTGCATTTAATTGTATGCGTATGCAAGATAACGACAACGTTTGTGCGTCGATGTTCTGGCCTCGATTGCATTTCTGCGGCCTGTTTAACTCAATTCAACGCAGCTACTTGTAAGTACAGTCTACGAGGGCGCATACATACGTACATACATATATAAATACATATGTATACTGTAAATGTATATGCATGTGTTTATACACACACATACAAACGCATACGGCTTCCTACTTCTCCCATGTTTGTTGCGCACTGTGGGTGTCGCTGCCAATAGTTTCACTTCCGCTTCTGTTGGCTGTAGCTTCTAGTCACTGGCCATTTATGTTTCATACAAACACCAAAGCACACACGCTTACAAGCATACACATACATACATATGTACGTATACGTACGTTCAGGTTTGTGCTAGAGGTTTTGCTTGATTTAAAAATTCTACGTAATTGTGTGACATTTTTGAATTGCTGGCAGCTAAACGCGCGCCTGTTCTGGGAATTGCGGAGAAAATTTTCACACTTTTTTCTAAGAGACTGTCATCGTCCGTTGGGTGTTGTGAGTTGAAAATGAATGCACCACGGAATTTTAGCATCACACCCTGGTGAATGAATTTTGAATGTTCACACCAAACAGTCACTATCATTAAAATATACATATGTACATACATACAGCGTTGGAAAAAAATAATTATTTTATTTTTTAAAGAACTCGTTTAATTTTAAATACATTACGATTTTATTGCGAGTGTCGAATCGAATCGAAAATTTCATGTCATTGCCCAAAATTTCCACTCGACTAATGTAATGTAAACGGAAAAACTTGGCATCACTGCATAGTTTTTGGACGATTTTCGTCGTTAACTTATTTCAGCACGACAGTATGCAATACCAAAGGCCCGATTCTCTTCTTTAAATCTGCCCAAAGGTGTTAAATGGGGTTAAGGTCTGGCGGTTGAGACGACCACTCTATAACTTGCACTTTTTCCCTCTTAAGCCGCTGCTTTACCAATTTCGATTAATGTTTAGGATCATTATCCTGCATAAACTAGCACCGTAATGGCATTGCATATTTAGCATAGGGAAGCATTATCGTCTGCAACATATTTACAAAGTCAACCGCACACATTTTGTTCTTTATCCAAAATATTGCAAAAACGCCTTCATACGAGAAGCAGCCATATTTTTTTGTGTGTTTTGGATCAAATTCTGTGTTCGTAGGATGTCTTACGTATTGTTTTCTTCCATCTGATCCAAACATATGAATTTTTGTCTCATCAGACCACAGCACATTTTTCCAATTTTGTCGGAAAAGATGTTTTCTGGCAAAAGCAAGTCTGTTGTTTTTGTTTTTAAGGCTTAGGAACGGTACCTTTCTAGGGGTTCTGGCTGGAACTGTGGCTTTTGCTAATCTGTACCTAATGGTTCGGCTTGTTACATCTAAATTCAATTCTGTTTTCAGCTATCTTGAGGACAGAAAATGGCTAGCTTTGCAACGCCTTTGATCGCCAGCAGTCGTTTTTCGTTTTCTACTTCATGTTTCTGGTTTTTTTTTTACGCTATGAAGGGCAGTGAACACCTTCTTTTTGGAACAGTCCACCACGGCTGCTATCTTACTCATCGAATTCCTGTGTTTTCTTAAACTAATTATTAAACTCTCCTCCTCTTCCGTGCAGTATTTAGCTCGGCCCATTTTATTCTTTTTTATGGCTCAATAACCTTTAGTATAACTTTAATTTAGTTAACATTAACGCATGTTTTGTTCTATTATTTTTTCCAAGCGCAACTATTCAATTGTTCACTCCCTCGCACACAAAGTGAAAATGAGACAAACTGGCGGAATGAAATGTTTTCCAAAAGAACAACCGTTAACTGCTGTTTGTGTAGCGTGCGCCATTCCAAGAAATATATTTACTAGTGTTGATTGAATTGGTTTAATATTTTTCAGTTGTTTCTATAATTTTTTCCAGCACTGTGCATATTGTTAGTGTATATGTACAAATATGGACAGATATGCTTGTGTATGGTTATGTTTGTCAACATGAAGCCGTCATTTTGTGTTGTCGTTGACAGAGTTTTACGCAACAACTATGTATATAATTTCCATGCAAATCGAGAGTGTGTAAATATTAAATATGCATATATACATACATACATACATATTATATACATGTGCATATGTTTGTAAATATGTTTGTACATTTGTCCTTTTTATATTCGATAAATAGTTGGGGTTGCATCGCTTTTGCTGCTTCATTTTAAATTTTAATTCCAATTAAACAATGCAGCTTTATAAAAATTTCTTATTACTTCTGTTGGCATTTTCGAACAAAGCCGTTGTGAATGATAAATAATAACTCAGTTAATTTTAATTACATACGTACATATGCGTAGTATGTATACATACACTGCAATTTTTATCGTTAAATATTCTCTTCATTGCGTATGCATTGCAGTGAAAGTGTGCATAAATCTAGAGGCCTTTAATTAAATATCGAAGTAAAATTTAGCAAATATTAAGCAAATGGCCATAAAACAATGTCACGTACCTTAAGATGGCATATAACCAAAACCTATATAAGAGCCTGCCATTTTGGAATAATTTACATCTTCTTGTACTTGATCGGCGCTGTTTACCTGAGTTCAATAAAATACGCCAGGTGTTTCCCTTCTGAGAGTGCCGAGACGTCTATGCGCCGACTGTTTGTTTGTTGAAAGGAGGACAAAAATCCTTGTTCACCACCGAACCCATTCGCTTTGGTTCTCCATCAAAACTCGAAAACGCAGAACAGGCGTAGCGATAGTTGTTACCGATGATCTCAATGCCGTCGGCATACGCCTACGCTCTTGTAAAATTTGTACCTTAGCTTTTAAATTCCGAAGCATTTATCTTCTCCAAAATCAGACTAAAGAAATCACATGAACGGCAGTCGCCCTGTCTGAAACCTCCCTCGTTGGGTATTAAAATGGCTCGGAGAGGTCCTTCCCAAGTCTGACGCAGCTCAACATCATACGTATCACCAAAGTGCCCGCAGATAATATTAGCATTTCTCAAAAATATTGAATTTTTCAATCAAGTTTCCTTTGGCTGTCCCACAATCTTAACACCAACTTGCTCAGCTTTTGAATTATGAAATTTTTATTAGAATAAAATTATGTGCAAAACGTAATTCAAATCAAAGAAATTAGCGCAAAAGCTAGACATCTTCAGCATGCTGGCCGCATATATGTACATTAGACTGCCTCATTTTATTTAAAAACTATCCGAATTTGAATATATATAAGGATATTAAAGCATGGAAATTCCAAAGGATATTTTGAAATTTTTTTAATTAATACTTCCGCGTTTGTTCCTCAATCAACCCGAGATGACATATCAAACACCAAAATACTTTATTTTGTTTATTTAATATTATGAAATGCATTTTTTTTTTTAAGAATTTGTTACAAAAGTTGAATTCATTAATTTAATGTTCATCATACGCCCTGTCAGACCAATTAAAAAATGTTCTATAATTGCAAATTTTCAGGACATACACAAATTATTCCACTAGAAAACATATCGTTTTGCAGTCTTGCATCCTTACAAAGCCATCGCCTTGGGAGCAGGCTTATATCAAGTTTTTAACTAAAATTTTGACTAAAAGTCGGGGCACGGGCTATCATTATCCTACTGCAAACAAATTTTGTTCCATATCTCGATTCTTGGGATAGTCTACTGAAATTCATACGCTCCATAATACCATATTTATGCATTTTTAGGGAACCCACTAATTATAAAGTATTCAATGTAGAACCAATTGCTGCCATTTAAAACCGAATAAGCGGCAGTGTCGCTTAAATGCTTACAAATTGAAAACTAAATAAATTGCGCAAACTGCTGTTCCAGCAAAAATTTGAAAATACATTTGTTTGATTGTTTTCATTTGCTTTTGTGTGTGCTTTATGGCTCTCAAGCAATGACAAAACAAATGACGAAACTGCATAGCCATGGGGTTTGTTTATGGCGAGAGTATTAAGTGCAACAACAAAACTACTGTAAAAAGTCATGTCGAGAGTTGGAAGTGCAATAGAAAAAGCAGCAGCAGCAGCAGCAATGATAGTGAATCACTTGACAATCTGTGTTGTACATTTGATGATGGCACCGCGTGCTCAACGGTACACACAACTCATAAATTGCAAGCAAAACTAATGATGCAGTCTGGGTGGTGGCGAGGAGTTAACAATGCTGCAATGGGCCAGTCAAATATGTCGACGAAATGTTGACAAAGTGAAATTGAGGATATGGTGCAACACGATTGGTGCCTGTGGAGAACAAATCGATGGCAATGTCAATCCGAAAGCCAGCAGGATACTTTTGAATTGGATGCAAATTCGATCATCATGCCGTTTTTGTTGTCAATTTTATTTGATCAAACAGGGAGGCAAAACGGTTTCAAAACTTTGTTTGCGCAATACCAACTTGCTTATTGAATATGCATGTAAAGACCTTTTCGTGGCCAAAAAAAAAAAAAAAAATCGGTTGGTTAAGAAACGCCTCGGCCTAAATTTGTGCAAAGTCTCCAATCCGCTCCGAATATTTAGCTACATATTTGTATTGCAAAAGTGCAGAGTGCATATTTGGTAACAAAGCAAAGGGGTATATTTTCGTATGTAAATAAGTGAGCACTAGCACTGAATTGTGTAGTGTGCTCTGCAAATTTAAAATTTATGGTAAAACAATATTTATCGCGAATACTATTTGTGTGTGTGTTATGTCGACTACACATAGAGATTTTGAATTGATATGAATAATTTATTCTACCTATTATGGGATAAAAAGCAGTAATTTATGTGGACACGTGACATTATTAAATTATTTAAATGCGTATCTACATATTGGACTATATTCTTGCGGTGAGAAAATTTTCGTTTAGACCTAAAAGGGTTGAAAAAATAGCTAAATAATACTAAAAGTAGTTAAAATTAAGAGCTAAATTTTATTAAAGTTGAGCATTTTGTGACGTACGTTTGTTTTCACATTTTCCGTAATTTTAATAAAAACAACGAATTTTATAAGTTTAAGCGCTGGAAAAAAACTTGTATGCACATACTTATATAAACTAGACAACGAACTAAAATACTTTACAAACTATTAAAATCTGCAATTTTAGATAGTTGAATTGACCATAAAAACTCGGGTTACGAATAATTTTCTCGCAAAATTTGTCTGAAAAGTTGTACTTCCTTCTCTCCTTAAAAGTAAAATAATTAAGGCAAAAACAAAGTCCTGCGTTCAGAAAATGGATTTTCTTCTAATTAAATTTTGAATTCATTAACCTAGGTCCATGAGTTTATGGTGCAGTCTGTATTTTCCCGTGGATACAAATGTATGTTTTTCCACTGAATTCGGAAATTTGTAATTTTGTCAACGCTTAAGTTTTGGCTTTACTTTTCTATCGTGGACGCCTTAGAGAGAATACAGTGCCTGGGCTTATCGGGGCTCGAATTACTGTCCGGTATATTTAGTTTGTGTGCTCCTGCGCACGTTGCAGAAACTAATGGACTTACTTGCCCATTTTCCATTTGCTTGCGCGCCATTTGCATTGGGAATGAAACTTGTGCAATGAAATTACAGACTTGTAATTTTAATATATAACCAAACACAACTAAAACTTTCAGGAGCTAAAAAAAAAATCTACATAATTTTGAAAAGAGCTAAAAAAACTACCTAGGAGCTAAAGCCCAATTTTCGGAGCTAAATAGAAAATAAAGAGCTAAATCTAGCTCCAAAACCACTAAAATGGCAACACTGGTCACATTTCCCGTTTTCTGTTGGATGCAACTCGTACGGGACTCAATTGAATTTGGAAAAAACGAACGAAAATTTTAACAGAGACAGTTTAGCGACCTACGAACGGTTTCAAAACGAAGCGAGCTGCTTTGAGAATAAGAACCAGGGTTAGAACTACGGCAAGCCTAAATCGGAGTAAATCGGAGTGACGTGAAAAATCGTTGCAGAAAATAAAGTTCAATAGTAGATTTTCTATATGTTTCTCGTTTGCTGGAGAACATTAAAATCCTGAAGATTTTTTTATTTAAGTATGCAATAATAGCTGCCGATCCTTATTTTATGTTCCACATGCGTTATGCTATCTTCCAATTGTGTGCTTGGAACTTTACCCAACGTACCTTATACCTTAGACTCTAACCAAAGTAAGGAACCAAATTAATTTTAAATGACAGAGTTATCCTCCATGGAGTGTTGCATATTTTGGCGAAGGAGTGGGAAAAATTATCTTGAAAATGACGTTTCAACTATTATTAGCTGGAGAAATTATAAATGTTATGCCATTTCCCAGAAATAATATTTCTAAGAGATTTTAAGATTTATGTTTAGATATACATTGTACATATCGATGGCTGAGTGGAAGATCGACCTATCTCGGCAGCCAGTTCGAAAACGCTCTATCTCAAAAAACTTTTCAAAAACGCCCTATTTCAGAATTCGTTTCAAAAACGCCCTATCTCAGCTGCCGATTCGAAAACGCCCTATATCAGCATATTTTCAATACATTTTGAAGTGAGATAGGGCGTTTTTGAACCGAATTAAAGCCAAGTGCGGAATGCCTGTAAGACTGTTAATGCTATAGACCGGACAAATTTTGATTGATTAGAATTTAATTGAAATCAAATAATTAAAAAAAAAAAATTTAAGACAAGCTTTTATTAGTGGTTAACGAAAAGAGAGAAAAATCGACCCTGTACCACCTACCGGGCAAAATTTTTGGTGTAGTTATGTTTCACAAGGCATTATGAGCCAAGTTCGTCAGTCTCGGTTTTCAGGTTTGTTATACGAAAACTCGTAAAAACACATCGCAATATTCCTAGAAAAAAAACACTGCAAAAAAGGCTATTAACGCAGCTTCGAAGGCAGCTAGAGGTAAACAGTTACGCAGTTACGCATACAAAATAACTTTTGGTTAACATTTGAAGTTTTTAGGCGCATTTAATGGAAAATTTGTTGGCTGTTGTAAAGAATTTTATAAAGCCAGCGCAAAGCGGTTCCAAATTTCAAAAGAGTGTTCTTTAAAAAAGGCTAAGAAATAGTTTTTATAAATTTCATTGTTTCTCCGCTTTGATTTGTTTTTGTGCAGAATACTATCTAAAAACCCGCTCTTAATTTAAGATTTTGTTGATCAATAAGAGTAAATTAAAAAAATTTAATGAAAATTGAAATTTAGAACATCCCAAAACACTCCGTCTAAGTTATTTGCGAATGATTTAAGGAATCCTTTGCAGAAATCATAGACGAGTGAGTACGCACAGAGTCTTTGCGGGTTGTCTGATTGGGCTTTGACCTACTAGAATTTAAAACTAAAGAAACTCATAAATAAGGATGATTGTTGGAAACAATGCAAAAAACCAAGAGTGGAGGAACCTCTTTGTGTGACACCATCAAGTCGCACAACCCAAATGATAGAAGAAACTGTGCGCCTAAAGGTTTCAATTACATAGTCCTACGCTTGAACTAAAGCTTTTGATTTGAGGTACTTTGAGAAATTAGAGAATTCCTTTTCTAAGAAGTACTCATTGAGATGAAATTTTCAATTTTATAAGGCCATTTTGCAAATCTCTACTAAACAATATTCTAGAGGCGCATATATGTATGTATATTTGAATTTTTGATTAACCAATTTCTTATTTGGCAAACAGTGTGCAACTGCATTTAATGCCAACAGCAAAGGGGCGTCTGTTAGGCGACATGACATAGCCGTTGATTGCGACATTTTCGTAACAATATATAAGACTGAATTTTTGCACACATACATATGTACATACATTTGTATATGTTGTATGCAGTATGAATAAGGAATTGAAAAGTTTTTATTATATAAAAATAGAACGTGAAACTTGTACAATATTTCCAAACATGAGTGCATTTGTACACATTTTTTTTTTTTTTTGCCGAGTTGCATCTCCTCAGTTGGGGATTGCAAAGTAGCGACATGAGAATCGTCTGTTACCCGCCGGTAGGCAAAAATAAAAAGGCAACTTTCGTAGAAGGTAATGCGGGGTGGGGGGTGTCTTGTGTGTTGTGTGTAGCGTACGAACTCTAGGCACGGAGCACGTGACAAAGTTGCAAATACGCGTGTGCACAAAGTGTGCATACACACATGCATTCAAAGATTTGCAAAAAATACGCGTTGCAGCTACATACATAGATGCCTCAATACCTTTTTTTTTTTTTTTTGACTGCTGACTGGTGCGTTGCCGGTCGCCTTAAACTATTTGGTGGAAATGCAACAGTATTCGTCTTCTCTTTTGCCTCCTACATGATGGTAAGTAAGGATCATCGTGTGTCGGTTTCCTTGGCAGCACTTGTCTCGCGTATTCGCGTATTTGTTGTCATCCCATCTATTTTGTGCACAAAAGCGTGACGAGCACTTTGTCCTGTCCGCATCGCTTCTCAAGCGAATGCAATTCATATTTCTATGCGATGGCATACTTGTGCAATCGGAGTCTGTGCATATTCGGCTGAATAACTAAAATACAAAACATCCGCATACGCACACACACATGTGTTATGTTATCTAAACGTAGTGAATATTTTCTTGTCTCTAAGGCAACGCAGAATGACATCGTATTTATATCGTATGTATATCTAAAACTATTCGCTTAACTGATTTGTGAAACTACAAGTTGTATTTGTATTCTATTGGGTTTAGAAATAGTGATTATGGTGAGTATTAGGGTGATTGACTTGGTTTTTCCAAGCCAATTTTTTCCAAAATTTTTCGGCGGCTTATTTGAAATCGTGATTTTTCGAATATCGAATAAACCGGAAGTTTTTTTTTATCGAATAACCGGGTTTTTTAGCTAGAATATTTGTTCAACTGCATCTTAAATTTCACTATAAATGCATTACATTTTTTTTTTTTTTGTTGAAACCGCAACGATAACTTTTTTACCAACCTTACTCTTAAATACAATCAAGTTCCCTTCCAAGATTCATTCCAAAATTTATTTGATTCCAGTGGGGATTTGATTCACGAAATAATTAAAAAAAAGTATTAAAAACCCCAGCAAACAATTTATAGAAATATATATTTTAGAAAATCTTTTTAAAAATACAATGTTAAGAATTTTAATAATTAACGAAAAAATTCAGCAGATCCCAGAACTTTTAAATATTTTTTAGATCTAATGGTTAATATTAATCCAAATACGAGTAACTTTGAACTTATTCCATTTAATTGTCTTTTAAATGAAAGCCGTACATAATTTCAGTAGTTCTATTCCATTTTTGGCTTTAATTTCTGGCTAGATATAAGCGTTATCTAAACGCAAAAACTAAAAGCAAATATCCGACCTAATCGGTCTTTTCTGAATTTACAAATTAAGACCCGTTTTTTCTTCAAATTGCCTTTTTTCGAAAAAATCGACAACCGGTTTTGGAAAAGGTCGAATCATCGAATACCCTAATAACTGGGTATTTCGACTAGCCTCGATCAGACAGAACTGTAAAAATTAGACAGAATTGTGCCATTCGACTCATCTTTAAAGCATAAAGATAATTAAAAGTGAAAGCATTTTTTTCTGTTTTAATTGGCTTTCTCTAAATAATTGAATAATTAGTTCGTTCCAACCTATGCAATGCGTTCGCGCTTAATGGTATTAACTTTCAAAAAGTAGATATGCCATTTTTAATTAAATGACGTCAGAAGCAATTATGTATGTACATATTTATGTACTTTAATTTTGCCCTCAACTTGCCTCTGTTAAAAAAAAAATGTACATAAATTTCCTGTTGTTGCTGCCGCTTGTTTCCGCTTTAAATCATTGCACTGCAATTGTTGAGAATTTTTAATGTAGATAGTTCGCTTTATTATGTTATTTTTGCCAACTTACTTTTCGTTTCCGATTTCAACTTATTTTCTTTTCCAACCACAAACTTTAGCAGTCAAGTTCACGAAATGGAATTGCAATGTAGAAAAGCGATGTGCAGAGAGAGAGAGAACTGCGATTCAATAATGCCTCAAGGGAAAAATTAGCGTGTCGGTAAAAGAAGACAATAATAACAATCATAATTTAATCGTTGGAATTGTATTGATATTTTAACCGATTTTTAGCCGACTTCAACAAAAGGAGGAACCTATCAATTCGTCGAACCGAGTAAATCGTTTACGATAATTCTTTTTTACCAGAAATGTGGTACCATAAGGGTGATCCCCTACTAATTTAGTTTAGTTCCTATCATTGAAGAAGTGAAGTCGGATTTTTGCTTAAAAATTGCTTATTATTATAATTTTTTTTTTTTTAAATAACGATTATTTGTAGATTTGAATACTTTTGTTCACTATGCATATGGCCGTTATTTTCAAAGATATTTTTTGAAAACAACAGCAACCATAACCCTTAATAATAATAATAATATATTGGCGCTTACACTTTTGCTAATGGTTTATGAGAAGCTTTTTCATGGCAGAAATACACTCGGCGGATTGCCATTGCCTGCAGGGGGTCTATTAGAAAAACATTTTTCTAATTTAGATGTTTCCCATACCAGAGATCGAACCCAGGTCCTACTGAACGCCCCTCCAACCACTCGGTCACAGCGGCCGCCACTTGTTTTAATTTTTTTGTTTTTAACCGTAATCCCGAAGTAAATATCTCAAAACGGAAAAATACTTTAAAGAACAATCGCTGTATGTGCCCGAAAGCTTTCTCTACAACAGCTGGGGTTGCTCTGGATATACTGCTAAACTAGCCTCACTTTTATTTTTATTCGCGAGGATGTACTTGCAGGCATAAAATAAATGTGTGATGGTATACTACAGCGTGGAGTGCGGAGACAGATATCCTTTCAATGCCACAGGATAATACGCCACCAATGCCGAAGGGATCTGTCTTCACTTTAGTTGAGTGCTGACTTAACTCAAATACTGAGCCCTGGCATACATTGGAACAGGGTCGAGGTTAACAGATATGATCTTTACTTCCATCTTGGGGAGCACATATGCCTCGGTTTTCGAAGCAGAGGTCTTTGCCATCTTCAAGGCCATAGACTTTTGGAAAATAGGAAATCGCCGTCACAATCTGTGTGAATGTTTCGCTTAGCAACAGATGGGAGCAACGAGCAGTTGTAAATAGATGGGCAAACCTCTTGTTATCAACTAGTTACCCTAGCTAGCTGCTTTCGATGAACTTATGGGACTGCAGACACTCGTGGAATTTTTAAATGACCACTTATCGTGGCACAAACACCTGACTATGATCAGTATAATTGATAACCCCGTTGTATTGAACACTTTTGCGTTTCTGCCTCGCCTTGCAAGCATTAAATCAAAAGAAAAATAGAAATGCAATTAAATCGTTAAATAAAAGAAAATATTTTATTTCTCCCTGGACCAATCGTGGTACCATTAGAGCAGATATGTATTAAAATCTACAAATATACTATGTATATATGTATGTATTTCATTAAGTTATAATTGAGGAATAATGCTTGTGCTGCTACACTATGTAGGTCTCCATATTTTGCTTAGCCTATTTACGAAATGTCTTTTGTTTGGGTTCTTATGAGATTACATCTGAGTCGCGTAAGACTCTTAATTATTCTTCAACCACCGGATAAATTTGAAACAGGATCTTACAACACAGTGCCATAGTAAACTTTACACACAAAAAATCCATACACTCGCAAAACTGTGTTCCAAATAATAACAAAACTGCATTTTGAGTGTTTCTCTCTGAGTCCGGAAATTGAAAAAATTATTTTTTTAAAATTCTGTGCAATGCAGAATAACAAGTGAAAATTCTGTAGAATTGAAAAATTAAATTTTTCGGTGCACAAGAACGAATAGGTATTGAATTTCCTTAAAAATTTGCAATAGTAATTTTTGAGAAAAATGTATATGTACACTCCCACTTGCTCGAATTTCGTGTAGGATGAAAAAAATTACTTAAAAGGAAATTTTCGATACTTATTTGTTCTTGTGTACCATAGAGATTAAGTTTGTGCTATTCTACAGAATTTTCGCTTTTATTTGATATCCATGTTTTTATTCTAAATATATTGCACACTGATATTTTTAAGTTTTTTTTTTTATTTAATATTCTCGAAGCTTCAAAGTTCGTACTTAAAAAATCCCCTAGTTTTGTGGGTATTTTAATTTTTTTGTGTGTTTTAAATAAATTTTTTTTTTTGATTTTTGTCGCACGGTGTAATGGGTGCTTTAAGCATTAGTGTTATTTTCTCGATATGTAGTTTTACCGGTTTCAATGAAATTTGAAATTTGGAGTCTTGGTAAGTTTCTGCTAAATATTTTGAAGTTGGCATAGAGTTCTGCTGAAAGCAGGTCCAAAATGAGTTCCAGTGCTGTGTAAGGAGTTGTAGGTAGAGCACATGTGACAAGCATTGATTCCATATGGTATATAGATTTAGCGTTTAATACGTATTTAGTTTGATTATTCATTTTTTCAAAAGCCTCTTTACTATGGTGAAGTCTTTCCCGAATATTCATACAAAAAATTGCCGTCAACTTTGATCACCACAAAGTTGATTCTATATGCATACATATTTACAACTTTTTTTTTGTTTTGCTTTTCACCATTATTTTTCCGTGTTTTGCCACTGTATACTTTTTTCTTTTTCACGCAGTGCAGTTTCTTCACAGCATTCCCTTATCCATTCTTCGCTCAACAAAAGTTTGCAAAGATGGAACTGCAAAAGTTATTTTCTGTTTGCCACTACTTTACCTAATTTAAAACTGCAAGTGCTTTGTACAGTAGATAATTTAAGTACGAATATGTGCGAATAGTAAAAGATTGCTTAGTAGGATTGTGGAGTGTTGTCTAGGCGCACACATCTCTTCGTATTCAGTGGAAATCTTCTTACTACAGTTCATTTGTCTATTCATAAAAGGTGTAAAAGTAATTGAATTTTTTTTCTTTTTTACAAGTGTTAATATTATTTTCTAGAAAGTAGAGCTCAAATCAATCGTTTAACCAGTGGAAGCACTTCGTCATGGACAATGCTCTTCGATCTAACCAACCCGCAACATTACTTTAGGTGAAGTTAATACAGGATTTGCCACCATTTGTATAGATGCAGACTAACTATATGGAGCGTGATTATTTTCGCACGTTAGTGTCGTATGTGACATATCGATAGTCAAGCATTGACCAATCATAACTGACAATTTTTCCGAAATTGAGTTATATAGTTATGTATATACGAGAGGAGGACCAAAAGTTCGTGGGTTGGAAAGTTTGTAAGTGAAATGAAATAATAGATTTATTTTTCCTTTTCAATATATTCTCCCTTAATCTGAATTAACTTACGTTTTACCTTAATGTGGTTACATAGTATTCTCCGGTTATGGTGATGCTCTTTTTTTTATAATCGATGAGCAATATTCTTTCAAAATCCTATAAAAAATAGTATTCTTCTCTCACCAATAATAAATCGTGGTCCAATGGATGGAAGTGGGCCTCACAACTCGATAGGAGCAAGGTAGAAGCCCTGGCCCGAGCAACATCTAAAAACCAATTTTTCGTAATGGCTAACCGTGGGACTAAGTTTTGCCCTAAAAAGCTTCTCATAAAAATCATTTGCCATTCGGAGGCAGCTTAAAACTGTAGGTCCTTCCATTTGTGGTAAGCGCCAAATATTTTATTTATTTTTCAATTCATGAAGTTCAGCGATCTCCGGCCTGTTTAGATGCCGATCTTGTTCAACCATGATTTTATGGACTTTTTCGTTGGTTGCCAGACCAGAGCGAAATGCACCTTTAGCCACAATACTCCAAAATAGTTTACTCCTAGATTTTTTACATGTATGCCTGTGTCACATTCTTCCCCTTCATGAAGTATTTTAATGGTGGATTTCCTTTTTTTCACTCTTTTTCAAAAAATCAGTAGTTTTGACTGAAACCTAATTTTTCCTTACTACACTACAAAATTTTTAAAGGTGCATTTTAGTATATCCTACTGAAATCTGTAAAAAACGCAGTTTGGAAAAAGTGTTGGTTAGGGCCTTTGTGAATTAATATGTACATATATACGCGTTACATGCTTAACACCAATAATTTCGTAATATTCATTAACTTTAAAACTCGACCATTTAATGTGCATTCTGTTGCGCATTGAAAAACTTTTTCTCACAAAATTTTGACAATGGCTATGATTTAACGCCTCGGTATCTTTGACTTCGCTCTGCGTCGTTCACAGTGACAATAGACTTTTAAGTTCATACATACATACATACATAAATACACACAAAGTTACATCCTCTCACCTCCACGCGGGCTTAATTAGTTCACTTATTTAAATTCAAACTCGTGCGCTTTTCTTTATTGTTTGTTGCTACGTTTTATTTCCTGTGATTTGTTTGTACGAACCATTTAAGTAAGTTACTCGCACAAACGAAAATTCCCATCTCATTTCCCTCCACTTCGCTTCACTTTTCAACAATCCGATGGATCTGCATTCGTGTAACTAACTGGGTGCATTGCGGTTTGTGGTTTCTATTCTTATTTGCTCTTTTGTTCGCTCCCCTTATTTTCGCTTTTTTGCTTGTCATTTTGCTGCGGTTGGCATTTTGGCGCAAAATCATGAAATATTTACGAACTTACACTTCTTTGCTAAATTAATAGCTTTTTATCGTAAGCGTTGAAAGAGCATGGCGGAAAATAAAACGTAAACTTACAAGGATACAGATTTAAGAGCTCTTACATACTGTATGTATGTATGTATGTATATAAAGTGCTTTGCGGTATAGTGGGACTCGATTGATTCGATTTGCCTTTATTATTTTTACGCTTTATTATATGTATACATATATGTTTTTGCTTTAGTTAACCGCTTTGCAAATGAAGTTGAACAAGTGCAGTGCACTTTTTATTGGAATTTAGTGCAAACGTTGTCTTCATTTTGTGTCTGAACGATTTACTATCTGAATAGAATGTTACTAAATAAATTTTATTTAAGTTTTTATACTACATACATATGCATGCACGTATTTAGGCGATATAAGTTGTATTGTATTGTTGGATGACGATGACCTCTGCCGAATAGAAGTTGAACCTTTATACGTTTTCAGTTTTTAAACAATATTCAAGGATAAACATTTCTAAGGATATATTTTTCGCTTCTTTCAAAGAGACTCTTTCACAAGAATTGTCCATTTAAAAAAAGTGTAAGTAAACTTACATTTGTTGCTAAGCTGACAAAAGTTGCAATATAAATTGTGTAGATTTTAAGGGCGATCTTTCTGAATCCATATGCAGTTATCGCTCTTTGCTAGATTGTTTTTATCTTTCGCTTTTCATATTCGCTTTGTTGTTCGCAGTGCGGCTTCGCAGTGGGCCCGGCGACCAAATAGGCTCAGCATAATTCAGAACCGGTCAGCCAATTCTTTCAATATTTCCTGTGGAGGTATGTACTCAAATTACTCATTGCACCACAAATTATAAACAGTATAAATTTAAAAAAAAAAATTAAGAAGAGGAAGAAGGTTATAAAGATTCAGAAAGTGGGAAAGATAGCGGGTACTATTTTTGAATTCTAAGAGTGAACCTCTTAATTGCATTTAAATTTTTATATTTTAATGAGTTCTCCATATACATAATTTTTATTTTAAATTTAAAACGTTAAAATTTTTCTTAATTTTTTTTTTTGAAATTTGTATATATGTACATGTTTATGAATTAAACCCGCTACCTTTCAAACTAAACTTTTGTTTTTTTTTTCTTTTTTAGGGAAAGTGTTAATGCTACAAAAAGTTTTACTCTTTTTTTTTAAATTTGAAAACCAGAAAAAAATTGTTTCTTTAAACCATAAGGTATTTCAAAATATATATGTAATAAAAATATACTTTAAATTTTCTTTCTCAAAAATATTCATCCGGCCCTATAGCTTTAGTATTGTAAAACGTATACCACAAATTATAATTATACTCTTTGCCAACATAAATAAACACTTTTTGGGTCAACGGGGTAATTCCGACCCCGGTCCTAGAATATTTTTTTTTTTTTTCAGTTTCGACTCTATCTATCTAAAACACTAATAAAATAATTTTGTCCAGCTAGCTGCTTCTAGTCCCCACATTGTGCATACACTCTTTTTTAATAGCAGATTACATAAATTATGGCGTTACAAATTTTTTTTGCGAAATTTGATATGATCACCCTCTAAAAGTTTTCATGGACATTCCTCGAAATGAAACAAAGAAGCGAAATAAATAAAATATTGTAGGACATTGTACTTTGCATTAGCAGCTATACCTAAAAAAAGCGAAAAAATTCGAAGGCATTATAAGGCTATGCCTTCTAGAACACGTTACCACTAAAACCGATTACCGATTTATTGCTGGGAACTTAAAATTACTTTTTTATATTTTTCCTGCTATTTAAAATGAATAATTGTAAATAAAGTTTTTTTTTCGCTTTTATATTTGACCTGATACCCATGTGTCCGTATATGACTATAATTTAAAGTAATTTTTCAAGAGTTATTCTACTGGACTAGATCCTTTGCTGAAGTAAATGCTATCACGAAAGTAAACCTGCGATTGATGAAATAGCTCGTCGAAGATATCGCGCCGCGACAATGCAGCAACGCTCGGAGTTACCTTTCATTGCTTTAGCTGCTTCTCCGCGCACACAAGTCGCCACACTGTGTGATGGGGCGTATGAGCAACATAAAATTATTCAATCGAACTGAAATGTTATCCTTTTTTAAAGGCATCCGTTTATTGTATGAAATAAATAAAATCGACAGCTGCAGTTTTTTCGACATGGAATCTATTAACTTTTAGCATTTTTTTGAGTTCTAAGGTTCTGAGTTCCTCTGTGCTGCGGAGCGCGTACTTGGACATTCTTTTAATAGGCGTATTTTGTACAACTTGTTTTAACTTTTTACATAAGATGTTAAGTGGTTTATTTATAAATAACCAAATAAATATAAAAGCAAGTTTTAAACGATTGTTAATACATAGAGGGCACCAGTAGTGTTTAAGCCAGGCATGCCCAACGCCCTTGCGTATGGGGTTCTGCCAGCGTTGGGCATGACTGGTTTAGGTATTGGTAAATTTCCTTCATCTGAAGAAATATGCTGTGTGATGCTTACGGAGAGCATGCTCCACCAAAGGGGAAAATTTTGGACGTAGAACTCACCCGCCTTATAGCCCACACTTTTTCTTACAGTGGAGTACGCTTCACTTCAGTCGAAAATATCAAAAAATGGCGTGATATTTTCTTGGTCTCCAAAGATGATCAGTTTCATTGGCACGAAATCCCTGAATTTACAGATATGTTGGGAAAAATCATATCTAGCGATTTGCAACACTTTCAATACAATACATTGTACCAATTTTAAAGTTTAAAAATCGAGTAAATATCTAAATTCTATTTGTATACTTTAACTTAACATTTTTCGGGATACACTCTGGATCCTCAAAGCTTATAATTAGTAGTTTGATTCATTGGAATCAGAAAAGCCTGCTTTTAGTTACATATATATGTAGCTGGGCTGAACCTTACTTTAAACTTAAAAAAAAATGTGAATGTACCTACATATTTGTTAATTTATTTTCATTTTGCTAAATCGCTATAAATTACATTTATACATTTATTGTACGTATTTTTTTTTTCAGTACAGGTAAAACGTAAGCGAGCTTATAAAAATTCCGAATCCATCATTATTATAAATTTAAACCATTATTAGATGTAATTATCCGTCTACCTCAACGCAAGACTCGAAGCAATTTCACACTTCAATAAAAACCATTGCGCACAACCATGCGTAAACTCGTAAACTTATTAAATATCCTCATTTAACTATGTAGTTTGAAAATCTTCAGTGCAGAGTGTTAGGATCATCTCGGTAATGTTGACACCAAAAGGGTAAATCAATTAGCCTAGTCATGTCTTCAAATGTCTGTCGCATCACTTCACTTCTGTGCTTAAGAAGCTTCACTTGTCTTCCTTCCTGCTATTCATACGACCAGCTGGGGGTGCAGAGAAAACCCTGAAAGTGAACGTGTGGGAGAATATAGAATGAGTCTTCTAAACAATAGACAATTAAACGGCTCATTTATCCTAATTTACCGCTACTTGTGAGACAATTGGGGTTTGGCTGTTGTTACTGCTGTCAGACTTGGCGCTAAAAAAAAAGCTCACCAAAAAACTGCCAGCCATAAATTTGCTCTGAATCCTACTTTAGGTACTAATGCGAGTATTCTCATATTTATGTATGTATGCAAATTGTATGTGAATGTGTGAGGCTCTTTTACTGCATGTTGTTGCTTTTGTTTGCCTTATGTTTTGGTAAATTTACATAAAATTGCAAGGAAGTGCAGTGAATAATGTAAAGAGCGAAAAAGAGCTAAAAAGTTCGAAAAACAACGGAATAGGAATTATTCGCCTTGTTAAGCGAGCAATGATGTCATTTCGAAGGATGCTGCTGTGGATATGCATACATATGTGAATGTAAATTATGACGGAGATGGTGGCTCCACCGGCGTTGCGGATGAAATAGTTGTGAATATGCATGACACTCTGCCTTTCCGCCTTAACAGTCCTCTCTCTGCCTCTTCCATGTTGCAACTATCTTCACTCTGCCGACTGCCGGATGCAGTTTGTTTTTTTTCAGCCTTTACCGTACACGTCACCCTTGTCCTTGTTATTGCAGTAGCTGTTTATTGGAGCACATTTATGCAGCAGCGGGCGAGTTGTGCGCGCATTGCCTGCTGGCTCTGGGCGCAGAGGGCGTGGCATAAGCAATCAATTTCGCTTGAAGAGGCACTCACTCTTGCGCTGCGCGTATCGTTGTACAAATTTCTCATTACATTTTTCATGGCTGAAAATTTACGAGAACTCAAGTGCAGAGCTCTATGCAATCAATTTAGCAGCTGGTTCAAATGCTGTTGGTTTTCTGTTGCCATTGCCGCGTGCAAGACTGATCCTATCTACTAGCTAGCATTGGAACTTTTCTCAATGCTCCTTTTGCAAAGCTCGATGGCGCAAAATATGTATGTATGTATGTTGTTAAGCGTCAATGCCCAACCGTCCACTTTTTGCATGTAAATGCATTAAAGTTATTTTCACTGTGGTGCAGCATTCTAAGCAATCTTTTAAGCACCTTAAAAAAAAAATTAAAAAAAAATCGGCAGAAATTATCAATATTTTTTTTGCCGGAAATTCCATTTGATTTCTTATTTCTGGTCCATTAACGTTAATAACTTTGTGCTTTAGCTAACAAGACAAACCAATTCGCTTTGATGGGAGAATCGTTGTGCTGTTTTACACTCCAAAATCAGCATGCAAAGCGCACAAAAATAAGTATGTATATGTATATACATATGTGCAGCGGAATTAACATTGCATTCACATCATCCATGGCACACAATGGCTATAAAAATGGCAAAGTAGTAACAACTAAAATATCGTGAATTTGCAATGGAATGATTTAAAACGGGTTTAGTGTTCTATTTTAGAGGCCTGAGTTTGAGTGTTTTTCTTATATCTCAATTGCACGAAAGTAAGAATTGGGTGATAAATAGGTTGGTAACAAAAAAATATTAAGTTTTGCATGCACGAGCATATCGAGCCCTAACCGGCAAAAAGACGTAAGCGAAATTTTTTTCAAAATTTTATTTTTGAACCTGAAATGCATCTAAATGTTCTAGGAACACGTCTTTTTGCCGGTTGAAATCAGCCTTGCCCATTTTACCTATCGCTTGCTATGTGGCAAACCTATCGCAATGGAGTAGAAATACACACCGAGGTTTGCCATTGCCCGCCGAGAGGCGACCGCTATTAGAAAAAACCTTTTCAGTTTTTTAGTTTTTTGATGTTGGGTTGAGCCGGGCTTGAACCCACGCCACGGCGGCCGACCTACTATGTTACTTATGGATTTGTTTCCATTTTAAATTGAAACGAAAGGTTGGGCTTAAATTTTTTGTCGATGACCTCTAGTGCAGCTACTTACTACCAATTTATATAATTTGCAAAACCAACTACGTACTCCTCATTTTACTACATGCAAGTTTGCTTTTTCTTATTGAAAAAAGCCTTTCTAATTAGTATGCACACGTATAAAATATTCACTGTGCTCCTTATTTCAAAGCCTATCTCATCTTAATCACGAACTGACCTAAGCCAGCCTATTGCATAGGAATATTTCTAAGCATACACATGTACATACATATATTGTTAAGCACATTTGTTTGTTTGCATGCAGGCTATAGAAAATACACCTGCTTTGTGCTCGTGTACGAGATAGCCTCCTTTTTTGTTGTAACAATTTGTAAGACTGAAGGCAAAGTGCCTCTACCACTCAATAACTACATACATATACACGTTTTTCCGCATATAAAATGCTGAAAGTTAGAAACAATCCACCGCCTTTGTAATTATTCATGCATGGCTATAGTGAATGCGAAGAGACCGACCTATTCATCATACTCCATGCTATAGGTATGGATGTCTGTATGTATGTACATCCATATGTACGTTTGTTCTACATACAGTTTGCAACACTACAGGAGAGTGTGGCAGCACATCCTTGCATAGTGATTCTGAGTGCATCGCAGTGCTTGCTAGCACAGGCACAGGCACAGAAATGCAACACAACCGAACTGATGACGCCATCCATCGTCTTTATGTCTATATAATCGTCACGCTCATCAGCATCAGTATCAACATCACTCGCTGTAACTGCGGCACTGCTGCAGTGGCAATAGCAACAGCAATAGCAAAGGCATCAACATCAGCAGTCACATCAACGGCTTCATGACAGATTTCAACATCAACGTAAACAACAGTGAAAACCACCCAAGTTATTCGTCATCATCTACATATTGCTGCATATTCACACCCTGTAGGAAAAGCATTCGTTTTCGCAGTGGCAAATTTAAAACGAAATTAGGGCTCAAGTCGACATGTTTGCGATGTGGAGTGTGATTCAAAGATCCCGGGAAGGGGCGCCAGCACCCCACACTATCGAATATGGCGGCTATAGCAGCAGAGCACTATGTTCTATTTTGGAAAAAAAGGGCAGAATATATAAATATATCGAAAACGAGAAGAGCGATCGAATTAAATGTAGCAATATTTTAAAGTTTTCAATAAGGAGAAGTTAGTAAAGTAGTCTTCAAAAATAGAGGGGTTCCAATATTTTCCGTTTTCTGTCGTTCCGTTAGCTTTGTTCCCAAGAACACTCAAAAACCCAAACCGAAATTTGAACAAAACCTTCGGGAGTGTTTTCACAAGAACGGAAACGAGAACAAAACTGTCGAGAGCGTTCTTAACGGGAATTATATAGGAACTAGACCCTGTGGAACATTGCGAAATTAAGTCAACGAAAGACTTAAGGCACGAACTTTTCGTGTACAAAAAATTAAAAATATTTCATAAGCGGACAGTTCACCCTAATATAAACGATCTGATAGTGGAAACGATCCAACTTTCCTCTGGCTTAGAATTAACAATCATGTTCTCATTCAAACGTTTTTCCATCCCAACCCCTCAATCAAAACTTTTACTTTTTGAGGGCAGTTTTGAGAACAAGGTAATTTTTCATTCCATAAGACCTTTAAAATGACTTTTAAAAGTACAAGCTTTGATTTTTTTCTTTTTTTCCCCAAAAACAGATTGCAATAAAGTTTTAAATTTTTAATTCGTACATAAAAGTTTTGAGTTTTTCGAAGTTTTCAAAACATTTTCCAGTTTAAGTGAAACTCATAAATAGTTTTAAAGTCCTAAGCTCTTTTTTGGGAAATGAGCATTATATCATATTTGATGCCAATAAATGAATGTTTGGCGATTAAACGTTTTCTACGTGTTTGGCCGAGCTTCTCTTCCAATTCGTGTGCTACTTCTTGATGTTGTGACACAAATGGGGAGATCTGCACTTTCACCTCACCTCTGAAATTTTTTTTATGGCAGAAGTACACTCGAACGTACGCTATTGTCCTCTAAGGCGCGACCGCTATTTGAAAAAAATTGTTTGATGTTGCTGGGACCAGAAATTGAACCATGGACCTCCCGAGCGGCAGTAGGCATAACTCAGCACTCCAGCAGGCAGTGGCAAGATCACTACTCAAATC
>NW_023458555.1:5123356-5126342 GCF_013731165.1 Rhagoletis pomonella
CAATGATCGGATCTAAACCAAATTAGTATGGTTAATTAGAATTATCGAAATCGGTTGACGTGGTCCAAAGTTATGCGGTAACATACATAACAAAAAAAATAAAAAATTAAAAAATATTCCGACAAACTGATAACCTCCTCCTTTTTTGGAAGTCGGTTAAAAATCGTTACGAATTGTTACTAGTACTTGAAAGTTTTTACTGGAAATGCATTCAATAACCCAAAATATTTGCAAGAGGGAGCGAATTCGAGAGCGTAACAACCCGAGAGAGCTGCAAATTTTTGCAAGTAAAAATTTTAAGCAGGAATTTGCAGAAGTCAAAAAGAAAGGTTATGTTTCAAATTCAAATGTAAACAAACTGTTTGATGAAACATAATTAGCGAAATGAAAATATGGATGAAAATTTTAAATCTTTTGTAATTTTTTTATTTTTATGACTAAAAAGAAAATTTCGCGCCAAAACTTAACCGCCAGAAGTGTCAAAATGGCTTAAGTTGCAAGTTTTTACTAGTTTTTCGTATAATAACTTATTACAGCATTAATCATACCTAAAATATAGCCGGGGTTTTCCAAATTTTCAAATAAAGGCGAATGATCGAACACCCTAGTTGGTGCTGAAGAAAAGATTACGTTTACATCGGTTAATTACCATTTAAAAGAGCGCCGTTGAACTGCACCAAATTTGCCATATCGGAAAAGTGTTGGTAAATTCATAACGATTCATTTATCTCTTTATACCAGTTATTATTTTTCAGTGTAACTATTTCATTGTTGGAAATTCAATAGAATATAATAGAATTCAATCTAAACGCATAAATGACTCGCAAGCACGTAAACCTCGTAAACTTACTTAATTTTGTATGGAAAACCCATTTATTTACGAGGTATACGCGGATGCGAGGCATTTACGCGTTTATATGAATACCGTGACTATATCTACACACATATGTATGTATAACCGTATAATCCGATATGTACTGAAGTATGTCACTGCATTTTTATTTAATGCATACTGTAGGTTATTGTTGGGTTGCCTTGGTATAAGTTGCGCTTTCCAAATGAAAGTCTACGCAACATGTTGCAGTGAAACAAACAAAAAACATTTGCATTTGCAACATGTTGGGCCAACGTGTGGTATGCGCGATTTCTGTGAAGCGAAACATTTATACCCAATAAACCAAAGTTGCCACAAAGGTATTTGCAAAAAAAAAAAAATCTCATAAATCGTGACTTATTGTCAATCTCTCTTGAGCTTTGTGAAGGTAACGTTTTAGGCACATCCATAGATATGTATGTATGGATGTATTATGTAAATTTGTAAAACGGATTTTATCGCACGGTATAGGTAATTGGAGTGATACATTTGATATTAAAGGGTGCAATATTTAAGCTAATAACAACTTAATTGGTGATTACTGAGTATGTAGTTAATTGACCGACAACATATGTACACGCATATATACATATGTATATGTAGGCATATGTATGTACATACATACCTCTAACCGAAATTCAAATCTTATCAAAACTGAATAATGTCCGCAAAAATGTTGCTCAGCTATGTCAAGAAGCAACACTGGTTTTCCATGCTGCTATTGGTTTGCTTGTTTAAAGGACACCCGACGCTTCCTGTTGTGCTGTTAGTTGTCCTGCGAATCAGTCGCAGTCGGTAAACAGTGAATGCAGCATGTGAGAAGCTGCTGTTGTGCCGCGTTTTGTTTGTGTGTAAACAGTTTTGTGTTTATTATATACCATAGATGGGCACACCAATACAGTCTCATTTTGTCATGGTATTCGTGAATCGCGCTGAGTAACAGTTGCCACTTTTCTATATTGTACAAAAGTGCGTCGTTTTTTGCGCGTGTTAGAAAACGCTCTTACAAATTTATATTTAATTTGTATTATGAACATGAAACGAAAATAATAAAATATAATAAAATAATGAAGAAATAATTTCAAATAATGAATTATGAAATTAATTTTTATAAGTACATATGTATGCATGAAAAGTTTTTTAATTTAATTTCATTAAACTAATGTTTTAAAAATGATAGTTTATTCAACAACAAAATTCACGAATTTAAAATTTCTAAACTTTGCAAAAAACTCAGTATTCAATAAAGTATACTAAATATATTAAATTACCGTATCGTACATACATATATACATAAAACCCATTACAAAAAACTTTAAATTGGTTTACACAGTTCGGCAGTTTGACTTTTTTACCATGACAAATAATGTCGCCTTATATTAAAAGAACGATTCCAAGTAGTCGTATTACCACATAACAAGCATTGGGCATTATTGGCTTTTCTTAAAACCGAAAATTGTAATTGGCACTCATACGCAGCCATTTTGGGCATTGTTACATATATAGGTGGCAACAACGCGCTGAAATTACGAATAAAAATATTCAACGGCGAAGCGTGGTATCACTCGCATGAAAACTGAAAGCAGACTGAATTGAAATTCGCTGCGTCGTTTCTGTATACGTATAAGCGCTGCGACGCAGACGCTACTCGCGAGTAGCGTTTTGCCCATCATTGCTATACAGTTACTTTTTACTACATACATTTGTATATTTTTTTCTTATATGTATTTGGCATTTACTGCAAAATTGTGCAGCCTGCAGCCACTCAGCTTTCGTTCCAATTTGATTACTTACTGGCTGCTTTGGCCGTGACCATTAGACCATTCATGGCAAAGCGTGTGGCATAGAAGAGTGAAGGATACTCAATTGGAATTGAATATGCGGCAGCCAAAGTGAATAAGCCACAAAAGTGCAGGGCTATAAGAAAATTGAATGGCTTGCTAAAAGCCGCATCAAATTTGTGAAGCCACGTTGGCCGCAGTTTTCAGCCACTTCAATAATGTCGAATTGCATCGGTGATAAGACATTGGAAAATTTAGTAGCCAATATTGCGACAGTAATTGGTAAGCACGAACAGCAAGCAGCAAGCTAGAATTGTAATGGAAATTTGGC
>NW_023458555.1:5126442-5127657 GCF_013731165.1 Rhagoletis pomonella
CATAACTCAGCACTCCAGCAGGCAGTGGCAAGATCACTACTCAAATCCGAAAAAGTCGGAAAAATGCAATGAAGTATTAAAAACGGTTAAAATAGAAACAAAGGCGAAATTTTCGCTGATTTTGTTTATTTTACTTTTGTTCTAAAAAAAAACTTTGAACCTATTTTGTTTCGTTATTTCGTGACTTCATACCAACATAAGCACTTTCACTGTAAGAAAACCATGTAAAATAAAACCGGTTTATCCGGTTTTTTATTACTTTCAAAACCAGGAACCGTTTTTTTTTTTTTCAAATTGAAATGTTTAGAATAACTCGAAAACCGGCTTACGAAAAAAGGCGAATAATCGAATGCCCTAGTATGGATGCAAGTACATAGTTCTAAATGCGATCC
Source organism: Rhagoletis pomonella (assembly GCF_013731165.1). Lineage (NCBI taxonomy): Eukaryota > Metazoa > Arthropoda > Insecta > Diptera > Tephritidae > Rhagoletis > Rhagoletis pomonella. The sequence goes on from NW_023458555.1 coordinate 5,126,835, forward strand.
AGATAAGAAATATAAATTTTCCCCGCAGGGTATTTACATACAACGGGTATGGGTTTTCTTGTGGACCAACAAACTTTACATATGTATATACATAACTACAGTGTATTTATATTTGTAGTCAGTTTTATGGCCACAGTCAATAGGGTTGTCAAGATAGCTATCGATATTCAATTTTGCAGTTGCTTAACTACTTACATACTTGTGGAATTCAAGAAACGTCGCACAGTTGTTGCAAATGTCGCTTTAGTTGCAAAATTTGCCACCTTGCGACACAGCCGATAACTTTTGTATGAAAACTTTCTTGCAACACTGCCGTATTATTTGGCAGAAATACAGTCGGAGGTAAACGTTAAGTTAAAAATGTTTGTTCGCTTTCGTTTTCAAAGAAATTAAAAATTTGTATTAAAGGGAAAAACTCAGTCGAATAACCAGGCAGATTCTGCTATTTGCATCCGAGTGAATTTCAAACTCAATCAATTTGCATTCAAAGTGACTTTGGTTAAAATTCACTTAGCAGTGAATTGCAGAACCTGCCTGAATACGAAAGAGTTTCGGACATTATAAAAAATATATTGTACTTAAAATTTTGTAAGCAGTCCGTTTTCTAATCAACCTAATGTTCATCAATAGTATTGATGCAATTATGCCAATCTATGCATTAATGTACAGATGTGTGTATGTATGTAAAAATAAATATGCACATTCATATATACATACGTACGTTTTCTTCTTTTGCTGTAATTCATCTTCTCTGGTACTTGGTATGCTCTGCAGCATCTGAAACAAACGTTTTGCTGGTTTTGCTTCAAAATTATTTTTTTTT
>NW_023458555.1:5127757-5140816 GCF_013731165.1 Rhagoletis pomonella
TCTGAAACAAACGTTTTGCTGGTTTTGCTTCAAAATTATTTTTTTTTTTAGTCAAGCAGCCTTTGGTTTGGTTTATTTTTCGATATTTATGTATAAAAACATTGTTTATGTCTACTTTTATGTAACTTTGGTATTTTGGTATTTGATTGTAGTTTTCAATTTTTTCGCCTTTACATTCATACATATATAAAATATTTCTAGGTGCATTTGGTAAAGCTCCTGCAGCTCAAGTTATTATTACCAAACCTTTCTTCGGAAATTCTATACATGATGTGGTAGACTCCTACCGTCCACCCTTTAGTGCATATGTATGTATGTATGCACATAGTATCGCCGTTTGCTATCTATTGATGTTCATATGAGTGAAGTGAGTGCAACTGAGCGCCGCACTTTATCTTTTCCTTCATATGTACATATGTATGCTCTTTCTTATGTACATACATACATACATATGTGGGAAGGTAAGTATTTTTACTGCAGGCCATGGGTTCACTGCAACAGTTACACAAATAACTGGTTGCTGCATCTGACACGCTGACTCTTAAATAACTTGACGTAAGCTTTTAAGGAGTGAATCTGTTACGGATTTCTTGAAAAAAAAAAAATGTGTTAACATTAAGAACTTAAAGAAATACATACACACGTGTTTGTATGTTAATACCTCGAAATTTTTCCTGTTAAATTGCAATTCCCTAAAGGTATTGTTTGATTGTCTTACTTTCTTAGTTGTATTGATATGCTGCCGCAAACTTTTTCACCTTAAATATTAATTAACAAAACCAACACGTTGCGTTAATGGCAGGGATCCAAAGAAAGTTATGCGTTTTTCCTTTCGTTCTTAGAGTGACCCCGAAGCCACCCAGAACTAATGCTCGTCACGCTCAGAAATAAGGTCCCCAGCTGTGTTGACAATTTTCGGGGATTGATTAAAACAGACTAAATTATGAACTCTTCCAGCTCTTGGCCGCGGGATTTATAACACCTGTTTTAGTGGAGGGGGGCGTGAGAACGTCCCTATATTATCATTAGTCTGGGCTCTTCTTTGTTAAACCATGATGACTCAAAAGTGTCGAGAAGTGTTCCCTCCACATTCCAAGTGTACTCTAGAGTCTGCTAGCAGATTTCCATCTTCGCTCGTCACTACGTACTTCTTTGCAGCAGCTGCATGGCACTCTTCGTGAAAGCACTGTCGATCATGATGACTGATTATTGGGCGAATTTTTCATTTTTACCCAAAAATCAACCCGAAAGTTTAAAACTCACCAAAATCGTGGTGCATTCAGCCATCTTTCACATGCGTTCGCCGTTATTGCTGGCATGGGCAGGTCACTATGGGCTAGTAGTTAAGCAAACAACTAAATACGCATGTAAGTAGTTACATATCGGACATATTTGCATTTCATATGTTGATTATACCCACATGCGAACATACATACAGACATATCTACATATACAAAACATTTGCGCCTACGAGGATAGATTGTACAGTATGGCTTCTGAGAAACAGCAAAAATTATTGTCACTTGACAACATACTTTTTTCTAACCCTTTTATTTTCGTTTTATTTCACTGAATTTTGAGGTACTTATTAGGTTAAAATATTAACATATTAATAGTATTGGCTTAGACCTAAAGACTTTGTATATATTTACTTACCTATGTATGTGTGTACAAACTTGCATGGTAATTTTAAATAATAAATTCCAATAACAATATTAAATAAAAAAAATATTTGTAAATTAAAGCTATCCCAACGACCATTTTTTGATACCCAAACTTTGAAAATTTTAAATAGTAAATCGACACCTGAGTTTTTCAATCAAATTCCGAAATAGGGCGTTTTTTGAAAAGCTTTCTGAAAAAGGGGAATTTTCGAATTGGCTGCCGAGATAGGTCGATATTCCACTCAGTTGTCAATATGGACTCCATGCAAAGCTTGGTCAAGCTGGTACTGATCCTCTAATCATTTTAAATGATTAATGATGTCGAATCAAAGAAGTTGCATAATTCAAAACTCACAAGTGTACTAAAACTCGTATTTTTTTACTTTTTTGTGTGCCAGACTTATCGGACGGTTCCGCATGCATTCATATGTACATATACATACGTACGTATATATGCGGGTAGATGTACTCTCCGACTTGAATGTGTGTTGATTGTTGGATATGCAAATATGTTTGCTCGCCTCTTCGCTGGAGTACAACAAATGGTCCATTGTTTGTTGGATGGGCGCGTGTATGCGATTACTTTTGTCTGTTTGTGTATTTATGTTTGTGCGCACAACACGCTTAAGGGAGCACTTGGGGCTACTTGTTGGCCTCAAAGCCACTATGAGGCAGGTTCTCATGGCACTTTTCACATAACGCTTCATGCGGCCGCTTACAGTAGCTAGCAGTCGAGAAAAAAAAAAACCGTACAAACACTAACAACTCATTTTGGTACTTGAGCCTTCGCAGCATGGGACTGAACATTTTACCGCGAGGCAACGATTTTCTTTCGACTGTGCATGCAATGGTTACTTAGTATCTACGAGCAAAAACAAAAATTTAAAACAACCAACGAGATTAGTAAGGCCAACTGTAAGTGGCAAATCAGCCCAGTTATGAATTTGGAAAATTGTTTTAATGGAAAAGTTGGTGGCAAGGTCGTATGAAAAAGAGTTCGAAACTATAACTTTTTTCAAAACGATAAGTTAAAAGACTAAATCAATTAAAGATTTTCAAAAATCGATTTTACGTGCAGGATTATTTTAAACCCTAAATTATTTCTAAATTCGCAGTATTTCCGAAGTAATTTGAATAAGAAGATTGATACAGATTAAAAATTAATATTATCAAGAATTTGTATAACGCTTGTTACTATATAACTACATACCACACTCTAAGAAATCGTATCGACGATTGAAAAAGGATTGTCCTTAAAGAAATACACGCTCGGAGTTTTTCTCGATATCGAGGGTGCTTTCAACAATGTCTACCCGAAGTCTGTTGATTTTGATGGGCTCCTTCTCGAAAAGAGAACTATTCTATCAGAGCTGGGGCATGGTTCCATTACAAAGTATGTGAACAGAGGCACCCGCCAAGGGGGCGTTCTCTCCCCTCTACTCTGGAATCTAACAGTGAACACCCTACTTCTAAGCCCAAGTCATAGCGTACGCAATCGTGTCAATGGGCAAACATCTTCAGGTCCTGAGTGAGTTATTCCAAAATGCTCTCGGTCTGGTAAACATCTAGTCCAAGGAATGTAGACTTCGCGTCAATCCTACCAAGACAGAAATGGTACTTTTCACAAGGAAGTATAAAACTCCCTTATTTAAACCTCCCACCATAAACGGGCTGGCACTTACCCTCTCAACCGAGGTCAAACACCTTGGAATTATTCTATACAAGAAACTTGACTGGAAGCGAAACATTGGAGATCGCTCCAGAAAGGCCAATACCGCCCTTTATGCCTGTAAGACGGCTATAGGCAAAATGCGGAATAAAACCACAACCCATCCTTTTCTACGGGATCACCGTATGGTGACCTGCGCTAAACAACATTTTGTCCAGAGGCAAGGTGGAACGGGTGCAGAGGACGGCTGCCATGCTAGCCACGGGACCACTGCCAACTACACCCACCAAATCTCTGGAAATAATGTTAAATCTTCCACCTGTGGATCTCTACGGAAAATTTAGGTCCGGCTGCAGTGCGGCCAGGTTAAATACAATCCAGCCGTGGAGAGACCTCAGATTCGGACACGCAAAAGTACTTCAAACTCTAACGGATAATCTACGACAGATAAATTATACCACTCCTCTACTCTGTTTAGACAACAAATTCTCCACAAGAATCCCAGAGAGAAACGAATGGAAAGGGGCCACAGACCTGAACCCAGGGTCTACGGCCATATATACAGAAGGTTCCAAGCTTAACAAAAGAGTGGGGAGCGAGATCTACTCTGACGAACTCGCGCTAAACCTCAGTTTTCGCTTACCGGGCCATTGTAGTGTTTTTCAAGTAGAATTAAACGCCATAATGGAGGCGGCTCGGTGGCTCATAACATCCGCCCCTCCAGGAAGGCCTATTGCTATCTATTCTGACAGCCAGGCTGCTATCAAATTTCTCAATTCTAACGGAACAACGGCCAAAGTAGCCATAGAATGTAGGAAGATTCTCAACCTGCTGGCATTAAAATGCTCCTTGACTGTTGTATGGGTCCCTGGACATAGGGACATTCCTGGCAACTGCCTAGCCGACGAGCTGGCAAGGAGGGGGACGGAAATATCTAAAGTCAATTCTGCTCAGAATGCAGGCATATCTCTAACCTCCTGCAAACACAGACTAAAGGCGGAACTCGTCGAGGAGGTAAATATCGGTAGGCTGTGGAAACCACCTGCCATACTACCAGGACAATGTGGCCAAAGATTGATGTAAAGCAATCCATAGCTCTTACCCGTCTAGACGCTCCTCTTTCAGATTAGTAGTCGGGGTAATCGCCGGACACTGCCTAATGGGCACACACGGAAAAAGGCTAGGATACCCCACCAACGATTTTTGTCGCAGTTGCAGCGACGAGGAAGAGGTGGAGACCGTTGAACACTATCTCTGCCATTGTCGCGCCTTGGCCAACACGCGCAACCGATTCTGCAACAAGTACTTTTTAGAATGTCCTCGACTTTTTGTGCTATATAAAACGCACTCGGTGGTTCAATTATTAAGGAAGGGAAAGAAACAAATGGTTTCAGCCAGTGGTATCACAACGGGCTTTTTCAGCCCACGTGTGCTCCGCGTTCTGCGTGGATCCCTTTAGCCCAGAAACTTTTCATAAAGACAAATTTCTGGTTTTTATGTGTCATATTTTTTTCCTTGTAACTGGATTTCTTTTCTTTCCGCTCCTCTCACGTTTGAGAAAAATTTGCAAATTCAATATTTCTTCATTTGAAAATAAAGAAAAAATCCATATTAAAAATGTGGCTTTTAGTTTGGGAATGCTATTAACAGTTATTTGGAATGCATTTGAGAAGTAACATTTGAGATTTGAGAAAAGGACTTATTCTCAAAATGCATCTTAAATTGCGATTTAACAAAAATGTTTATTGGGTTGCATTGGGTTTTGTATATTCATTTACACATATCGTAGCTACGCTGCAAGAGTGTTATAATCCATTTATTCGAAAAAGTAGAAAAATAGCTTTAAATTTACACTTTACATATTATGTACGCTCCCATAGTAAAAATGAAGACACATATTCTTCCAGTGAGCTATTGTTAATGAAATGTTTACACAAACTTTTGTAACTCAATTTTTTTTTTTTTTTTTTTTTGATCATGATACTCTTACAGCAAGTGTACGATATTTATGTATAGCAGATTTCAGTGACCCCTTAGACCGAATCTGTCTGGTTCGCTCTACTAAAGTTTCTCTCTCTTTCATGTTCTGCGCGGACGCAAGAGTTTGAATGGAGTCTAGTCGAGCAATTGTAATGGTACTCGATTAGCATGTTTTCGATCTTACACAGTTTTTAGTTCGAAGTTTCAAAACATATAAACCAAAAAATTTAAATTTTTCATCTGGTAACACTGATATAGGTAATATATAAAAGTGTGTAAACAAATTTATGCAAAATATGGGTTAAAAGCGTTTTAAAAGATGTATAGGGTATAATAAGAGCCAATAATATATTTTCGATTAGTTTAGTAACATTTTGGTGCTGTTACAAATTGCCAAAAAAGTTATTAACCGCTATTTGACGTTAAGACATTAAGACGCTTAACACATCTTATGAATCCCGTATATATATACAACCACCTGTATCAAATCTAAAACAGGGAAAGTCCTTTAAGTATGCATGTTTGTATTTTTTTTTTTCTTTTCACACGGTTTTTCATATACAATTTTCATTTTCGCTTTACACTGATCTCTCAGGAACCTATCAACCGTGTAAAGCGCGGGATAGGTATATACCTCGAAGTAAAAACCCCTAAATTTATTCCATAGTGTATCTAATCTTCTATATAGAAGTTTATCTATTAATTTTTATGAAGTTGACCCAACAAAAACAAACCAAAGCGATCGCAACTTTTTCTTATTAACGTCTATTTTTATTGCTTTTTTTTTTTTTTTTTAGATGCAATCGACTTGGCTAATACTTCTATGGCGTCGTAAGCTCAGTGCTCTGCTAATCGGCTCTAGTTTAGTGCTGTTCGTACTTTGGACCTGGGTTTTCTTTATTTCGAGCAGCAGCGACATACCGACTGATGGTCAATTTAATGTAAGATTATTATTTTAATACTTTAAAATAGAAATAAATTTAATTCCAATTCATCCATCATCTAGGACCTAATACAAACTGACAATCCACAAAAGCACGTATATCTTCTGCAAAAGCTTATCTCGCAGGCAAATCGCGTATTACGCCACCAACAACAACAACAGCACAACAGCGCGACAAGTGTTGAACGCAATTTGCTACGCTCACGCGGCCCCACTGGCGGCATACCAGTGCCTGCAGCAGCTCATAGTGGCAAAAACTCCGGCATTGTGCGCTTTGTAAAGCCTACGAAGAGTCCACCATCTGTTGCCATTCCTGAAGCATCCGAGCAGACACTCTCGTTAGTCGCGCGACGAAAGAAAATACCCGTGGTGGGTGGAAACTATCTGTTTGAAGAGGAACGCCTAAAGATACTTGAGAATCAACAACGCGTGCGCAACGCTGGCATGGAAGACTTCCAAAGCAATATGGACTATGATAGAGTATTAACATCAGCCGAGCGGCAGGCACAGTATGAACATGAACTGCAGCGCTTTGGTGTGCCAGCTATTGCAGGCATTGGGCCGGATGGACCACGTGCACCTAACGAACGGCTGGTGCACTTAGACCTGAAGGGGGCGCCACCAAAGGTTCGTTTAGAATAATCGATGTGAAGAAAAAAAAAGTACTACAAATGTTATTTTTTCCTTTATTGATTTATTTATTTGCTTCAGCTCTCATTTTTGAAACGTCTCTTGCCGATGTTGAAAAGGCTGGGTGCTACTGGGTTGTTAATTGAATACGAGGATATGTTTCCCTATGCAGGCGTATTGCAAGAACTCTCCGCTAGAAATGCTTACAAAGCTGAAGAATTGAAGGTACCTATAATTCATATGTATGTACTTATCTCGTCACCTAAGGGTGAAAAGGCGTCAAGTCCATTTTTTTAAATCGTTCAGGAGAGATGAAAAATTGATGTAGTTTCGTATAACCTGCCATTCTGCTTCAAAAACTGAATTTTGAAAAAAAAAAAATCGACTTGGCACCTTTTCACCTTTAAGTAGCGATACGTATGTATATTTCGTTTGCTGGAAAAACGTCTTGTAAGAATGTATAACGATGTTGTGTAAAAATGTGCAACGATATCTGTCGATTTTGTGTTATTAGAAATGTATATGCCTTTTTAGCAACTCTACACAATTCTAATTTCTTTTGGCATTTATAACTAGAAAAAGAAAACAAACAGAAAACAAACACTTTGTTGCCCGGTTATGCAAGACTTAGACTTGACTTGACTTAAAGCTGGGTTATGTAAGACTTAGACTTGACTTATCTAGAAACTTAGACGCGATTACTCAGCGTGGCACCTATTACTTTTTATACCCGAGCGCACTTGTGCACAAGGGTATATTAATTTTGATCACATAACGGTTGTTTGTAACAGCAAAAACGAATCGAGATAGATATAGACAAATGTATACATAAATGCTCAGAATGAATAGAGAAGTCGATTAAGCCATGTCTGTCTGTCCGTCCGTCTGTCCGTCTGTCCGTGTACACGATAACTCGAGCAAAAATTAAGATATCTCAACGAAATTTGGTATGTAGGTTTCCATTTATCCAAGGTAGGTTGGTATTGAAAATGGGCGAAATCGGACTGTAACCATGCCCACTTCCCATATAACGGTCATTTCCAGAAATACGAAAACTGCGATATTTTAGTAACTACTGAAGACAATAAACACACAAAATTGATATTTACAATAATTTTCAGACGAAAAATAAGAATATTATAAATTTTTGCAAAATGGTATCTTGGTAACCGCTGCACCAATTTCTTCCAAACTTGGCACAGTTATTGGTCTTAGTATAACATACGAAATGGCCGAAAATTTTTAAAATCGGACAATAACCACGCCCACATTCCATATAACGGTAATTTAGAGAAATACGAAATCTTCGTTAAATATGAAAGCCAATTCATTCAAAATTGATGCTTGCAACAATTCTTTACCAAGAAATACGTCTATGATAAAAGTTTGGAAAATGGGCGAGGCACCGCCCACTTATGATCACATCCATATATGTATCTCGGTAACCGTTCTACCAATTTATACCAAACTCGGTATGGTTATTGTGCTTGCCACATAAAAGAAAAACGTTGCAAATTATTGAAATCGGACTAAAATTAGGGCCGCTTTTCATATAACGGTAAATTTCAGAAATGCTTGAAACTGCAATATTTCGAAATTTAAGGACGCTAATTTACTCAAAATTGATACACCCCGGCTTACCATCTAGCGGTAGGTTTCGGAAAGGTGAAAAAACATATATTTAATACTTGCGCCGGGTATTTAATGTTTGGCTCCGCCCGAACTTAGACTTTCTTACTTGTTATCTTTATTCGTATTCTCAGCACTTTTATTTGTACAAGTAAACTTGTAAACGTTTAATTTGTTTTTACACCAAAATTGATACAAAATTATAATGGTAAAATAATTGTAAATGCGCGCAACAAATTATGATTGATTTTATTAAAGTTTTAGATATCTTAAAGAAAATTTGGTACGTTTCTTTTAATCTAAGGACGGATGCTATGGAAGATGGGCAAACCACGCCCACCACATGAGAGAAATTCATAAGCTGCTATATTTTAGTAATTACTGAAGCTTATTCACTTAAAATTTAAATTTTGCAATGATATCTTAAAAATGAGAATATTACAAATTTTTGGAAAATGGGCGTAGCCCCCGCACCAATCAGTAACTACTGAAGCTAATTAACTCCAAATTCCTTAGCAAGAAATATGCTTTTAACAAATTTTTGGAAAATGGGCGTGACACCACCCACATATGACGACACAAAAAAGCAAGATTATGAAAATGTTTGAAACGCCACTAAAATTATGCACCCTTTCCAAATAACGGTCAATTTCCGGAATACGAAAGCTTCAATATTTCGAAACCTAAAGAAGCTATTCTATTTAAAGTTTATACTCACAACAATCTCTTAAAAATTTGTAAGATTATTATGGATGTTTGGAAACGGTTATCGATTCCGCTTTATCGATTTCTACCAAACACGGTTAAATTATTTCATTAAGCCAAAAATGTTTGAAAAAGTGGTGAAACCAGACACCAGACTAAAAAGTAGAAAATAAATAAAATAAAATAAAACTTGTACTCTCCACGAACAAACTTTAGCAAACCATAGTAGAAAGCGTAGCAAATTTCTTCAGAACTTCGTACTGCTTAAGAAAAGCGCTTAAGCGCTTAAAATGGATTTTTTCTTGCTTACTTTCTTCGGCCCTGTTTATAACACATAATATTCTCCCAGCAAACGAGCGATAAATACATACATAAATGTGTACATGCATTTCAGTCAGACACATTCTTAAACTAACATATTTTTCCATTTGACAGGATTTCCTTGAAACCGCAGCCATGCATGGCCTCTCCATCATGCCTTTGATTCAAACGTTCGGCCACATCGAATTTGCTTTAAAACTACCAAGATTCGAACATATGCGTGAAATATCCGAAAGTCCACAGTCTATATGCCCCAGCCAGCAGGATTCAATTGCATTTATTCAGAACATGCTGACCCAAGTTATAGAATTCCATCTTAGCTTAAATGGCGCAGCCACAAATAGTAACAGTTCATCAACAGTGGCGCAGGCCACTTTTTTGCCATCGGACCATTCCAACAAATTCACACACATTCACATTGGTTGTGACGAAGTGGCGCGCATGGGCGAGTGCAACCTATGTCGACAGCATGCTCGCAACGAAATTTTCCTCAGCCACGTAACGACTATTGCCAATTTTGTGAGAACGCACTGGCCTCAACTACAGGTGGTCATTTGGGATGACATGCTGCGCGGCATGATGCTAAGCGAAATGCATCATTCACACATCGGCAACTACGTAGAGCCTATGGTGTGGGTGTATGCCAACGATATATACAGATTCATACAACCGCAGCTGTGGGACATGTACTCCAAAGTCTTCCCAACCGTTTGGGCAGCATCTGCTTTTAAAGGTGCGTTTGGTGAGAGCCTTATGATACCACCACTGCAGCGCCATTTAGAGAATAATATCAGATGGCTAGCAGTCGTTGCGAAAGAGGGCGGACGGTAGGTAGCTCAGTATTGGTTGGCTTCATTAATATAAGAATAACAAAAGTTTTGGCTTCAAATACATATCTACATACATATGTAGGTTTTCGAAAGGCATACGCGGTTTGACATTAACCGGTTGGCAACGGTATGATCATTTTGCGGTGTTATGTGAATTGCTTCCGGTGGGCATACCTAGTTTGATTACCTCACTATCTACGGTGTCAAAAGGTCATTTCATTACCAATCCGAAGGAGAACGACATTTTGCGCATACTCGAGTGTGCCTTCCATCCAGATAGTCGGTAAGCTGGATTCAACGTAAAGTTGCTTTATTTTTCTTTTTAATCCACATGTAACTTTTAGACGCTCCGGACATCCCTGGATAGAGCTACACCCGAACTCACATCATAGTCAGTTATTTTCCTCCTGCACATATCCCGGAAGCATGGTATACAAGTATGCGTTGCGACTCTTTGATAAGCTAGTAGAGGTACAGAATTACTTGCTACATGTGAAGGAACAAAGTGCCTGGATGTCGGACTACAATGTGCGTCACAATTTTTCCTCGCCACTCCGTGTACGGGAGCTCACGATTAATACGCCGAACTACCTTAATGAACTAAGTGGCATGGCCAGAGAAGCCCACGAAGTGATGTACGAGGTGTTTGACGATGTAAGAGAATTGATTGTGGTGCACCAAAAAGAGTTGAGTAAAAGTTTTCTTTATTTTCAGTATACCATCGTTGAATTTGTCGAGCAAAATATTTATCCGACGATTGCGAAACTGCAACGGCAATTGGAACACGCCCAAAGTTTAATGCAACGACGTGTATGGCCGCAGCGTCCTCTTCCTTACGGTGCGGAATTGGTTGAGCTTAATTTGGTTCCCCTTCAATTGTTAAATGCGGCCGGAACTGGCGCTGAAGCTGGGAGCAATGGTGATATGACATAAATTTAAGTTGTAGTTTTAAGCCCAATGGGATCAAATGACGTTAACAATTGAAATAATATTCAAATGCTTTAAGCAAAGAGATTATTAAAAAAAAGAGCACCGTTAATTAGGCGAGAAACACAATTTGTCTTGTCATTTACACTATGTAACATACATACATACATTTGTGTATGCATGTACATACAAGTATGTTAACATTAAATTAAACTTAATATTAAATTTAATGATCACTGAACAAATACTGTTAACATTTTCTATAATGCTTTGTAATTATAATAAACAACAATCTATATCTAATTACATATGTACATATGTACAAACATGAATACTTTACATTAAAATAAAGACGTGATCACATCAATTTGTATGCAGTTTTTGTTATTTTTTTTTTTATGAATAACCCGAAAAACACAGTTTTTCCGCTGGCGCACAGTGGTCGGATAGGCAATGTTTTACGCGAAAAAGGCATATTTTAAAACTGTGATAAATTAAACGGTATAGAACCATTTTAATCAGAAATGTTCAGCGAACTCAAAACTGATTCGAATTTTTAATAATATCTGCTTAGCAATCCGTTGAATCCGTTTAATTCAAAAAATTCGGTCGTTGCATGTTCTAACAGTTACGAGTTGATAACTTTCTTAAAAAATTTTCGTATGGAAACTTCAAATTATAATAGTAATTGGTGGTTTGGTGTTACTTCTTAAACATGGAAAATTATGATTTCATATGAACAATTACATAATGCAAATTTGTTGCCAAATTATGAATACCTTACTAACACGGATTATTTTTCAAGAAATATTTTTTTTCAAAAAGGTATAACTAATTAGTAGGGCCGAGCAGGATCTTCATTCCTTTACGAAAAAGTAGTCCTTTAAGGATCTATTAAAAGAAAAGCCACGCATACTCGCGCCAATCAGAGTGGAAAGAGTGGCGGCCATTTTTAATTCACTAGACCAACTTTAGCGGATGTTCCAAATAACATAAAGTGTATTAAAATATTAAGGATGAATGCAATTTATTCTATATTTAGCATTATATCATTTATGTGTCTTAGCAAAGCTGAAGTCAATTTTCAAAGATCCCATAACGAATTTAATATGGCGTCGAAGAATTTAAAAAATTTATGAATTTTCATGAAATTTGGTATTTAGAGGTTCTTAAGTTCGCTCATTACAAATTTCAAATTACTTCGATTCATTTTTATTTAATTTCATAGTGCATATATTTGTATTACTTTTATATTAGCCTAGGTCCCCGTTTTAGTATTATTCTTCGTGTTCGTTCTCGTTTTCGGATTTGTTTATAAGTTAGCTAAGACTTCTGGAAAAGCTGGCAATACTCCTAAATATAGTTGAGAAATAAACAAATCTCTTGTGTCTGATATTTTGGTAATTACATATTTCATTTGCCTGATTAATTAAGTTAAAATTGGTTTTTAAATACGTGAGAACGCTCCTAATATAGTTCAAAAATAAAGCCTTTGCTTAGAAGATATCAACCAATACTTCCCATATACCAAACTAAAGGAAAATACCTGAACTTTTGAGTAAAGAAAACAAAAAAAAATAATAATTCGAGCGGTTTTCTTACAGAAATGAATCTGTCCATAGGTTTGGAATTTTGTCTTTCAAACGCCACACTTTTCTTTGAAATCGCTTCACTAATAACGTCGACTCTAAATTTAGGAGCAGCTTTTTTGGCAGATATTACATTGATAATTATGACAAAAAGCTGCAACTAACTTTAGTT
>NW_023458555.1:5140916-5141956 GCF_013731165.1 Rhagoletis pomonella
AAGCTGTGACAGACGGCAAAGCTTATGCATATAATCTGGCATACATATGCGCATAATAATTTTGACCTCACAGACGGCAGTTATGCGGATAAACGAGCCGCAAGGTCGTGGGTTCGAGTCCCACGGCCAATTAAATTTTCATCTTTTTTTAATTTTTTTTTTAATTTTGTTTTTCATTCTTTTTTTTATAAGTTCTATATTTTTTTTACGTTGCTTTCAGTTAGTTGTTGTTGACTTTTTATTAAAATTCAACTCTAAAAATTTAAATTAACTGATGTAAAATAAAAAAGTGATATAAAATAAAGCAAATGAAAACAAAATAAAGTAACATTAAATACATAGATCAAATAAAATAAAAAAAATATAAAATAAATAAAAACAAAAAAAAATTTCGCAATCGCTCCAACCGAGGATCGAACCTGGCAACTACAGGCTTGTATCCCGTAACTCTTACCACTCGGCTACTGCGGACGGGGAACACGCGCGCTTTGTTTGCTTACTTGTAGAAAAGACAACAGCTGACCAGTGTTGTCAACGAAAACTGCCCGGATCCGAGTTAATTCCCAAAAATTTCGTGCATTTGTTCAGCTTCTTATGCGCATATTAAAGAGGAAAATGCATGAGTCAAAGCAAATAAAGGCTGGTTATGCAAATAATCGAGCCCGTTTGTCTACCGTATTTGTCAACCGTATAAATTCAGTTCGCAAATGTGTACATACAAATATATATGTATGTAATTTTTCACTGCTTAGCACTGTGTGAGCTTAACCTTTTACCAGACACCCTGTATGTTTGTGCTCACATTTAAGAAATTCTGTTCACGGACCATCCTGTACGGTATATTTTTTGCCTTCAGGCAACGTGTTGCTATATTAGTCATTATGCAGCAAGTAAGCACTTGCGTCGGTGGTGTAATGGTTAGCATAGTTGCCTTCCAAGCAGTTGATCCGGGTTCGATTCCCGGCCGACGCACAATATTTTTGCAAATTTGTATGTAATATTTTTTTTTCATACTTTTAATTCTGACACTGCACAGGAAG
>NW_023458555.1:5142056-5143219 GCF_013731165.1 Rhagoletis pomonella
TTTTTCTATATTTTTTTAACGTTGCTTTCAGTCAGTTGTAGTTGATTTTTTAATAAAAATCAAGTCTACAAATTTAAATTAACTAATAGTAATAGAATAAAGTAAAATTAATTATATAAATAAAATAAAATTAAATAAACAATAAAAATCCTTTGCCAACTGTTCCAACCGAAGGATCGAACTTGGAAGCTACAGGCTCGTAGCGCGCAACTCTCCCCACTCGGCTACCGCGCACAGGAAACTGACTACTTGGTTTGCTTGCTTGTACAAAAGACAACAGCTGGCCGTTTTTACCAGTGTTGTCATCGAAAACTCCCCTGAGCCAAGTTAATTCCCAAAAATTGCGTGCATTTGTTAATGCAAATAAAGGTTGTTTATGCAAATAAGCGAGCCCGTTTGTCAACCGTATAAATTCAGTTCGCAAACGTGTACATACAAATATAAATGTATGTACCCAATAAACATTGGGCTTGGTTAACAATTCGAAAATGATTGGAAAACTAACATTTTTTTCAAGTCTCACCTTCGATAACGAATGTGGAATAGGTTAGTATTCGATTCGAGAACTAGGCCATTCTCCAGCAAAACGGAACCTTCGATATCCAATGAATTTTTCCTTCGTTATGAATACGAAATCCAGCCCATTATCGAATTGAAATTTTAATGAGGGAGAGTGATTGTATTATATTTCCATTCGAAAATGAGCTGGATTTCACTTCCTCTCTTGCTACTATGGTTTTCATTTTGTTTTTCGAACCCATCTCGAATATATTTCCAATACACTATGAACGTTGGAAAACTAAGGTTGGTTATGATTTCGTTCTCAGTGCGATATTCATACTGGATATCGAAGGTAATTTTCGAACGTTCGCCAAAATGTTTATAGGGTAGTTTTTCACTGCTTAGCACTGTGTGAGCTTAACCTTTTACCAGACACCCTGTATGTTTGTGCTTACATTTAAGAAATTCTGTTCATGGACCATCCTGTGCGGTATATTTTTGGCCTTCAGGCAACGTGTTGCTATATTAGTCATTATGCAGCGGGTTAGCACCTGCGTCGGTGGTGTAATGGTTAGCATAGTTGCCTTCCAAGCAGTTGATCCGGGTTCGATTCCCGGCCGACGCACAATATTTTTGCAAATTTGTTTGTAATATTTTTTTTT
>NW_023458555.1:5143319-5165202 GCF_013731165.1 Rhagoletis pomonella
TTTTTTTTTCATACTTTTAATTCTGACACTGCACAGGAAGGATAAATACAGTGGAATAAACCGGAAACTGACAGAACTGAAGGAAAATATAAAATACATAACAAAAATTCATTCAAAAAAACTGACAGTCGCTTAACATCCCTTCCGTCGCAACCTGCGCAAAAATTCATGTGCCGAGAAAATCGATGCAAGCACAATGTGAACGTCAATTCGCTGATTGAATGCTACTAAAGTGTACGCCAGCAAAGGCGAATAGTCGTGCAAGCGGTTGTCGTGTTAATTATATAGAAAATAAATGTGTTTAAAATATAATTTTGTGAAAAGAATTTGAAAGGAACTCCGAGAAAGCATATTTACTTGCATAATAGATCATCTATATATCAACGAACTATAAAACAAAGTTCCAGAGAAGAGAGACTCACTTCTCGGAATATCCGATATACTTTTACTAGCACCGTTTTTTTTTTGTAACTTCCTGCATTCCAATAAGAAAAGGTGCTAAAGATTATGGGAGTTACTGATACAACTTCAGAAGATGGTGATTCATGCACCAAAATAACATTAGAAACATTTCGTGAAATTTTTCGCAACATAGAGCCGGAAGTACAAATCGATGCTTTTGAGGTAAAAAAATATATATGTATATTTAAAAAAAAAATCCACAAATACATATGTATGTTTGTATGTATCTACATATATATGTACGTATGTAGATATGTACTTTATATGAATAAAACAATAATGTACATACTGATGGAGTATTGCATTTTTCGCTGAACAATCAGCAAAGGCTCCAAACACGATTTCAGTATTACATCATTGCTAAAGCCTCCGCCACCCAACTCATCTTTCTCTACACATCACACATTCAGTTGATTCTGGGCTACCACAGATGTGTGCTCTTAATTATTACTATAGCTAAGTGTGTAATGCGAAAAGCGAATTGTATTAATTGCGGCAAAATGTTTATTTATAATTCAATAGCAAGCAATTGTCGCAGGGTTGATGGGTCACAGAATCAAATTGCTGTTGCCACTGCGGCTTTTGGCTGAATTGCGGTTAACGCCGCGAGAGGAGAAGCTATGCAGTGCAAACTAGTAATTACGATGGTGTGTAAACTGCAATGTGCACTAGTAATTTGTTGTCTTAATCCGATGCGTTCTGGCGCTTGAACTAGTTAATTTTCTTGAATGAATGTATGTATGTTGTATGTTGTATTCTTCTACAGGAGGAGCAAGGGTCGGGCCGCGGTGACAACTATACAGCCACTTTATACCGCACACATCTTAGTGGGCAGCGAAAGAGCACAACAGACGGTAAAAAACAAAAATGGGAAAAGAATTTAATCTGTAAGCGATTGCCGGAAGATGTTCAACGCCGTGAAGCTTATAAGAGTGATAAGCTGTTTAGGTGAGTTTGAATACTCTCAAAATGCTCCAAGTACAAATTGAGTATGTATGTGCATATGTATGGGTAGTATGTATGTACATATACATATGTATATTTGAACTCGTTAAAAAAATATTACGGCATATAAAATACTGTGCGTCGGCCGGGAATCGAACCCGGATCAACTGCTTGGAAGGCAACTATGCTGACCATTACACCACCGACGCCACCGTTAAATCTTCGCCAAATTTTATACACATACACACATATGTATGTATGTATGTACCTGAAGTTACCATATCGTTGATTAAAGCGGAAGTAAATAGAACTGAAAGCAAAAGTTTGAACCATTTTATAAATTTCTTAATAACACTTTAAATTATAAATTTCTAGGAATGAGGTTTTATTTTATACGGAAATATTACCGGAATTATTGAGATTTCAATGCACAAAAACGGAAAAGGCTTTTGAAGCTACTCCCAAATGTTTTTATGCGCGGGGAGACCTTTTGATAATGGGTTTGTATAAGGAACTTTAAAATGCATAATCCTCCACAAGCAATAAATCGTTTAAACCCATTCCAGAGGACTTACGAGTACGCGGCTTTCAAATGACTGATCGTCAGAAGGGTCTTACCTTAGATGAAACTCGCTTAGTATTGAAACAGGTGGCTCAATTCCATGCTTTAAGCTTGGCGTATAAGTTTGAAAAACCTGCTCAATTTGAACGTTTGCGCGCACTGGTAACAGAGGGACTTTTCTGTTCCTCAAATGAGAATTGGTACAAAAATTACTATGAACGTTTAACAAAGGACGCCATTAAAATGGTAAGCTCTTCAATGACGATAATAATGCGATGCATGCATATGAATGCCTACTTACATAAATATCGTTACCGTATTATATAAAGACCCTAACATATTTTTTACTACATCAAAAATTGTGTTTCTTTGTTTTCTTAAAACCAGTTAGGGAGTTCACAAGGTGTTGTATACTGTCATATTGTTGTACATATGTCGTAAACTTAAAACGGCTAAAACTATGTTTAAGGAATTCGCAAGCTACCATAAAAGTCGTATTATGAAACTTCACACGGTTAAAAAATATTTAGTTGTAAAAAAATTTAAACTGAAGAAGTTTTATAACTACTCTGTAAAGAAACATTTATGTTAGATAGGGCTTATATGAAGGTAACGATATGGATGTATGTTCATACTTAAATCCTATGTATGTATGTTATTAATTTTTTTTTTTTAGGTTTCCGATGTTTTACCAGATGAATCTAAATATTTGGATGCAATGAGGAAATTCGCCGGTTGTTCGTCCTTCTTTTCACAAATGGTTTATTTAGTGAGTACCGAATCCGCACTATCGGCAATTTGTCACGGTGATTGTTGGGTCAACAATTTCCTCTATCGATACGAATGTGTCGATGATATCACAGAACAAAAAAATGCTGTTGAGGTAAAATATTTTAATGGATTTACGTTTAAAAAATTACCATGTAGCTACGTAAAAAATTTCTTTAGGTTTGCTTAGTGGATTTTCAGCTGATACGATACAGTTCCATTGCGTTGGATATAGCAAATTTACTATTTTGTTGCACAACCAAAGCGATGCGTGATGAACATTTAAACGCCTTCATTAAATTATATACATCCGAAGTTTTTAGTTGGTTGAAAACATTGTGCACACACATACCAGAATCATGTGACAGCGCCGACAAGTTTGCAAAATTGTACGTTTCTTATAAAAAATATTCCGATTTATTTACATAGCACAAATAAGTATACATTTAGATTCTATAATTAATTTATAACTCATTTGCAAAATTATTATTATAAAACTTCCTGAAGATTTCGCGAGGAACTGAAAACCTATGGACGTTTTGCGCTTGGTCTTGCTTTGGATATATTACCAATGTCAACTTGCGCATCGGAACATGCACCGGATATGTACTTAAATATACATCACGACGAAATGGAAACTGGTGCGCCAATTTTGAATTTTCCGCCCAACGATCTTTGCCGACGAAAAATGACCGATATAGTCATTGACATGGTCGATAGGGGAATGCTCTAATGAGATGATTTTCCTGATACATATTACTCTTCGAAAACTAGGCTAACAACTTTTCTGGCAGTATCTATACGTCAAAAGTTAGAATCCGGCATAAGCTTAGGTAGCATAAATGAATGTTAACACTGCAATTAAGTTTCCTTAAGCATACATACTACAATATATTGAACTTAAGAATTACTTTTAGCTGCGGTTTACAATATACGTATTGTAGAATTGATATAAGTACATATGTATATGTTTACATAATAATGCACACAAAGAAGAATATGTATATGTATACATATAAGTACATTGTTGTAAGCTAAGATTATTGGTAGTTACATGCGTGTTAGAATATTGGCTCTTTGAATATGCGATAATCTCTAACTTAAATAATGTATTTAGTATACTAAATTTAAGAACTGTTAATGCGGTATGACTGACTTGTTAAATGAAGTATTTAAATTGTATGTCATTGCACACTTTCTAATTAAAAATTATTTTCATATGTAACTATTTTATGTGCATAATATGCATGTATAAACGTTTCTAATTCATATTTCGAGCTGTATTTGCGCACATCCGAGCACAATTAAAGACATGTTAAGCTGCAGGTCGCGTCAGCGATTAGCAATGTTGCGGAAACTCTCTGACTATACCCACGTATTAATTCTATTGCCTAGAAGTATTAGTTAACTGTATTTGGTATTTTTATTTAAATGAAAAACTTGTAATAAAGTGTTATACATTTAGTTCGGTATGAATCGATATATTACGAAGGGATAGAAAGGCCTATACATATTATGTATAAGCATGAGTCTAAAATTTAAAAACAAACACAATTTTATAAATATAAACTATGCGGCTCAAGCGCAGAACTAACTTTTATTAAGAGTGCTGAAATATACTCAAGCGTTTGACTCTTCAAATTGACAATAACAATTTGTAATTTTTATAAATATTACATATTGGCACATACCAAGGCATATCAAACAGGTAGTAACATTAAGAGCAAAAACAACATTTGTGTGTTACTTCTGGTATCGAAAGTGTCAAAATCTGTGAAATACCGGAAAGAAAAAATTGAAATTGAAAAATAAAAATTGTTGCATCTTGCGTTCTTAGTAAATTTGTTTGCTTCTCGAAGCATTGATCCATCCTTTGCATTGCCCAGTAATTAGCGTTTGTGCTGCTGAGTTGGGCGAACGTTTCAAAAGCTGCTATTCAATCGCTTCTTTTGGATGGAAAAAGGCTTCACATGCAGAGATTTTAACAATTTAGAATTTTTTAAGAAACTTAAAATATTTGACATTTTCGAGACCAAATTTGAAAAAATCAAATCAGCCCTAACTCATTTTCTTTTCAAATCCAGTACCTACTGTTGAAAAAGTCTGCCGATTACTCAATAAAAACCCATTGGTTTTTAAAAATAACTAATACAGTTTAAAATTAGTTATATTATTCAACAAGAAAAGCCTTCGAAAGAAATTCGCAGCCAAAGGACTCGATTTTCTATGCAGCTTTTTCATCACCCCATAAAGAAACCAAAAAGTTAGATAGGGCCTTTCTATATTAAGGTAACGATATGTATGTACGTATGTATTTATAAAAGAGCAAACAATTTGTAAAATGTTCCAATGCACATTCAAGAACTGACTACTTATGTTTTTATGTAGCAGAGGAACGCTATCCCATACATGGTATGCAATTTAAATAAAAATAAACGCTATAGCACGAATTATGCATATAAATACATACATTTTGTATTTTTTATTAGTATTCTAATTAGTAGTCGGCCTTCGCAGTCCAACTGGATTTTGTGGTTAAATTTCCCTTATCACAGTTATTACGTAAAAAGCGTAGTCCTGCTTCAATAGAACGTTCGAGTTCATTGCCTGATTTCGACTTCTTAGCATGCGTCGATGGAGCATAATCCAGGTCTACTGGCGGAGGTATAGCCGCACCTGAACGCTGGTAATCCGTGTTCTCCTCGGTATCATTTTGTGCTTCATAGTTACGTCTTTGGAAAGTCTTACTTCTTTTCGATGTCTGATAAATGGCGAAATTTTCGGCAGCCGACGCAGATGGCGTCATATTGTATTTGTCGGTAGAAAGTAATTCATTTGGAGGATGCATGCTTGTGAAATTCCTACGTTTAGGATGGTATTGCCTCTCTGGCGAATCATTTACAGGTCCAAATTCTGCAACGCGTTCTCCACGTTTCTTTTCATTCCACTCTTCTTGTGACATGGGCAATCGTTCTGGTTTATATATCCATTTTGGCTCAGGCTCTCCATTTTCTTCGACCGTAGTGTTATCAGTTGCGCATTCTTTTTCTTTATCCCATGGTCGCACGTGAAGTTTTCGCTCTAAGTCACGTTGCTTTTCCTCCCGCTCCTGTTTTCTTTGCAACTTTTCGGCCCTCTTGCGAGCTTTACGTTCTTCTTTGGTCTCCTTTTCTTTATTTACAATCTCTTCCTTCGTTTCATTTTCCTCAAGCGGTGGCAAACCAAGACGCGCACGCTGTCTATTCTTCGCAGCACGAACCCGCTCAGCTACAATTTTTTCACGATGTGCTCGGAGTTCATCGCGCCGCTTTTGTTCTTCTAATGTACGCTTTCTTGTTTCCTCTAATTCTTTCTGCTGCTTTTTGCGCTCTTCTTCGTCTGTAGAGAATGCATAATAGCCGACACCGTGCTGTCGAGCCTCATCGAAGAAAACATCTTGGTAATGAACATCTGCTTTATCGATATTTTCTTGTTCCTTACGCTCCCAGTTAGCGCGTTGTTCATCATGTTTGGACATCATGGAAACCCCATCGCCGAAAACACTTTCGCTTGGCATGGGACCAATTGGCGCATCGACGTCTTCCCCACTAACATTAGATACGTTTTTAGAATTTAGCATCCAATTAGCTTTAGTCTGATCCAATCGCTCGGGCATGCTGGCTGCTAATTCTGCGTCTCTGCGCTGTACTACTTCCAAATCCTTTCGCAAACATTTTCGTGTGCGACCCAAACAATCAGTATATTCCACCCAGTCATCTTCATCCTCATGACTATTGTCAACGTCACTTTCGCTGCGACTGTCTGAATCTGATTCTTTTGCTTCATTCGAGCTTCCATGATTAGGCCTCTCCATCTCTTCAATTAATGCATCGTCTACACGGTCGTCCTGGTGCTTACGATTGAATAATACTAAGCAATTATCATCAGAGTTGAGTTGGCCACCGGTGCGGGACATACGTTCATAGAATTTACTTTTCGCTTCCAGTACACGTCGAGACTTTTCCAGCAACTCTGAATCTTCGTGTTCATAAACGGTAGCACCTTCAAGTTTGTCGACCTCTTTGGCACGTTCCTTCTTATCCCTTTTGGAGACACTAGCGCTGCTAGAGGTTGCTTGAACAATGTTTTTTGAGGAATATTCGTTCTGCTGATTGGGTGCTTGAATTGCCTTAGCTTTGTTTACTTCAGCTTGTTTGCGTAGAAGTTCAGCTTTTAAACTTAAAAGTGAAGATAAATTAACGTTGATGACCTTGTTTGGATCATTCATGTTTTTAATAATGTTTGCAGACAAAATATAAAACAATTGTTTTCAGAAAATTAAGTGGAATTAGAGATGTAAAAAGAATCGTGCTATCTGATATCGCAGTATCACAAGCTATCGATGTATGTACAAATATCAATGAATCGATACAATATACATACGGTGACCATATTAATTTGAGCCGATTGGAAGACAAAACATATTTTTGCAAATTTTTTCCACAACAGCTTACAGATCTTAAAGCCTTCTTCAATTTTCCTAGGTGTTTTAGCCCTGAAACAGTATCCTTACAGTAACATCACAAATTTGTAGGATAGTTTTCTGGAGAATTTTACCCCGTAAGATTTATTAAAAGAAATCGTTAAATTTTATTATAATAATGTGCAATTTTATGTCGCTAAGGCTTATCATTAATTGTTGGAATTTTTTTTGTTTATGGTGTTACGAAATTTTTCAAAACAATGTTAATATGTTCAACCATTTTTTTTTTTTCAAATAGAAGCAAATGAGGAGCACTTTCCACCCGCACTTTATTATACTCAATTTTAGTTAGCTACAAAAATGCAAACCAATTTTTTTTCTAAAGATTCTAATTAAAAAGTTTGATATTTTAATGAAATATTGCAGAATTAATTTTTATTTTTTATTTTTGCACAAAGTTGGAAATTTGGTATTTGGTTTTTGTTAGGAAAAGAGCTTTACTTTCATAAAATAAATAATAAACATTAAATGAACTAAGGAAAAGTAGCCAACACTTACAAAAATATTGAGTTCTAATTTCTATTTTGGTCATGCATTCCCCGATTCGAATCACAGCCATTCAGATTAAAAAATAATAACTGTTTATGGAGAAAATTAAGATCATATACCAAAATCCCTATAAAAGTTTATAAAACCATTTGATCTTGAAATGAATTTATATTCAGCATTTAATCAGCAAAAAATAGGCAATCGGAATATAAATTCATTTCAAGCACAAATGCTTTTATAAACTTGTATAATAACAAAAGAAAAACGGCCGATGCCGATTCTTTTGGCCGATACTAGCCTCAGCAGTGGCCGATTAATCGGTTGGACTCTAGTCGAAACACCGAATACGGGACAAATACAGGACATTAAAAGAAATACAGAACATTTGGACACCGGACACCGACGCCGAAGCCGAACATTAAAGTTTAGTTTCAAGTTTCAAAAATAATAGATCTGTGATTTTTGATTCCGTAACAAATTATTTTTATAATTTTTTAAATAAAAGAAACATCACACAAACATACATAGTTGAAAACAAAAACAAAAGAGGCAAAAAAGTGCAGTCTTGACGTTAAAAACATTTTAAGGACTTGAATAACTTTTTCAAAATCAATTTGAGTATAAACTGGCACTGAAAAACTGGCCCTAAGAGATTTAATCGTCTATTTAATTAAAAAAAAAATATTCGCAATCGGAATGCAATCGCAACCAGAGTCGATTTAAGAAACCCTACAGCTAATACCATACGGAAACATGAACCAAAAAGACAAGATCACGCGGGCTGGAGACTAGCCCGTTGGAATGGCATTTAGGAAAAAAGTTGAAAAGTTGAGTTTGTTTACATTTCTTCGTTGTTTACAATTTGGTGGTGGCTTTTTACTGCAATTTTCTTCATTTTCACTTGTGACAACGTGTGTACACATAAGATAAAGAATAATTTAACACAACGGCATGATTTATAGAAGAATTTGCATAAAAAAAATGATTTTTCATGCGTTCAACAATTTCGCGGTTTTCTCCGTTCTCTTCGTTGTTTACTTCTTACAACAAAGATGGCGTCGAGATTTCGGCAGCTAGAAAATAACTTTTTTCGTTTTTTCCTTCCCGCGTGATCCTGTGTCTTTCGTTCATGATACGGAAACATGAACGAAAGACACAAGATCACGTAAGAACAAGAGAGGGAAAAAAGTCGATTTTTTTAGCGGGTTCTACGCCATCTTGTTTCACTGGAAAACGAGCGAAAAGTAAACAAAGCAAAGAAAACAACGAAAACCAAAATTTGCCAAAATTATTGTCAGCCACTTTAAACGCACAATTTAGGTAAAATGATGCAACAAAATGCTTTAAAATGTGTTGTCATGTTGAATTAACTCTTCTTTACTTGAATAAAAGTGTAAAATAGTGTTGCTTGTGATGTAAACAAACGCTCAGCTGACGAACCCGCTTTCGCAAACTTTTTTCTCAAAACCAGTTACAAATACAACGTCGCGTTCTTACGTGATCTTGTATTTTTGGTTCATGATACGGAAATGGAAATGTATCATGAACGAAAGACACAAGATCACGCCTTCCTGAAAGAAAGAAAAAAGTTATTTTCTAGCTGTTGAAATCTCGACGCCATCTTTGTTGTAAGAAGTAAACAACGAAGAGAACAAAAAAAACCGCGTAATTGTTGAATGCATGAATAATCATTTTTATTGTGCAAATTCTTCTACAAATCATGTCGTTGTGTTAAAATATTCTTTACCTTATGTGTGCACACGTTGTCACAAGCGAAAATTAAGAAAATTGCAGTAAAAAGCCACCACCAAATTGTAAACAACGAACAAATGTAAACAAACGGCTAATGTCAAAGTCGCCCAACTTTTTTCCTAAATGCGATTATAACGGGCTACTAAGAAGAAGGCGTGATCTTGTATTTTTGGTTCATGGAAATGTATGTTAAAGAAAGAAAGAACAATAAAAAATATACATGTTTATCCTATTTTTTGTCCGTCTGAACGAATTTTAAAAGTTCTATAAAAATGTATTATGTTTGAAAGGCAACCGCTTTCAGCTGGCAGGGAAACCTGAAAATTCCTGCAAATTTGCGTTCGTGCAGAAATTTGCAAGTTTCTCAACATGAGAGAGAATTCGGGAGAATTTTTTCTTAGGTCGGTGTTATGCAGACAAACTTTTGTTTGCCAAATTAAATGGCGGCTGCTTAGTTTGCTCGGAGGTGGTTATGTCGAGTTTGGCACAGGGTTGCACGTTCATTATGGTTTTCATGGCTATTGCCAACACGAAATGAGAATTTCAGATGTACATAACGCGCAAAATTTAAAATTTTTGTATATGACAACACCGAATTTGCTGCAGTTTGACCAAACAAAATTAGTTTGCTGTGAGAGTCGCCAAACTCGCTCTCTCCGAGTTTGCTGCAACAACAATTGCACGCAGTTTGCCAAACAAAATTTCTGCATAACACCGACCTTACTTTCTGATATTTTGAGTGTTGGATAATTCTTGCTGGATTTTCGATGAGCAAACCTATTGTCTAATGTAAACGCGCCGTTACCAATCCCAAAAATTACACACACCCACACAAAAAACACACATGCTCGTCATTTTCTGACATTTATCTTGGTACGCTTTACTTGCAGTTTTTGCCGTATGCTTTTAAACTTGTGCAAGGTGCGACAATTAGCTCGAAAAATCCAAATTTTATTAACATTCTTGTGGAAAAAATAAATGTAATGGCCAGCCAGTGATTTTAATTTTTCAACGGCCAAAAAATCGACTGTGTGGCAAGCGATATACATACGTTAATTGGTGGCAAGATCATATTCCATAAAAAATTTCTCGTACTACGGTAGCGGCAAATGTATAGAACCTCAGAGAGAAAAAATAAGTAGACATAAAAGTTTTAAGCAAGTATATTCAGTTCAAATTACTGAAAATTGTTGAATACTCCTGAAAAAAACCCTTTCTGTTAGGTTTTTCCAAATTCGACTTAAGCAGTACCTTGTGTAATAAACCAAGAGGAGGAGGTGTGAGAAGGCGTTGGTAAAAAAGTAATTGAAGTTAATACATATTCGAAATATCGGGCTGCGAAGGAAAAACAAAATTATTTATCTAGTAGCAAAATCACTTTGTGAAACTAATCATCTTAGAACAGAATCCTAAAGTGGTGAGATGTCGCAGCACGTGCAAGATGCCACTGTCTTTGAGCGACGGTTGCGGCCAATTTATGGTGAGTGTATGGGGACACGTGCATATTAGAGCATGTGCATGTATGCGTTAGCGGATACATGACTGGGATACAAGATACCAATGATTTTTTTCTTAAATGAATCTAGTTCTGAAGTTTAAAATTACGATTCATTTTACATTTCTAGATAGTCTGGAAGTTGGAAATAACCGCAAAGCTCTTCAAGAGACCGAAAAACTCCTTAAAAAACATCCAAATATGTGGTGTGCTCGTGCATTAAAGGCATTGGCTCTACTGCGTTTGGGTCGATATGATGAGAGTCAAGTCATGTTAAGAACTGTGAGTAGCGAGAAGCCGGTGGATGATCCAACACTACAAGTTCTATCTTTCTGCTACAAAGAATTGGAACAATGTAAGTGTTTCTTGCTTCGATGTTCTTGCACGCTCCTATCGTCTGTATTTGTATACTAGAAAGCTTAAATATCCGAATTTACATATATATGTATGTACATATATACTTGAACGACTACCCTGTAGGGAAATGAGTTGTACAAAGTTTGAATGTTTCAGGATTTAGTTTTTAGATTGTCAAAATAAGATTAGCAGTAGGGTTATTTTCTTGTACACAATTTAAATTTGATGAAATATGGTGAAATAATTAAGTTTGCGTTTCAGTATCGGCTTCGAGGGTGACGGTAACTAAAAAAAATCTTTTGATTCCGCCATTAACAGCGCTCTAAAACGATATATATTTGCAGATAGTTACCTTCATATAGCAAGGCCCTAACTCATTTTCCTTTCAAATCCAGCACTGTTGAAAAGTCTGCCGATTAATCACTAAAAACAATTGGGTTTTAAAAATAACCAATGCTGTTTGACAGCCTTCGAAAAAAATTCGCAGCAAAATAATTTGATTTAAAAAATAATGTACATTATTTGATCGCATCTCTCAACTTTTCGTTGATGGAGTTAATCAATTTGTGCACTGAACGGCTCATATGTAAATGCTACTTTTTGTATCTACTCGTATGTAAAATATATTAGAACGTATCAGAAAAGTAGCATTTACATATGCAAACACATATCGTGTAAGAGCGTACTAAAGAAAAAAAAAGGCTGTTTAGTTGGCAATGAAAATAGTAAGAAGGTATGGTATAGACAAATTTAATGAACGGAGAGCAAATTTTAGAAAGATTTTTTGAGCTCATACTAAGATTTTTAGGGTAAGGCTTCTAATTAAATCCTGCGATACTCCAGTCTTGACCTAACCAGTGCACAAAACAAAGCTTGAACTGTGTAAGGTTTCGTAAACGTCTGACAGTTGCGGCGAATAAAAACTAATATCGAATGTGAGTGCGAAAGAATATAATCGACATGATTACAAAACTGAGTCCGGATATAATAAGATGTATGCAAAGTATTGATATGTGAATGTTGAGCGACAATTTACAACATTTAGTTGCGGACATCATTTTTATTCCCATTTTTACATTTTATTATCAGGAAAAACTACAAATTGGAAAAAAATATTTTGGTTTTGCTTTACAATTTTTGGGAATATTTATTTACATGGAATTCACGACAAGACCAAATATTACTGACTTTGTCATGCAGTGATCATTGATGACACTCAAGCGACTTTTTATAAGTGACCTTAAATATCTCGGACGTTGTTCGTCCATAGAGCTACATCTGCTATGTATGTATATATATACGATGTCATTAACGTCGCATTAGTAACGATGCCACCGGTGACCATTTTCGCTGCTGGGTTATGTTGGGGAAAGGTCTCCGAAAGGGTCGCCGAAAAGGTCACGCTAAGGACTATTATTGTCCCTGGAAAGGTTTTGGCCTTAAAAATCGTTTTGATTCAAACTTTTACCAATTTTGGAAACACTATCGTTAGTTTTTTTTATACTATAAACCTAATAGTCTTAAAAAAATATTAGGACTTTATAAAAGAAGTGTTAGGATTTATTGAAAAACGTGTAAATGCTTACATTCTTAGATTTTTTTTGTATACTTTTCATGACCTAAATTAACTTATTTTGTATAGATACAAAAGTAAAAGAAAAATATTTTTTGATAACTGCGTTAATACATTTACGAATTGTGAGTCCTTCAATTAATATTAGCTCGTTCCCGAATTCCAAAAAGTTTTTTAATAAACTCCCGTCAGCTTACGAGTTTATGGGAATAATTTGGGATTTTTCGGCACTTTTGAAACACCATTCTGTTTGAATTAAATTAAATATTTTATTACATCCCGATTTGTTGGTAGCTTGTTGTATTTACAGCTGCGAAGCTCCTACAATAAAACTTTACACTTTTAACAAAATTAATTTTTAATATAAAATTAAAAAGTTTAAAAAACAAACGAAAACGACACTGAAGGTAGCAAAACGCCAAAACCGATTTGCATCCAAACCAAATTTGATAAGGGATGACGGAAATTCGTTATTGAGAAAACGGCCCTAAAAGACTAGGGATAGTATTTCCAAATTAGTGAAGGTATAAATCAAAACGGGTTTTAAAATTATAGTTCTGAGCGCGACCTTTTCGGCGACAAAAAAAAAGCTGCTTTTAACAGGTGCCTAAAAAAATGGAACACCCAAAGCTTTTTCTCTACTATTTTTCTTTCATACATATATATATGGTTTTTCAGTGATAGTTTAATCTTAGATCATAAACTGCGTTTATCTTGAACAGCTGGCTGACATTTGATTGGTTAATCTTAGTTTAAACCAGCCAGCTCGAGTGATTAAACTAAGTTTAAACCACAGCCGTGCACTGAAAATCTGGCCTCCTGTGTATTAGTATAGGGGTATTCTCGATCCGTTGCATACTGTCTAGTCTGAATTTTCATATTGCATTTCTACCTAAAACTAAGGAAACCATCCTTTGTGATTGTAGCACACAGCAATTAGTTGTCTGCGAAAATTTTGTGCACTCATTAAGTCTAAAATTTTGGCGTCCGCTTATGCACAAAAGCATGTGGGCGCATGTATACATATGTATGTACTCGTAGTAGTCGTTGCTGTGGCACACGCCAGCATAGCACCTAGATATAATTTATTAAAAACGTTTTAATATTCAGACACCAAGCATTATTATTTACAAGTATTTAATTGACACGTTATTTATAGAATTATTTTTAAAAGCGAACATTATCCTTTGCAGTGGACAAAATTGTATATTTGTATAATAATGCCGTAAAACAATCGCCCGGCAATGAGGAACTTCTGGCCCACCTCTTTATATCCCATGTACGTCTGGAGGATTTCAAATCGCAGCAATCGGTTGCGCTGCAACTGTATAAAGCACAGCCAAAGACCGCGTATTATTTTTGGGCCGTGATGAGCGTTGTTCTACAGGTACACAAAATATTTTTTATGTGTATAAATATAGAATTCTGTGGCCTTTTCTTTTTAATTACATGCATACATATATGCTTATTTGCAGGGAATACGTGGCCCAGAAAGCAAGTTTCCTGAAAAAACCAAAATTTATTTAGCACTCGCGCAGCGCATGGTTGAAAAAATGATCAATGAAAACAAACTCGAGTCGGAACAAGAAGTTTATCTTTATTTGCATATTTTAAAGTTACAAGCAAAGTTTAAAGAGGCATTGGAATTCCTTAACGGCGCGCTTTGTGAAAAATTGTATCCGGGAGCTCCCGTCTATATGAAAATTGATTTGCTAAAACAGTTAAAAATGTGGCAAGAGACAAATACGCTGCTTAAAGATTTATTGAATGATGAGTAAGTGAAGATAAAAATTGGAATATTTCGTAAATAACTCTATACAGATGTACATATCGCACATTTTCTGCAAGTATGCGGAAATGCCCGCTACCTGATGTCGTTGTAACAGCATACAAATTCCCTAAGTGTTTTTGGGGAGTGTGGCTGGAGTGACAGTTAGTTCTTGGCCAGATTTAAATCTGGATCGTTCCGGTTACGTAGACCCGACTGTCGTGGGAACGCCCGTTATCTGTTCTTCTAAGTTTTGTAAAAATTTCATAGCTAGACTGATTATCAATAGCTTATTAGAACAAAATACCCAATAAACATTAAGCTTGGTTAACAATTCGAAAATGATTTGAAAACTAACATTTTTTTTAAGTCTCACCTTCGATAACGAATTTGGAAATGGATGGTATTCGATCCGAGAACTAGGTCATTCTTCAGCAAAAGGGAACCTTCGCTATCGAATGCATTTTCCCTTCGTTATTAATTCGAAATCCAGCCCATTGAAATTTTAATGAGGAGAGTGATTGTCTTATTACCCCTTCGAAAATGAGCTGGATTTCACTTTATATCTTTTTACTATGGATCTCATTTTTTTCGACCCATTTCGAGTGTATTTGCAATATACTATAAACGCTGGAAAACTTAAGGTTAGTTATGAGTTCGTTGTCATTTCGATATTCATATTGGATATCGAAGGTCATTTTCGAACGTTCACCACATGTTTATTGGGTATGTATTCACTTTTACTACATATTCAAAACTTAAAAGCCGCTTTTCTCGAGTTTCTGATTTTTTGGATTATGAGACTCTTGGAGCAGATGTCCGATATGTCTAAGTATGTGCTAAAAACATAGTGGAGCGGTAACCAAAGAGCATCGAGCAAAGCGTCGATTACAAACGTATATGTTTCAATGGGAGCGCGCATATTGAAGAGCAAAGCCTAGAGCTTTGCTCGATGCTAGCTCGTCGCTTTGCTCGCCGCTTCACTATGTTTTTAGCCTTAGGTTGATAAACTACTTATTACCACCATCTTTTGATTCAAAATTGTATGGTTTAACATATTTTTTTGCAAGACGTGACCGTTGGGACTACTATCAGGACTACTTAGGAAGCTGTTTTGAATTGCAAAAGGAAAATTCACTAGATTCGCCGGAGGAGAAAACAGATGACCAAAAGGAAACAGGTGGACTAAATACATTAGACGAGTGCCACGATTTTCTATGCCAGGTTTGCTAATTTCGCACCTTTTAACTATTTATGTTTATTAAATATAATTCTTTAGATGATTGAGTCCGCTGAGCGCAAAGTACGTGGTCCATATCTTGCACGCCTGGAGCTCCATAAGCGCATGCGCGCAGAAGGCATGGATGCAGAAGCTCTGCTTGGTGATTTTGCTGAGCTAATCATTGAATATTTCCGTTTATTTGGCGATAAGCCATGCTGCACACACGACATTGCGCTCTTCTTGCCCTCCATCAGCATGGAGGCGCGACAGCACGTAGCTACTAAACTACTGCTGGAAAGTGGCATTAGTTCCACGACTTTGCCACAGAATGTAAGTCCGAAGTATTTTATATTTTCAATTGGTATAGATTATAATGTGATGTATTTCAGAAAGAACAAATGCAAAAGCACATATGTGCTTTACAGATTTCACGCATTTGTGGTTCACATCTAGACTTGCAAACAGATCACTTGCTAGCTTTTTATACCGCTCTGAAATTACACTATGAGCATGGATTGAGTTCTTTCGGAAAGAACTTGCTGCATACCGATATGGGTCCATCCGACCCATACGCGCTGTTGGCCGCAAATGTCATGTACGATGTTAGTTTAAGAGAAGAAAAATCAGACCGGATCTTTGAGGCTCTTTGCCTGCTACAATATGTGCTTCGTAATAGCACAAGCAATTTCCATGTGAAACTGCTTAGTTTAAAGATTTATCACATGTTCGGCTGTATGTTGGGTGCACAAGAAATGTACGATTACTTGGACATTAAGCAGATACAACTTGACTCAATGAGCTATATCCATTGCAATTTATTGCCACTGAGCGGCCGATTCTCCATGGCACGCACCGTTTTTGACGCCACCTTAAAGTTTTTCACCAACAGCTATAAGGAGCGCTTGGAATACATAACATTGACATATCGTTTCTGTACCTTTTCCAAATTGGAAGAGTTTATGAACTTTAAAGAGCGTCTTACCAATAGCATTCATTATGTGAGCACCTCTATAGAGGCGCAACTGTGTGATCTTGTTATGCTATATGGCAATGTGCGACAGAATCTAGCAACATACACTGCGATGAGCATTGAACCTGCCGACGATCGCATTTCATGGCATGAACTTTCCGACAATCGCGATTTGGGCGCATTGATACGCTGGGACCCCGTGCATTTGGTTAACGTAGAGGAAGATCGCAAGGAGTCCTTCGACCAGGAAGTGGAAGTGCTACAAATACGTCAACTACTGCTGCGGCTAGTGGCATCGTTTGTAGACATTTTCTATCAGAAGACGAACTTGGATGTAACAAATTCGGCAAAGGGTAATCAAAAAACCGCTAATAGCAATAGTAACAATCAAAATAACATAACAAACGATGTGGAAACCATTAGAGAAACTGACACGATCGAGCTGCTGCGCGAGTCATGGTCTGGTCTATTTCAGCGTCTGCGTCTCATGAGCTACAAACCATTGTCGAATCGTTATCTAGTCAATCTGCTGCCGACCCGATTGCATCTGTTGCTTGAAGTGCCGTATGAAGAGTTCTTTAGTTCGGTGGCGCAGCTTATTCTGGATCTGTACACCGGAGCCGCCAATCTGCCTATACAATGCAAAATAGTTAGTGACAACGCGACTAAAATTGTGCAACTTTGCACACAAGTCATATCGGAGAGTGACGCAGCGATGGATGGCCTTTGGCGGAGACGTGAATGGCAAAACAAGGTCGCAGCCTGTGTAGAGGTATAAGCTCGCTAATAGAAATAGCTGGATAAATATACTATGTGACTATTTTTTTTTATTCATTTGCATTCAGATACTGTCTCTGTTCGCTTTTCTTCTGTCGATGATCTATGAAAAGTTGCAACAACCAGGAAAGAGCAAGCCACGGAAAAGACCGGGGCAGGAAAATAGCGATGTGAATGTAATTCATGAAAAAGAACGTAGCCAGTTAGTTGTTGAGTTGATGCGTCATTTAAAAAAAGCAATTTCAAAACTGCGAAACTGCCATTAGTAAGTGATCTGATTAAAGTAAATATTAAAAAAAGTAAATTCTTGACTTCTTTCTTCTTAAAGCTAATTGGAAGACCCCAATGCTGCCGCGGGAGCTGAATTCCTTTATGGCGGACATGTCACTGAAGCCAGAAGTAGAAGCAACGCTCATAGGCGACGTGGCATCAATCTTCAAAGAATCACATGAGCTTATGGTTACAGAACTCCGAAATTTGATCAAAGATAAAATGCGTATGTTGAGCAAGTAAATAGCTTGTCATGGTTGCTACCCGTTACAACAGTGTTCTTTTTGCTGTGCAAATAAAACAAAAATACCACATACATATATACGAAAAACAACAGTGAATTGAGAAATTTTAAAGGAAAACATTGCGTTTTAAATAAGAGAACAAATCATCTACTACATAAAAAAAAGATTGGGAGTTAAAATATAGAAAAAAAATGCAATTATTTTAATTTACAAAAACTTTTGAATGGAAAAATGTTAATGATTTCGACCTTCCAATCTTCATGATTATTCTACTGACTATACTTAAATTTTAATCAGCACCTAATAGACAACTAAACTATTGGGTATATTTTGTTATTTAATTTTTAGTTA
This sequence comes from Rhagoletis pomonella, assembly GCF_013731165.1. Taxonomy (NCBI): domain Eukaryota; kingdom Metazoa; phylum Arthropoda; class Insecta; order Diptera; family Tephritidae; genus Rhagoletis; species Rhagoletis pomonella. The sequence goes on from NW_023458555.1 coordinate 5,161,848, forward strand.
ATAAATAAACCACTTGGGATATTTATTTGATTTGGTTTCATGGATTTCTAAAATATAACGTCTTAAGTAAATTGTTACTATTTTCAATCCTAGCGTATTTCTCCTGTGTTTGAACTTGACTAATCTCCTTTTACAAATTACGCTACATGTATGTAGGCGTTTACATTAAATTGAAAATGCAGCCAATAGCAAATTACTGTTATTTTTTTATGATAAAGTTTATTGAGGAAATAAATGGATGCTTCCTTAACTAATTATTTAGCTTACTGCTTCTAAATAATTTTCCGGGCAGTCAAATTCCAAATTAGCAAAAATATGCTTGTATATCAAAGGAAATTGTATTACATTTTTATACAGTGTTTAATTCTTCTTGCCGCTTAATTTGCTTAATAAGCACTTTGGAACGGGGATCATTTTGATGTTGTAGTGTTTCCAGGTGCGCCCGAAGATGGTGACCCCGTGTAAAGCGTTTACCACAAATGCCGCAACTATTTAAAAATTTAAAGTGGATGCCTACCCAAAACTACCGATGAAAACTTTCTAATACATACCTAAATGGTTTTTCTCCAGTGTGTGTTAGCATATGCGCTTTTAAAACCCCTGAATACGTGAAATTTTTGCCACAGATATCGCAATTGTAAGGCCGCTCATTTCGGTGCACTCTAAATTAAAATGCAATTAAGATTCCTGTAGTTTTTTTGAATGAATTTTACCTCTCATGATCAATCCTATTGGAACGAGAAGCAAATTTACGATCGCAATATCGACACGCGAATGGTCGCTCTCCAGTATGTGTGCGTATATGTCGTGCCAATACACATTTAAGATGAAACGAATTACCACAAATTCTATAAGTTGGTAAAACTTGAATAGGATTTCTCTAAATCAACGTACCTATACAGCTGAGTTCTCAACTTGACTTACTCGCATTCGTAGATGCGCTCATTTCGGTGACGCCTCATATGCACCTGAAGCTCATGATTTCGGGGATATATATTACCGCAGATTTCACATATATGAATCCGTTTCTCTTTCTTGATTTTCTTTGTCTCTGCTAGTTTTACCTTTTTTACTTTTTTTGGTGTTCTGGTAGTGGGCGACGGTTGCAGTCGATCCTGCGATTCTTGTGAACTATCGCCATAATCTTCGATAATTAAACTGTCATCCACTCCTTCATCAAGCATGGGCGTTTCTAAGTAAATTTCCTCTTCATATTTAATATCAGGTTGTGACTCATTTACGGGGGGTTCTTCAGCATTTAGTACTTCTGTTTTTTCACTGTATTCCTGGATATATTGGGGCTGGTTTTCTTCATTTTTGTTGGGATTAGAGGATTTGCAGACAAATTTTCGTAAATAATCGTCGGAATTTTTGCATATAATTCGAAATTTGTGAGCAATTATTAGGAAAGCATTGCACTTCTTGCATATATTTGTAGGAAGTTTCGGCTCGGTAAGGATCTGTTGGGTAATTTCGTGTTTTAAATACATACGTCATTGTAAATTAAAGTTTATCTACATATTTCATAAACATGAAAATATAATATTTATATTTCACACCAAACTCATCGTTATTTTATTAAATTTGGTCTTTATTATTTATTGGCCTGGCATAGTAATTATCTAGAATTAATTATAGGTTTAATTACCTTTATGCCTCCACAACTCTCGATTTTTTTGTATAGATACACAGAATCTGCATCCTTGTCGAAGATAGATGTCATTTCTTCTCCGCTTTGAAGACAGATGCGGCATACCGTTGTCGGCGCGTCCAAATCCAGTTTAATTTTCAGCATGATGCAATAACACCTTTTATTATTTCATCATTAGTTTTCACCATATAAAAACTTAATTATATCTAATTTGTTACGAAAATTCTGCTAAAATTTATAAAAAAGGAAATGTCATAATTATTAGAGCTGGAGAAACATCGATGGTAGACGTGGGTAACTCAGCACTGTGCTGAGTTACTGTGCTGACTCTTAGAACTGTGCCGCACGCTCAGACTCACCTCTGAAAAAATTTGTAACTCAGTAACTCAGTTTATGTGCTAACAATGTATAGCTCAGTGTGCTACAGAGTCGATACGGTAACTCAGTTGATGTGCTGACACCTGCATAGCTCGGTGCGGCTTGCATTGTTTAGAACTGTGTCTATGTGGTAACTCAATTGATGAGCTCACACATTCACACAATACGATCTTCCAAAGAGTACCATAATAGATGGCATCACTAGACTAACCATCAATTGAATATACGACTACCAAATTTAAAAAGAAGCAAGGCGAATAGCCAAGTTATGCATACTTGCACTGCTATACCATTTTAACGTAAAAATCAAAATCAAACAGAATTCTACATGTGAAGTGCTATGCGTTGGGTAACCGCTTACATGCATAGCCCATTTAACAGATTCTTATGTGACAACTCTCCAGCAAAACTAAGTAGGATCACCAGTTGAAATCAGCTTTGTAAAATTTTTCCGGCCAGCTACGAACAGAAGCTAAGGATAACCTTTTCTAAATCGATTTCGATTACTAACATCATCAATAATTTCGATGTACATACCAATTGTGCGATAGCACACTTGTGCCAGCTCACTGTGCTGACTCATTAAAATGAGTTGGAGTTACTGAGTCAGCACACGAAAATTTACAGAGTTACCCACCCTTAATCGATGGAAAGAAATATCGATGAATCGATGTCTTTATATGAGCTGTTTAGAATAAACATCGATGTTTTCGCAAGAAGTCCATTATACCATGGTCTGACCGACAACGAAAACACTTTGAAAACGTGTTTTGGGAGTGTGGGCTGAAGGCTGTTCACACCGGCTGTTAGTGTTTTCATTGACATTTCTTACATCCTCTGATTACAGTTTTGCTACACAAAAACAAAACCAAAATGCTTCTCCCTCATTTTCTTTTCATTAGCAACCTCTTACTTTCATTCTTATTTTACTTTTGCCAGCCAATTAAAAATAAATCCGAAATGGCGTATTAAAGATGATAAAATATGACTTTCACTTCGATAAATAATCGAAAAAAAAACTAGTGAAGACACCGATTGGAATGAGTGGAACGTGAGTTTTCAAGTAGTTTTCAGCGAAAACTGGTTTTCGTTTGATAGATTTTACATGGACGAAAACACGAGTTTTAAGTCGAAAACCAGTTTTAGCAACGAAAACATGTTTTCGATATCGGTCAGAATATGGTATAAACAAACAAACGTTAAAAATGGAACAGTAAAGAACAATCGACGAACTATCGATTGCACTACATAAATCTTAATAGGGGTCTTCATCTAAAGCGATAGATTGTTTAAATTTATCAGTTTGTCCGCTTTCTTTCATGCACG
>NW_023458555.1:5165302-5169124 GCF_013731165.1 Rhagoletis pomonella
AATTCGAGTGAAATGCTATCAGCAATTCCGACGCATTCGTAGTTTGTGCTGCCTTTGGTTTTTCTTTGTTGTTATGTTTTGGTTTAATAATTCTAAATCAATATAAAATAACTCGAAATACCAGTAGTGGTACTAGTGATACCATTCTCACGAATTTCGTTCCTTTTCAGTTTTAGATGCTTTTAAAATGCTTACAAACTGCAAACAAAAATAATGGCCGACGAATTGAGAGAACGGTTCTACCTTACTATAGGTTTGTTCCACACGAGCCCGCGGGTGCCCAAAACAGCTCTCAGTACCTCACGCTAGAAAAATGGCTAATAGAGAGCGAACACGTTCCACTTTTGGGTCGTAAATGTCTTCTTCTTTACGCACGAAACAACCCGGCCTTTTTTTCGGGGCACAAATGTGCAAAAGGGCAATTTGAAATAACAGGTGTTGTTGTTAAAACCCGAAAACGAATTTTATAAAACAAAAAAGAGGAAAATACCACGTAATTCTCAGAAAATGTAGTTATTTGATATATTATTAGCCATATAAGGTAAATATACGTAAAATCATTGTTTAGAGTTTAATTTGGTTTTTTGGGTTCCTCGCGCTCTGGGCACTTCTGGCACGTGTTGACACATTTTTGACACATGTGATAGGGTGCCTTATTTTTACGCTCTAATTACCGGAGAAGCCCGAAACAAAGCTTATGTTTTTATCATGAGAAAAAGTACCAAAATCAAAACCAAATCATTTTCTATGTACCCAAGAATGATAGAATACAAGATTGCGCCGATTGCAGCAGAATTCGTGAGTGTAATATTGCCGTGACGTCATCGTAGAGTTGACAACTGATACTATGTTCTGACCGACAACGAAAACACTTTGAAAACGAGTTTTGGGATTGTGGGCTGAAGGCTGTTCACACCGGCTGTTAGTGTTTTCGTTGACATTTCTTACATCTTTTGATTACAGTTTGGCTACACAAAAACAAAACCAAAATCCTTTTCCTTCATTTTCTTTGCATTTACAGCTTCTTACTTTCATTCTTATTTTACTTTGGCCAGCCAATTAACAATAAATACGAAATAGCGTATTAAAGATGATAAAATATGACTTCCACTTCGATAAATAATCGAAAAAAACTAGTGAAGACACCGATTGGAACGTGAGTTTTCAAGTAGTTTTCAGCGAAAACTGGTTTTCGTTTGACAGATTTTACATGGACGATAACACATGTTTTAGGTCGAAAACTAGTTTTGGCAACGAAAACATGTTTTCGGTGTCGGTCAGAACATGGTATATGACAGTGCCCAATACTTAAAAAAGGTGGTGTTACTGGCGAATTTAGATTACAACAACGACAGCCACACGTATTTTGTATGGAGGGTGTTATGTCAAATCTCAATTCGCTCCAAAATTTACATGTATTTTGCTTTTGCTTTTGATGGGTGTGCTGTCAAATCAGTAAAAGCAAAAACAAAATACATGTAAGGAGAAGAAATCAGCTGATTTTACACCACCTTGTATAAATTCGCCTGGAGTACAGTGTTATCTATGGTACATATTCTAAAAATCGCAGCCAAGGCGAATTTATACCAGGTGGTGTTACTGGCGAATTTAGATTTTCGCCGCGGTACTTCCTAATGTCAAAATGATGTTTGTTGTAATGAGGGCGAAATCATATTACAACAAACACATCATCTTGACATTTGAAAGTGCTGCGATCAAGGCGAATTTATACAAGGTGGTGTTACTGGCGAATTTAGATTTTCGCCGCGGTACTTCCTAATGTCAAAATTACGTGTTTGTTATAAAGAGGGCGAAATCATATTACAACAAACACATCATTTTGACATTAGGAAGTACCGCGGCGAAAATGTAAATTCGCCAGTAACACCACCAAGGCGAATTTATACAAGGTGGTGTTGTTGGCTAATTTAGATTTTCAACGCGGTAGTTCTTAATGTCAAAATGATGTGTTTGTTGTAATATGAATTCGCCTTGTTTACAACAAACACATCATTTTGACACTGGGAAGTACCGCGGCGAAAATCTTAATTCGCCATCAACACCACCTTGTATAAATTTGTCTTGATCGCAGCACTTTCAAATGTAATAACTTTTTCGCCCAAAATGGACTAACTTCCGGGCACAATGTATGATCCTTATACAGGATGTCCGGCTAAAACTAAAGTTAACGCTCACGAGAGTGGTATTCTAGAAACCGCTACGCTGAATTTCCATCGTCAAAAATCTCTAATAGGGAATTTACATGAGGCGATTTTTCACGCAACTTTTAGTTGAAAGCAAAAATCGCCTGATGTAAGCGGCTGTTCAACTTATCGCTTCCAATGAAGTTCGCCGGCTGCCTGCTTTAGCTCAACTTTTGATTCAACTAATCGCTTTTGAAAATCATGTAAGTTCCTTATGAATGCAAAAAAAAAAAGAATTTGCAACGGACAAAGCGGTAGGTGTCCAAAATAAAAGCTTAAACAGACGGCAGCACTGATCTGGATCAACGCTGCCGTCTGTTTATGCTTTAAAATCGTAATCAACATAATTGTTATATTTCCTGTGTAAAATTTCTGAAGTAATACAATTAAATTGACTAAAGGATCCTGGTAAAATACCTCCTCTTTTTCACGTTGTATGAATGCGCTCATGGGTGCTTCTGTGGTGTGCTTGGGTGAATTTTTTACCGCAATATTTACAACTAAAAACAAATCATCATCATTAACTAGAACACCATGGAATGACTTAAAGTGATATACTTATATGGTTTCTCCCCCGTATGTGACATAACGTGGACCTTCAGTACATTTGAATAAGAAAAGGCTTTTCCACAAGTGTCGCAAACGTATGGACGCTCCTGTGTATGAATGCTATACATATGTATGTAAGTACATTAAATTAGAAAAAAGTTGACTTCAGAATATGTATGGAATCTAATTTTAACGCACCGTTGATGTTTAATACACGTAGAAGGATCGGCGAAGCTGGCTTCACAAAACTTGCATTTAAAAGGTCGATTTCCTGTATGCGAATTCATATGACGTGTAAGCTGTGGAGTCTGCGAAAATCGTTTATGACAAATTCTACATATTTTCGTACGCAGATACATATGTATATGTTGAAGAGAAGAGTTTTAATTTTATTTATTTTAGTTTGTATACTTACAAATCTACTTACTCGCATTCATGCGGTTTCTCCTTGGTGTGTATCCTTAGATGCAATGTCAATTTTGCCTTCTCAGTGTAAACATTGCCACAAAAGCTGCATATATAATTACTTGGTGCTTTCTTCGCCCACTCATTCGAAGAATCACCCCCGTACCTTGATTTATTCTTTTGTGAAGGCTTCTTAATATTAGATATTTTTCTTCGACCACGTGTAGCTTGTGATTTAACCGATACAGTTTTCGTGCTAATTTCGAATTCATGGTCATTTCTTTTTGATTTTTCTTCATGTAAATTTTCTGCTTGTGGTTCATCATAAAAGAATTTGTTAATAGGTACATCTGAACTGAGCGTTTCCTCATGCTTTAATACTTCAAATTGTGAGTTTGAATAGTAAGTAAGCTCATCGGAATTGGCTGCAGAGTTATCTTCTAAAAACGCCATACGATCGTTGTCAAGTTCACCAAACTAGAGGAATCGAAAGTAAATTTAAGTGTTTGTACATTGTATATCGATACATCTAAAATATTCATGTTTTCGTATGGATTGCTTATTATTGTTATCTTCTTAAAAAAGTTATGAACATATTTAATTATGTGTACTTATATACATATATGGCATTTAGTCCACTCCTTAATTAATCTAAATAATTTTT
>NW_023458555.1:5169224-5169981 GCF_013731165.1 Rhagoletis pomonella
CGAGATAGGTCGATCTTCCAGTCAGGTGTCGATATGTACCTTATTGTATTCATGTATCCTCAATAAATTGAATTTTATTGTACGATATTCAAAAAATAAGCACTACCTGTGAAACTAACTGACAATACACAACTTCCTATTGAAATATTGGCAACGCGCCCACTTCATACTTAATTTAAATTCACTGGCAATTCCAATTTCAAATTATTAACATCGAAATCTCGTGTTGACTTACCTCTCCATCATTTGATTCCAGTAAATGATTACCTCCTTCATTGCAATCCTCATCCACGTCATGAATGACCTCAAAAACATAACTGTCAACAGTGTCGCCTTCTTCCTTTTGGTGCTCTTCATGCAATACCAATGATTTTTCCATTGATGGTACATCATTTAATTGCTTTACGCAAATAGTTTTATTTAATATTTCTTCTATGACTGTTTTATCTTTTTTAGCTTCTGTTCCACATTCACTTAATTGCAGCAAATCCTTCCACTGCTTTGCAGAGCGTTGGCAAAGTTGGCGGAACTTCTGAGCCGCCTTAAGCAATAACAAGCACTTCTCACATATTCGATTAGGATATGCATTACTTTCGCTTAGCTAAATTAAACAATGGAGACTGACTTTATGTCAAATGTATAACTTTTTTAAGGATACCCACCTTAATCAAGCCGTAGTCTGCAATTTGATATGATAAGCTTGTTTCAATGGCGCCCGTACCAAATATAGGAGACATTTCTTTTTCGGAGGTTTTCA
>NW_023458555.1:5169991-5174375 GCF_013731165.1 Rhagoletis pomonella
CAAAAATCCTCTCTGATCGGCGCAATCTTGTATTCTATCATTCTTGGATGCCAAAGACGCGGGCACCCGAACAGACAACTGTTCGCAGAAGAGCCCTCGCCAAGGCAAGGGAGGAGATGCCTCCTCTCTACGGACGAAGTCCAGAGGTTCATAAAACAACCTCCGGATCCAACTGCATACCGAAAGGCCTTGAACTGCATTCACTGGGAGTAGATCTCTAGTTACATAGACTCCCCACCTGGATACTGCAGCAGGCTAAACTCGTACATGAGCACAGTGAACGCAGATGTATCCAATGAGTGCTCGGCATGCGGAGAATCGCCACATGTCTCACGGCACCTCTTTGCATTCCCCCAAAACCCCAGCCAGCTAACGTCCCTGTCCTTATGGGCAGCCCCTGTTGAAGTTGCGCACTTGCCGGACCTTATAATCCTAGGGGTTTATGAAAAATCCAACAGAATTATTTAGGACGCTAAGGACATTTTACACCTTGCAACTTTTGTCGCCGCAAGATATGTAGACGTCATAAAATTCTACTCACGATTATTTATGCTGCAAATATGTCTAAAACTATTTATAATATTCTTTAAGGTGGTATGAATGACGGCAATAAAACGTTTACGTCACAATGGATGTTGTTGTTGTTGTAGCGTTACGCACTACTAGCGGTAAACCCAGGAAGCGTGCAGTCTCGATAGGGTCTGTCCATATGGACAGAGGCGTTAGCATGGTGGGGTTCATTGGGTATGCGAAGAGATGCTGCTCACATGGATTTCTCTACGGCTTTCACTTCCGGTAGCTTAGCTTTTAAGTATTGTATTTTCGAATTACTCAAATTTCACCTGCTTGAATTCAAAAGATATGGACGCTTTTCGTAAAATGGACCCATTCACAACAGTTGCTGAGTCCTCAAAATTTTTTAGACCTAAATTTGTTCAAATTCTTCCAACAGACAAATGATGATACAAGATTTTCTTGCTCTGATTCTGAATCCGTTAACAACATTTTTGTAGTTTTTCTGATCTAAGCGAAGGATCCCATTCAATAATATGAAGCAAGGTCCACACAACACCCAACACCTCTTCCCAATCACCTCCAACCCGACGTCCTTGACACTGGAGGCATTATAAACTGCCAGTAACGACATCGCCCGCTTCCTCTGCCTCAGCCTTTCCAAGTCAAAAGATGCAGAAGACGACTCAGAACGACACCTCGTCTCGATCTAACGAAATATTTGTTACGATGCATCATAAATAGATTGAAATTGCGGTAGTAGCTCGATATATGAATGTAGACAGCTCAAAATATATTAGGTATAGCGTTTTTGTAGATAGTTCCCAATATTCGAACATGGATCAGTTCACAGAAAATTAAAAATTCAGTTGCAATGCGTATTGTATGAGGAAGAAATGCTAATAAACGGGCAATAAGAGGGCGCTAGAGATGTAATTTCATCTCTTAGGAGCATCCTAAATTAGTACGGTTCAAGTAATAGGTACCATAAGTTATTTTTATATTTATTTTATAATTGAAAACTCTGAGCTTTAATCAAGTAATTTCAGCTCGAAATGTACATTACCTTATTGGAGGTCTAAAACGTAATTTCTTTCAGTGAATGTCATTTTATAACAAGCAAGTATAATAAATTAAATTAATTAAAATTTATTTAGGTGCAATTGATTAACATTTCCCTTTTTTCCCGTTCAAGTGACTTACTGCACAAATGGGAAATGCGGTGAAAATGTTTGTCAATAAGTCATATTCTCCACCTTAGGGAAACAATTAAATTTCTATAACCTGAGTTGCTGTTGGATTTACTTCCTGATAACTTTCCAACGCTTCCACTTCGATCGGTTCCATTTTGATTCCAACACCTTTACGTTCGTGGGTCATTTTGTGATTACGCAACTTGTAAGCCTGCTGGAATCCTTTGCCGCAAATATCACAACTAAGCAAAAAGAAAAAATGTGTTCATGAATAGATATCCATATGTATATATGTATGTGTGTATGGAAAAATGTAAAACTTACACATGTGGCTTCTCGCCTGTGTGAATCATCTTATGGAATTTTAAGGTGTTTGTATACGTAAAGGACTTGCCGCAAACATCGCACACGTACGGCCGCTCATTTGTGTGAATGCTATGGAAAATCATAGAATCAAAATGTTTTAATCAAAGTTTTGCAAAATACTTGAAGAAAATGGCTATAAGAAGTTTTTTTCGTCTCCTGTAAAATTTTTAAATTTGGACTTAGCAACTTTGCCATCTAAGCTAGCGATATTTATTAAATCAGACAAATTTTAAAGTAAAACATTTTTTAAATTGTATTTAAAGAACCATCTGATTGGAGAACGTATACTTCACATGTAACAATGTACATAAATACCAGGTACTTTTAAAAGTAATGATTAATAAAAAAAACATTAAACAAAAATATACAAAACCAATTTCTCTAAACATGTTTATTCTATTTTATAAAGAAATGGCGAATGGCGAATTTTTTACAATTTTTTCGCAATTAAATCGAGTTTCAAAAACAAAAAAATGTTTACCCTTATATGAATCTTTAAGGCTGTGTGTAGATGCACGTAAGTATGTATTTATGTTATTGGAAAGAAATCTTTGCTGAATGCCTTTGCAAATATACTGCGTTCAATAAGACTCAAAGAACAACCTAAAATAAGAGTCCGAATGTAATAATTTATGAGGACGATAAGATCCTAGGATATGAGGCCAAAATTTGTTTTAAAAGATTCCAAAATGAGCCGCATATTGAGGCTCATTTGATGTATGAATTTATGCTCATATAAGTCGACCTTCGGAGGAAGGGAAACACCTCATATCCGACTCTTAAATGAGCTCATTATGAGCGAAAATGCCCGTAATTGCACTCCTTAAAGACTCATTTTAGACTTCAATTGTTTGCTGAGAAGCAACGTCGGAAAACTTTGCTGTCGAGTTATAACTTAGATAATACGCACCGATGATGTTTATTGCGAGTGGAAAGATCGGCAAAAGCTGCTGGACAATAGCTGCATTTATATGGCCGATTTCCGGTGTGTGTATTCATGTGACGCGTCAATTGCTGTGTCTGTGCGAAGCAATGTCCACAAATTCTGTAATCGAATGCCACAAAATTTATATGATGTAAACATTTTCCTGTTTAAAACAATACTTACTCGCACTCATGTGGTTTTATACCCTTATGCAATTTTATGTGCTCGGTCAAACGCCCCTGCGATGGATAGATATTTCCACATATATCGCAGATGTAGGTTGTGGGTTTAATTTTTTTTGGTTTTGGGCCACGCTTGGCTGGTGAACATTTTTCTTTCTTGATTACTGGTTGCCGAGCTGCCGCTTGTTTTGATGTCGATGCTTCCGGTCTACTTAAATTCTTAGGTGGTCGTCCTCTACCGCGCTTCGGTGTTTCTTCTTTAATTTGTACATAATCCTCATCATCATCATCATATTGGAATTCATTAATTTCTTCTAGGTACTCTACTCCATCCGACATAGCCGAAGCTGAACGCTATAATTGTCATCATAACTAAATTATACGAGTTACTTATTTCATAAATTCCTACTTACATCAATTGTATCGAATTCCTCAAACACCTCCTCTTCCTCGTCAATTGGCACATAAATGTCCAAGACCTCTGCCTCCTCTGGATCGGAGTATTCCTGTTTGATTTGAGCAGCATCTGGTTCTACTTTTAAAGCTATCTCCTCTACTTCATCTACTTCAATTGGTAAATAGTCTGTAACTTCCTCCTGTATGTGGGTATCCACCACAACTGGCGCTATAAATCTACTAAGATGTCTGTGTGAGCGTTGGCAAATAACGCGAAATTTGTACGCCACTTGTAAGTACTTCAGACATTTGGTACATATTTTATCCGGATAGTGGTCGTAACGTTTTATCTGCAAAGAAATACATTGGATAATAATTGTTGACAAACACAACCCCTACGGAGGCGCTGGCACTGATGGCCGCTCCGCGCGCAGCTACATGAAATACGCACTGGTACCCCGCCACACTCCAAAATCATTTGCGTCATATCTTTTTCATCATCCTTATCGAATATTGTCGTCATCGTCTCTTCGGGCTGCCTCAGACAAACCCGGCAAACAATCCAATTTTCGGTTAAACTAGTCTTCATAACTAATTATTGCTATTTTGATTTTTTTGTGTGCCACTGCACCCAGTAAGACGTTTGTTTTTGAGAAAATTTTACAATACGAGAACGCTGTGACGTGATGCCAGTCCGCTTTTCACCTTTTGACAACAAATGGTAGCCGATGTCCTGTCCGAACGAATTCGGGTTCAGTTGGCAGCGCATATACAGGGTTGATTTTATATTCAGTTAAGTACAAAAAAAG
>NW_023458555.1:5174475-5179331 GCF_013731165.1 Rhagoletis pomonella
ACTATATTTTTATAAAAAACTAACTAAAATGAAATAATAAAGACTTAGAAATCGGTATGTATGTTATTTCTAAATTATAAATAACCCACAGTAGAAAACACAGAGATTTGCCACGGTGAGAAACACATTTTGCTTGAGAGGTTTGTGTTTGTGTCAGTGATAAACGCCATAAAAAGTCGATGGTTATTTTCCCGATCTCTGGTAAAAAATCGTCTCATTTGTTGTGGAATTTTCCCCGACGGAGGAGCTCAGAGGGAAAAATTTAAGAAAACCAAACTTCTTACACTATGTCTTCACACCGATCTCGTGTCTTTGATAGTTGTCAGTTTTATTTACAAATAGTGTTATTTTTATTGGTTGAATTCACAAAAACAAAATATCCGTAAATCTGAGAAAAAACAGTTAAATAATTTGTGAGGACCCTATATACGTTCAATTAAAATAAATTAAAAATGCAGCCAATAATAAATCTACATTTTTTTATTGTTTATTGAGGGTAAGTTAGAGGGATGCTTCCTTAACTTATTTATATTACTGCTTTTAAACTTAGAATGTATTAATTTAATATTTTACGGGCAATCAATATTTAAAATTAGAAAAAACATATATGTACATATGTTTATCAAATGTATACCAAATATACCAGAAGAAATAGTGGAACATTTTCATACATTGCTAAGTTCTTGGCGCTTAATTTGCTTAATAAGCTCTTTGGAACGGGGATCATTTTGATGCTGCAGTGTCTCCAAGTGCGCCCGCAGATGGTGACCTCGTGTAAAGCGTTTACCACAAATGCCGCAGCTATTTACAAATTTTAATTAAATACCTACTCAAAACTATATAAGATACATACCTAAATAGTTTTTCGCCAGTGTGTGTTAGCTTATGCGATTTTAAAACACTTGAATAGGAGAAATTTTTGCCACAGATATCGCAATTGTAAGGCCGTTCATTTCGGTGCACCCTAAATTAAAATGCAATTAAGATTCCTCTAGTTTTCAAATGAATTTTACCTCTCATGATCAATCCTAGAGGAGCGAGAAGAGAATGTACGTTCGCAATATCGGCACGCGTACGGTCGCTCTCCAGTATGTGTGCGTATGTGTCGAGTCAATTCAGAATTAAGATGAAACGAATTACCACAAATTCTATAAGTTGGTAAAACTTGAATAGGATTTCTCTAAATCAACGTACCTATACAGCTGAGTTCTCAACTTGACTTACTCGCATTCGTAGATGCGCTCATTTCGATGACGCCTCATATGCACCTGAAGCTCATAGTTTCGGGGATATATATTGCCGCAGATTTCACAAATATGAATCTGTTTCTCTTTCTTAATTTTATTTTGTTCAGTTATTTTTTCGCAATTTCCTTTTTCTGGTGTTCCGAAAGTGGACATCGGTTGGAGTTGATCCTGAGATTCTTGTGAACTATCGCCATAATCTTCGATAATTAAATCGTCATCCACTCCTTCATCAAGCATGAACTCTTCTGAGTAAATGACTACCTCTTCATAGTTAATATCATGTTGCGATTCATTAACGGTGGGTGCTTTAGCATTTAGTACTTCTGTTTTTACAGGTTTTTTTTTACTGTATTCCTGGATGTATTCCGGCTGGTTTTCTTCATTTTTGTTGGGTTTAGAGGATTTGCAGACAAATTTTCGTAAATAATTGTCGGAATTTTTGCATATAATTCGAAATTTATGAGCAATTATAAGAAAAGCGTTGCACTTCTTGCATATGTTTGCAGGAAGTTTCGGCTCGGTAAGGATCTGTAAGGTAATTTCGTGTTTTAGAATGCATCTTAATAAATTATGGTTTGTTCGGCCATTTATTACACTCTAACAAAAAAAAAAAACTAAAATAAATTATGGTTTATCTCCATATGAAAAAAATATTTATATTTTGCACTAAACTTATCTCGTTATTTTATTAAATTTAGTCTTTATTTATTGGCCTTGTATAATATTTTATATGTTGTAATTGCCTTTATGCCTCCACAACGCTCAATTTTCTTGTATAGGTATACCGAGTCCGCATCCTTGTCGAAGATAGATGCCATTTCTTCTCCCGTTTCTCCGCTTTGAAGACAAATGCGGCACACAATAGTCGGTGCATCCAATTCCAGCTTAGTTTTCACCATGATGCAATAACACCTTTCATTATTTCATAATGAGTTTTCACCATATAAAAACTTAATTATATCTAATATTCTGTAGTTTTGTTACGAAAATTCGCTAAAATTTATAAAGGAAATAACAAAGATATCGGTCAAGTAGGGATGAATCAACGAGGTTTGGGTGAAAAAATATCGATATTTTTGCAGAAAATAATGGAGAAATACATCGATATTTTTATGGGCCTGTCACACCATCAATACGGATCGCGATGTTTGCGTTCTCACGACAGACGGGTCTACGTTACCGGAACGACCCAGCTTTATATAAGGCCAAGGACTGTCGCTCCAGCAACACTCCCCAAAAACTCTTTGGAAAATTTGTATGCTGTTACAACAACATCGCGATATTTGGATCGTGATCCATATTGATGGATTACAAAAAATTGACACACGGCACGATCCAAATATCGCTGTGCCGAATAATAGAATCAGGTTAACAGGGTACACATCACAGAAAGGGTGCCCCTGATGTCCATATCCGATGAATACTGGTTAGATTAAAATTTTAAGAAATATGCAATACTTTTCCAGTATCGAATATTTGGACAATAGGTTTCCGCGCTTTCCGGGCTGTTTCGGTAATTAGAGCGTAAAAATAAGTTTACTCTTTCACAAGTGCCAAAATTGTGTCAACCCGTGCCAAAAGTGCCTAGAGCGTGCGGAACGCAAAAAACCACTTTTCGTGCCCGGAATTAAGAAATCAGTTCTACACAATGATTTTATTACTACGTTTATACGCACGTATTATTTGCGAATAACAATTTGCAAAATGGAAAATTTGCCGTATAAACGAAGAGTTAATTTTTTATTTGCAAATAACTAAATCACGCAAATAAGTATTGATTAGTGGTACTATTTGCAAATAGGCGCAAGATGCCGCCATACTTAGGTTAATTTTCTTTTTCGATGGCCATCTTATTGTTTTTTTTATAATCAAGACGCGGCCGTTTTTAACTTTTTTTCTTTTTCGATGGTCATATTATTGCCTTTTTATAATCAGGCAATATTAAAAAATAATTTTTCACCATCGAATAAACGGTGAGTTAGGTATTTGCAAATAGCTTACGTATAAACGTAGCATATGTGTATCTATCTCATATAGCTAATAAAATAAACCAATACCTACATTTCTGAACCTTTAGTGCTATTTTCCATTTTTGTATTTTACAAAATTTGCTATCGGATGTAATATGACAATGGGCCGTATGAACAAAAACTAAGCAATTGCTTTATCTTAAACTTTCATACCGTTTACTTCAATTTTGTTTGAATAAATCGAGTAAAATGTCTGATATTTAAGAAAAAGCAATTGCTTTTTTTTATTCATATGGCCCAATGAACACTTTGATAGGCCGGTCAGAATGGGTACTTGTTCATCAATAACGGAAAAGTAACTGCCGTCCCTAAATTGGAGCGCTAAGCGTTGCGTTATCCATTGTCGACGAGTGTCAGCGCGCGCTATCCCCAAATCAACGCGTCGTAATTTTTGACGTTTTCTCAGATCCTCTCGTTTTTATTCTCGTTTCCTCTTTCACTTTTTTGTCCTTTCTCTTTCTTTCCGTCTTCCGCATCCAACTTCAACACTTAACGCCCTGTCAAAAATGAAAATTCCATTTGCTCGGCGTTAGCGCCGCGTTATTGTGGGATGCTTCATACAAATTGTATGGGCATGAGGATTTTTGACAGTTGTTTGGCGCTTGACGCGCCAATTTAGGGATGGCAGTAAGCGAAGTGGCGTACGTACCGTAGAGATACGCCACAATCGTGTTGCGTCTGCAAACAAAAAATCAGCTGTTCCTTATGGCCGCGTAGTTGGGGTTTACACCATATATGTAATACTTCTATATTGGTAGTAAGCTAACATCTCAATGTGTAAGCATTCTGAAATCAAAGCGAGACAGTCTAGTAACGTTTTTGTCAATGTATTGTGTACTTGAGTGCCGTTTTTGTCAATGTATTGTGGACATGTTTATTTATAAACGTATGTGTTTCTTTTCTGTCGTGTTTATTGACATATCTGTACTGTAGTGTTTTCGGACGGTACTAGCTCTTACTGCCAATATAGGAGTATTACATATATGGTTTACACAAATCAATTTTTCAGATACAATAGCAAAACATTCACATTTGATTTACAAAGATATTTCCAATTCTCTTGATGTTTTCATCACTGTCTCTGGCATTTCGAAGACAGTTTATTGTCTGGATGCCTACTTTACTCAAACGATATAACGTGCATATCCTCATTGGTCTTGCCTTGTGCAAACGCGGGGTTATACAACTGTCAGCAGTGACGGAAGGACTTTCTGGCTGTTTCACAGAAAAATGCGTAGAAAAAGCATATTTGATATAAAAAGGATTTTTACAAGCTTCCTTGTATTCCAAAGCAACTTTAAATGTGAGCGCACATTCAATCAATATTCAAATACAAAGGACATAATGCAAGTACAATTTGCGCTAAAAACTACTGTTTATCGTTTTATATAATCTTATTATATGTATTTCATAGCAAAGAATTCATATACCTACTTTTCATTGAATACTGCTGTAGAAACAGTCAGCGACTTCTTTACACAGACATTTGATATTCCTCACGCCTAATTTGCTTGAGCAGTGTTTTAGAGCGAGGATCGTTCTGATGCAGCAGTGTTTGTAGGTGCGCTCGAAGATGATA
>NW_023458555.1:5179431-5182820 GCF_013731165.1 Rhagoletis pomonella
ATAAATATTTTACATATTCGAGAATATTTTCGAAAAAAAAAAACGTAAAGTCGTTTATTGCAAGAATGTCATAATTAGTATCTCTCTTTTTTGTTAAGTATGCCGTAAGGGCATGCAGTCTCTCTCTCTCGTTTCGTATTTCTTTTATTTTCTGTAAAAAATTCGATGTGGCTGCTTTCAGCGAACGAACAATGGCTTTCCAAACATTGACATTGGCATATTTTAGTAAGTGCTTGGGGTAAAAGTGATTTATGCTGCCAAAAAACAGCGCAAGTGAATGAATTTGTATGCATACATACATATGCAAATAAATGATTTTCCGTCTATTTACCTTGCCACATACCTACATATAGAAAGCCCCAAACATACTCGTTTCTTTATAGAGAGAGATGAAAAAAACTCCATAGAAAATCAAGTTCTTTTATTGCGAATTTCTTTTAAAGGCCCTTTTTACGTTGTAGCAGTTTTTTTTTACCAATAGGTTTTTTAGCGAATATTCGGCAGACTTATGTATGTACAGTGCTGGATTTGAAAAGAAAATGAGTTAAGGCCTTTCTATATTGAGATAACGATATCCATATATTTAGTATGTATGTATGTAAATACACCCTGTAAAGATAATTCTTAATTTAATTTTGAAGGAAAATAAAAAATAGTGAAGTTCGCATCGTTAATGCATAATTACACTGTATGGAGGCTAAAATGGCACAAAACGCTGAGCCACGTAAACTTAATTTTGGGTCGTAGATGTATACCGTTTTTTTAGAACAGGTCATTTTCGCAAGGTTTTTTTTTTATTTTTAAATAATCGCAGTGTACTACCTGCGATTAATCACCTTCTCTAAATGGATTGTTAAATTACATAAATACTACATTTTTTTGTATGAAATATGAGTATGAAATTTTGTTGCTCATACGCCACGTATCCCAAACTTAATAAAAAAATCCGATGTGTTAATTGCCAATATTTTTAATTAACTAAAAGTATTTTCAGTCTAATAAAGCGATAGAAAATAAATTGAGTGTTAATTTGGAATAACAGTTTCAAGGAAATAAATAACCGTTTCAAGACTTTTAATGCAATTATAGTCATAAATATTTACCATGTATTTCGGAACGAATTTCGGTCGTCATACCATTTTGAGACCAAACCGGTTGAAGTTTTAAAAGTGGCGCAGTCAATTCGGTGATTTGACCTAGATTAGATTTTGAAAATTTACTTTCGAACGAAGAGGGAACAAGTCAGCAAGTTGCCGTGAAAAGTGTTGATATATTCTAACAGACCTCTATTCGTTTACAGTACTTTGTTCATCCACATATTAGATATTGAGTTCTCTTGATGAGATTTCATTATGTGCATCCAAAGAAGGTAATACTAAGGAGTGAGGGCACCACATAACTGAGCTATACACAAGTATGACATGTACCCTAATATCCATACCATGTCTACTGAAGTTATGGAAAATTGTGTTTCTCCTAGCTGAAATTTTTGGAATGAAGGCTTTGGCCTGTCTGTTACCTCATGGGTTTTTTAATTTTTGATCCAGAAATTGGAGTTCCACAATGCTTCCTGACATGAGGGCTACTGAAACAGACACTACGGAAGTGAGAGTTATCATCACCAATGACTTATAATCTGATCATCCTGAGCTTTTCGAGATATAACCGTGATCCAAAACTCTACACCTTTTCCAACAGTATTTCAGAAAAACACAAATGTATTTCAGAAAAGGCCAAATGTATTTCAGAAAACCTCAAATGTATTTCAGAAAATCTCAAATGTATTTCAGAAAAACCCAAATGTATTTCAGAAAAGCTCAAATGTATTTCAGAAAAACGCAAATATATTTCAGAAAACCTCAAATTTATTTCAGAAAAACACAAATGTATTTCAGAAAAACGCAATTGTATTTCAGAAAAGGCCAAATGTATTTCAGAAAACCTCAAATGTATTTCAGAAAAACGCAAATGTATTTCAGAAAAGGTGAAATGTATTTCAGAAAAATATTTTTAGAATACAGCTATGCTTTACATTTGAGGTTTTCTGAAATACGTTTGGCCTTTTCTGAAATACATTTGTGTTTTTCTGAAATACTGTTGGAAAAGGTGTAGTTGCTATACTGTTTTTCCAGGCGCAGCCTGTTTGGGAAAAATACTTAAAATTTCGCTCAATGATGGAAAGCATATATCAACAAATATGGTTCGTGGAACTGGAATTAAAAGCGTGTATTAAAATCGAGCTTCTTAGAAGTTCTTTTTTACACGGTGAATGTTATTGAACGGCTACATAACAGCAACTTTTTCAGGTTAGGCTTGCAATGCACAAACATACATCCATATGTGCCTTACATATATATATATATATATATATATATATATATATATATATGCATGTGGATGGATGCATTGTTACTCTGCTTATGCCTACATGCGAGCATTAGCATTCGATTCTCTCCTACATACATACATAGGTTGCTACAATCGCCCCTACCTAGCCCACGGTTGCTACACATCGGCATCTGGCAACAAAGGTCCACTTGAAATTCTGGCACTTTATCAACTTCAACGGGGTTTCCTCCACTCCGCTCGTTTGGCTTAATGTCAATAGCCCGCGCTATACTGCATTCGACAACGCCATGGCTGGATCGGGACTTGGGGGCAAGAGTTCAAGTGTGTGTGCTCAAGTATTTTGCCGTTCACTTTATCTATATGTCAACACTTTTGGTCACCTCACTCGATGCTTGTTTTATTCATATTTGCATTTTAAATGTGGAAAAAGCATTCGAGTAACATTAAGTGTTTCAGCTTTTGGTAATTCCCCACTTATGATAGCATAATACACGAATACATATTTAATAATGCAAAGATGTACAAAGCAGCAAATGGTGCGAAAGCAAAGGAGCAAACTGCTCGGACGCTATGGAGGAGCATTGCAAGGTTAGAAAGTAATGAAAGTATAGACGAGGGGCTCATAAAAAGTGAATAGATTTCATTCTAAATGTTTACTGCAACTATGTACTTCGTTTTCGAATGTTGCAAAATAAAAAGCAGAAAATGTGAACAAATATTTATTTAGTTATACGGAAGGAAATAATAGCTACGATAGGGAAGTGGGAAAACGCAAATTGTAACTCTTGAATATTAAATATACAATGTTGCCCTTCCACGGTGCAAAACGTCTTTGGTGTTAGACTCAAAAATGAAAAAGTGGGTACAATTGTACCCTTTTCCGACGTTTGAAGACTTAAAGGTACATTAGGTATAATCTTTCGATCAGATGCATTTTTAGTTTTTTTTTTCCTTGGGAGAAACTTCGCTTTAATTTTGAAGAATAAACAATTCTAAAGAAAAGTGATCAAAAGGAAGAATAAAAAAAAAATCATATTATG
>NW_023458555.1:5182920-5188541 GCF_013731165.1 Rhagoletis pomonella
GATAACTCGAGTAAAAATTGAGATATCTTAACGAAACTTGGTACGTGGACTTCTTTTGGGCATAGGACGGACGGTATTGAAAATGGGCGAAATCGGACAATAACCACGCCTACCTCCCATATAACGGTAATTTTCAGAAATACGAAAAGTGCGATATTTTAGTAACTACTGAAGATAATTCACTCAAAATTGATATTTACAATGAGTTTTAGACGAAAAATAAGAATATTAAAAAATTTTGGCAAATGGGCGTAGCCACGCCTACTTATGGTTACATGTGTATATTATGGTAACCGCTGCACCAATTTCTTCCAAACTTGGCACAGTTGTTGGTCCTGCTACAACATACCAAATGGCCGAACAATAACCACGCCCACATCCCATATAACGGTAATTTAGAAAAATACGAAATCCTCGATAAATCAGTAAATATTAAAGCTAATTTATTCAAAATTGATGGTTGCAACAATTTTTTACCAAGAAATACGCTTATGATACAATTTTGGAAAATGGGCGTGGCACCGCCCACTTATGATCACATATATGTATCTCGCTAACCGTTCTAGCAATTTGAACCAAACTCGGTATGGTTATTGTGCTTGCCACATAAAAGCAAAACGTTGAAAATTATTGAAATCGGACTAAAATTACGACCGCTTTTCATATAAGGGTATATTTCAGAAATGCTTGAAACTGCAATATTTCGAAATTTAAGGACTCTAATTTACTCAAAATTTATACACCCCGGCTTATCGTGTAGCGGTAGCTTTCGGAAAGGTGGAAAACATATATTTAATAATTGCGCCGGGTATTTAATGTTCGGCTCCGCCCGAACTTAGACTTTCTTACTTGTTTTTTGATGAAAATGATCGTTTTTGCACTTGCAATTTTTCAATTAACACTACAAAAAGGTTAAGTTAAAATTTCCATATATATATATTTCTATGTATATCCCACTGACAAAAAGTAAGTAATATTAATATCGCGCTTTTTATAATTTTTTTTTTACACGCTGCATGCTATTGAACGGCTACATAACAGCAACTTTTTCAGGTGAGGCATGCAATGCACATACATACATACACATGTGCCTTACATATATATATATGCATGTGGATGGATGCATTGTTACTCTACTTATACCTACGTGTGGGCCATAGGTTGCTACAATCGCCCCTACCTAGCCCACGGTTGCTACACATCGGCATCTGGCAACAAAGGTCCACTTGAAATTCAGGCACTTTATCAACTTCAACGGGGTTTCCTCCACTCCGCTTGTTTGGCTTAATGTCAATAGCCCGCGCTACACTGCATTCGACAACGCCATGGCTGGATAGGGACTTGGGGGCAAGAGTTCAAGTGTGTGTGCTCAAGTATTTTGCCGTTCACTTTATCTACATACATGTCAACACTTTTGGTCACCTCACTCGATGCTTGTTTTATTCATATTTGCATTTTAAATGTGGAAAAAGAAGCATTCGAGTAACATTAAGTGCTTCAGCTTTTGGTAATTCCCCACTTATGATAGCATAATACACGAATACATATTTAATAATGCAAAGATGTACAAAGCAGCAAATGGTGCGAAAGCAAAGGAGCAAACTGCTCGGACGCTATGGAGGAGAACTGCAAGGTTAGAAAGTAATGAAAGTATAGACGAGGGGCTCATAAAAAGTGAATAGGTTTCATTCTAAATGTTTACTGCAACTACTTCGTTTTCGAATGTTGCAAAATAAAATGCAGAAAATATGAACAAATATTTATTTAGTTATACGGAAGGAAATAATAGCTACGATAGGGAAGTGGGAAAACGCAAATTGTAACTCTTGAATATTAAATATACAATGTTGCCCTTCCACGGTGCAAAACGTCTTTGGTGTTAGACTCAAAAATGAAAAAGTGGGTACAATTGTACCCTTTTCCGACGTTTGAAGACTTAAAGGTACATTAGGTATAATCTTTCGATCAGATGCATTTTTAGTTTTTTTTTTTCCTTGGGAGAAACTTCGCTTTCATTTTGAAGAATAAACAATTATAAAGAAAAGTGATCAAAAGGAAGAATAAAAAAAAAAATCATATTATGTATTCTCTTAAACATTTTACATTGCATTTAGAACAGCCTCTACGAAAAATTAACACCTTACTTAGCTATCCTCAAATTCGCAATTCTTGCTATATTTTTCATATTCGAAATTTGAAAAAATTTCTCCTCCTCGAATGACGGTGTGACGCTCTACGTTTGTAATTGTTGGAACAAATTTTTTATCTATTGAAACCATAAAAGCTAAAGTTCCCCACATGTGATAACATTTTTAACTTTTATATTAATTTTATTCGCCCATGCAGTCCTGTCTCCAGGATTTCTTCAAATTTTATAATTTCTGTAGTTGAGACAATAGCTAAATATTTGACCCATATTCGCTTTTTAATTTCTGGAAATATATTTAAAATGCATTCGAAGGTACTTACGGAAATTCCAATTATTTTCTCTAGACTTGCTACACTAATTAAAGGGAATCGGATAAATTAGAAGACTTTTCCTGTTGTTCTATAAAACGCTGGACAAAAAAGGAAACTTCACAATGTTTGGTTTTTGTCTTTTTCGCCAATATTTTTCAGTAGTCCAAATTAGGCAAAAACAAAGTTTCTTCTGGTCCTGCCCTCTCACCGAGTTATTAAAGACTGTATTGTGCGTTTGTGAGTTTTTTTTGTTGCTGGCTGAAAGACTGAATATGACCCGAGGGCAAGGTAGTTGTTGAAGTAAAAGAATGAACTTCTTCTTACCGTTGCCGGATAGAAAATGTATTACAAAACGTTTTCGCTTACAAACAAATATATGCGTGACTTGTACTTGAAAATTCTCACACAAGTTGGTCGATGTATGAATGGCAGAACAGGTGCTGATATTAATGGATCTGGAATCAAAAATGCAATTCCAATGGATAGAAGACCCACGCCATTACGAATTTAGCTTTGACAAATGTTAAAGAGTGATTTTCAGTTAGTTTGTTAGATAACGGCCGTCCGCCACACTCATCGAACAGGTGGGTCATAAATAAAAATAAAATTTTGGCAGCAAGAAACATGGTAACACTCTGCTGGAGGCCAGGCTCGAAGGCAAAGAGTTTGCCGACTAGTTGGCATGATCCTCAGTTTTCTTTTTGAGGTTTGTTCTTTTTAAAGCATCTACAGGGGGGAGTCTTTAAAATAAGGCATTCGCCTTTCAAAGCCCTTTTATAATTTATTAAGGAAGCTGAAGGTATCTTTGGCTTAGGGGTTATGTACTCTCTTTCGGGATACCAAAGATTTTCTACACCCAAATGTTTAACTAACCAATTAACTAGCTACCAGTACATACGGCATTTGGGCTAAAATGAGTAATAAATAAATAATTTATTTTGAAACGAATTTCCGTCATCTCTTGTCAAGTTTGGTTTGGAGACAAACCGGTTCCGGTATTGTGCCATCCTCAGTTCCAAAATAAATTATCTTACCATCCAGTCGGGAAAATCAACCAAAACAATATATAATAAATAGATATTTATTTTCTAGCTACATATGTACATACATACAGCTGCGATCAATAAAGTGGTAGTTAAATTCAAAATGATATTTGCAACTTATGTTTATTTATTTAGTTTTTATAAGTTTCATTGAAAATATAGTTCGATCTTTAACAGAAACCACATAAATTAAAGTTTCAAGGTTTGCACAAAGCTTACAAAAATTAATCAAACTTTAAAATATTTTTCTTCAAAATTTCAAATTTTTTATTCAGAGTTTCTAGAACATACGCATAGTATGCAGTTTTGTAGCTTATTCCTTTTTAGTATAATGAAATGCTATTTTCAAGTCACTAAAAATTACCGTTGATTTTTTTAGAATTTTTTTGTCGAGGGAGTTTAGCATTTTCTTTCATAGAAGGTATGAATATAATATTTTTTTATATAGAAGAAAATACGAAACACCCTGTAGGAAAAAATTCTAAAAAATCAAGGGTAATTTTTAGTAACTTGAAACTCACATTTTGTTATACTAAAATTGAATGGGCTACAAACTGCGTACTCTAAAATGTTCTAGAAATTTTGAATAAAAAGTTTGAAATTTTGGAGAAAATTTTTTGGAGTTTGATTAATTTTTGTGAACTTTGTGCAAACTTTGATAATTTTTATTTATGTAGTGTCTGTTATAGATCGAACTATATTTTAAATGACAATTATAAAAAGTAAATAAGCATTAGCGGCAAACAGCATAATTTTGAATTTTGATACTATTTTATAGATCGCTGCTGTATTTGTACATACATTTTGATATAAACCAAACCTAACGGTCTGTTCGTTACTAAAATATGTCAACTACTGTATGTATTTATATAATAACTCGACCAAATGAGTTTATGAATACCAGTTATTACTTTACTTAATTAAAATCACTCATACGCCCCGACGCACTAATACGTAAATATTAACGCCGCGCTTATATGTCTTGTGGGCGGATACTAAATTCGATCCGAATTTTTTGAAATTTGGTATTTCGAAAATGATGGGGATTGGCACAATATCATGTCTAATAAATGAGTTTTTTAACTTTACCTTAAAAAAAAAAAAGAGATTTAACATTGGCCAACTGTATAAAAAAGAAAATACAATTAATTGAGAGCCCTTTGGACAGTTCTCAAAAAAACCCAAATTTGGCAATATCACAAAAGCTGTTTTGCTTTGTTATATTTCGAGTTCGTTTTCGGATTCAGCGGAATAACTATTTTACATTACAATTCATATAACAATGTGGCAGGGCGGAGCATTTTTTATTTCTGTAAGCTTGTTACGTCACAGATCCTTTAATTGAATTCTTAAAATAATTTACAGTAATTCAATAAAATGACAGTTCTATATTTTCGCTTTCTCTATGAACAAAAACTATTTCTATTTATTTATTCGATTTATCATTGCCTAAGTATTTGATATAGAGCGCGCCATTAAATATGGAATGATAAATTTGTTTTACGCTGACCTCCTCCATTCCAACATTGCTTATTGTGTTTCAGCTGCAACTATGTGAACGAGCGAGAGTTCAAAATCCGACCGAAATTACTGTAAAGCTTATTAATGAAGGTCAGGCAGACAATGTTTCATTCGAAGCCCCACAATCCTTGCGCTCTCGTGTGCAACGAGTACGAGTAGTACGAAACATTAAATAGTCTGTCGCGTGTCATTGAGAACGATATGAACGAAAATGAAAAGAGTGATGCTTGCGTTGGGAATAAAAAAAAAAAAAAAATATGTTTGTAAGAGCAGTAAAATGGACACTACGTGTAAGTGTGTGTGCGTGTGTGTGCGCCAAAGTCAAACGGAAAGGCCATCGCATGAAAGCGTAAAATATTGACACTTTTTCGCAACATTGAATTCGGTCACTGAGCAATTGCGATTACGGTTTTTGTGTTGTGTACATACATAAATGTATATCGTAAGCACGAATGTGTGCGGGTGGTAAGCGTGTACATGTTGGCTATTTGTAATATGTAGTACGTAAACTCTCTGCGTTGAGATTCTTCTGCACTGTTATTTACATTCTTGCTGCTGTCTGTTTTTGTGTAAGAAGTCATTCATTTTACTGCTTTG
>NW_023458555.1:5188641-5192072 GCF_013731165.1 Rhagoletis pomonella
CAAAGCAGTAAAATGAATGACTTCTTACACAAAAACAGACAGCAGCAGGAATGTAAATAACAGTGCAGAAGAATCTCAACGCAGAGAGTTTACGTACTACATATTACAAATAGCCAACATGTACAAGCTTACCACCCGCACACATTCGTGCTTACGATATACATTTATGTTGTACACAACACAAAAACCCTTAATCGCAATTGCTCAGTGACCGAATTCAATGTTGCGAAAAAGTGTCAATATTTTACGCTTTCATGCGCGATGGCCTTTCCGTTTGACTTTGGCGCACACACACACGCACACACACTTACACGTATTGTCCATTTTACTGCTCGTATAAACATATTTTTTTTTTTTTTATTCCCAACGCAAGCATCACTCTTTTCATTTTCGTTCATATCGTTCTCAATGACACGCGACAGACTATTTAATGTTACAATACTACTCGCGTACTCGTTGCACACGAGAGCGCAAGAATGTGGGGCTTCGAATGAAACATTGTCTGCCTGACCTTCATTAATAAGCTTTACAGTAATTTCGGTCGGATTTTGAACTCTCGCTCGTTCACATAGTTGCAGCTGAAACACAATAAGCAATGTTGGAATGGAGGAGGTCAGCATAAAACAAATTTATCATTCCATATTTAATGGGCGCGCTATATCAAATACTTAGGCAATGATAAATCGAATAAATAAATAGAAATAGTTTTTGTTCATAGAGAAAGCGAAAATATAGAACTGTCATTTTATTGAATTACTGTAAATTATTTTAAGAATTCAATTAAAGGATCTGTGACGTAACACGCAAGCGGCTTTTGTGTGCTTTTTTTAAGACAAGCTTACAGAAATAAAGAATTTTCCGCCCTGCCACATTGTTATATGAATTGTAATGTAAAATAGTTATTCCGCTGAATCCGAAAACGAACTCAAAATATAACAAAGCAAAACAGCTTTTGAGATATTGCCAAATTTGGGTTTTTTGAGATCTGACCAAAGGGCTCTCAATTAATTGTATTTTCTTTTTTATACAGTTGGCCAATGTTAAATTTCCTTTTTTTGCCTGTAAAGATCAAAAATTCATTTATTAGACATGATATTGTGTCAATCCCCATCATTTTATAAATTCCAAATTTCATAAAAATCTGATCGAATTTAGTATCCGCCCACAAGACATATAAGCGTGGCGTTAATATTTTCGTATGAGTGATTTTAATTAAGTAAAGTAATAACTGGTAAACTCATTTGGTCGAGTTATTATAAATGTTACCGGCCAAACCAGATCTTAGGCTAAACTAGTTCTAAGTAGATCCGATACATCCATCCAACGCGGAATAAATTTGGACGCAATAATATTTTGGACTGCGTGGCTGGAGTTAGACTGATGAGGGTTATTTTTTTGAAGCACAGCGTGACGTCTGATCTAGTTTAGCCTAGGTAAAATTAGTTTGCCCTAAGATCGGGTTTGGTCGGTAACATATACATACATTGTTTGACATATTTTAGTAACGAAGTTCACAAAAATTAATAATAATTAATAAACTTCAAGAAAATGTTCTTCAAAATTTCAAACTTTTTATTCGAAATTCCATTCCATTCAATTTTAGTATAATGAAGTGCGAGTTTCAAGTTACTACAAATTACCCTTGATTTTTTAGAATTTTTTCCTATAGGGTGTTTCGTATTTTCTTTCATATGAAAAAAGATTTTGTTCATACGTTCTATGGAAGAAAATGCTGAAAACTCTCGACAAAAAAAATTCTAAAAAAATCAACGGTAATTTTAGTGACTTGAAACTAGCAAACAGGAATAGGCTACAAAACTGCGTACTCTAAAATGTTCTAGTAGCTCTGATCAAACTATATTTTCAATGAAACTTATAAAAAATAAATAAATAAACATAAGTTGCAAATATCATTTTGAATTTTCTTCTACTTTATTGATCGCAGCTGTATTGTATGTACATATGTAGCTAGAAAATAATTATCTATTTATTATATATTGTTTTGGTTGATTTTCCCGACTGGATGGTAAGATAATTTATTTTGGAACTGAAAATGGCACAATACCGGAACCGGTTTATCTCCAAACCAAACTTGACAAGAGATGACGGAAATTCGTTTCAAAATAAATTATTTATTTGTTACTCATTTTAGCCCAAATGCCGTATGTACTGGTAGCTAGTTAATTGGTTAGTTAAACATTTGGGTGTAGAAAATCTTTGGTATCCCGAAAGAGAGTACATAACCCCTAAGCCAAAGATACCTTCAGCTTCCTTAATAAATTATAAAAAGGGCTTTGAAAGGCGAATGCCTTATTTTAAAGGCTCCCCCTGTAGATGCTTTAAAAAGAACAAACCTCAAAAAGAAAGTTGACGATCGTGCCAACTAGTCGGCAAACACTTTGCCTTCGAGACTGGCCTCCAGTAGAGTGTTCACATGTTTCTTGCTGCCAAAATTTTATTTTTATTTATGATCCACCTGTTGGATGAGTGTGGCGGACGGCTGTTATCTAACAAACTAACTGAAAATCACCCTTTAATTTTTGTCAAAGCTAAATTGGTAATGGCGTAGGTCTTCTATCCATTGGAATTGCATGTTTGATTCCAGATCCATTAATATCAGCACCTGTTCTGCCATTCATACATCGACCAACTTGTGTGAGAATTTTCAAGTACAAGTCACGCATATATTTGTTTGTAATCGTAAACCTTTTTGTAATACATTTTCTTTCCGGCAACGGTAAGAAGAACTTCATTCTTTTACTTCAACAACTACCTTGCCCTCGGGTCATATTCAGTCTTTCAGCCAGCAGCGGTGAGAGGACAGGACCAACAGAAGCTTTGTTTTTGCCTAATTTGAACTACTGAAAAATATTGGCGAAAAAGACAAAAACCAAACTTTGCGAAGTTTCCTTTTTTGTCCAGCGTTTTATAGAACAACAGGAAAAGTCTGCTAATTTATCCGATTCCCTTTAATAGGTGCAGCAAGTCTAGAGAAAATAATTGGAATTTCCGTAAAAAGCATTTAAAATATATTTCCAGAAATCAAAAAGCGAATATGGGTCAAATATTTAGCTATTGTCTCAACTACAGAAAATATTAAATTTGAAGAAATCCTAGAAAGAGGATTGATGGGCGAATAAAATTAATATAAAAGTTAAAAATGTTATCATATCCGGGGAACTTTGGCTTTTATAGTTTCAATTGATAAAAAAAATCTTGTCCAACAATTACAAAGCTAGAGCGTCACACCGTCATTCGAGAGAGGAGTACGTCGGTCTGGGGTGCAATGACGATTTATGGAAGAAATTAGAGCAAATTTCGAATATGAAAAATATAGCAAGAATTGCGAATTTGAGGATAGCTAAGTAAGGTGTTAATTTTTCGTAGAGGCTGTTCTAAATGCAATGTAAAATGTTTAAGAGAATACATAA
>NW_023458555.1:5192172-5202240 GCF_013731165.1 Rhagoletis pomonella
AAAATAGAAGTTACTGAAAAAAAAGTTGTGTTTGAGAAAAAAATAAGCAGCCTCGAAACTTTGGTGTGGAAAATATCCGTTCAAAACCAGGTGATAACGTACGCGACAAAAAAAGAAGTGGTTTTAAGGCACATATACATATATGCGAAAGTCTGCGAATCATGGGAGTTTTTCTTTTCTTTAAATATTCCTAAACTAAGCTAAATAATGTACCTTTACAATCCTTTTATATTTTAAAAGAAATTATCTCTGGCTAGTTTTATATTAAAAAAAACAATAACGTACGCGACATAACGTACCCGACAATTTTTCTCGTAAGTAATAAAATGTATTTTGAGAACTCTTCCCGCCACCGTTTCATTGTTTTACAACTATTATAAATAATTTAAATGGAAAATTTGCAATTAACATTGGTTTTGATGTATTTGATTGAAATTTTCGTACTTACAATAACGTATGCGACTTCGGTTGGAAAGAAAATTTTACTGTATATCTTTAACTGGAAGAATTCTCGCTTAAGAATTGTAATCTGCATTACCTGCGACTGCCAATATACAAATGACATAGACAAACAATGTTTTTGCATAACGTACGCGACATTAGAATACTATCAGAAGCAAATCAAAAAATTACCGTTAACCGAGCTCTAACTTCTCCTTTTTCCCATTTTTATAGTTAGTTGTTATTGCAAATTTGATTTTAAGATGTAATTGTAATGTTTCAAATCTCTTAATTTAGTTAATAGGAAAGAGAAAATAGTTCATTCCATTAGAGAAAACTGAGTCGAACAGACCAAGGCACATAAATACAGGTAGAAGCCAAAATGACGTTGCTCGCATGAGAACCAAACCTTTAAACTTCAACTTGATTTTATTTTATTTCCTATATTTCGTTACGCTTTGAATGTCATATCGTTGTTTTTTTTTTGAATGTTCGTAAATAACAAATTTTAATTTGCATTTGAATTTTTGTAGTGTTGTGCGGTTTATACTTAGTGTATGTGTTAAAAATGCAACACCTGAAGCGTTGTTTTTTATGTGGTGTTAAATATAAGGCAGATACCACAAATTTTTTAACGTGCGTCAATGTCCTTCGCGTAAGGAACGTTGCGAAAGCAGCTGTGGGCAGAGCTGCAGTGAAATGCCTTGCTGTGCGTTAAACATTTTAAAGAAGTAGATTCCACAAATACACCGGGAGGTACAGGAAAGGCACAAGTGCTGTTCCTATGACCCTTATGCCGAAAAGTCCCTCCAACAACACTGCAACTCATAAAACAAAAACAGAAAACAACATACACGTTTTATCAAATTTTAACTAAAGAAAATAAATAAATAAGAATAAACTTCAAATATACTTAAAAAACGTCAACCAGTGAAATGTATTTTTTTATTTTTCCTTACACACGCTCATTTTTTTTTTTACTCTCCCGAAAACTTTGACTTTTGTAGGTTTGACGTCAAATTGGCTTCTACCTGTTTTATTGTACCATGGAACAGACACTCAGTTTTACTCTTCAATTTTTGAGTTTTAAAATTGCAATAAGCTGAAATACTTCTATAATATAAAAATTCGAGTATTTTACTCTTATTAATTCGTCTTAAAAACCCTTTTCAGTTGTTTTTATTTTTTCAGTCCTGGTTGACATTTTCATGGAAACACCCATATGTATGTGAGCGAAAAATAATAATTGTAAATATTTACTTATTATTTTTGGTCAGCGAGTTTGAAATTACTTAATTAGTTCTGCCATTATTACTTTTAAAATGATTGATTCCTACTTTATATATATTTTGTACATACGTAAAAGGTTTTTCGCCTGTGTGCGTTAGCGTATGCACCTTCAAAACGCCTGAATAGGTAAAACTTTTCCCACAGATATCGCAAGTGTACGGCCGTTCATTTCGATGTATTCTATAATAAAATTCAGTTAAGAATTTTTTCTATTTATTTTGAAGGAATTTTACCTCTCATGCTTACGCATTGTTGAACGGTCAGAAAATGTTCGTTTGCAATACTGACACGCGTATGGCCGCACTCCAGTATGTTTACGTATATGTCGTGTCAGTTGGTAATTGAGGTGAAACGATTGGCCACAGATTCTACGCCAAAAAAGTTACAGGTGTACTCAAATTTCCAATAAGTCAACATGCAAAAAGTACATAGGTCTTAACTAAACTTACTCGCACTCGTATGGAAGCTCGTTGCGATGACGTCTCATATGTGACTCCAGCGCATACTTACGGGGATATATATTACCGCAGATGTCGCATATATGTACATGTTTTTCTTTGTTGAGTTTCCTTTCATTTTTTGTACGTTTAACCGCAGCACCATTCGATGTGATACCATGCGTCTTCTTTGATGGGCTGGGGTTTGGTTTCTGCTCCTGGATGCTATGAGAATGCTGTGAGCTTTCTCCAAGATCCTCGACGATCAAATCATCTTCATTCGCTTCATCCTGTATCCACATTTCTGAGTAAATTGCCAACCCTTCATAATCTGTTGCATTTTGTGTTTCATTAGCCATGTGCTCGGTTTGCTTTGTTACTTGTGCATTAATTTCTTTCGAGTTATATTCCATTACATACTCTGAGTTATTGTCTTCCTCTTCGTCGGGCTCAGAAGATTTAAAGAAGAATTCCCGTAAATAATCGTCAGAATTTTTGCATATAATACGAAATTTATGAGCAATAGTGAGGAAAGCATTGCACTTTTTGCAGATACGGGTCGGAAGCTCCGGCTCGGTTAGGATCTGCAGTACGATTTGAGAATTGTATAGTTAAGTATTTGAAAAATTGTATGTTTATTTGCCTTTATGCCTCCACAGGTTTCAATTTTCTCGTAAAGGCACACCGAGTCCGCATCTTGATCGAAGATAGATGCCATTTCCTCCCCTTCTTCACTACTTTGAAGACAAATGCGGCACATCAGCAAAGTATCCACCCCAAGCTTTATTTCCATTATCGAGCAAAATTTTGTATTTTTTGAAATACGGGTTTCAAAATCTCAAGATTGCTTTTACAGAAAAATACAAAATTTATAAACATCGACTGACGTAGAAACTGTCAAAATGACGAAGAAAAAAGATTGGCGTTGCCAGAGCTAGTTGTGAGCAAATAGGGGTATTCATTTAAGACAATCTAGGGCGCTAGAATAATAATGCCGGTGACAGCTGCGGTGTCAGCGCAATAGCGCAGTGAACTATTTGATCACGGCAGCATCTGAGCGTCACTACAATACCCATCGGCATACAGTATCATACACATGTCATATCTATTATTTCTTTAATTTTCGGCGCTGAGCAAAGCTTGTACAGCCTACAGAATTCAACTGCTAGGAATGTAGTAAATAAATGCCACGATATTCTCACAATTCTAGAGTAAAAGCTTTAAATTTGCCAAGGTACATAAGTTTCTGGCGTTCTCACCACTCAAAGGATAAATAAATAGTACGTGTAATTTTTCAAAGAACTAAAGCGAATTGTGTGTGTATCTCATGTTTCATGGCGCTAGCGCTTTTCATATATTGGTGTTGCCGCGGCAACTCCGGCTATGGTGTTAACGCAATTGCGCAGCGCAGCTCAGTGTTACGGCCTGCCCACATAGAACTTTCTCGTTGGCTTTGGCACTGGCGTTGGTTTGACAGAACGCACGTTAAGAGTAAGCTGCAAGGCGCATCAATTACAGGTGATAGCGATAGAAGCTATGCTTCTTCTTATGAGCACGCTTGTGTCAAATTATCGGCTGTTTTGCTTTATTTACATCTCCGCGTATACATACACATATACGTATATTTATACCCTGCAAACAAATGCTCCCAAAATCTTTAAAAGTGTCGGAAATTTGTTACGATTCTTTTAGAAATCTTTAAAGAAAAACATATGAAGCGGTTGACAAGAACTAGTAAAGAAATTTCTGTACGATTTCTTAAAGGAAATTATAAAAGATTGTGAAACCTTTCAGAATTCTATGAAATCCTGGTATGCAGGGTATACATATGAATAGATAAAGAAGATGTTGATGGCACAAGGAGTTCATACCAACGGTAAATGTTGTTTTTGTATGATTGCTACAACCTGTAGTTGTTGAATCATGAGTAAGCTGGCTACAATGAACGCTTGGCAGCGAATGCATGGGCCACTAAATTAACATACTAACGACAGATAAATTAACGATATTTCTTGCCCTCACTTGATTAAAAAGGAAAAATACTTCACATAATTTTATTTATTTGCAACAGCTGACTTTGGCGTGAGCGTTGTCGAATTTTGGCTATGTGGACAGCTGCGTTTTAATTCATCTATTCATAGTCAGCTGTTGAAGCGACGCCAACGCCAATACAACACCAAAGTTCTATGTGGACGGGACTGTACTCATGCCTAGTTAGCGGTCTCGTCAGCTGAGAATTTGTTTTCTTTAACTAAAGAAGAGTTAATTCAACATGTCAACACGTTTTAAAGCATTCTTAACACATTCTTACACGATATGTATTTGGATCTGTAAATGTTACTTTTTCAATACATATATAAATGCGTATGTCTGTCAAATTCAGTCTTTATTTAATTATTTAAAAATACGTTCCTTGAAAACGAAATATACTAAACTCAGATGATTCTACCTTACTTTTAGTTCGTTTTCCAGCGAAACAAGATGGTGTAGAACCCGCTCAAAAAAAAAGACATTTTTCATTATCTTCTTCTTGCGTGATCTTGTGTTGTTCGTTCATGGTGAACGAGCAACAAGTCACGTAAAAATGCATATTTCGGATTATAACAGTCGTTATGGTACTGATCGTCTCGTAATTCGGTGTACGATATTTGCGTTTCTAGCGGAAGGTCTTCCCCAAAAAAATCACATATCTAACTTATTTATGGGCGAATTTGGATGCCTTTTATAATATAATATGCCAGAAACCTAAAACAATGCATGCAAATGGCCATCATTGACAAAAATTACATATTTGTATATAATTTCTTTTAGAATTTGTTTCTTCTCCGTGCCGCCGTGATCACCTTTTTCTGCTATATTAAGCACTTTAAATATATTTTAACTTAGTATTTTATTAAAAATACCTTTACAAACCTCTTTTCCTTGCTAGCGTCCATTTTTGTTTACTTTTACATTTTGTGTTCCTCCTCTTCGCAAAAATGATCGATAAAACTAGGCTGGACACCGAAAAGTTATCGGATAAATCTGAGATTATTTTATAATTACAGATTAACAAGGGACAAATTTTGCATGGCTAATCTCCTTTTCTAATTACAGATTACGGAGTTAAGCTCGAAAATGAGGATAATCTACTTATACGTAAACCTAGTATAAGAGATGTTTCTATGTGTTTGTTTCAGACCGAAGTCAACCGCATCTTTCCTTTTGAACGTAACTGTGCCTAATATCCCTTTCTCAGTATCGTCCGAAAGGCTAGCTTCTGCTGTAAATTTAACTGTCCCGAATAATCAGGGCTATCACGGAATCCATCGTAGAAAATCTACGAATTCGAGTGCCTGTAGGAAGAACCTACATTTTGCATCAATTTTGCCGCGAAGAAAAACTAAAAAGGACCCAGAGATAGAGAACTGTTAAATCGATTTAAGAATGTACCCGTGGGAATGGAATAATTCGCGATCGTAGTTAGGGGAGCGAACGAAGTTATTCAGGATGCTGTGGGAAAATGGTTTTAGGTAATTGCGGCTTTAGTGAAAAATATAGATATATCGAAATATCTGCATATACCGATACTCTTTAAAAGTATCGCTACGATAAGTATCTATGCATTTTTGATATATGCCCATCCCTACGATTCTATCATTCTTGGGAGGAATCGATACATGTAAATACAACTTGTACCATTTTCCCACGACATCCTGAATTACTTTTTTCGCTCCCCTAATTACGATCGCTGCACAATGTAGGTTCTTCCTAAAAATTTATAAGTTTCCGTATTAAATTAGGGATATACACAATGATGAACTTTTCGTTTCATCCTCAGAAAAAAATGCAAGTTTTTATTTGTGAGCTAGTTGCGATAAATGTCCGAAAAAAATTAGAGACGGCATCGATTTGTTCGCAATTCGCATGGTAATTGGATCTGAAATACTAACAAATGAGATAAAGGAGTAGCACTCGATTTATATAATTCAAGTACTTGAAATCAATTCAGGTTCATTTGCTAGGTTTACACGATCCATGATGTAAACGCTAACACAACCACTTGGCACATGTTGGCCAGTTTACACAAATTTTCCATTTCTTACAGTTATATCCGCCTCAAACCATAATAAATAAATAAATAAATACTATTATTTATTTATTATAAAATATATATTTATATTATAAAACTGTTTATACTGTTACGATTATCATTGACTACTTGACGGATTTCACAAAATCCTTTCGGTTCGTATCGCTGGATTGTTAAATAACACCTAAGATCGCCAAATTACAGTACAATTAACTTTATTGTACAACAAACACTTTACAATACTTGGTTATGCAGTAACACCAATTTACAATACTTGTTAAGGCAATTAAAACCCGTTAAAACACTTGATAATACAATTGATCTGTTTTAAAACTTGACTTAAAGCTTGCTGATTTGCTACTCACTTGTAACTAACTCGATTTCCACTGTGGTAGCGGCCTTATATACCTGCGCTCGCCGTTATGCCAACTCTAGAACGTTCTGAAGTTTATCGCTCATTCTATCATTCGCTGTTCGCAGAATTCATCCACTTGACGTTTCTCGCTGTCGAGCATTATACGTCATTCCTCGAACATTCTACGTCATTCCTTTAACATTCTGCTATTTCCTCGTTGTTCGCTTCGCGTTGCCGCAGTATGCGCCACACTGCCCTCCACCTAAGTCTATCACATACTTGCTGTTCCAAACACGGCAAGCCTTTCCAAGTGGACCCACTTCATCTTGTTCCTTGGTATCCCAATGGTCTGGATAACCACATCATTCAGCCATTTGACGATCTTATACGGACCTTCCCAGTTGCATTGTACTTTTCGGGACAAATCTTTCTTCCGTTGTGGATTGTACAGCAACACCAAACCTCCTTCTTGGAAACCCTCGGAATTCATCGCTTATCGTACCTGGCTTTCATCTTGTCACTCACAATTTGCGTTCGTTGTCTCACTACAGCATGTATCTCTCTCAGCTCTCCTCCTCTAGGATGTTGGACGTCTCTTTTCCAAATCTTCTTGTATCACCGCTTACTCCAAAATTCAGGTCACTAGGCAAACGAAGTTCAGTGCCGAAGATTACCTTGGAAGGAGTTCAAGAATATCCCGATCTTTCTGATTCTTGTTCACGACTTTCCGCAAATCCTCTTCCAGGGTTCGCTTTAACCGTTCCACCATGTCATCTGATTGGAGATGAAGTGCCGTTGTTCGAGTTTTCCGGGTACCCAGTATCTGGCACATCTCTGGGAACACCGCCAATTTAAAATTTTTTCCCTGGTCAGAGTGGAGCTCTATAGGTAATAATTCGAAATTCGGAACAAATCCGCGATAGTAGGTGCATAGCCCAAGAAAGCTCCGTAGTTCTAGGTCTTGGCCAATCCTCCACTGCTTCTTTCTTTTTCTTCTCAGTGCAGACGCCCTCCGTTGTCTCCTTGTGTCCTAAGTAGTTCCCCTCCTTCTTTAACAATGAGCACTTTTTAGGACTTAGCTACAGACCAGCTATTCTCTAGAAACTTCTTCCAAACTGTTAAGTTGCTCCTCAAGGCAACAATAATATCGTATAGATGCACCAAGCGTGTTTTCCAATGCAGTCCCTTAAGCACATGGTCCATAAGTCTTTCAAAAGTGGCAGGAGGGCATCACCACAAATTGCCATACCATCTCCAAAGCTGAAAGCTGTCTTCTCCTTGTCCTCGTCGCTAACCTAC
This sequence comes from Rhagoletis pomonella, assembly GCF_013731165.1. Taxonomy (NCBI): domain Eukaryota; kingdom Metazoa; phylum Arthropoda; class Insecta; order Diptera; family Tephritidae; genus Rhagoletis; species Rhagoletis pomonella. The sequence goes on from NW_023458555.1 coordinate 5,200,067, forward strand.
ACTTGCCACTCGCTCTTGAGGTCGAGTGTTGAGAACCATTTCATTCCAGTCAACGAGTCTAGATTATCAACGATCCTGGGAAGTGGATAGCTGTCCTTTTTCGTCACATCATTTAGTTTTCGGTAGTCCACGCAGAACCGCATTGGAGCATCCTTCTTCTTCACAAGTACTACACCAGTACAGTTCCTCTTCGGAGTTTGATTGGTGATTTGAACTCATTAAGTACTCGAACTGGGAAGCGTGCATCTTTTTGCGACTTACCCAAGGTTTTACCAATAAGTACGTCCGGCGTGGAATTCTGTGTTGCTTCAACAACCCACAACTTGTTTGTCACACAATCTCCATCAATCTTCACCCAAACAACTGTTTCTGACTTCGGTGGAATCTGTTTGCTTTCCCCTAGGATCACTCGCTTGCTGCTGTACGGGCCATCATATCCAAAGCTAAGGGGCACTTCCATGTTGTTATACGTCATGATCCTGTTCTTCATATCGATCTGCATACCTTGATCAAATAAGAAGTCTACCCCAATGATTACTTCATCCACAATATCCGCGACTATGAACTTGTGAAACACCGTCACATTCCCTATTGCGACTTTGCATGTTACCGCTCCTACAACTTGGGTGTCCTCACCAGTTGCTGTCCTCAACCTTCTCCAGGTATTCACACATTTAGTGCTCGCTCACGTCCGTCCACATATCCACCAACAGTAACACTGCTCGCGTTTCTGCCAATTTGCGAGAAGGTTATGGGGCATTCAATTTCGAAAGCCAGCGCGAAAGGTTTACTCACCGCAGTTTTTTCGGCCTCTTACTTCAGCAAATGACAAATATGGAATGAACAAGCGCAAATTTAAATGACAATTAGAAGTAAAGGAATCTTCATCACATCCCAGTGACTTTGAGACATCAGGCGAAGTGACGTAGGGTAAACCCAGCATGTTTATGTATGTCGCTTACCTGCTTAGTGACTTTAATGGCTTCAGCTACGGACTCAAAACTGTCGACAAAATCATCCACGTAATGATATTCCAGTATGGCCTTCACGGCTCGCAAATTATCTGCTTTACGATGTTGCAAGGCGTTCATCGTCTTCACATAATGAGCGGCACATGGTGAACAAGCTGCTCCAAAGGTCATAGAAACCATTTCAATACACGTTTATAAAGCGAGCCGCTTGCTCCACGCAGACACCCGCTTGCAGCCGCACCTACTGGGGTTGAGTATAGCCATGCAACTGTAACTGCATACCCAGCGCAACGACTATACCCCATTGCACCCCAATAATGACGTATTTATATAAACAAAAAAATTGAAAAAATTACATATTCAGCCTCATTGCGAGAGTCGTGTCGAATACAAATCGTTTTTCGAGAGTCGAATCGTATCGACAATTTCATGTCATTGCCAAAAATTTCGACTCGACAATGTATTACAACGGGAAAATTTGGCAGCACTGCATAGTTTTCGACGATTTTCGTCGTTTACTCATTTCAGCACGACAGTAGACAATGCCAATGTTGTAGAGTCGTACAATTTAGCCTAATTAATGAACATATTTGATATAAAAAGGATTTTTACAATCTTCCTTGTTTGCCAAAGCAACTTTAAATGTGCGCGCACATTCAATCAATATTCAAATACAAAGGACATAATGCAAGTACAATTTGCGCTAAAAACTACTGTTTACCGTTTTGTATAATCTTGTTATATGTATTTGATAGCAAAGAATTCATATACTATTCATTGTATACTGCTGTAGAAGTAGTCAAGCGACCTTTTCCATTACGCAGCCATTTGATCTTCCTCACGCCTAATTTGCTTGAGAAGTATTTTAGAGCGAGGATCGTTCTGATGCAGCAGTGATTCCAGGTGCGCTCGAAGATGGTGACCACGTGAAAATCGTTTACCACAAATGCCGCAGCTATTTGGAAATTATAATTAAATTGGCGAATTACTTTCGACGCAATGACACAATTATATGTATGTCATAGATAAAATAAAATTGGAGTATTCACAACCATGAACCAAGAATACAAAACCACGCACTCGTCTTAGTAGCCCGTTATATTCGAATTTAGGAAAAAAGTAGCGATTTTGACAGCCGTTTGTTTATATTAGTTCGTTGTTTACAATTTAGTGATGGCTTTTTACTGCAATTTTCTTAATTTT
>NW_023458555.1:5205240-5224448 GCF_013731165.1 Rhagoletis pomonella
ATCTTAAAAACGTTCAAGTTTTACATTAAATTCGATAACTATTTACTTGCCAAAATCTTTATTTTTACATTAATAAAATTGTGGTGAACATATTTTAACAATTTTTTAGTGTCATTATGTCATCTGATTATTACACAATACGATACGATTGTTTCTGATATAATTGAGAGACTGAAATTACACATTTCGATATTGTCTTTGTCCATGTCTTTCAAGTAACTTGAAAACGGATTTACTTTGAAACCCATGCTCATTACTTTAAGAGAAGTGAATCTTAGCCAATTCCAGTAAATTTCGACAATATCGTTGTTTCTTTGGGTAAAAATAAATTGAAAAATTGGGTATAATCATCATTTTGACAGGGAGAATGTAAACTCGGGTTACGCTAACCAGAGGATTTTTGCGCAAAATACGTTTCCACGTTGTAGGCTTTCGGCAGCGGTTCGAAAAAATAACCCTCATCAGTCCGGCTACGCTGACCACAGTATTTTTTACAAAAAGATCCATATTTCAAACCGAAGTTATTCATTAATTTATACCTGAAAATTTGAAATCTTTATTTTAAACTAACGCTTAATTGTTTGACCACACGTGTGTGTTAAAATGTTTTGCTTTGGGGTAAGCGTTTGGACACAATAACCCAAAATTATTGTACAAATAACCTAGCCGTACCCAACAAAATACCTTTTGCTTGTTCAAATTTCGATTCGATAAATAAACAAAAAATTAATAATAATAATGGAGGATTTTCGATATTGGATACGGTAGCACGAAATGTCACAATCTACTTAATTGTCAGGTTGTTAATATGGCGACGAAAAAGTGACAATGGAACTACCTTCTTTTTTGTATCATGGAAACTACCTTCTTTTTTTGTATCATGTGTTGTTATAAAAATACAAAATAATATGTTGCTATAAAAATATAAGTGCTTTAAAATACAAATTTTTTCATTTGAATTAAGAATAAAATCGATGGATAAATAAAGAAGTTGTGCGTGTACAAATGAAAATGCGCAATATTGTTTTGTATGAAATAGTATGAGCAGGAAATAAGGTTACTCATACGCCATGTATTTTTTTTTTTCTTAATTTGTACTCTGTTAAAGTTAGATTTTTTTTTTTAATATGAACAATATAGGGAAGAGAAGAATTTGTTTACTTTTCATTTGCTATATTTCGTATTAAGATAGTCGAGCTGGTTCGTCAGATATAGTACGTGATTAAGTGGTGCCGCTTATTTAGTTGAAGAATGGTAAATTACAAATATTTCGAAATTCTCTCGATAAAAAAACTAACTCGATTTTCGGAATCAGCAAGCGATTTTACATGTGAATTGAATAGTGGCTTCCGATGCACATTTTTATTGTACGCCACGGTAATCACCACGGTAATTCCTTTGAACGACAAAGCAAACTTAAAATGAAAATCTTGGAAAAATGGAAAAAGTAATTTTTAAGCAAAAATTAAAACCGACTCTACACTCATATACAAATTTGGGAGAACCGATAATTTCTCCATGACTGAATGATCGGAACTTCACCAAATTAGCATGGAGCCAGCTTTGAGGTACCACCATTCCAATAAAAAAAAAATATTAATTGAAAATGGCTTATGTGGCCCAAACTTATCCGTCAATATAAAAAAAATATTCCAAATATTTGATAACCATTGTAGTCTTTTTAAAACTGTGGTATGTATACTTACACATTATGCACTGCCGCGAAAAGGCCTTTCCTAAAAACGACTGGACTTTTGGGGCGACCTAAAACTGTAAATCCTTGACCAGATAATAAGTACTAGCGTTCACCCACCGGTTGAAAGTTAACCACTAAAATTTAGGGGGGGTTGAGCTGAGTTGATTTGAGTTAAGATGAAGTGAAATGAGTTTAGATAAGTGAGGGTGAGTTAGGGTTCGTTTAGCTGAGTTGAGGTGAAATAACATGAGCTGTGATGAGTTGAGTGGAGGGGAATTGAACTTAGCACTTAGCATAATATAACATAACATAGCATAACATAACACAAAATAGCATAATATAACTATATAATGTAATAAAATAGCATTCTTAAGTTTTATCTTCTCCATTATAGCTATCAATTTCTCCATCTCTATCTTTGTCTATCGTTTTTCTATCTTTATTTTTATTTTTATCTTTATATTATTTTTATGTTATTAACCGACTTCAAAAAAAGGAGAAGGTTATCAATTCGTCGGAATATTTTTTGTTTTATGTATGTTACCGCATAACTTTGGAACACGCCAACCGATAATTCTTTTTCGATCGGAATGATAGTGTCTCAGAGGTGGTCCCATACTAATTTGGTATAGATACGATCATTGGATCATGAAGAAATTAACGATACTCCTAAATTTTTATATGAGAATTGAAGCCGGTTGTGATTTTTGCTTAAAAATTATTTGTTATCTTTACCTTTATGCTAATAGTTTTTCAGATGGCACCAATAAAATGAGAAGGTATGCGCGAAAAAAAACAGCTTTGGCTTTTTGGGACAGTCTAATGTACATATCGTCACCTGAGATGCAAAAAGACGTAACAAACATCGTCGCTGAAATACAAAAAGTCGTAACTAATAGAAAATTTAAAATTCGTTTTTGATTGATATGATGGATTTCATTGAAATACAACTCCCACGTCATTTTATGAAAAAAAATAAGAAAATAAAAAAATAAGAGTTTTATATTGTTTGTCATTGGCATCTAATGGAGCTTGTGCTGATTTCCACTGCTCATTAAGTAAATATTTGGTTACATAATAATTATTCGCACAATTGCACTTACACATACATACATACATTCATAGAACAGCCAATCCCGCTGCTTGCTATGCCTTGCCGCTGTCGGTCGTCTTATCAACGTCATTTTCCCAATGGAGTTCCATTCTCGTTCGGTTCGGTTTGCTTGATGTCTACTTAGTATTATGTTACTAACTTCCTGATGAGGTCACATCAGCGGTGCTTTGCAGGCAAAGACAATTTGTTTTTGCTAACTTTGGCACAAACTTCCCTCTCACACCGCACCATTTCATTTATTAACCATTTTGCTCATCTCTCGCGTATTGCATTGCAGTTTGTGTATGACTTATTGCTATGTTATATATACGGTGAACATTCGTACCGATTTTGGTGGGACAGTACGATTTTGAGAAAATTGTTCCGATGAATATTTTTTTAAAGTCGGAACTTATAAGTGCCACGATTTTTCATATTTGTGCCGATTAAATCCCGATTTTCAGTGTATTCTTTATTAATTTAACAAGAGAAAAGTCTTCGTGTATTCTGGCCCAAAAACCATTTTTCGTACAAACGTGGCAGCACTTTCGTTATCACAAAGAAACCACAATCATATCCAGCATCATTATTTTCTATGAACTTTGTTCTGTCAAACTGGTATTCTGGCCATATAGCTGTCATCATTCAATGTCAAAATGTCAAAATGTCAAAAAATTTTTTTTATGGTTTTTGTAATTATATGTTTATTTTTTTGTTTGTTTAATGAAACGATTATAACATGAATTTAATGGGAACATGAAATTAGTGGCGAAAATATAAATAGGCAAGAACATTTGATCATTCCTTAACCATTCCCCTTTCCATTATTTAATGTTTATTATTTGTTTATGAAATTGTAGCTCGTTATATAACAAAAACCATGTAAATCTAACTTTGTAAAAAAATGAGCAAAATTTTACAAGTTTCATCAAAATTTTCCGATTTTCAATTAGATTTTTTAGAAACATCCTGAGTACGTCCAAGCTACTCCGAACTTTCACTTTGTTATACTAAAATTTAACGGTCTACAGCTATATGCTCAAAAAATTCTAAAAATCGATTAAAAAGTTTAATATTTTGATCAGGATATGTTAAAATTCGTCAAATATTTGTAAATGTTCCACAAAGTGTGAAATTTGAATTTTTCATGTTTTTTTTGTTTTTTAGAAAGTAAGCTACTTACATATATTTTCATAAAAAATAAACATTTTTTAAATAGGTAAAAGTATATTCTCGCCACCGTATATGTTGTGTGTATAAATTTTTGCAATCGTTTTTCAAGTTTTTTTCTCTTTGTTTTGTTTTAAATTAAATTATATTAAAAGAAATTGGGCCGTTAGCGTAAAACCTAAGCAAATGATTTTTCCTAAAATTCAGACCTTTTACTCGATTTGTTCAAATAAATTTAAGTGAAAGGTAAGAAATTTTAAGAAAAAGCAAATGTCTAGTTTTTATGCATACGGCCCATTATGCCTTTTTATTCTAAAAACCAAATTGTATGTTCGGAATCGTTGCTTTAGAAATGTCCCGATTTTTGTTCACAGAAATCTGGTCACCGTAGTTATATATGTATAAGCATGCATGTGAAACATAAGTCCCCTTTCAGACGCGTCAAGTCTTGCTTTCAAGTCTGCTCGTTCGTTGGCGAAGGAGGTGGGAAGAGAGGGGAAGAGTACAGATACCTCCGTACCGTCAATTCGTTTCAAGTTTTCTTGTTCTCTTTTGATCTTTTCATTGCTTCCCATTTAAAGAACCAAGTAGTTGAATTCAATAAAACTTGATGCGTGTGGAAGCAAAGAGAAAACACAAAAGAGAATGAGATAAAAATTGCTTTCAAGACTTGACGTGTCTGAAAGGGGACTAAGCATACAATGAGTTTTATTTCTACAGCATTTCGCTTTTTTGTTTTCCAATTGTCATACTTTATTCGCATAGCCTTGGTTTTTTTAGCTAATTTTCTGCGTTTTTTTCTAGTGTTTGTGAGCTAAAATAAGTCATTTTACTAGCAAATATTGGATTTTGCTTAAAAAAAAAAAAATTGGCAACTAATGGGTTAATGTTGGTCTTTATGCGTATGTATGCGCTTAAGTAAATGACTAACGACTGCTTTGTGTTGACTTTGAACAGCAAATGCCTTTAAAGTGTTCTCTTTACTCCAAGCAAATGCTGTATCTAACAGACTTATCAGCTAATAAAGTTACCAAGTATGTATAAGTATTTACACGCAAACAATTTGGTTGTATATATGTATGTATGTACATTTGATAGTTAATTCTAACTATCGTATATTCGCTCCTAATTACTTTGACATGAATTGAGACTCAAGTGTAAAAAGTGCTGTGCGAAGAAAAAGTGTCTTACCAAAATAGCTTAGCAGTGGCAGCAGCGCCAGTAAAAACGAAATTAAGACAATTTTCACTTTGCTACGAGCATCTGACAGACTCATTAGAGGAAAATCCGCAAAACTGTTAGCTAAAATATCTCTTTGACATTTTTTTTTTGAACTTGACTTTAGCTTAGCTCTCGACTACTGTACCATAATTGTTTATTAATATTCTGCTTCTATGACCTTGTTGTGTCATTTAAAATTTTTGTGTTCACAGTATGGAAGTGTTTTAAGAAAAATTAAATGACATAAATAATTTTCTATAAACAGCAATTAAAATTTGGTAAAGTTGAGAAAGTGGAAAGTTTCAATACCTGGACGAATTCCTGTAAGAACAACCATGCCGACCTAGTGACAAGGTTTTTTCGAAAGTACATATTGTGTGAAAGGCCACTAAACATAAACATACTGATTGGGCCGTGGCTTTAGATCTGGTAAATCCACTAGGGACCTCGTATTCACCACACGCAAAATCTTGGCGAGAGGAGGATCGAAACACACATTCTCTTCGTAGATTCTAAAGTCGCCTTCATTAGCTCCGTCATAAATGGAAAGCAACTCTCCGAGCCGTTTGATACCAAACGAGGTTTCAAACAGAGCAAATTATTTAATCTGATGCTGGGGAAATAATAATAATACCTTAGCCTTATTATCTATATCGAACGATTGGCCGCACGAACGATTCGTCTGCAGAGGAGTGCTTAAAAGAATAGTCCGGCGTCATCATTCTAGCCGGTTTAAAGGCAACCAACCGACGATTCCAACCTAATCGACGAAAAGTTAGTCTAAGAGTTATAGAATTGCAATTAGAGACGATGTGATCTAAAATACCCGTAGATGGTAGAAGGGGAAGAGGAAGGTCTCCTAGGCGATAGAAAGATCAGGTGGAAAAAATATATAAATTTATAAATATATTTGCTTTAAGAGTACATACTTTCATCATTTATGAGATAATCGAAACAATTTTTTTTCGTGTAGTTTCTTATGAAAACAGCCAAATAATTTCTTTAAATACATATTTATTATTTATTTAAATAATTTAAAAACCTTTAATATGTTTAAAAATGAGTATGTTAATAATACACGTTAGTTTCTTTTTTTTTACATATTTTTCGTTAATGAAAAAATTTTTCCATGGTAACACTTATTTTATATGTATCTACGATACCTGCTACATAATTATGTATCTTTGGAGTTGAAATGGAGGTTTTTAAAATAGTTATTGAATTGGTTATTGTTAAAAAAAAAATAATATTTAAATATGCCTCATTGATTATTGCTGTTATTTAGAAATAATCAAGTAATTACATCTTAAAGGGTTAAATTTTTTTTTTTAAATTTTCTCATTTCGTTGATGTCGATAAAGTAAAGTTCATATTATTTGCCATTGTATCGCTAAAACTACAGTACTGGCTCTTTATTTGGATTTATTTTAATTAGTAATAATGACTAAAGACTTTTTATGAGAAAACAATTGAACTGGAAGTTGGAAGTTGCCAAATCCGTTACCTGCGGTGGAAATTCGGCCAGTAGTTAGGCAGTTAATGAAAGCTGCAAATTTTTTTGGATGGGTTTTAAGTGTGCTTTTAATGACTTTCTTACTACTCCCAACATTTTTTCCATTCCGATTGAAGTATTTTAAATTACAAGGTTTTTGAGAGCTGCGTCAGCTTCTTCGGCCGTTGAGAAACCTAGTCAACTTAATTTTCATTGATTACACTGGTCTACAAGGGTTTTGCGAATAAGACGGGACCTGGTGTTTCCGAACGGATTTTTCGTGCTGAACACGAATCTGGGGTCCAAAACTTCCCATCACGTCACGTTTTCGAGAAAAAAGGGGTTGAAACCCCTAAAAACAGCGTTTTTGGACATTTTCGAAAAATTGTAGAGCTGAACCCTGACGTGCTACAAACTTTGTATATGTCAGAAATTAAAGGCTAAATCGTGCCCTTTCGAATGAGCCCTATGCCGAATTAATCGCATGCACCCTTAGATCAGGGGGTGTATTTGTGTCTAGGAGTCCAGGGAAAATTGATCGCAAAAAGAATTTCATCTTAAACGACCATATAAATTTCTTAAATTTTTAAAATCTAACTGCAGATTCGTAATCAGCGACTTTTAATATAGTTAAAACCTTGGCATTATTAATTTTCTATGATCGTTTAAGATTAAATTCTTTCTGTGATCAATTTTTCCTGCACCCCTAAACACAAATACACCCCCTGCTTTAAGGGTGCACGCGATCAATTCGGCATAGGGCTCATTCGAAAGGGCACGGTTTAGCCTTTAATTTCTGATATATGCAAAATTTGTACCACGTCAGGGTTCAGCTCTATAATTTTTCGAAAATGGCCAAAAACGCTGTTTTTAGGGGTTTCAACCCCTTTTTTCTCGAAAACGTGACGTGATGGGACATTTTTGACCCCGGATTCGTGTTCAGCACGAAAAATCCGTTCAGAAACACCAGGTCCCGTCTTATTCGCAGAAAAAAAGTTGAAATTTGTAGACCAGTGTTATATATGGCTCATTTTCGCGACTACTTTTGTTAAGTTTGATTAGTTTCTTCTTCGCATTTTTTTGGAATTGCGTTAAGAATTTTCTGGCAAACAACAGAAATATTCGTTTCTAAATGGGTCGATTTTTAAGTGAAAAATTATTTTTCCATATCAAATTCAAATAAAAAAAATCATATTGCTTTCGTGAAACTGGTTAAAAGGATTCACTTCCGTTTAAACAAATTTCTCCTAAAAATTTACTGGAATTTGGTCCAAACAGCCATGCTGATAGAGGAGTTATGTGCAGAGCATATCCTCTGCAATGTAGCAGACTGCGGGTTTCTCAACTGCGAGCAGGTTTTCTACGTACTCTGGGAGGGTATACCAAGTGATTACCGCTGCACTAAACATAACCTATGTATTCTCATTGGGTGAGGTTTTTAAGCGGCAGTTCCCAAACCGAAAACGGCTTTAGTGCCAAATAAGAAGAAGAAGAAATATAACCTATAAAGTGTACACGCATGTGCCTGTAGCCATGTCTGGTTAACTTTAACTTCCAGTTAAACACATCGACTGCTTATCGATCACATGCATATTACAGGGTGCCGGTAACGTCAGAAAACCATGTTCAACAATTATTACTTTTATTTTTTTAATGTAATTATCAGGGAACGGATTTTATGGAAATTGCCTTTTTTCTGCTAAAGAAATAGAGTATATTCGATTAAGAATGTCCACGATTTAGCTTTCCCTAATTTCGTATAAGTATACACATTTGATGTTGCCTTTTTTTGCCTATTGTACCTTTAAAAAAGTGATTATAGCGCGAAGATAAAGCCCTTAATCCCGATAATATAAAAATTTCAAACGTTCCATATTTAAATTGGGCGCCACTTGTATCAACTCACGTCGAGCGCACGTTTAGTACATCCAAAGCTGTGTTAAAGCCCGTTCTGTTAAAAAAAAAAAAAATCAAGTTGATAATGAAGAAAATCGATGGATAAATACAGAAGTAATAAGTGGTCCTATGAAAATGCGCAAGGATTTTTTATATGAAAAATGAGCAGGAAAGAATGTTACTCATACGCCATGTACACCTCAAAATATCTCGAAAACTTTCCATAGAATTAAAAATTAACTCGACTTTCGGTACCAGCGAACAATTCTATATAGGAATGGGAGAGCAGCGTCCGTTGAATATTTTTCCTGTAAACCAGTGTAATATTTCAGTTTTTGTCTTTTTTGTGCCTTCTTTTGCCTTTTTTGCTATTTTATTTTGCCGTTTAGGTCCCAAAAAATCCGTTCCCTGGCAATTATAGTTGTTGTGGCCTATTTATTGAATTAACACTCTAAAAAATTCAATCACCTTGAAATAATTATGTGAAATAACACAACATAGAAAAGTATAAATTAAAATGATTTTCAAGAATCGCCCGAAGTGGTGAAAACATGTAAAACTAGCCTGGACATCTACCTCGTTGGCGATTGAGTACCGATATAATTCTGATTTAACGAGTAGGGGCGAATCAACGCTACCGTCTTTTGTATGCTTTTAGATACTTAAAAATTGCATTTTGGATATAAAGTATTGACCACGGTTGCCACTTCATCAAAATTTTGTGTACCACGATATCCAAGTATTTTTGCCCCCCATCAAAAATACATATGTATATATTTTTTTATAATAGATATTGAACGTTAACAAAAATTTTAATATTTTTTGAATTCGTGTAAAAAAATAAATTTTCTATAAATATTTCTGCATATATAGCCAGTGTCAAATTATAATTAATTTTCAGAATCGCCCTTGTTCTAATATAATATTCAGAATTATTACACATGATCATTTTTTTTACATTAATTACACAGGCTTAGAAAAAAAAAAAATTCTGTATATTGAACCAAACCTGTATATCCCTATAGTATTCGACGCCCTGAATACGAATCCGAGAGCTGTTAGTCTCCATCACGTCTGACTCGAGGTCATTTGAAGGTCAAGTAGAGAAAAACTCGTTGAAAAACCCGAAAATGCAATACAAGTTTTCTGAATTTGATCTGGAGATGACCTCGGCATGACCTCTAGATAACTTGGAAGAATCAAATTTTTTTTTCAGAAAATGTGAAACTCTTACACAATAAGTACATATGTATGTATTTAAGTACTTAGGTATATACTTTACAAAATAATATCATTGATGAATATATATGTATGTAGGAGTATTAAGATCATGGTTAAAAACATTTTTCTGTTCGTTCCCTAATGCTTAGCTTTCACTAAATTTTCCATCTATACATAAGTACATATATGTATGTATGTATGTGTATATATGGCTACACAATAAAAACTATAATACATATACTACGTATACATAAATATCATAAATGTTTTTCTACTTTCACTACTAAAATTCGATTAAAGTATCCAACTTTTAAAGTAATATTTTCAGCTTTTAATATGTATACATATATCTAATATTTGGGTATTCATGTAATTATTTATAAAGTAATTTTTGTTCAATCCAATTTCCAAAGGCCTTACCTATAATTATTTAAAGCTTTTTTTTTTAGATGTGGGATCATTTATATTTTCCTTGTAAAGTCACCTTTTAGTATCATCGTTTGGCTAAAGTAAATCTACTTTTATAAATTCTTTAAAATGACATCGTTGACACATAAGTTTATTAATATATGTAAGTTGTATATGGGCAAGTCTCTGGAAACGTGTGCTTTTCTGTCTCTCATCTTCAAATTAATTTTATTAATGTAATTTTATTTTTATAAAAAACTTTTGTTTTTTTTTTGATAACAAATGTGATGAGTTCTTGTAACTTATTTAATTCTTTTTATTTTGATAATGTCATAATTAAAATAAAAATTTTCACGTGCCACTTTGGGTACCTTTTGTAAGTTTTTTGAGTATAAATTTTTCAGCGCAAAATAGAGACTTTCAAAAATCATAGCAAATAGTATACATGTGATATTGGAAAATGTATTGGGCGTTGAGAAAAATATGTATGTGCTCGCCTTTGGAAATAAACTGTAACAATTTGAAGTCTGTCACCCGTAATTGTCAAAAAGGTAATATCTTAAGTTCTTTTTTTCATTTTCCACTTTCAGCGATATACATTTTAATTACACATAAAATAATAAAACAATAGCTTTTACAGTTGTATGCCTTTCAAAATATTGAAAATATAACAAATATTGTTTGAATAGGTCTTTGCGTTGATGGCTTAAAATTTCAGATTTTTTTGATAGCACACTGACAGACTAAAACATAGAAGGTTGGCATTAAGCGTGATCTTTAGATAAAATTCTTCATAAAGTTCGTTGAAAATGCTAAATGCACAAAATAATGTTTGTCTAAAATACGGCCATGAATTTATATTGTATGTGTGTATGTAAAGGATTTTCAGATATTTGGGCACTGCGGTACTCAAAAATTATGTTTTCAATGGATCTTAGGTGAAAATTAGTTTTTCGTAAATTTTTTTGGAAACTGGGCGTGACCCGCCCACTTATGTCAAATATTTGCATCTCGAAAACCACTTCACACTGACCCTCTTAAATACTGTCTTGAAAATTTTTGAAATCGGACAAAAACTACGCCCTCTAGAAATATCGCTAACCTTGAGTTTTCGAAAATTTTAGTTTTCTACTCTTTAAGCATTTGAGAAAAATGAACCACACAAGAATTTAATGTTTCCTCAATGGATTTCGAACAATTTGTGGTATAATTTATTTTCGTGCGTTCAATTTAAAAATTTACGTTTTACGTTTAGCGTTGAGTCGCACGGTTCCGGAGATTTGCCCATACGTTCTAGGTAAACATTATGCCATTAGATTCGAATGTAATAAATACGGCTATATGTAAACATACATACTTACATTATTAAATTTCTTCCCATTATTAGTTTAGTATAATATCTAACTCAAACTACATACATACATCGTACAGTTAGAAATGTTTATACGCATTTACGTATGTATGTATGTATGTATGTATGTATATGTGTGTTTGCATTATACTAAATATGCAACATAAGTTCTTTTAAGTGTATGTATGCCATGTATGTGTGTGCTCATTTTTATTGCTGTGTGTTGCCGTAGAGGAGAGTTGATGCGCTGCTTGCATCCTGTTGGAAATTCTTCATGATGGCCAAAAGGGCAGCATCGTCAACAAATCGCCAGTGTCATTGTTGTCATTACTGTAACGGTTGCAAAATGTAATGCTTCCCTCATTTTGCAACACTGTGTTTAAAATGCAATTTCGTGTGCAATTTCGTGCGCTTTTTTGTTTGGCTCATTACGATTTACTGGGGCGTCGGGCGCTGCTCTATTTCGTTGTGCAAAATGTACATAGGTTCGGTATGCTACATAGAAATCTGCGGTATTTACTTGTAGATATTCGCATATACTGTATACATACATACATACATACATACATACATACATTTGCCCATAAAAAGAAAATTCTTTATTCCGTTGTGAATGTTTTTTTTTTTTTGAAGGCGGTTTGTTTCCGATGGTTGGTGGTGGTAGGCAGCTTCTCCCACGCCATTCGAAGTTTTTCCTGTTGCGGTTAGAATTCGCAAAGCATGTAACTGCACGTTCCTTAATTTTCGCCCTTCCCCTCTTCTGCCTTTACATATACATTTCATGTTCCTTTTTTTGCGCTACCTTGTTTTAACTTTCCGCTTCCGCTACTTATTCTACTTTCTGCACTTATTGCCATAGCAATGTACCGTTACCACACTCACTTATGCTTGGCAAATACGTTACATAGTTTTTGGTTACGTTGTTGCAACTTCGCTGCTATTGCATGTGTTACGAGCGAGGCCCGTGTTGCACTGTTTGGCGGTGGTGGTGGTGGCGGTGCTGCTGCTGCTGCTGGCGTTGGTTGGCGTTAATAGCTGCAAGTTGCTTTTGAAATTCAACGTTTCGAAGGTGTTTGGCACGCAGTGTGGCATGCCACGTTATGCATTAATGTAATATTCGCGTTTCTTGTGGCATTTCTCGTAAGCAATGTAGCAGAGTGCGATTGTGATTAGGACAATTATGGTGACGCCCATGCCGATGCTCACCCAAATAATTTCATCGTTGATGCTTTTGTAGGAGTGGCCTGTGAATATGTAGAGGGTATAAAAGCGAAAGTTGAAATTAGGTTTGCGACTTCAATGCGACAAATTGGAGTGTAGGTTCCTATTACGTACAAATGTTGGTTAAGAATGCATGAATATAAATTTTAAGTAGAATTAAAGCTGTTATTCGGTTAAACGAGAAAAAGTACAATTTTGTCCCGGGGCGAACTTAGAATTTGTAATTATTCGTGTTTTAACATCTTACAATAATCTAAAAACTGTTTGTAAAGTATATATGTATATAATTCCCCGAAATATTAAATATTTAATAGAAAATTTCCCAATTGCGAAACGGAGTTATCAAGCGTGGATTTTGAGATCTTAAGATATCACACTATACGACAATGAAAAAATACTCTTCACGAAACTTAAAGCGACCGTTGTTTTGGTTTCATTTTACCTCTTTTACTTACCCGATAAGAGGATATTTAAGTGCTTATAACGGTTTACATGTACAGTTGCGAAAATATAAATATTTTGGCTACTTCTCTTTCGATTATTTACCGTTTATTATTATTTTTTTATGAAAGTGTAGCTCGGTATCTAACAAAAAACATGTAAGTCAAAATTTCAAACCTTGCAAAAAAAATTAGCGAAATTCGACAAAGTTTCATCAAAATTTTGAGCTTTTTAAATAGATTTCTTTGAAAAATGTGTAGGCCATCGAACTTACCGTTGATTTTTGGTATTTTTTTTTTATGGAAGCTGTTGCTAATTTCTGGCATAAAAAAAAATTGTCGAATTGTCAAAAATCTTAGCTAAGTACTTCAAAATTGCAATTTATTATATTAAAATTTAATAGCCTACAAAACTCGTCGAATTTTTATAAAGGTTCTGCAAAGTTTGAAATTTTGATTTGCATTTTTTTGTTTTTTTTAGATAGTAAGCTAAATTTTAATACAAAAAATAATAAAAATTTTTTGAACAAAAAGTGTACCCAAAACTTGCTAAAATGTTTTTTTTCCTACTTACAAATGCTTCCAATGTTCCAACATAATCTCCATTTAACTTTTTCGATGTCTCCTCAATCTACCTATTTATCGCACGTTTTGCATTAATTAAACGTTTAAATCGCGAGTTTTTTCAAATCTGGGAATAGCTGATAATAACTGGGGTGCAAGAACTGGGGGGAATAAGGCGAGTGCGGAAGCAACACCCATCGTAGATAGTTCAAAACAGTCTTCGTTTTTCTTGCGGTGTGTAGTCTTGCATTATCCTGTTACAATAACGGACGCTTATGCAACTTTTCAGGCCATTTTTTGACAAGTGCCTGTCGCAGAGGTCCGCTGAATAATTTCTGATGTTTTCACACCTTCTTTTCATATAAAGAAAATAACTGTTCTTGGAGATTTTGCTGCATCCTCCACGGCTACAGAAACAGTGCTATGAAATCGCGTCTATATCTGTCGAACACCTAAATCAGACTGAACAATATTGCACTAGATAATTGCACAAACATGTTTAGACTTGTCTGGCACCAAAAACATTGCCTATAAGTTCCCAGAACTTTGGAAACATCCCTCGTATTAACAAAAGTTTAAGTCTTGAAAAATTTACTCAGCAGGTGATGATGGATACGCGGTTTTTAAATGACGATATTTATAGATATACAGTGGTGACCACACGATTAGTGACACTACTTCTTTAGAAGTTTTGACCATTTATTTTTTTATTTTTTACGAAAATATAGTTTATACCCCAACGAAAACCATGTGACTCATGCCCGGTCGCACCACTCAATTTAAATCATTTAAAATTTATCAGCCTCTTACACGGTGGCGAGGTGGCGCCGATATGTATTATATCTATAAATTTAAATTAGCTTTTCCATTTAGCATCTGTAATAATTTTTCCGCAATTGACGTATTTGTATAGAATTTCCATTTATTTTATAGCCTCTCAATCCTTTACGCGCAATTGTGTAATTTTCTTTGGTCCAGCGTTCAAATACAAAACCACATTAGAAAACGAATAGCCAAGAAAGAAATCCACAATCGTGAAAGACACGCAGACGGATACTCGATTCTCATTTTATTGAACAAGAAACCATTATAGGGAGAGTGATTTATTTCTACCTTTTTCTTATCGTTTTCCCCCTCTCCTCTTTTACACATTATTTAGGTGTTGCTGCAGCCGCGGTTAATACACAGCGCTTGGCTATTAGCACGTAGGATAACCACAGAGAGAATCATCGATGCACACACACGCCACGCCTGCTCCATTCCATACGCCCCAATGTGGATGGCACGCACGCACCCAATAAGAAACCCAATCAACTATTCGTGCTAACAAATTTTTTGTTTGAGTTTTAACTTGAACTTTCTTTCCGACCTGTGGGTTTTGTAAGACTACATAGTAGAAACTTTTCAATTCGCATACACCTACACATGTATGTACATACATACTTCGATGCTTTTTTGTTTTTGCTTTATAAGCTTCAACTAGTTTCTTGGCACGGAGCTTTTTCTATAGCAGATTGCTTTCATTGATCGTTGTCGTTGTTGTTGTTATGTATCACACACGCACTTGAGATAGATGAGAAAGTAGTTGAACACTTTTCTTCACTCGAAATCAATTAAAGGATCAGATGTTGCTTTCACCGTTACAAAAATATTGGAAATTGTGAGGGTGCTTAAAAAAGAGCACAAAGTGTCCGGTGAAAGCACTTCTTAATGCGCCTATATATAAATAAATATGTACATATATGTATATGTCTGTTCTCTGCCCTCTTAATTACTTCTGTTTTTTATTCAGTTACTTGTGTAAATTTTTCTAAGCAAGTTCGACCACATTTTGCCTAAAAATCAGCTTCAAATAGATACATTTGCATATCCAGTGCGCTCGCAATAAAGTGAACTAATTAAAACCAAAAAATCAAGATGAACTCCGTTTACGGCTTGTGCAATATTACCGATGAGGAGTTACTTTTTATTGATTTTCATCAAGTACATTATTGTCGCTTTCACCGCCTTTTTCGCTTTAAAAACTCGCACTGATTGGCATGGATACCCCGCGAGAGCGAAAAAGGACGGCTAACTTTGTTCGGTGGCATAAAAGGATAGATCATTTGTAAACAAAATTAAATATCAGAAAAAGTTAAATTTTTCATATTCACATATTCCTTTTATAGACAAAGTAACTAATTTTTTTATTCACTTTACAGAGTAGTTAATTAAAAAAAAAAAAATCTGTTTTCACGTTAAGCGGCGTTCACGTTAGGCGCACAGTATGGAAACTGAACTTTCGTTGCCACCAAATTTAAAATCTCGAGAACGAGAGAAGATTGCGAAATAAATGTTACGGTATTCTAAAGCTTTTGAGATGGAAAATTTAGTAAAAATTGTCTGGTCTCCAATAGTTTATCCATTTAACTTGACTCTTGCTTTGCAAGTTTCTGAGTACTAAAACGCCAAAACAAGAAGACTCGTAACAAAATTTTACTGGCTTGCGTGTAAAAAGCGCAGAAGGATGGTAATAACAACAATGATGATGCTAAAGTGAAGATGTTGATATCTATTACCATAGGTTCCGATCATAATGTCGCCACATCAAAATTTTGTCATGAATGATTAAGACTTTGATTGCTCTAATCTATAATAAAGTTCAGTCATCGTTTTTAGTACTTAAACTTTAGTTTAGTTTTCCACCAATCGAGAGGATTTTCACCGAGATGAGCTCGTTTTTCTTTGAGATAAACCTTCAATTTTTTTAGTTTTAGTTTCACATTTCTTAATATTTCCAGAGTCTACATCCGAACCGGTATTGGCATTCGCAAAACATTGGTAACATTTGATGCGAATGCGAATGTCGAATGCGAATGTGTAAAATGATGCCAATCATTCGCATAACGAATGCGAATGCAAATATTCGCAACATCCCTGGTATGAACATATGAGCAGGAGCAATGCAGAAAAATCATTGTTTTAGTAATTCCAACTTCGCTTTAGCATTCTGACACTTAATAAATGTACATTTGTTTGCGAGTTTTTCATATTCAGTACGTACATTTTAAATTAATTAAAATTTTTCATGCATAGGCAGTAACATTTTGGCGTACCAATACATTTGCATGCATATAGTATGTGTGTACATACCCGTATATGTACATTGAGATGTTTATATATGTAGAAGCATATAATTGCACTGTGCAAATGTGTGGATTAAAAACATGGCAACTGCTCCTTGTATTTAGTTAAGAGTTCACGTGAAGCAAAAAATGAGTTCACAACTCTATAACACTTGACCATACATATGTATATATGTATGTATGTACATTAGACTGCATCACTTCCCATACAAAAACAAAAAAAAATCGGTGCTGTGTTTCCATTGGAATTACAAAATCTATTATATTTTAAGACGTCCACCAAAATATTTCGGAAAAATATTACGATTTACGTGAGCAAGACTGAATTGAAAATACCTTCAAAAATTGAGTTTTTTATGAATAATAATAGTTTCTTAAAAATTGTTTTGCATAAAATCCCCTCAATTGACAAAACCGGTTAAGCTTAAAAAATTTGCATAAAAAAAAAAAAATAAAAAAAAAAATTTTGAACGGAATCGTAAAAATGCGATTTTTGATGCCGTTTTTTAACTCTTTTCAAAGATTGGTATAAGAAAAACTTGAATAACTGAACCTAAACTATTCCGATTTGGACATGTGAGGAACGATTTTGCGTCATCCCTTGCCAAATTTGGTATTTTTCGAACGAAAAATGACACTGAAGACGGCACAACGCCGAAACCGGTTTGTCTCCAAACCAAATTTGACAAGGGATGACGGAAAATCGTTCCACATTACATCACACTCCTGCCCTGTCGGAAACACCAACAACGAAAATGTGAGGAATCATTGGGAAGGTAATTTCTCACCCTTTTTACCTTCCTTTTATTAATTCGGGATGTAACTATGTATTTTTTGCACAGAAATAAAAATAATGGGAAAATACCTTTTCACTGAGACCCCATAAGTCTAAACCAGAATAGTTTTGACCCAGTTATTCAAGTTTTTTCTAAATTAATATTTGAAAAAAGTAAAAAAAAAAACAGCACCAAAAATCTCATTATTACGATTCCGTTGAAAAGATTTGTAAATATTTTTATGCAGATTTTTTAAGCTTAATCTGTTTAGTCATCTAGTTCTATTCAGAAAAAAATCCATTTTTGGAGGTATTTTCAAATCGGTCCAGCTCAAGTAAATCTTAATATTTTTCCGAAACATTTTGGTGGACGTCTCAAATATAATAAATTTTGTAATTCAGGCGAAAAAAACGCAACTTTTTTTGGTGATGCACTCTAATGTACATACGTAGAGTTAAAAAAAATAAAAATAAAAATACATATGACTGAGTATGCATGTGCGGAACAAAATTTTAAAACGGCAGAACGCAGCAAGTGGTCATTGAAAAGTATATTTATACAAACATGAATTCATAAACTCAAATCCAATTTTGAAATACAGCATTTACTTTGGGATATAAGTATGTATAAATATAGGTATACGTGTATGGTATGTATGCACAATACCCCAGCAAAAGTTTTTGGGAAACACTTATTTATGTATCAATGGAGTATTACGCATTACAAGTCGACTTTTCGCTTAAAATCTTTATGTTAAGAGATTTTCTGTAGGAATTATTTTTCCATTTTTAGGTTAAAAACTCATGATATTATCGAGAAATATAACAATTGATTTCGAAATTTGCAAAAATCTGTTTAATATCATGTTTTCTTTTTCTGGTGAACGATCAAATTCAATTTATTTCCCATTTCTTAAAAAATCGTCAAAAAATAACAAATAGCGGCGGCCGATGTCGTTGTTTTTAAGTTTTCCTTTCGTTTGATAATTGAACTGACTTTAATGCTGCATTGACAAAAACCACTTGTGGACAATCTATTAGAATTTAATAATTAGATGCGCCAATCAGTTAACGTTAAAAAAATCATATTGAGTTTATTCTACTGAGTGGCAGTGTATATGTTTCATTTACTTAAAATTCCGTCTATTCAAACAATCCTTAAAGTATCCGAACTCTTTTTTGTTTAAATGGCTAGAATACACAACATAAAAACTATCGCAGGAAATTTTACAGTTATTCGATTACTCTCGATTGGGGAAGCACTTATCGAGAGTAACCGCTTACCTTCTCGTATACAGAAAGCATTACTTTAACATGTGCATGACATTGGAGGTAATCGAATAAATGTAAAATTTCTTACCATTGCATTACATGTCGTAACTAATAAAAATTGATTGATATGATGGATGATTTCATAGAATTACAACTCCCAAATCATTTTATGAAAAACTTAAAAAAAAATTTTAATCACAACATTTTCCATTTCAGTTACGATAAATATTTTACATATTCGAGAATATTTTCGAAAAAAAAAA
>NW_023458555.1:5229448-5318066 GCF_013731165.1 Rhagoletis pomonella
TGCTGCTGTCTGTTTTTGTGTAAGAAGTCATTCATTTTACTGCTTTGTATGTGACGCATATGTTTGCTGCTGTTGCTGTGAGCTTATCGTTGACACTTGGAATCCTGCAGTGTGTCAAAATGTCAGTATGTACATATATAAAGTAGTAGTAGTAGTGGAAATTGGGGGGGGGGAGAGCGGGCAGGATGCATACCGCGTGCTCTCCTCGCTTCTAATAATAATTTCGTCGCTGCTGCATCATTTTGGTACTCGCCCCCAAGCGTGTGGCGCGGAAAAGTATGTACTAGTTTGATTGCTTGTAAGAGGCCATGAATAAATTTATGAACTTACCACTGTAGTAACTGTTGTCGGAATATCCGTATTTGCCGGCTGTGCGCCCACCCCCAGCCATTTTTGGTGTAAATTTCGTTCAGCAAAGGAGGAAAGTAAAGAAAATCAGTGTGACGCTGCGATGCGAACAGCGCCAAATGAATTTCCACGTTCAGCCCAGTGACTGGCGGCCGAACTGCTATGCGTGTGGTGAGAGCGCTGGCGCTGCTGTCAAACACAAAAAGGAGAATTCGACTCTGCTTGTTGGATATCTTGGAAAATAATCACCGTTAAATATGTGTGAATTTTTGCAAACACACTTGTGTATGTATTTGCCGCCGTAGGCAGTTCCAGGCTCCTGGCTCCTGACTCAGTGCTGTTGGCAATTGCTGTGGTAAGAGCGTTCACTTTTGTTGTGTTAACAATCTCGACGAAATGGCTTTGCCTTTGGCTTTGTTTTTGACGTTGTGATTGACGTGAGTGACGACAACATAGACGTTGTAATGTCTTCATGTAGTTGAAAGAAACTTTCGTTGGAGCTGAGCTGCCATGCGTTAAGCAGCCAATGGCTTTTGAAAATATTCACACCTCCTGCTTCTTTGGTTTTGTTGGCGTTGTCAGACTTTCCACTTATCCTTAGCTATTGGATTGCTTTTATGCGCTTGGGGATCAGCAAATATACAATGATGATGAATTAACAATTGCTTTTACTGTGATTTTTTTTGCTTCGTCGATGGTCTGAAATTGAAGTTTGCCTGCAAAAAAATAAAAAATAAAATAAAATTTACCAAAGATGTATGTTTGTATATCTAGACAGGTTGTCAAATAAGTAGTACGTATATATGTATATAAGTTTGTATAAAGCAAGGCACAAACTAGCGAATAGTCATTAAAGTAAATATGTACAGTCAGTCAATAAAGTTTAGGTACAGTGAACTTTTTACAATACCGGCAACTATTTTTCAAATATTTCATTTTTCACAAATTTTTTATAAAAATATGGTTAATTCTATAACAAAAACCCCAAAAATCAGATTTGCAAACCTTATGCAAAAATAATGTTCGACAATTTTTTTATATGGAAAAAATGTGCGACACCTGCAAAAAAAAAAAAAAAAATTGCCAAAATTCAATGGTAAGTCCTAGCTTCCTCATTCTTGCACTTTATTATACTAAAATTGAATGGGCTAAAAAACTGCATACTCAACTTTTTTCTAGGGAGCGTAAATAAAAAGTGCAATATTTGAATGGAATTTTCTTTAATTTTGCACAAGTTTTGGAACTCTGATTTTTGGGATTTTTGCTGTAGAATTAACCATATTTTTATAAAAAATTCGCGAAAAATAAAATATCTAAAAAATAGTTACCCGTATTGTAAAAAATTCGCTGTACATAAACTTTATTGCCTGACTGTATGTATGTTTGCCCATTTGTACACAAAAATACTCAATATGTGAATATATGTACATACATGTGTATGGATGTTTGTGGGTATGTATGTATATAATTAAAAGAACAAACAAGTTCTAATGGAAAGTCCTAAAGCAATACAGTGGTGGGTGGATATTTGGTATAAAAGAAAAAAGGTCCAAGCCTTACAACATCGCTTAAGTATTACTAGCAGGGAATGGATTTTATGGAAATCGCCTTTTTTCTACTAAAGAGATAGAGTATATTCGATTAATAATACCATATTTGATGTTGCCTTTCTCCGCCTTTTCTACCTTAAAGGCCAGTATGCAGCTCTCCAGAAAAGCGAAAACTCCATATAAAATGACGTACAAGAAATGGCTAAGAAATTTTCTTGTGTCAGATTTTCTTAAGGCAGTACGCAGTTCTTAAGAAATTTGCTACGCTTTCTAGTACGGTTTTCGAAAGTTTTTTTTTTTTTTTTTTGAAAAAAGAGCACAAGGCAACCCTTGTTTGCAACAGAAATATATGCCCGTTCCAATATTTCTTATTTCAGATGTCAAAATTCCTTGGACCCACACACGAATAATGGCAATATTTTTCTTGTCCATTTTCTTGAGAGCTGCAATCCTGGCCTTTACTTGCAAAGGGCAAGGAAAAGGCCCTTATTCCTGATAATATGAAGGTTTTAAATGTTGCATATTTAAATTGGGCGCCACTTGTATCAACTCACGTCGAGCGCACGTTTAGTACATTCAAGGCTTTTCTTCGCGAAAATCGAATGAAAAAATTTTAAAATGTATCTTGTGGTTCAATGGTGCTACAACTATTGAGATTAAAGTTTTATGAGTTAGAAACTCGAAAGGATAAAATAGTCAAAGATTCAAAATACAAATTTTTCATACAATGAAATTATGTATGTAGTTCATATTTTTCAAATTTTTAATTGTAAAATAAACAACAAAACAAATTTATTTTTTGATTATTTTTTGGTTTTTGTCTTTTCCCGGGCGATAATTGTTTTCAAAGTCCATTTGTTGACATTTTTTTTTTTTTTAATATTGCCTAATTTTTTAATCACCACTGTACACCCACTCGTGTTGTCACGACCAGCGGACGAGATTTCCGTAACTCAATAAAAGTATGCAAGTTCGGCTTCTTTTCGACAATTAATTTGTTCCTTAATTTGTCATTTCCTGTGAACGCTCCGCCATGACTACGCTCTCTCGTGTATAGGTACTACATATTTACATCCAGCCACATTCAGCATTTGCATTTTGATGAAATAAGACATCACTGGAATGTTTGCTTGATTGCTTTTGGTGTAATGTAGATGACAATTAAGTATGAATTTCAGTGACGTTTTTATTAATGAATAATGCACCCTGCTACTTTGTTATCCGATATATTTCATTCTCGGTTGTGGTCATTACTTATTTCAGTTTTTTTGGGGACTTGCTTTGTATTTGTTTTTTTTTTTTTTTTTTTTTTTTTTTGGTTTTGTGGCGACGCGAATTTCATTTTCTACAAAGATTTCCTTTGCTTAGTTTTAATGCCTCTTCTGTTAGTAAAGACGCAATTATGTATACATGTATATGTAGAAGAAATTATAGATATTTTTATGCGAATGTCTGCACTTAAGCACTTCTTTGCCGTTTGCTTCGTTAATGTGACGCATAAAGTTACAAATTACTACCCACTGCTGATTGTTCGCCATTTCGTTTTTCTGCTTTAAGTGATTTTTTTACACACTCCAGTTTATGATGCTTTGTATGAGCTTAATGCGCTGTGTTATGGTTAACTGCGTCTTTTAAATTTTTTATTTAGTAGCTAAGCTTTTAGGCAAGAAATGTCTCCACGTTAGAAGTATGTATGTATGTACACAAGTAGATATTCATAAAGGATGTGAGCAATGTTAATAGAGTTGTTAGGAATTACTTTAAGTCCTAAGGGGATGGAAAAATGGACAAATATTTGATATGCTTGAATGAAGCTAGCATCGCTTGGCACAACCCCATCAGCAACTGTATCGAATTCCATTACATTAGCATAATTAGCTTGAAAACTAAGTGAAAACTTTATTCTTTTATGCCCAGCTACTCTTTTGCTCTATACATGCATACTTATATGCAACAGTAACAAAATATGTAGATAAATAAATATTTTGTGGGCAGTGCCACGTCTTCGATGCCTCGAAATTTATCTATCAGTGCGTTGGAGGAAAACATGATTTTAATGAGCAGCGTTACCCAGGCAGCGGGAGAGGGGGGACTTGTAAAATAAGGTTATGTAGTCAGCATAAAAAAGTAACAGGATTTTTTTCAAACGGCGCAATTTTCGGGGCTTCCATTTTAGCGATTTTATAAAGCATATTCACATTACCATAGTTTACGGCTTATTCGTAATTCATAAAAAAATTAAGTAATTTTGATGCGAAATTTACGAAAATTCAACTAGTTTCAAAAATTTGCTATCATAATTTAAAATTTTTAATCAGATTTTTTATAAAAGTTGTGTATTTTCTTCGATATATAAAAAAACGATTATTTTAGAATAGAAGAATTTTGTGTGGAGGAAAATGCGAAACGTCTCTAATCAAAAGAATTCACAAAAATCAACGCGAATTTTAAGGCACTTAAAACGTGCAGCCCACGTTAGCTTGAAGTGTGGCCCTGCATTCTGGCTTTGTAAATCAATGGAAAAGAATACTCGTCGAAGTTACCAGATTTGTTAACTTTGATATTTCTTTAAACATATTACTTCTCAAGCTATACATATAACCGTTCTATCGGTGGGAAGGATTTTTGACTACGTAAAATAGACAATTTTTTTCCGCTCTTCCAATAGCTGCATTTGTTACTTTCGCTATTATGTTTTTTATGGACCAATCTTCAAATAAAATTAGTACACATACAAATAGAAAGCATGTGTAATAATTTATATTCTTTTGATTTATTTATTTTTAGCAAAAGTTGTAAATAAATAACAGTCATTTTGTTTGCTCGCCTCGTGCCTCGTCAGGCAATATTCTTTTATAGGGATATATTTTGGACGCTTGACTATACACCTCTGTTATAAAACTGTCCGCTTACGTCTGCTTTCTACGTTATTTAAAGTCGGAAGTGTAAGAGCCTTCAAAAAGGGATTCCAAGCATCATTTAAAATCTGCTAGTCTGATCGAACATTCTTTGTCAAAGATCCGGTGGAAAAACTCGATGCACCGCTAGTTTTTTTCCTTCTTAAAAATATAAGCTATATATAAGTCAGAGCTAAGAATCGAGATTTACTGAATTATATGTTCTAAAATTTCAGTGCCCTCGGAAGATCATTAGACGGACTATGAAACTGGACAATAACACCTTCTACTCAACTTCGACGAGAACGTTGGGTCTTTAGCACACTTCACCGCATTATTTTTTTTTCTCTCTTCCATGAATGGATACCTTTATCTTATATTCAGTTGCCAACTTTTAAAATAAACACTTTATTAGATAAATTTTCTAAAACAAATCACAATTTTCCAGATTTATTGAATTAATAAGCTATGCAAATTTACGCATTCAAATTTTCTATTCACCCATACAAGTTCAATTTTAATGCAAGGTGATTGCTTTGTGTGGCGCAAATAAATCATAAAATTCTGTACCTTTAGTTTACACGCTGTTCGTCAGAATTGCAGACTTTCGAAAATTACTTTTTACACTTTTTAGCGTAACTCTGCTAAGCAGATGTAGCATAATAATATGAATGGCTTGAGAAGCATTTCATTTGGAAAATTTTCTGGTCTTAAAACTTTCTTTGTGGGTGTAGCTTAATGTTATGCCGCCATACACCAAACGGTTGCGGCACAAAACTTGAAGTTCAAACACTTTTTAATCCCCAAGTGATTAATTTTTCATTAATATGCATAAATATGCATGTATGTACTTTGTATTAAATAACACTTATAAGCTTAGACTGTGGTTAACTTTTAGTTTGCGGTGCTTAACTTTATTTGGGTAAAGCTAAAGTTACTCAATTGATTTTGTTTTTAATATTTTTCTCCAAATGCTATGCATTTACATACAATCACACAGCCACAGTAACAGTAAAAACAAGTGTAAACGTGAATTGAATGAAAATTAATCAGTTGCGGATACGGTCCGCTTCAGTTGGGTTGTTGGTTTGATGGGTTTGGCAAACTTTGAAAACTCGAAAAAATTGTAATTAAAAATAACACTGATTGGTTTTGATGCCTATTTAATGAATTCTTGGAAGAGCAAGCTTTTATGTACACACCTCGCGAGCACGAGAAAGCGCCTGCTTAAGCGTTATCCCATTTCCGCCTTGAACTCTATAGTACAACTAATTAAAACTGTTTTATTTGTTGCTTCTTTAGGGCACCTAAGTGCTCGCAATTTACATACATACATATATATATGTTGTAGAAGGACATTGTAAAATGGGTTGAAGTCTTAAGTTCTTGCAGTCAATTCAATAGCCAGTAACGAACTCCCCTCTCCTCGGATGGCTTTTGAGTGTGATACTTGTTGTTATTTTAAGTAAATATGTATGTATGTATGCATGTATGTATGTATATTCCTTTGACTTGCGACATTTCAATTGAGCCATATTTGAGTTCCCTCGAGTTTAATTTATTATGAATAAATTTGTACGCACACACATACATACATACATATGTAAATTTATAAGTGAACAAATGAATGCAGTTGAAATTGAAATGAAATCAAACGAACGATCGCCATCCCGAGTTCAGATTGTTTTTTTTTTTTACTTTGTGTCATTGATGGCGGCAGACGACTTTTGCCATTGTTGCTCACATAATTGAGAAAAATTCATTTGTGCAAAATATAAGGACGAGAAAAAATAAATTTGTGCTCGAAATTTGATGCAGCCCACAGCGATGAAGCGACAAAGCATACAACTAATAACAGAAGTGACTGTTTTTATTAAAGTAATATTTTATGAAACATGAAATACGCAATAATACAGAATGGAACATTTGTTTGTACGTTGATGCGAAATTCCCCTGAGGAATTAAAGGCTAATAAAAATTTGTAATAAATTTGCTTTATTTTTTTTAATTTACCATGCAGGAACGCTACCATGGTGGGTTACAGATCTGTATACCATTTTTCTAGATCACGCCGTTTTTCCAAGTCATTTTCATTTTAAGTTTGCATTGCGAATAAAAAAAAAAAATCAAATTTTAACTGGGAAAATTTAAATATAAAAGATTTTTTGTAAATTCTTCCGATTTGTGTTAAAGCCTGTTATTTTATGAAAGCATCAAGCTATTAACGAAGAAAATTGATTAATAACTAAAGTTTTTTTTTATGCAATATGGCTAGGAAAGACGGTTACTCATACGCCATGTAAGAATTATTAACGAAATCGTAAATTTGGATGGAAACATTTCGTAAAGATTTTTTAATCAGTTTTTCTAATCTCAAACACAACTGCGACTGCGACTTATGACATCTCCATGTAAATAAATTTCGAGGAAATTTAATTTTTTTTGGTTGGACGAACGGGGGTCAATTTTTTAAATTTTTGGTGATATCTCCGGCATTCACAGTCAGTTGTTAAGTTATGATATAACGATGTTGTCGTCTCTAGGAGACCATTTTTTTCTAAAGTTCATTGATCTCAAGTATCCCGCTCTTGTATTTACTCACCAGATCTAGGTTCTTATCACCCTAACATAGAATTCTAATGTCAGTAACTTTGATGCTCACTAAAAATCATTGAACTTTTTCTAAAAAAGTATTTCCATTATTCAGTAAAATTTTGGTGTCATTGAAAAATATATGAAATGGCACTTTGCTTTTGCTGCAAATTTTACACGATACAAAAACATTACTTTTCCATTTCTTGTGCGTCATTTTAAATGAATTTTTAATTTTTCTTGAGAGCTGGAAACAGCCCTTTAACAGAGAAAAAATAAAAAACAGCTGAATTTTTGTAATTTTTTTTTCATTTGTATTAAAGCCTGTTCCTTAACAAAGTAACGTAGAAAATCGATGGATCAATATAAAAGCTGTGAATAGTCGAATGAAAATGTATAATGATTTTTTTGTATGAAAAAAGTATCTCCATACATACAGGTAAGAATATTACTCATACGCCATGTAAGCACATGATGGTACTCGTACATGGCGTATGAGTAACATTTTCCATGTTAAAGTTTGATTCATAATGCAAACTTAAAATGAAAATATTTTGTGAAAATGACCTGATCTAGAAAAACAGATTCGTAATTGATGACCAAAAATTAGTCTACGTGTCTCGGCGTTTCTTTACTGATTTGTTGATGTTTACTGCACCAAATGTTCTAATAAATTTATTTTATGAGATTTGTTCAGCAGTTGGATAATTCCTCAGCCAGCTAGTTTAAAGTCAATAAATACGGAAGAAATCCTACTTTACCCATCTAACACGCTACCGAGAGAGGAGTCTAAATTTCTGAATAATCGACGGAAGGTTCACTTTGTTCGCTGCCCGGAAATAGCAACTTTCAGGACTATTCTATACCTATACTTTCGATCGAGAAAAACCTGTTTCTGAAAATATTTTCTTTACGCTCGCTTTAAGGATAAAAAGGTGGTAACCAAGTTCACAGCTTAAAAAAATGCCTACCAAAAGTATGCGCCACTTTTTTTCGTAAGACTAATGGTTTTCAAGGTAACTTTATTCATAAAGTTTTGAAGTGTATCTTTTCCGAAGCCAAGCTAAACTTTGCTTGTGGGAAGAATATTCAGCAAGTCAAGCTGAATGGCGAAAGACTCAAACCACTCTCGAGGTGTGATACTTGTCGATTTACACTATCAGCTGTAGCTGCAAGAATCTGCACGAATAAATAGTGAAAGAAGGTAAGAGGCATTACGACTTAACTGACCAGACTCAAAACTTGCTTGTTGTATTTGTAGAGCATTTTTGTATGGAACTAAGCAAACATTTTGTTAGGTTTTCGCTTTGTCAAGGTTCTTTATATCGTGGTTTCACATAAAACTAATACAATAGTTTATGCAAACGATAATGTCTGAAACAATCTCAACCAGTTATAAAAATACATTAAATTAGAAAATTTTTTTGTGTATTACTCGCTTCTGACGCTTCAATGGCCATTAGCGTGGATGCTAATATGCTCACATCAATTTAAAGTTCACTATTAAGAAAATTTGTCCCTATTGTTACTAGAAAGCTACTATAATCGTTAAACTATTTAGAAATATATAAACAAATAGAGCGTTATGCCAGACAAATAAGGGGACAAGCGCCATTTCGATTTTAAGTGTCAATTTTGAGTGAAAAGCTTGCTCCACGCATATGCGCTGTTGAAGCAGCGGCAAAGTGCCGACATAAAGAATTTAATGACGGACAATGAGCCTTTTCATAGCAGTGCAGCGGTAAAAAATTACCCAGAGAAAATAGCAAACACAAATAACAAAAACTATTAACAACAGAAGAGAAGACAAGACGCGAAAACGGGTGAACGTGCGAAAGGATGCGTTTGTGAATATTTAAATATGCACTTATTTAGGACAACGGCAGACGAAGTAAAATACAAACGCACGCACACGCACACGCACCGAAAACGAATTACTTCATCAGACAAAACATTTAAGGGCACTGCGTGATTTTCGGCTAGACTTCAAAGGGAGCGCATAGCTATAAATATATAAATATTTTTATCAAGATGGAGCTTCATGTAGCAACGGCTTTAAGTATGTATGTATGTATGTTTGATGCGTGTGTGTAGTTAAAAGTAATCGCCTTTGTATTTGTCTGAAAATTTATTAGCTTTTACTTGCGTGCGATTCTTGCTTGAATTGGCTGCTGAGTTTATATGTACATATATCTGCTTCTTTGAACTCTCATAACTAGTGGCGAAGCGTTTCGAAGGTTACTCAGCTACCAGGGAAATTGACAACAAAGCACAAAGAGAACAAGAGAGAGCAAAAAAATTTTCGCTTGTTGTGCAATTCTGTGTTGTGCATTCACGTACGCGCTTAATGAAGTTTGTAAATTCTTTTGCGTACAAACAAAAGGCATCTTGAAATGTACGTGCACGCATTTGTATGTGTGTGTGCGTGTGTATGTACGTAGTGTTATAGGTATATTTTTTTTTTTAAATTCAATCAGATGAAATGAATTCATAGCTGCCATGGCGACAAGTGTCTATGAAGAAGAGAGGTATGAGACGTAGAGAGGAAACATCAGAGCAAAATTAATTCATTAAATTAGTGGAAATGACACGTCTCACAGTGCTTCCTTTCGATATCAAATGTGGGTAAAAAAAGAATTATGAACGGATTTAAATGAAAAATCGCTTCTTAGTCAAATTGAGGACGCTAAATTCAAAAGCAAATTGTTTTTGGATAACTTTCATATTTGCACTGTAAATGCAGTTTGAAGTTGAAAGTTTGGGTTATTGTGGTTGGTTACATTGGTATGTACATATAGTTCGTTCTATTTTAAAACGTGAGGTGTCAAATGACAGGGCATGGCCCGTAAATGTGCAATAACGTTTAATTTTTTTTAAACGGGTTGCCACCTATTACAGCTTTTATTAAAATTATTTAATAAGTTATAAGAATTATTTATTACAATGGGGGTATCAACTTAAATGGTTTAATTTTAAACGACACGTAGAAGGGTTGCCACAGGTTTAAAAAATCAAATTAACTTTAACTAAGGAAATAAGGTAACTGAAATATGTATATCAATATGGGTATCAGACAAAAGAAAAAAATTAGACATATTAAGCAAGAAATAAGTGAAGAGTAAACGCATTCCTTAGTTAATTTAAGAGTGCAGTAATTTCAACGGAATGTAATCAGAACTAATCACTGATTGACAATGTATGTATTTGTAATAAAATAACAAATACGATGTCGTCAAACGTTAGTTGAACACAATTATTTTTTTTTAGTTTAACTAAGTTTGACTTTGCAAACAGGTAATATTTGCAAGCCAAAACCTTATTAAAGCTCTTTCGTCTAGCTATATATTTCAATACCTAGTTCCTTTAATTCCAATGGAATTTGATTTCTTTAACAGGTGGCAACCCTCTCCATGTAGTTAAAAAGTTTACCCCTTTTCATGCACATTTCGATTGATACCCATCTTTTAATAATTCATTCAACTTATTAAATAATTTTAATTTAATTTTTTAACAGGTGGCAACTCTTTAAAAAAGACAAACTTCTATTGACTACAGGTCAAGCTTTTTATTCAGACACTTCACTTTTGAATATAGAACAAATCGTGCAGATTTGATGGCACTGACAAAAAATAGAAATGCATTGTAGACAAAGAATTTTTCGATTTTTGCCCACTTAGGCGGCACTGTGCGTCTGTCGGGTGAGCGAATATACATACATATAGCACAAGTGCAAAGCTATGTACAAATGAATGTATACATAGGTGTGAGTTTATCGACGTACTTGCAAAGGACATTGTCTTCGCTCGAGATACTTTGATCCTCTTAAACTGATTAAAATTACAAAATTAAAGCAAAGCAGAATGGCTCAAAAACGAAATAATAGATAATAATACAAAATAAGCAAAATTTGCTCTTTCCATTTTCATTATTGAATTATTTTTGCTCGATTGAGCAAATACACAAGTAAATATGTATGCATATATGTACATATGTACACCTACGTATATTTGTATATTTGTAGGTATGCGGACGCATTTGTTCGGAGAATTGCGGATAGCAAAAAATACGACTACTCCATGCATACGAAAAATGTGGCCCAATTAATATTGCGCACATCCTAGGGCAGAATAGAAGGTCCCCAGCTCTGCATTACATCGGATTACCGCAGATGTACTCCAAGGAATTACTCCATGGAGTGCCTACCTCTTTGCAACACAAATTGTTAAGCACGAGCAATGATCAGGGTAACAATAAGCGGGTGTGGAGACGCGAATATTTAGGTGCGCTACTGCATTACAAAGGAGCAGTTTGTAAGTACTCCTACATGCCACCGATCGGCCACATGGTACAACGATTTTTGCAGGCAACACCAACACACACACACACTTACATGCGAATTTGTAAATAAATGTGCGTATAGAAACAAAAAGGCGTTGCTTTGGTGAAATTGCAAATGCAACTGGAAAAATAAATGTTAGTAGGTGAAATAAACAAATACATGCTTATTCACATACAGGAATTTTGTGAATAGAAAAATTGCGGAAAATAAAAGGAGTGTGCCGGGGAAAATGAACGAAAGGATTGTAACTACTACTTATGTATGTATTTAGTTATACGAATACCGACATGTGGATGTAAATAAGTATAAAAAATAGATATGTTCGTACATTGTGTACACCCCTTCAAAATTGAAGTTACATTCGAAACGCATTGCTGAATGTGTTCATGCACACATATAGATTTGTATGTAAATATATACGACATTCGCACATATGTACATTAGACTGCATCACTCCCAATACAAAAATACTATTTTTCCATTGGAATTATAAAATCTATTATATTCTAAGACGTTCACCAAAATATTTCGGAAAAATATTAAGATTTAGGTGAGCTGGACCGATTTGAAAATACCTCCAAAAATGGAATGGAAAATGAATAAAAATAGTTTCTTAAAGACTTTTTTTGAAAAAATCCCCTCAAATGACAAAACGGCCTAAGCTTAAAAAATTTGAAAAAAAGAAAAAGAATTTGAAAACAAAAAACTTCACGAGTCAAAATCATGCGTCAACGTTCTCCAAATATGAATATTTTCTAGCTCTCAGCTAATTTATGTATTTCTGGAAGTACCCAGAACTCACCACGCACCAGGTGGCTGCAATGCTAGTTGATTGATGATTGGCATATTTCAGTCTGGACTTGGTCAGTTGATCCGCTTTGTAAGTATGTACTTAAATATGGTACAAATGGACGACATGGTCCAATGACTTTTTGCAGGGTAAGACTGCGCGCGCTGCAACACACACTTCGCAATATATGTGATAGTGAGAGGGCGCCCGCTACCGCACTATGGTCTGGCGACTATCATTTGCTGGCCAAAAGTCGAAAATTAACCAAATTAATTTGAAACTTATTGTTCGGAGGTTTTTGAGGTCGTTGATTTCGAGTATAATGTCAGATTTTAACCGACTCAAATCGATTTTGAGTATTAGATGATTTTTTTTTTTTTACATTTTTTGAGTCTATTTGTTTTTGTTATTTTTTTGGCCTTATAACAATTATATTTATAAAAATTTATTGTGGAAAATTTATTGTGGAAAAGCAACAATAATTTGAAAAAGTGGTAGAAGTGATAGCTATTTCGGATATTACCACATTTCCTCATCAGACTTCTTTCAGTAGGCTTCGAAGCGACGATCCCACTATAGAGGAATCTTTACTATGCCCCCCTTTGCGACACGCCTTAACCGTCTCCAATCATTACCAAAATTTATATGTGGTATCTGTGACCGTGGTATTTCCGTTTGAGGGGGGGTGAGACTGGAGAAAGTCGTCGATTTGATTTAAAGCACCACCCTAATGTACATACATATACCTATACGTACTTTTTCTTATATACACACTACATACACACATGTACATACATTTAAGCCAATCAAGCAGAGAAAGTGAGCAGCAGGAATAATAATAAAATCGCTTTTTTGTGTGCAAATAAAAACTCCTTGCTGAACTGGCGAATTCGAAAGCGTCGAAGGAGTAAAGAAAATAAATGTTTATTGGATCAAGGCGATTTGTGTGTATTGTGTGTATGTGTTTCACTCCGTGCACAATCTTAAACAAGCAAAACATTTTAAGGTCTTATCGACCGAATGCACATATACATATGTACATGTATCTATGTGCATTTGTACTTTGGAAAATTTGAAGCCGAATTCAAGGATCTTACCAATTTATGATACCCAAAAATCGTGACACAGCTATGAGTATTGATGTTTCAATTGTGATTTGCATCAGTTTAAATTTGGAAAGACCACATTGACACTCATCCGCAATGTGGTAGAGTATTATTTATGTTCCTTGCTTTTATCATTCATTTAACGACTATGCTCGTACGACAGGTCGTATGATTAACAATCCATGGGGAAATGCCATTTAATGGAAGATACTCGTATTTTATTACTTAATAAATGCATTCATTCGAATTAACCAAAAGAATTTATTTCCCATTAAATTATGAAATGAAAGAGCAAAGCATAAAGTGGGAAAATTTTTTCAATAAAAGATAAAAACTTCGGAAATGACCACTGATGAGGTTTATCCTCTTTCGATTGGATTATATATATATATATGTAACACTTACATAAGTAATCCAATGTACGGCTTATAGTATTTATTTATTTATTGCACTCAACCATTTGGAATATAAAGAAATAACTTTTTGCATGCAAATTAAATTTATTTATCGGTGCATGAAGCCATAAAATGAATGAAATATTTATTATTTAAATCGATTAAAAAAATATTTACTCTTTTATTAACTTTAAAATACATTTACATACATATAAACATAAAGTTAATTTTACTTGCTTAACAGCTTGCAGCGATGAAAAATTTTTCAAGTCATCATAAAAGCCGCTTCCTGGTCATAACTCATAAATTACTTATGTATGTATGTATGTATACTCGTATACATATTCGTACATATCTATAGCATTTAATTGCTTTCTGCTGACAACGCGCACGCATCAAAATATTTGCGCTCATGCTTCAGTAAGCTCAAGTGGCGGTATTTAACCCGTGCGCTATGGACTAAATGCCTGTTTTCCTGGCAAAAAAAAAACACGAGTTCTTTACTGATCTGGCATACGATTTTGCACGTTCTTGTAAAAAAATAATAATATTTTTTAATCCTCGACGACCGAGGGGTCTAAAAAGGTTATTTTTTTTTAATTTGTAGTTCTATTAAAAAAGTTTGAATGCAGTTTTTTTTTAATATTCTTTTGAAAGAAAAAATGCTACTCTGTATCGGTGACAAACATTTTTTTACTGACAAATTTTAATTTTTTCATAAATTTTTCCGTAATAAAAACTGTGACAAGAATTCATCACTGATACAGAATAGAGCCGTTAGTTTTAAAATCTAATTATAAAGTGGCAATTTGTAAAAAATGTTTCCCAATTATTTTCAGTGAAAACCTGAAAAGTCTGAATTTCTTAATTTGTCCACCAAAAAGGTGAAAGGATAAATTTTTGTTGCAACAAAATTGTAAACAGCCATTTGTTTCCTCTCTTTATTGAGTTCTCAGCTTCAAACGGTACATAGTAATTTCTGACAGTAACAACTTAAACGTACGAAATTAGCAATTTTCTCAGAATTCGCTTAAAGTAGCTTTGGTTGAGATAGGACATTTTCACTTTCTTTTATCGATTAACTAGCCATAGGTGTAGTTTCAAATTTTAGGGCAATTTTTTGATACCAGCCGTTTTTTTGCGAATTTTGTACTAAATTTTTTGGAACAAAAATGGGTGTTTGATGGAGATGCTCTTATTTTTGAATGCCAACTTCCGAAACAATTCATTTACATATCAAAACCCTAATTCACAAAGGCCCTAATCAACAAACTTTAAATTTTACAGGAGAAGCAAAAAACATTATCAAAATAATATCAAAAACAGGTACGGCTTCTTAAAAAGTGGTATTTAACTCCGTTGTTTTTGGTACTAAGACTTTAAAATTTTGAGTGAATGCGTATCTGTGAAAAAGGCAGTTTCGAAAAAAGTGTTGGTTAGGGCCTTTGTGAATTAATGTAACGATATATATGATAATAATTTGTTTCCTATCCAAATTATTTAATTATGAAAAATGTCACATCGGATACAATGTACCAAGCATAAAATAAATTACCAAATGGACCATCTCTGGCAACTGTGAAAGTAATCAGCTGTTTCGAAGTTTGCAAGTTTTGCGTTATTGTACTTCTGCGAATATTAACTAGTAGTCTCTTTGAGAGCGAGTGCTGCCAAATTCACAGAGTCCTCAGCAGGGGATAATTTTGTCTGGACAATACGAGACATTTAAAAATTATTTCCATTATTTTCATGTAGTGACTTGAATAACAATATAAGATACTAAAAATCATCCAATATTTGAAATTTGCCTCAAGCATGAACGCAACGCACAAAGGAGGATGTTGCATTCCAATTATTTGTCAATTCAATTTGATTAATTTAAGGCAAGTTCATTTGACCTAAATATCTAGAAGTGCACAGCTTTCCTCACATCAGCTTTGAATCAAATATTTATGTACATAAATATGTATGCAAATCATGCAAAAGCCATTATCAATTACGACAATTAAATGAACACTGGTAAAATGTCGACAACTCGCATGACAAAGGTAAATTTCATGCATTATTCGGGCATACATGTGTATGTATATATATATATATATATGGAATATGCACTTTAGGGCGGGTAAATTTTTTTTCGACGTCATTCTCAGCAGATTCGGATTCTACCAAAATTAATGTCGAGCCTACGCAATTTTAAAAGAAGATATCTTTGATTGTTGCTAAAGTGTTACGAATGTTACTTTTTTTTAATACAAATTTGTATTTGGTGGTTTTTCAATACGAATAATTAATTTTGGAAATCTATTTCTTATTTAAAGAACCGCCAGATGGCGCTAGAAAATCAATACCCCAGTCAATTACTTAGCTCAAAAGATAGGGGTAAGCTTACAATAATTCGCATAAAGCTGAAAATTTGTACGAAAGTTGCCAACACTAGTATGAATGGAATGTCAAGAGTGCTCATCGGTCCCACGTCTGGAAAAATAGTTATTCAAGGTCAAAGGTCACATAAATTGATTTTTTGAATTTTCCAAGCAAGCTCGAAATTGACTTTAGAGCTATGGTCTGGAGGCATTTTTTTCTTGAATCTTATGAAAAATCCGCATCTGCTAGGAACGATGTCGAAAAAATCGATCCATAAAAATTTACCCGCCCTAATATTCATATATATATATATGTTTGTATAAAAGAGTGTTGAAATTTTTGAAAGCTAATATAAGCGACTTACGCAATGAAATAAATCGTTGAAATATGTAAATGAAGGCACTTTTTTCTAATTTATTAATAAGTTACAAATGTAAATAAATCACACAAAATCTGTATTCGACGAAAAGTAGGATATATCCCTTGTGGTTTTTTATTAGAAATAAATAACTATATAACTTACTCATTTCCTGCCACAATAAAGGATTAAGCGGAATTTCACAGCAAAGCTCGCACAAATCCCACATGACCAATTAACAGTGTACTGACACTTTAGGTTAAAAGCATATCTACCAACATATACATACATATCGTCGTTTAAAGTACAAAACCGCGTATGTGAATTATTAGTGGAAAAAATTTATATGAAATAATAATGAAGCGGTTTGAATTTAACTGTGCGGGAGACGCATCGGTGTGCATATGTCTACTGCTTGGTTTTCTTTTATTCGATTTTAGTTGCCTAACCTCCAATGCAAAAAGAAGGTCTTATTGAAAAGTCCCTTCCTGATGGCGTTTATTTAGAAAAGCTCCGCATTTTGCCGATTGGGCATGCGTGCATTTGTTTTAATATGTCGTACATGATCTTCAAAAGAGACAGAGTTCAAAGTTTGACATTTTTGAAATTATGCGCTAAAAATGTACACCGAGCGAAATTTTTGTTATAATTTGTTGAAAAACTCTAAGGTAAAGTGCTGAGAAATAATTTTTCGCATTTTCTGGCAAACGTAGAGTTGTGTCACCTTTGAAGATCGTGTGCGATATGTGTTGGTAGATTTTATTTCAAATAAGCTTACAGTTTCAAGCTATTCGATGATATTGAGTGAAATTGTTACTCATACGCCGTGTTGTTTTTTACTATGTGGCATACATACAGATGTACATAAGTATGTAATCTACATTATAAATGAGGTCAAAACTGCCTGGTTTTGCAGATGAAATGTTCTTCAAAAATCCGGAAAATTCCAAACGATCGGAGAAAATCTTGAATAGTTTTATTTTACCTTCGAAATTTTATGCATCACGCTACCTATTGAACGCGTCTACATCTAGCGAGGGTACCAGAATAACAAATAATAAATACGTTCGGGTGCTTCTCCTTCCAGCTCACTAAAGCGATAGACTTTTGCGTCCGAAAGAGCAATTTCACTGAGGCGGCCGGAGCTCCTCTTTGCCAAATGAAGGAGTTATTAAAAGCTTCTTTTGTTGAAAATATAAACCACTCAGCTTGCCTCTGCTTTGGAAAATCAATCCAATGCCTGTCTATCCGGTGGCTTGTGACATTGTTTTGGTAGCTATGTTTGATACTTGGTCTGCATCAGATACTCTTAAAGTTTTAATAGATTTCTAGTTTAAGAATTATTGCGCCATGCATTTGAAACGCGAGGCCATACGAGTTACGTTTAGAGTAATGGTGGCTCATATCTGAAGCGTGATATAAATTATGAGTGCAGGTAAAATACTTAATTTGAAATAGAAATATTCTAAGGAGTCTTCGTGTTTCTACGGTATAATAAGTATGTGCGAAGTGGAATTTTATCATTTTACCATTGCGCAGCTACATCAACTTTTAAGCCGAAAAAGTTAAGAAATCATTGGAAATCATTGGTGGTTATACCTACACACATAAGTTGTTCAAAATATAGCCATTTTCTGATGACTTGTGAGTGACCGAAGAGCTCAACTCACTGATGACCACAATTTGGCGGAATAATAAAAAAGTGTAAAGTAAATAGAGAAACTCTTTTAATTATTTGTGCTATTTTGTTGGTCCAGCAATCGTTGGCAAAAGTAAGTATACGAGCAAGCCAGCTAGCAGCCAACTACCGAGCGGGAGAAGATGCTTTGCATAATTAATGAGCAGACTTTCTCTGACTAGTAAAATGTAAAAGTTTTCAAATAAGTATTTCCGCGGCAAAAGAATAAAGCAAGCGAGCTGAAGTGATCAAATAAGAAAAAAAAAACCAAGTACTCGTAAAATTTGACAAGTTCTGTGAAAATTTTAAGCTGACTGGCGTATGACAAAATTACTGCAGTCACAGACTGTGTGGATTATTTTTATAGTTTTTGGCCACAAGAGAAAAGTTTTGCCAAGACTTCATCTGCGTCAAAATATTTTCACATACTTTAGAAGTCTTACATACAAAAGTCGTGTGTACTTAACAAAGTCAACAGAGTGGAAGGACATTAATTACATATGTACATAAATAGATACTCTTAAATGTATGTACTTTAGGGTGGTCAAAAAAAAAATGCATATACAAGTTTAAAGTCGGAATTTTGATGCTCTCATCCAACAATAAAAATTTAGTTTTTCTTATTGATATTTTATGTCCAAAAGTAGTTAGTTACAAGTTAGTTGACATCAAATGCAGAGGCAAGCATCCTTGACTATTTCGCGGCCATCGCCATAGAAATATAGTTAGCTTTCCTCGAAGAAAATATGCAGATAATACTAGCGGCCTTTAGTTACTTCCTAATCAAGTTCAAGTTAACTTATAGTTAGATACATTTCCCACAGGGAAGCATCGAAATTTATGACCGAGCAACGAATGTCCAGATTCCATATATAATAACCACAAAACCACGCGTTGCAAATCATTCTGTCATGCGCTAATACACTGCTATTCTGAGGCACTAGCATTATATGCGCTAATAAGCATATCTGCCCGTGACACTGCCATTGTTATTGGTAATCTAACTGACGCTTAACCCCACTGGTAGCGGT
The DNA here is from genome assembly GCF_013731165.1 of Rhagoletis pomonella. Lineage (NCBI taxonomy): Eukaryota > Metazoa > Arthropoda > Insecta > Diptera > Tephritidae > Rhagoletis > Rhagoletis pomonella. The sequence goes on from NW_023458555.1 coordinate 5,248,900, forward strand.
GCGTTACCATGGAAACCTGTGTCATAGATGATTTGCTGATAATATTCATCCGCATTCCAGTATCGTTAGTATCCTGTCGGGCACACTTGTTGTTGCCAAGCATCGACCGTATGTCGTTTATATTCAGTTGCCTACACAGCGCATATGCCCAACCAACTAGCAAAATAGTTGAAAAAGCGAATCCTATTTATGTACATACATATATACACACTTACGATAATATGCAGGATAGTGAGAGTAGATAAAAAATAATTGAGCTGACATGGTTCTATAGCGCATACTATATACGCGCAGTTATAGCCTAATGGCTGGCGAATAACAACACCCACAGCTATGAAATAGCGCCGTAAAAACATCACTAACGCCACGTATACATATGTACCTAAGTATATGTATGGGTGTATTGGTGGGAGGCAATAACAAAAACATTCCATTTCACTTGAATGGATCGCCGTCAATGACGCCGGAGGACACATAATGATATCTAGTGACCCATTCGGTGGACATTCAATTGGTGGCAAACAACGCACGGAGGCGCGCACGCCACTGCGTCCGACTAAACCAACTCACATCAATTCGAGTTTTAGTATTTAACCATTACGTTGGCTGTTGCTGTATCTGCAGTTTGCTTCAGGTTTTTCTTCCATCCAACTGCAAAAAATATTCGTTGCCAGATTTTAAGGCTCATAGCAAAGAAGCCATTGTCTAAATTTTGATCGAGTTTTTTATGTGTCCAATGCAGTTATTAAGCCTCGCCCGTTCCATCATCCACCCTTTCGTACTACCAAACCACCTTTGAAAAACTCACTCACACAAACGCACAACCGTGAGCCTTTCATGCAACCACATTCAACCATCCATGTACCCAACACAGCATCCTTCCACTCTTCCATCCGACGCATTAGCGTAACGCGTGTCTGCCCAGTAGGGAATTTACCGCCAATCAGCGCGTTTGTGTTTTTGCGGTCGCTGTCCGCCCGCACTTCAAAAAAAAAAAAAACTTATCCATGTCCGCAAAAAGTTCTTAAATAAATCAATCCCACCTCTCTTCTTCAGCGCGCCTGCATTTAGAGCAGAGGTTGGTTGGCCTTTGCTTTTAGCCGGCGTTTCGTCTTTTTTTCCTCTGCCGCTTTCAGCTTGTCAGGAGTTTTTGACATTTACTCGAACTTAGTGCCCTCTACGAACAAAATCTTTTATTTTTTACATTAGCTGCTTTTACATTCGTTTTTCTTTTGCATATTTGCTGCCAAATCCATTAGCTCTATTCTCTTGCGACCGCTTTGCGATTGTGCTTTTGTGGTGGTCACAGTGCGTTTGCGAATGTTGGAAATGGTGGATGGTGGTAAATTGATTTAAGTTGTCGCCCTGGGCAAGCCAAATTTGAATGCCACCTGGGTCAGTTGGGTTTTTGATTGGGTATTTGCATCGTCTATTGTCATGAATTATTGAGTTTTAATTCTATCAAAAACCAAGAAGGCAAACATCTATGGCCGGCACTATTGGCAGCTGTTACAAAGTAGTATTTCTACTGGTTATTTACTTTGCGGTGTCGTTTGATTGCTGTTGAAAGCTGAATGATTTTGCACAAATGGGTTATTTTTACACACACTTTCCAACCAGCCTTGGGAAAGCTTAAATATGTAATTGCCAAATGACCTCATTGATGAAGGATAACGATGATCTTTGCAAATATTCTGCAAATAAAAGGATTATAAAAGAAAAATAAAAGCTTTTCACAAGAAATTCATTAGGAATTTAGAATGCATTTACGAATTCGAGAACGCGTGTAGTATGTCCGTTAGATTGGAAAGAAATTATGTATATTGGCGAATTTGTGTTTTTATGTTCGCAAATATTTCCATTTCTCTACTTTTCGTCTGCATTTTTTGATTGAATTTAAAACCTATGCATAACAAGTGATTTGCTGATGAGTTGCATGAATATTTTTGTTACCAACAAAAACTGATGAAAAATAAAGTTCAATTAAGCTTTGACTGCAAATGCTGTTCAGCAACAACAAAGCTCATTCCGACTAAGAGGAGATTACAGCGCACAATGCTGTTAACAAAAAACCACGTATTTTTTCGGTCTTACAACATAACCAGAGGATACCCGTACTTGTTGGTGTTTGCTGATTCTTATGACAGGCTACGAATAAGACTTGACAAGGGATTACGGAAATTCATTGCAGAAACCTCTGCCCTTGCCGTATTTACGCATCTGAAATGTACATTCCGCATGGAAGGGCGACGCACGTCTTAGCTACTTAATAAATACACGTACAGATTTAAAAGCTGATTTCCTTCTAAATTTTAGGGTATCTATGTACAAAAATAATAAAATTGTAACAGGCCGATGTCTGCACATTATAGATATTGAAGAACAATTAATAAGGGCGGTCTTTATTAGCAATCTACAATTTTTTAGAACTTTTGTCTGTCTGTCTGTATGTTTGTACGCGCATAACTTGAAAACTAATTCATGAAATTGAATGAAGCTTTCACCGATGTATTGCTATAGGTCTAGCTTAAAATATAGAAAGAAAAAAAGTTAGAGAGTTGCCAGCTGCTTGAAAATTGCACTTTAAATAAATTGATTAGATGAAGAAAATACTGCAATTGGCTGTAAAAAGAAAGAAGTTTATGAAGGCTTACAGCCAAAAATATTTTTGTAGAGGTTGCTACATGTTTGAAAATTTTATTTTAATTTAATTGATAAGATAAATTAAATATTGCAATATGGGTATCAAACTGAAGAGGTTTGGCAAACTTTACTGGGGACAATATTTAAAAAAAAAAATGATTGGATTTGTGTAATTATATATAAAAACCACATTTTTAGCTGCATTTTAACATGCCACAAAAATAAAAAAATTGAGAACATCAGCGTTTTTATAAAAAACCGACCAGCGCGACCTCATAAAACTTATTTTTTTTAATAAAAAAATACGTGTCCCTTTTTTTTATCACAAATAACAATAATCTGATGTTGCGTTTTGAATTTTCAAAAAGAGTGTTTTTATGAACCACTCTAATGTATATTCTTGAGCAGTAAATTTTAATATTTTTAAACGGTTAGAAATTTTTGAAAATTCAAAAATTTAAATTTATGTAACAAAGAGCTAAAAATATTATTTTCTATAAAAACATGGGTATGTCAAATACATATACCGCCCGAAATGCCAACAAACAATTAAACTATCTTTCAAGCAACATGCCGCAAATTTTGAATACACTCATGAATATGACTGCACATTAGACCGTACCAACTTGCGAGCAACAAACAAAAAAGTTCGCTTCTGGGTCTAATACGTTGTTTACATGAGGCGATTTTGCAGGAAATTTTTAATGCTATTAGTTGAATCCAAAACTGGCTGCCCACCAACTTCGTTGGAAGCGATTAGTTGAAAGGCCGTTCACGCCAGACGATTGCTTTCAACTAAAAGTTGCTATAAAATCGCCACATGTAAACACCCTGTAAAGTATTTTTGCAAGGCAGTTCCGAAAGCCGAATCAAAATACTTCCATTGCAAAAGTTTAATTATTTTCGGAGAGCTTTAATTTACCTACATTAGGGTGGTACGCTAGGGTGATAAGAACTGAGATCGGTTGGGTAAGTACTAGAGCGGGTCAATGAACATTGGGACAAAATATTTAAAAAGGCGTCTCTACGTTCGGCAAAAAAAAATCATTTCCGAAAATGTCTTGCAGAAATACTTTAGATTCGAAGGTGTACGGCGAACTTTTTTTTCTGGGTCAGTCTACTGCACATTTTTGCTCACACATACTATCCGACGTTCTCACATAGCTATACACTTACATGCTCGTACATTGAAAAGTACAAAGGAATTATCTTAATTGCAGTTTTAATTACTTTAGTGTTGTATTCGAATTAAATTCTACAAACAAGCTTGGCAACTTTCCCAAACTTCGCAAACCAGTGCGTCCGTTCGGCTTGCATTTCTATACACGTGCATACATATGTACATACATGCAGCTCTACAAGCCATTATTAGCTTGGCAGTGAATGAGTGAGTGCTCAGCCTGCGTGAAATGGAGAATGCAAAAGAGGATAAAGACATGAAAATAAATGTGTCACAGAGTATGTGTCAGCTCGAGAGTTTCGGCATACATACATACATACATACATATGTGCAGATGCTCTTGTAGCCGATGCGTGTAGTACGCACATATCTACATGCATATGAATGAATGTAGAATACCTGCAGAAATTCGGACTCAGCCTTTATTTGGCCTTAGATAGTCCCTATTGTTACCCGTACTAGTCTCTCAATGGACAGAAAGTATTCAACGCCGGTCGCGATGTTGGTAACAGAGGAAGAGGAAGACTTGCTCTGCGTTGGAAAGACCAGGCTTTGGCTTCGCTTGGCATATCCAATTGGCGTCAGTTGGCACAGAGGAGGAGCGACTGGTTTGCTTTGTCGAACTCGGCCAAATTCGCTGAGGCGGTTACAGCGCCAATAAAGAAGAAAAAGGAAGGGAGTCCTATTGTGGCTAATTATTCTCTTTTATCTGGTTGTGGACTCCCCGATATAAGTAAGTGAATATGTATACTGAAATATATAATAGTAAAATTTGATGAGAGCTTAATTTTTCGTTAATCCAATTCTAACCTCCAAATTTTACTCGGTTAAGTACTGGTTCTTTTCGGAAAATTTGCCGCCTTGTTACTGCAAGGGTCGTACATGGTTTAGCGTTGTAGTCATTTGTACCCATCTGTGACGAGGATGAGTTACAGTTATTAGTTCTACTACAACAACCATAAATCCAACAATGCGTTTGCGTAGGCGGGCGATAGTTAATTTCGTTGCCATGTACGTAAATATGTACATACTCATCAAACAATCGTGCATGTGAATGAGTACAATACATATTTACACTCGCATATATACATACATCTACATATGTACAACGAATGTACGGCAGGCATGCATGTCTCTTCATTTTATCACACTGTCTGGCTGTCAATCAAGTGCAGATAAGCCAATGTAGCAACAGCAAAAATATTTTATTATAAAAACACAATTTAAATTCTGCAAAAACAAAGGGAACAAGTAAAAACACTTTTACATTTGTAACAAATTTTCCATGAAGTGGAGTTATAAACTTATGTGCATTAGGGTGGCCCAAAAATGCATGTGAACAAGTAAAGTCGGAGTTTCAATGCCGCAACCACCTAAAATTGTTCTATACCCTTTTATGGGACCACTTGTGAGGTAACACCTTTTTCTTTTAAAAAAGAATTATAGTAATCGGTTGACGTGGTCCAAAGTTATGCGGTAACATACAGAAAAAAAAACTATCCGACGAATTGATAACCTTCCTCTTTTTATGAAGTCGGTTGAAAAGTAAATGAAATTCATTCAAAAATTTTTTTTTTTTACCTACCATCGAACATTAATCTTCGCATGAAATTTGCATGCACGTACTTCTGTCACGTAAAACTGTTAGCTCAATTTAGCTTTTCCTATAACAGCATATAAAATAAATATTTTATTAATGCCCCATCAAGTTTATCTTGATTGATTTAATTGACAGGATAATAGCATGACACACATGAAACCACCTTGTGTGTACAGATATGCAAACAAACGCATCATTATACATATACACACACATACCTACATATGTATCTATGTATATGTCCATGGGTGCATCCATGTCAACATGCCGACATGAAAAGCGTTCAAGTACTTCAAGCATAGAAGAAAGATCGTGTGGTCGTTTTGAAGTGTACGAGAGATGGTCTTGCTGCCAAGGCACGTTCGCGTCCGCGTAAATTGGCCCATATGGCTGCGATAAATTACCGCTATTAAAGTGCTGTCATTCGTACATGAGATTGGTATGTGGATATATGTAGTATAGGAGTTTGTGTGCATTGTCGCAGCGCGTGTCGCGGCCTTGAATTTAGTTTCGTATATCTCCAAAATAAAAAGCTCTCAAAAAACACCTGCCAAGCACAAGTGGATGTTTTCGAAGTAGCGATAGTGAATGTCTTGAAGAAAATGTAATGATAAGCATGATGGTGGCAAAATTGAGAAGCTCAGAAGCGATGAAGGCGGAAGTCGAAAGGAATAGAAATATTTATGCATATGTTTCCATTGTTTCTGGTTCGGCAAAGCATATGGGCAATTCCAAAAAATAATTAGACAAAAACGAAAAAAAAAAATGCATGCATGCTCTGAATAAGCTTAGTTTTAAGCACTATATATTTCATTACAATACCGCAATATTCATTTCAAAATGTGTTTTTTTTTCAGCTGCAAAAAGAGTGACGTCCGCAACGTAACACACGATTTGTTTGCTTTTGCGATTCATTTGGTTAACTTCATTATTTTTTCTTCAAAGAATTTTTATAGATTGTGATCTCCATAGATGACAACTTGCTGAAATTTGTTGACTTTGATGGTCATATCAAAATCATAGTTTAGCTTATCGATTTAATTGATTTTAACAAGTAGGAACCCTATTCAAAAGTATTTTCGAAATAAATCGTTTCTTTCATTTGAAATCGACAATGTTGTAATATTTTGCTTAACTTATTAATTATCGCCACTCTCTTCAAAATATATCCTATATGCTAACCAAGGTTATAGACTATTCGGAATATGTCCACAGAAAGAAACATACTCACTCACCAATGATCACATTGGTAATTGTTTAGGCCTCCACTCTAAACCAAAACTGTGCAACGGCTGCTCCACCCTAATGTATATCTAATTACAGCTACAAGCATACGCACATGCACATGTACATACATATATGTATGGCCGTTTAGTATGTAGGTATTTTCCGCTAAATTGACTTTCGTTAAGATTCCCCTCCAATCAATTTTACTGTTTGCAGATTGAACTTAGCTTTGCTAAAAAAATAATGGTCGCTTCTTGTTTGAATAAAACTTTTTTAATTTATAATTTGATGGCACTTCAAAGTATGCTCGGCCTAGTCCGATGCATCATCCAGACAATGCTGACGTACAAACATACAGAGGCGGTAACGGATGGTTATCATCAGGGCTGCCAAATATGCTATGAAGTGCCGTATTGAGGATAAAAAAGTGCCAAACCAAAAAAGGTGCCATTCTTAATTTTTCCCATTTAGCATTTAAATTAGAAACACATTCCTAAGATAAAATTTCAATGCCAAAGTAAAATAAACCAGAAAATTTTAGTTAAGAAAAACAAGTACACGTAAAGGATTTCACAAAAATGTTTTGAAATACAACCATTTTGGCTCTTTGAAAAATTAAGTGCCATTTGAGGTTAAATTGGGGCCAAAAATGGCACGGTTTGAGCCAAGTTGGCAGCCCTGGTTACCATTATCAATGGTAGACACTACTCTTTGGCCCCATAAATGTATATTTTTTTTATATATGAAGTAGTAGAATAAAACGCTGGAAAGTATATACATACATATCATTCCAAAAGTCCAAAATCATAGTGAAAAAATATACATTTCCTACTTCCGGTCAGTAAAATGTTTTGCGAAAGTTTTTAATCAAAATTATAACTCAAATACCAGTAAGAAACAAAAACAAAAGTACCACAGCCGCCCAAAAGCTACACAGTAGCACACCTAACTTCCGTTGCTAATGGCGGAAGCTCAGCTCCGGCACAACAGCAAAGTGGCTAAAATAATAATGATAAATTGGGTGTACGAGCGTATAAACAAATATATATGTATGTTTATGACGGGTGCTGTGGAGCCAACAGGTAATTGCGCAGCAAGTAAAATAATAAAAAAACAAAATTAGACAATTTTTGCCAACGATTTGGAGTGAAGCGACAACAGAGAAAAAGTTTGTTTTAATAGCTGTGTAAGTACATATGTTTGGATGTTTGTATGTATACTCAAGAACATATTGCAGCTATAGTGGAATGTGAAAGCAGATACCTGCCCAGTAGGAAAAGTGGTACTGCATTAAATCCGTTATAAATAGTGTAATGTATTTCTTATGAGTTCTCGATTCTATTACTGTTAACTATGTAATCAGCATTCTAATCTATCCAAAAAGTCCCAAAAAAAAAATACAAAATTTAATGCCCCATTTTTCCTAGGACATCGGCCGTGGGGAAAAAATTGCATTTTTGGATGTGAAAAGGGCTGTTTACTAATTACTTTTTCAATTACTATAGATTACATTTTCCCATTGGGTGTTTTTGAATTCTTTGTATGTATGTATGTATGTGAGACAAACGCAGTGAACCAACTTCTGCTAATGCCACTTAATTTGGGTGGGTGGGTTAAAGTGGCGAGTGTTTTACGATTCCAATTAGCCACGTGTTGCGGTGGCTCGTTATCTCAACTAGCATTTCTGCACTTTATTTAAACAGGAAAGTCAAATAACACTTCCCACTAACATAATACTCATATAGGTACATACATACATATGCATACGGATATGATTTATGAGTTTGTAGAGAAAACGAAAAGGTAAAAACTTGAAAAACGAGATTGAGCACATGAATATTTAAGTTTGCATTGCACCACTTTTTCGTTATAGTATATTACGAATAATTCATTAAAATTTCATTATTTTGTGTATATTCCACTTTCATTAAATTTTAATCTTGCGGTCAAACATACTCTCTTTTCTCTCTAGTCTTTTGTTACGGTAAGATTAAATGTACATATTAGAGATAAGCGCGGTATATCGGGATCCGCGGGGTCCACGGTGTTGATATCAAAATGGCCGGGATGGGCGGTATCGAACAGTAAAGCAAAACAGCACAACCGGAAGAGGCGAGAAATTTCAGTATGACGGAAAGTAGAATATTCGAGAAAAATGACACAGAAGATGGCACAACGCCGAAACCGATTTGTCTCCAAACCAAATTTGACAAAGGTTGATGGAAATTCGTACAATTCTGAAAACCGCAGGGATGGGCATGTCGGGATGGGTGAGATCAGGATTGAATATTTAGTACCGCGCTCATCTCTATATGTACTCATATGTACATTAGACTGCATCACTCCCCAGAAGAAATAATTTCCAGTAGCACACGATTGCTCTGAAAATCTCAGTCCCACCTCTAGCAATTTTTGGCCGAAGAAAGGACGCCAAATGCATGCTATTCCCTACTAATCTGTATAAAAAGTTTGTTGCCGACCTTGAAATTTCATGCATCCGCCTTTAAAAATTTAAATCAAATTGGCTGCGGCGCTGAAAACTTCGACTGGAACTAGAGTAGCTGGAATTCTTCTTGGGGCACAGCTCAATCAAAGTCTGTGCGTTGGCAAGCGAAATTTTCACAGGTCAAGAAGTCAATACATCCGTAAAGGAGGCATTAAAGCTGGTGCAATTTTTACTCTTTGCTTCGGCTAGGGTGGTAATGAAAATACGTGAGATCAGATCAAAACTACGCTTTCCTTCCATTTAACGATATTTTTAGAAAATTAAAAAAAAACTGCAATATTTAACAATTTACTGGAGCCAAATTGCTAAAAAAAAAATAGCTTTTAATCAATTTTGGATCAGCGTGCGTCGTCAAACCCCACTTATGATGAAATAGTTGTATCTCAGCGATTTCGCCAAAACCTAGAACGCGCTGTGAGCACCAATCAAAAATTCTTTGCACAATCGGACGATAACCACGCTCACCTCCCATATAACGGTATTTTCAAAAGATGCTATTTTAAATAAATAAATAGGATTTTATTATTTAATAGGGCGTAACGGTGTATATGTAAGTAAGGAAATCGGTTGAATAATGAAGAAATTAAGGGTATTCCAAAATGTTTACATGAAAATTGAAGTCGGTTGTGTTGTGTTTTGCTTTATAGCCGGCATACAAGGTGCATATAACCAGTGTTGCCGCGGTCGAAAAATAAAATTTACCAAAATCGGTCAAAAAATTTACCGAATCCCGTAAAAATTAAGCAACTTATTTATTTAATTTGAGATTTTCCTACCGAGCGTGGTAAATTGGTTATAGAATAAAAAGTAAGTTATTTGTGTACGTGTTGGCTCGCCTCCGATTACCCACAGTTGAATCATTCAGAGTCATGTTGGTGTAACTAACACATATTTATTTTCACCAACACATCCAAAAATGTACTTGTATGTAGGGATGGCAAACCCAACAAAATAATCGATTAATTAATCATATGATTAGTCACAAGCCAAAAAAAAATTAATTTCAATTAATTGCAATTATTGAGAAATAATCGATTAATCGAAGTTTTAAAGGTACTTTTTTGCAGTGAGTTTTCACAAAAAAAAAATTCCATAAAATATTTCTAATTCTCTTGTTAATTAGCCTAAAATAAAATAAAGCGAGTATTTTTAGCACCAATAATTATTTATTATTTAACCATTTTTGCAATCACAAAAGTTTTGATAAGCGTTTCGAATTTAAGCGTTTCTCAGTGGCTGTAGCTGCAGTTTTGGAAAAGAGGTGCTCAGCAGGCACCAACTAAATTGCAGTTTTTTTTCGAATTTCCGTAAAGTTTTGGGTAAACAGTTTCCTCAAGGTTACCAACTTGCCTACCTACGGCTTATTTACAACCAACTTCTAGCATTTGACCAACTGGTTCGCCGATAAATCAATGCGTGTGTAGGGCTTTTAATGTTGCCACATTTAGTTGTGTAGCATTTACAATGAGAGCTTATATGCACAACTTTTTACACCATTTTATGCTCTGAACTTGAGATATTCTTGCGGCTGTTTGAAATTTTAGACTACTACAGAATTCATATTTCTTGAAAATATGTTTACGAATATTTTACAATTAATCGATTAATAATCGATAAATGAAACACAAAGCTACGTTACAATTAAATCGTAAATTGGACAAAAATAATCGTTTAATTTAATCAAATGATTAATCGCTGTCACCCCTATTTGTATGAAATAATAGTGATAAATATGTTTGGTTTACCCTTTTTGATTTTGATTTGTTTTTTTTTGCCTACTACAGTGGTTCCTCTGTGCTTCAGTACTTCTTTTGTGTCGCCTAAGTAGAATTTTGACTCGAACAGAGCCAAACAGTTTTATTGAAGATCGTATGGTGTTTGACGGCCTTGCTCCTCCCAAATCTGAAGGACAGTCAAAAAATGATTATGAAATTAATGTGGCCTGAGTTCCGGAAATATCGCCAGCTTCGACAGAAATCGTTTGTTGCAAAGTCCATTCCTCTTGTTTCCTACTAATCAATGACTAATGACTAAGTAATGATTCCAATATAGTAGCAGACCTAAAAGAGAAATTCCTTGGAATGGACTCCGTTAATTTGTGGTCGGCTCTAATTTAATTTTGCCAAATTTAAATACTAGGACGGAAAATTGATCAGTCGAAAAGTTAAGCAATTTTTTGATATCATCATGAAAGTGAATCGAATTAGGCGATTCGTAAAATGGATAAAGTTGGAAAACACGAAATTTCAAAATATCTTCGATCCAAAAATCCGTAATTTTTCGATAATTTTTTGAGACTTTCGAGCATTTCGATGCTTTTTCAACAAAGTAGAATACACCTATTGCTCTTTATGTAAAAATAATTATTTTTCGGAATGTTTTTTTTTTTTCAAATTCAAGCGATTTTATTGAAATTGAATTGCTGAATACTGCAATGCTTTGGAAATGTGAAAAATAATTCATACCAATTCAGGTTTCTTAAAAGATTCCAAACATTTTTTTTTTATTAAATCTGCTTTCTATTCGCCTTGAGCAACGACACCAGCTTATTTAGCGAGTCATATTTGTTTTTGTAAATATAAGCAAACTAGCTGAATGCGAAGAAAACGAAAAGCGTTCAGGCAGAAGAATTGGACATGTTGAAGGAAAATAGTAAATTGCAATGTAAACAGCGTAAAATCAACAGCAGCATAAAGCGACACACCAGAGATGGAAGTAAACAGAGTAGCAAAGATGAAAAAAAAGCAAAAATAAAAAGTGGAAAAAAGAAAATAAATAAAACAATTTCAAACGCGTTTACATCAATAAGCCAAAATCAGCACACTTGTGTGCACTCAGTGGCGAGGAGCTGCTAGGCACGTTCAGCACGCGCCTTGTAGGCCATTGTTGAGTGTCGCATCCAGCCTAACAGGCATCACAAAGACAAGAAAATCAAACAATAAATACGCGACTACAATACGAAATTTCCTGATGATGTCACGCGCCACCGCACCAGCCTCACTCAACAGCATTCCTAGAAGCTCTCATCTTTTTTCGCTCCAGCGATTTCAGCGCTTGTTTGGTTAGCTAATGGATCTGTTTTTCCAATGCGAAATCGTTTTAAGAAGCGAAATAATCGCATACCTCAAAGTGACCTGCGATGAAAAATTATAGCAAATTGAGAGGGAAAATTTAAAAAAATCGCGGTTAATATCTACTATCAGCAGAGTTGGGGTGGCGCAAAAAAACAAACAAGCACGTCGACAATTAAATCCACGTAATTTCGCTGAAAAAAGCTGTGCAAAAGCGAAAAGATTGCTGATGCTTTTAAAATTTATTTATGTAGAATAAAGGCAGCGCCCGCTTTAGAAGCACATGACCCTTCCAACTCCTTAATGGCACTCACCACTCACCACTCAATCAACTAAACTACGAACGCAACATAAACAAATTTAGCCGCAATATCAACACAAACTCAAACAAATCTTACTTGAAATGCTGCGGTCGGTGACGCCTTGAGCGTTGTCGGTTGCTGCCACCACAATTTTCTTCACTTCACTTTCACTGCTATTTCGGCGACCACCCCCGTTCCTACGACACAGTTCCTTCACTCTCTGGTCTACTTTTGGCGCCAAAGGCTGAGAAATCGTTTGCGATTTTTTGTGTTTTTTTTTTTTGCGGTGATATGGCAAGTAAACGAATCGCGCGTTCTCACGTCACGCCACGCCACGCACACACACAGCACACGGTCCTACGGTGCGTATGAGTGATGCACTAACCGCTGTCCTTTATTGTATTTACGTTCATACACCCACCGCTAAAAGTTTATGGTGCAAAATAAGACAAAAAAAAAAAAATGCGCGCTTATCCCTTGCTTGTTACGATTTATTAGGCCACCGAAAAACACAAATCTGATTTTAGCATAAAATTCAATTTAACTATGTAGAGCGTTTGCTAGCGAGAAATCACAAATTAGAAAATTTACAGCGCATTAAACAAACACGTCCGGTGCGTTCAAGTTGCTGCATTCGACTGATATGTTACTAATCTACAACGCGAACAGCAGGATGCTGCCAAGCAAACGAAGTCACAGCCGAAGCGGCAACCTGATGCCGCCTAAGTCCTCTTTCAGACACGTCAAGTCTTTAAAGCAATTTTTTCGCATTCTCTTTCTCTTTCTGTTTGTTTTCTATTTGCTTTCACACGCGTCAACTTTATTTGAATTTAAGTCCTTGATTCTTTAGATGGGAAGCAACGAAAAGATCAAAAGAGAAGAAAACTTGAAACGAATTGACGGTACGGAGGTATCTGTACTCTTCCCCTCTCTTCTTACCTCCTTCGCCTACGAACGAGCAGACTTGAAAGCAAGACTTGACGCGTCTGAAAGGGGCTTAAATGCCAAAAGTAATTGCGTTTTATGAATGAAAAGCTCAACTTTAGTTTACCAACAAATGCCTGCGACTGTGTTCGTTGCAAGCTTTTACTACGAAAAGCTTCCTCCGAAACTCTACTCCTTCCCAGGACGAAACTGTTGGCGGAAAAATATATGTGTTGTATGTGCATGGCACGGCTGCTGGGGTTAGCGACACTTGAATTGGCAGTATATTTATGTACATACATACATAGGTATGTATGTATTAATGTGAGTTTGAATTTAATGATGACCACAATAAAGCATAAAGGAACTTGCATAATTTAATTCGGTCATAAATCTAATTATGACCAAAAATTGGCGCCTTATTTTTCTCTCAACTGTTTAGCGGTCAGCGGGAGGTCGCGTTGCCTGTTATTTGCTTGGCTTGTTTATTCGGCAGCCAACACGACTAAATACAAACAATAAGGTTACGAGAATGTTGTCAGTGGGATTAACGCTGTACCCGCTCTGCATCGCTTGGAGGAAATTAACAAATCTCGTACCACCCTCCAAACAACGGAAATAATAATTTTACTGGTTGGAATCTAGAAGCTTCTACCCTTTACGCGAAACATTCTTAACCCTTCTGCAGTGTTTGGAATTTACCCCTTCCTGTAATGTTTTTGGGCCATCTTGACCCAATGATAGAAATAAGTCAATTAAAAGAAAAAAAACGATATTCAATTTGTCTTCAGTTAATATTTTATATATGACATGCTTACCGGTTCAAAGTTGCCCTTAAATACTAAATAATAATTTGGGACAAAATAACCCAGAAACACTGTGGGTGTATGGAAAAACTATGTCGCCTTAAAAAAATAAAATTAAAGAAAATACTCTTTTATTTTTTGCAGAACAATAGCTGATTTTGCTTTTAACGAATTGACAAAGCCGCAGCTTATTTAAAATTACCTAACTCAGTAATTACGGAATTTTTGAATGAAAATTTTGTAATTTTGACCCAACCATTGCAGAAGGGTTTTGTTTTTATTGGAATTGGCGTCGGGGCTCGAAACATACACATTAGTCTGTGGCATCAGGCCACAGCACAAGGGAATATTCCAATCTGCTTCGTTATCTAAAGATTAAAAAACCAGATACTGTTTTAGGGAAAGTCTGAAAGAGTGGTTCTACTACTCAAGCCGGGAGTACCAACCAATATAGGGGTCTGATTGCTCGATAACTCTCCTTGTCCGAAGGATCAGCATGATGTCCATGAAGTGAACATCACCGCCATAAGCATCCTGATGATTCGTGGCCTTAGCCGCAAACTCACCTGTGAGTGAAGCGTTCAAGCCCTCAATGGTTTTCGACGCAGTGCGTCCATGCGACTAGAAAACTTAGAGGCCTCTTCTCTCCATCAGAGACTGAAACGGTGGATGGAAAATTATCTGAGTCTATTACCACAACACAGTAGATATTCCAGACAGATAGGGGAGGATATGTTCTGATGTCGCCAGAGCACTATTTTCATAGTGAAACGCTGATACTGTCAGTAAAAGAAGACAACATTATGCTTAGCAATAAGTTCGTGGTCGGCTCCGCATAGTTTTGAACCGGCCGGCCAATTGCCTTGTATGTTACCAGCAACGTTTCATATTCAGGGTTTAATCGGCAATGCTTCCGCCAATTAAATCCTGAATTAAATTCATTTCAAGAACAAATGCTTTTATAAACTTTTATAATAACAAAAAAAAAAACATAATGATTCTTTTGGCCTATACTAGCCCCGGCATCGGCATCGGTCGGAGACTAGTTATCGGGCGATAAGACTCTTTTTTGTTGGCTGGTTTCCCCGCTTTGAGCAGTAGGACAACTCTCCCCTTCTTTTAGATGTCTGAAATGGCAAGAGTGGCCATTGACAGGTTGAGGACCATGGCTAAATGGTCTACTTCCGCAGGAACCAGATTTTTCAGCTTCAACATGCATATTCCACTGTTGTTGTTGTTGTAGCGGCACTACTAAGCCCCGCCTATTTCGGTTCACCCTTCAATCATGGTCGTCCAGATCAACTAAAGCGAGGCCCAGCAAACGAGCTATTTCAGTAGGCGATACCATTCAATCAAGCATATTCCGTCGGATCCCATGGCTTTGGAGGCTTTCGCCTTCTCGATGGCTACCTGAACTTCACCGCAAGTGAAAGCAAGAGGCGCACTTGTTGTTGGCAGTTTGTGCATCCTTCTGGTCACTCTACGTTTGGCTTTATCCGCCGGAGGATGCAGCGTAAATTGTCGGCTAAAATACCACGCGAATCACTCCGGATCCGACGGAAAGAGACGTCTACCAACTACCGTTTGTAATATATGCTAACTTGACGTTTCTACTCAAGATAACTAATCCCATCAATGAACATTGGGTCGCATATTAAAGCCTACTAATAAAGGAAGAAGGGATGGGAAGGGGTTCGTATAGACGGTCAAAGTCACACAATCACATCCAGTACAACTTAAATAAGATGTGCAGAATGCCACAAAAAGTGCAGTAAATTTGATGTGATTTTTTTGGGCGGTCATTTTGGCAACAACTATGAAACAAGTGGAGGAAATTCTTGAAGCATATGGTTTCTGCAGTATTTTAGATTACTGATGTAAGTTAACTGAATACGAAAAAAAATTAAACAAAAAAAAAAATAAAAAATTGGGGATTATATGGGTTGAAAATAATCTATTTTTGAATTGTGAATGTCTTTTAGTGAATGCGCGATAAGAAGTTTGTGCATATGTAATTATCGCAAATCAGAACCAGTCACAACTTAACATTTTTCGAAATTCTTTATCGCCATCTTCTTTAACTGGAAATATACTATTAAGAATGTTTTCGTTTTGCTTACGTCGCTTGCACAGCATCAACAGTTTTTTGCCTCTCCCGAACACTTGGTGTTTTTTGAGTTGTGACTGTTTTTGATTTGAAGTGCGATATGTACTTTCAGTCTTTGCATAGCGAACATGATTATGCATTTTTCGTTATCGTAAAATAAGTTCAATATTAAAACGCAAAATACAATTATTTATGTAGACATATCGTGTTTAAAGTATACAACTGCGTATCGTCGGTCTGCAAAACCTCGTAACTGATTTTTGCGCCAAAAAAAGATATTTGCTCATCGGAAGCTCTTGGCATCAACCCCTTATCCATTTATACTTAAATATCGATACTTAGATATAAGAACAGATAATTAGGGATAAAAGAGTGAACCGTTTTCAAATAGGACTAGCTTAACTCTCTCCTACAAAATCTTGACAACCTCACGTACGTGGCTTTGCATTTTCTTGATACGCGGTTTTGTCCTTTAAACGACGGTATGTATACGTGTAATCCAATAACCTTTGTTGATATCCTAATTTAATTATCAAAGGAATATTTTTATAAACAAAAGGTTTTTTTAATCCGTATCTATAAAAATTATGTGGTATGAACATATGTATGTATATAAAAATTTAAAAAACTTTTTATTCAAACATTCTACATATAAACAATTTTGCCTTAATCGCATATCGTAGATATTTAAATAAATCCTTTATTTAAAGCCATGTAATAAGTAGAATGTACTACGTGAAAATATACATATGTATTCCTTAGCAGGCTACTTCCGTCTAAGCTTTTAAGAATCTGGCGTGATGATCAAAATGCTCTCCAATGAACGTGGCAATGAAAAAGTAGCTGTGGTCGTAACCCTCGCGTTGCTTATAAACTAATTGCAAGTGTCTATTTTCAGCACCGGCATTCAAAAGATTCTCTGGCAGCAATTGCTTCTCTTTATAAAAATTATCCTCTGAACCTTGATCTACTAGAATTTCTAATGGTGTACCAGCATATACTGTTGCTAATTCGGTGGCATCCCACGCCTTCCATGACTCCTCATTGGCACCTAAATAGCCAGAGAATGCTTTCTTACCCCACGGGCATTGAACGGGGTTCGAGATGGGCGCGAAAGCAGACACAGATTGATAAATACCAGGATTCTTTAACGCACATATCAATGCACCATGGCCGCCCATGCTGTGGCCAAAAATACCACGTTTATTGGGCAGCACCGGCAAGTTGGTGTTCACTAGTTCCACTAATTCTTGTGTCACGTATGTGTACATCTTGTAATTTTTAGACCACGGCGCCTCAGTTGCGTCGACATAGAAACCAGCACCACTGCCAAAATCCCAATGATCATCCTCACCAGGAACATTTAATCCACGGGGAGATGTGTCAGGATTGACAACTACAATGCCATGTTTCGATGCATGTTGCTGAAAGCCAGACTTTTGTATAAAGTTGTCTTGGGTGCAAGTAAGACCACTCAAGAAGTATAAGACCGGGCATTCGTCATGATCTTCAACGGCCGTGGGTGGCATGTAGACACCAAACTTCATTTCGCAGCCCAGCACTTCCGAGGCGTGAGAATAAACACGCTGCTCTCCACCGAAACATTTAACACTGGATAGCAATTTCAGAGACATTTTGGACACTGAAAAGTAAACAGAAATGTGGTTAAACGCAAAAATAAAAGTTCCGCAGAGGATTTGCACTGACCTTGTACCTTTAAAAATCTAACTAGATTCATAAATTATCTCAATCGCCGGCTAAATGAACTTTTCGCAAAATGAATCAGATGAAACTTTAACGTGTTGCCAGAAGACATCAAACCTTTTTAGAGATAAGCGATAAGAACGTAAATCCAAAGATCGTAAATATACAAGTTTGGACTTTAAGGGCTAACTATGATATGAATAAGCAAGCGCAAAGAACGCAAATGCCGCTTTTCTTCTGTTTGCTGGCATTTTCCGCATTCGAGGGGAAAATCAAAAATGTGCCGCGGACAGAGTCAAAAGGGAGACGAACTCCTCATCTCAACCTTTCAGATACGGTCAAAATCGTCGCGGCACATTTTCAAAGTAACGAGTTGTCGCTGTTTATACATTTACGTTCTTTACATTTACGTTCTTTGGTTTGATGAAACATTCAAATAAATTGGAATGCAACCCTGCTATGAACGCACTCGCCATAACCGATTCATCTGGCATCATTCATCCAACGTAACAGCTGATTGGCGTGGACAAATTGCGGTGTGTAAACAAATTGTTTTATTTATAATTTCTTAACTATTTTGAAATAAAATAACAATGTCTGAGGATGCCAGTACTTCGAGCTTTGGGTTCAAGAAGCGAAATATTCGAAAGCAAGTTGCGCTACGCAGGAAGCAAAGTAGCAGCTCGGAGTCAGGTTAGTGGCCAACACCATATTCTGACAACCGACGTTGTCAAACGTTTGCTATTTAATTTATAGGCAAAAGCAGTGAAGGTGAAACAACCTCGGCAGTTGTGCGTGGGGAAAACCGTCGCAAGCGCGCCAACCCAAATTTTCAAAGCACTAAGCAATTGAGCTCTAAACGCGAGCGGAAAAACGATGCGTCCTCTGCTAGCGACAGTGAAGAGGATGATAACAAAGTTAGCGTCTCGTACAAGTCCAAGAAGAGTGCTTTGCCAAGCGGACCGCAAGATCAAGGAGCTACATCTATAAATGAAGCTGAGACAGCCCAAGATCGCGACGCGCAAGCATTGCACGAAAAAATGTTAAAAATTAACGAAGAGCTTGAGGGCAAAGCTGATGACAAAGTGTATCGCGGTCTTAATAACTATGCACAATACTACAAAAAAGAGGGCACAGCTCAGGGTAATGCAAGTTCAGGCATGGTGAGAAAGGGTCCTATACGTGCGCCGGCACATTTGCGTGCCACTGTACGATGGGATTACCAACCTGATATTTGTAAAGATTATAAAGAGACAGGCTTTTGCGGTTTTGGCGACAGCTGTAAATTCTTACATGATCGCAGCGATTACAAAGCGGGTTGGCAACTCGAGCTGGATCATGCTGCTCAACAGCGCGGTGAGGCAGAATCGGATGAAGATGATACCAAATATGAAATTCATTCAGATGAGGAAACATTGCCCTTCAGGTGTTTCATTTGTCGCAATAGCTTCGAAAATCCGGTGGTGACCAAGTGAGTTTAGCAAGACTTATTTTCCCATATAGGTACATACGTATAAATAATAATAAATATGCTTTCAGGTGTAAACATTATTTTTGCGAAAAATGTGCTTTAGAAAACTACAAAAAGTCACAGCGATGTTATCTTTGTTCACAACAAACCAATGGCATTTTTAATCCAGCTAAAGAGTTAATAGCTCGCTTGAAAAATGCTCCAGAAGGTGGCCAAGTTTTCTCATCGGACAGTGATTAGCTTGTAAGTTATAATCAGTTATATAAATAATTATGTAGTAATTATTTGTAGATAGCTAAGCGGCCGCTGTGGTGTAGTGGTTAGTAGTGCGCGCTACCTTTCCGCGGGGCCTGGGTTCAAGCCCGATTTCCGACCAAAAATAAAAAACAAACATTTTTTTCTATTAGCGGTCGCCGCTCAGCAGGAAATACCAAACCTCAGAGTGTATTTAAAACTGTAAGTCCCTCCGCTTTGTGTGCCAACATCAAGACGCACGCCAAACGGCCAATGAGTATGTATGAAAACAAAAGACTACTAGCATATTCATACATGATTTTAATTGAATAAAATAATTGCAATTTTTGAGTATTTCTAAGAAAGTTAGTGTTGTTAATGTATGTAATAGTGTAAAACATTCCACATATGCAATTTTGGGATGGTATCAGAATATATTTGAGTTTAATCTATTTTATCTAGGTATATACAAATCTAAAAAAGCGATATCTGGATGAATGAACTTGTTAACTAAAAAAAAAAAATTAAAAGTCATAAAGGGATGTTATAAAAACATATGCACGTAAGTCTCAAATGGTTTTGGGAAATACCGCAGTGGTGTCAGTTGACAGTTTTTATGTTACACCTTTACATTGTAAAACGCACTTTAATATAATAATACTAGCAGACCCGGCGAACTTCGTCCCGCCCAAAATTAATTTTTTGATTTTAAACATTTTGGTCCAACCTTTTCACCAACAGTTCACGTTCATGATTTTCAGTGACGCATTTATCATCTAATATTACGGTTTGGTGGTTATCAGAAAGCATATTTCCATTGCCATCTTTAATAACCTAGCAAAAGTGTATATGCATACAAAGCTACGTAATAGCTTCAGTACGGCACGCCACGCCCCTTTAAAAAATAGCCGCAACTTTCTCTAAAACTATGGGATTGCTTTCATATACATATCTCCATACCATGTTCGAGTACTCTACCATGAAAACTTTCAGAGATATGCAGTGTGAAAAATTCGGTTTGTACGGGAGGTGTCACGCGCCCTGCACGTAGCGGTATGAAATATACTTTACCACTTTATACTTTATACTTTAGTAGGAGTTCGACCACTAACACCGTGACACGAGATTTTTATATATTATAATAGCATTTCAAATTGAAAATTTTAATTCAAATGAGCTTTTTCTAGCTTTCAAGGCAACTGAAATTCATTAATGTCCATGGGGAGTCTTATCGACTGATAACTTTCCTTTCTCCATTCTTGAGGCTTTGTTACTCTCGTACTTTACGAGAAGCCCGTGGATCTCAACCCAAACCCAACCAAATGAGCTTAATATCATAATAATCCGATGAGGTCAATAGGGATGTCAAGCAATCCCTCACCGTTTTTTAACGAACCACCAGAGAGTCAAGAGCCTTTATAGCTGCTTGGCCGTTGGAATAGTTATTCACCACCTTGAAAAGCGTTGCATTAGTCAGCAACCAATCCGAAGCCTGAATTTCAGGTTGGGGGAGAGTTCTTCCACCTACCTTCCCACTAAGCTTCGATCTCTCCATAAATAGTACATTTACAGGACCATGATTCCAGATACTTCCAGTTCTCCCTCTCTGGGATATGGGTGGTGAAAGATCCCTTCGGACCCAAAATCGGTGCGCCATGTATAGGGCATTACACCAGACGAGTAAACCATAAAATAAAATTGGCTTGGTTATAGTTTCATAAAGGCAATAAACTAATTTCGGTAAGAGACCCCAGCGCTTGCCAATAGCCGCTATACAACAATAAAAGGCAACTGTTGCCTTCTTGACTCTTCTACGTTGGGTTTCAAAGAAAGCCGGGTTTGCTAGAGATCACACCGAACCCTCAGTTAAAAGCTCAGTTTTCAAACAAGTTCAGGTAACCCTGCATAACTGCAAACATTATTTCAAGAAGCTTTCCCTTTGTTCACCGTAATACCTCGTCAGCCACTTCCCTCCAGAGTCACCAAAAGGTCATTGACTCAGTAACCCAAAGCGACGGCGAAAGAGCCTTGCTCCTGCGGGGTACCTCTACTCACACATAGCCAGATTGAAGCGCTGCCCCACCCCGGCGCAACAGTTCTGTTGCAAATCGTGCGGTAAATAAACCTTACAAGGTCGGCTGCTACCCCTTGCCTGTTTAGGGAGGTTACAATAGCCTCAGGCAAGACCTTATTCAAAGCTCCCTCGATATCAAGGAAGATACCAACCGTGTATTCCTTATGCGAAAAAGACTTCAATACTATCAACGACCGTGCGTAGGGTCGTTTTATCGGACCTCTCCTTGCAGTAGGCAAGTATAGACGCTCCCTGAGAATCCCATTTCTTAGGTGCAGATAAATAAACCTCTTTAGCGTCTTCAAAAGACACGAGGGAACACTGATCGCCCTGAAGTCCCCGGATGATACATGAGGGACCTTACCCGCTTTGGAAGTAAAGGTAACTCTCACCTCCCTGCAAGACTCCACACAATGACACCTAGCTAGTCAGCTCTTGAAGGTAGGAATTAATCAGCGGCACGACACCTCCGCAGACTTTCGCAGTTGAGCTGGTGTTAAACCGTCCGGACCCGGCGCCTTGAAGGGCTTGAAAGAAACGATTGTCCACAGAAGACTTCTTCAGTCACAATATCCGTTGTTTTTTGCATGATTTTCAGCCTCTAAAAGGATTCGCTATAGATCCGGGTTGCATGTTAAGTGAACATCGAGGAGCATTCGGAGGGAGTCCTCACTGCTCCGCCCCAGGGGAGCAGGATACCCAAGGAGAACTCGCCTAAACCTCGAACATTCCTGGCTACCCTCCACGCTTTCACATAAGAGTCTCCATGAAGTTCGCAACATATAGACGCCAAGCCCAATACAGTGCCCAGTTGGCCCCTGGCTTATTGAAAAGGCCTCGGCTAGAGGTTCTAAGGTCAGTGAGCTCATCTGACCACCAGAACGGGTTGCTCTTTCCTCTGTTATGATTAAGGGGCAAGAGATTTCAATGGCCTTCTTACACGGCAATGTGAACTCACCGATTGATTCGTCACTTAAGCTTTCATTCTTGATTCCACCGCTCGCGTGCGCCACCGGAAGAATGTTCTGCAGGCTGCTGCAGTATACATAAGTCCCAGTTGGTTCCCCATAGATTTCTCCAAAGAGAATTGGATCTACCGATGATCAAAAAAGGAGTATTCGCTGAGAACTCTCCAGTCATAGATACAAGACACTAACCCGAAGATGACAGAGTGTTATCTAACACCTCTTCCTCGATAGCCGTTACAAAAGTAAAGTCATTACTCCCATTACATAAACCTAGATCTTCATTTAGTATAATGTTTATGAGTGACTAACCTCTATTGTTAATGTGATGATCGTATGATGGGAGTTGGCGTCGGACACAATAACGACACAAGTCTTCCTTCGTCTAGCTTCTGCTACAACATTCCTCAGCAATAATGGAGGTGGCTCCACCTCGACCTCATGTGCCATGTAAGCGGAGATCAACCATAGTTTTCCCTAAAGGTCGCCGTCACAATATCTCCATCATTGAAAAGAGGCAAGATAAATGCTTTAAGTTCTTTCCTAATGAGCATACAGGATAGAAGCTTATCGGCATCCAGCTGCACCACTAGTTTATAACTTTTCGTGCCGATACCAGAGACTTTTTTGTAGCTACCCAGTCACGGCTCCTGGATCAGGACTACATCGACCTGAACTTCCTCAAGTGGATTAGAAGATTGAAAACGCGGCCCTAGAGTGCTGAAGATTGATCTGAAGATCGCGATCAGAAGAAAGAAACCTTTCTTCTATCGCCCTGTCAAACAGGGGACCAACACTGATATCCGATCTTGTAGTCGAGAGAGGGCTAGCTGTACTGTCATAGTCCGACGTGACGGATTCGACCTCCGTGCTCACGAGGGCATCTTCTGCCTCGGGCGCTTCACCAAATGGCCTAGCCGAAAATGGCGCGCCATGCCCTTTGGAATCAGTCTGACAGACTGTAATGGCTACCTTCTCGAACCCATAAGTGATGACGTCCTGTGTTTCGGCGGGGGCCCGAGGGACTTTGCATTGAGCAGCACCAGCGCTTCCAGATAGGATCCTTCTGACCCCTCGACCCGAATAACTTTTCAGTTGTGAGTACAATATTGGTGGCCATGCGACGGTCAGCGGGCGCTCTATTGAGCAGCACAGTGCGCCGTTTAGGCCTGTCGAAGGAATCCCCCATAGCCCTGACTGAAGGCCTTTTGCTGAATCAGCCACAGTGTCTAGCCCCCTCTTGTCCGGAGCCGCAGTCGATTCCGTTCGTGACCCATCGCCTATAATGGCTACTGCCGATTCCGCCCAAGCCAAGATTAATGATTCGACTAAGCCAACGAACCAACGGCAAGATGCCTTGCCAAGCGGAGGTAACACAGTGGGACAAAAACAAAAAAAAAATGGGCCAGTTATATTAAAACTGTGGTTTTGGTTTTTCTCTCTGACTTAAAAATTTCAAAGACATGATTAATTCAAGAGATTATTTAAAAAATTCAGTGCGAAGTAAAAGAAAAATATGGGTATCAAATAAAATCCTGTAGAATGAAAAAAAAAGATTACATTTTTGGGGTACAAGGACGAACAGGTTTTAAAAAGACCCTATATATTTTTTTCGGATGCCTCTTCATGGTATTTTTGAAGTTTAAATGAGTTTCTTTTAATTTGAAAATCTAAATTGGACACATTTGTAAATATATTTCACGAAAAACTATGTTTCTACAAATTTCGCATCAGCACTCGAATTATTTTATACACTTTTTCTTGTAGCTGTAATCATAAAGTATGGAATTTAACACACGTTGTCGGTATTAATGCATAGTGTAAATACAGTGACTCAAACAAATGACCCTGTGTTTATTTTCTTGAAATATTTATAATGTTTTTCGAGCTAATCTTTTTTTGTAATTTTTGTATAAAAATATCGTCTAAGCTTTAACCAAAACCGTGTAAATCACAGTTTCAAACTTTACACAAAATTTAGAAAAATTCAAATTGTTCTCATCAAAATTTCAACTTTTTATTCTGAATTTTTAGAAAATTTTAGGGTATGCAGTTTTATAGCCAATAAAATTTTAGAATTATTTTGCTGGTGACGGATTTTTGCACTTTTTTTCATATAAGTATGAATTTCTTATGAAATAAAACGCGGGAGACCGTCAACAACAAAATTTCAAAGTACCAACGAAAGTTTTTGTAAATTGCGCTTGTTATATTAAAAACGCCGGAAAAAAAGCCTCAAAAAAAAATGAACGCGATTTTTTAGCCGTTTGAAACTTGCACTTCATTAGACTAAAATTGTATGGGCTGTACAACTGCCCATTCAGAATAAAAAGTTGAAATTTTGAAGAAAATTTGTTGAATTTTCCTAAATTTTGTATTAAGTTTCAAACTTTACACGGTTTTGTTTAAAGCTTAAACGATACTTTTATACAAAAAAAAAACAAAAAAAATTTAGCTCGAAAAACATTACGAATATTTGAAGGAAATCAACACGTGTTAATTTTTTGAGTAACGGTATGTATGTACATATATGTTTGTACATAATCACCGCATGCCACATGCCAGTCTTAATTTTTCGCGTAATCTCCAATTCGGATTCGTAATGCAATTTAATGGCTAGATTTCAGTTGCGTTGCGTTGCCGACATTAAACTCTACAAATTCCGACCCAATGTCGGCAGTAAGACAAATTTAGTTATTCAATCTATTCAATCCTCAATTGATAGCATCGCTGGTGGCAAGTCACTTAAATAGCAGTGAATACAAATACAAAGACGCAAGCATGGCGGTCGCGCTGTGTTCGTAAATATGTCTGAGATAGCAATGTACTTATCCTGCAGGATGCATAAGGAGTTATTGGAAGTGCATTCATATAGTGTTTGTTTGTATGTAAATACATTCTATTTACAATTGTTCGCATTTGGTTCGCAGTTGTCGTTGGAGATTTACGCATCGTTGCAGCAGCTGTTCCTCTCGCTACATTTGTTATTGGCTTTAAAGGAAGCTGCCTCAATTGCCTTAAAGAGTGTGTCTTTGAAACCCTCAGCGCAATGAAAATGAAATTCACTGCTGAGAACTGTGCAATGCATTCCATTATTCTGCACAAAACCGTGATCGAAGCGAAGAAGTCATCTAAAATGCCAGTCGCCTAGGTCAGATATGCTGTCCAACATACCTTAGCAAAAGTAGAAGAGTCGCATGCATTCTTCATGGACATACCTAGGTGGTATGTGTGTATGTGCACATTGACATTTTGTGGGGGTAGGGCAAAAGTGAAATGCTCTTGCAATACAAATCATACACGTATTGCGTACATTTGCAGCATAGAAACAGATACAGAAACAGAAACAGAAATAGACAGATGCCAAGTCTAATAAACGAATCGACAGACAAGCAGCAAAAACGAGAAGTCAACAGCAATAAAAAAGAGGAAAAAAAAGCGAGCAATATTGGATATCAGGTTGTATGGCAATAACGAAGAATTGCAGTGCAGTTTGTGTTATCGATGCATAGCAGACGCATGCTTGCACATACGAGTACACAATGAAATCTTATAAGCGCTGCTGTGATTGTGTTTGTGTGTGAGAGTGTGACTGCAAGTTGATATCATTCGTGGAAATAGCTTTAGGGCACATCCATCCTGCATGCTTCTGCAACAAAGTAGCCCAAGCGATGAAATTCCATGAAGCAAAAACCTGCGTACATGTGTGCGGGATCAACGGCTGCGGCCAGGCAGTTAGTTGTACAGTGCGCAAACTAGCGCAGAATTAGGCCATTCGGGGTCGGCTCTAGTTCACTTACGGTTGAATGGACCCAATTAGCGCTTGTGGCGATATTTTGAAACGCTTTCCTTTAACCTGCCAACCATTTCGCTTCATCGCCAATTCTGATAATACGAGTGTATGTTAGGGAGCACTAAGAGATCACCCTTAAAGTTTGCATTTTTTAGCGTTCTTGTTTCTGGTACCGGCTGTCCACCCTGGCTGGATATTCGCAGAAGACACTAACGATTGTTTTATTGGTATTCCCGATATCGCAGTTGGGGGCAGTCTACTACTGGGTGATTTCCTATAAAGTTGGAAGTTAGTCTTAGCCTTTCTTGACCTATGTATATTTGGAAGATTTATGTTTTTTATTTGCCGCATTTCAGCCAGATCAGCTTTGCTATTTTGGAGATCGGTGTAATGCTTCATCTTTGTTAAGCCATTTTTTCTTTTGGTTCCTCTTAGTGGACTGATCACTGTTTCTGCAACGGATGCATCAGAAGGGGCTCCAGCTCTCGCAAGGATAGTCAGTTATCTCGTCGCCTCAAATGTTTCCACCGGAAACGCATCCGATGGCTGATCTCAGCACCATCTTGCAATTCCTAACTGACTTGGAGTTTGACTATCTGCAGAGATACATGTTTTGTTTTTACATTTTACTTCTACTCTTTAATACACCACAAGCCCTCTAAAATTTCAATAATTTCGCATGAAAGGGATCGCCGAAATTGCGTTGCCGTAGCGGGAGAGAGTTGTAATGATATTCAATGCATCGGAAAACACCTTTCCGAACGGTCGGGATCGACGGAGATGAAATTCACTGCCCTATTCTCCCTCTTAGCTAGAGTTGTTATTTTGTAATCCGCCTCTATTATCAATCCTCACAATTTTTCTAAAATTCTATTGTGATCCAATTGCACCTGACCCGAGAAACCCAAAACCCGCAGCCTTCAAAGATCTACAAACGAGGAGGTCTTAGCGTTATTCGGTTTCTACTTAAGCAATAATTTTCTAGAAATTAAATGAAATAGAAAAAAAAGTTAAAGGATTAAATAGTTTTCTAATCACTAAATTAAATAGAAAAAAACAATAGATAAAATCTGAAAATTAAAAAAAGAAAAAATGAAGGAGTTTCTAAAAATTAAATAAAATTTAAATATATGTTTCTTTTCAAAGTAAGAAATCGAAAATTAACAGAAAAAACTTAGAAAAAAAGAAAATAAAAATCAAAACAAGATAAAATATAAGTTTCTAAAAACTAAATGAAATTATAGAAATATATTTTTCTTTTTAAAACGATAAAATCTAAACATTAAATTAAAAAATGAAAAAAAAATAAAAAGTGCAAAATGATATCTTTGTTTTAAATTAAAAATTTAAATTAACAGAAACAAAATTTATTTTTACCTTAAATTCCTTTCGTGAAACCGACAGTAAAGCAATAAAATTTAAAAGTAGAAGAATATTTAAAATAAAAAATATAAAGATAAATAAATTAAAAATAAGGAAAAAATCCGCTGACCGAGGAGTCGAACCTCGTGTCTCTCGAATGGCACGCCAGTGCTTTGCCCACTCGGTCATTGCGACTGTTGGATAAGCGCGGGCGAAATATTGGTTCGGGTACTTCAACTAAATCAAAAGCGCCACCAGAGTTGCCATTCCAATACATTGAGAAGTGGCCACGTCCTCGACATAGGGTCAACAGCAGAATTTGTCCGCTGTCCGTTGTTAAGGGCGTTTTTTTTCATTTTCAGACAGCATCCTTCCGAGTTGATGTTAACTTCTCGACAAAAGCATCTTGATGTAGGTCGTTCCAAAATATAGGAGTTCTGGCACCAGAGCAAACGAGAAAAATTACAGGCTGCAGGTGGCGTTGTGGTTTTTATCTAAGGTTTGGCGTTAGATCTGGTGAAATCATATATTATTTACATGCTCTCGGCCTGTTGTTCCGTTTTTATTCTAGATTGAGCAGCACTTTAGAACTTATGAAAAGTAGCAAGTGTGGAAAAACTTCCAAAATACCGACCACATCTCCTGCTGGGATAGGACTTATATTCCTTTAAGTGTGCATCTTTGGTAAGTGTATTTATATAATAAATGTGCGCATACATATCTATACATATACATTCTTGCAGTTAAGTCTCCACGTACATACGTATGTGTGTTTGTGTCTTAAAGCTGTGTTGGTTTAAAACCAACATTTGATTCTATTTTTGCTGTAGCTAATGCGGCCGAAATCCTTAAGGATGATATCTATCAGCGCAGCAATGTCATTCCAGTCGTCTTCCTGCCATATGCTCCACTTGCTCGCCATTGGCATGAAGAACAATGCGAGTTGTATTTGTTGTGTTTTTTGTCGGTTACACACTGCTTGCTGACTGTTGTATTTACTCTTTGCTTGTTACCTAGGCTACGATGATACTTTTGTAGCTGTCTTACCAGCTATTGGGCATTTAAGGCTCAAAGATGTCAGTATAAGACTTTCACTTCCTGATTTCGTTCCTTTGATGTGTGTTGACAAGAGAGAAAAAAGCTAAAGAAGATATTAATGATCAAATGGATGGGAGAAATTTCTGCAAAATGATTTTATATATTTGATATTATACTGCAAGTATTTCCAAGTAAATGCCATTTAAATTATCACATTACTGGCATTACTTAGTAGAAGCCAACTTAAAATTCAAACACAAGCATTGGCGCAGGATAACGGTGACTTTGTGGTTGATTGCCAAAGCCAAAGGTATATCACTTGGTCATTTTACAACAGAACATGTCATTTCCCTCACATAGCCAAGGAGAAGTGCTCCTCTGTTTTGTTATTGCGCAGTAAGCTTGCGTTTCAGCATATTCATTCTTTCAACTTAATCCAAGCTCTGCTTTGGCAAATGTCCAGGCTATTTGAATGCCAAACATAAACTCACTTTTTAACTCACTCTCGCTTCGTTGATAACTAGTATTGCACAATAGGTGTATTCTCTAAGTCTTGCAATGCCCTTGCACGGTTGGAAAGTTTTCCATAGGAAAACTGGTTATACCGCGAAATCCGTGCGACGTGCAAGACTTAGAGAATACCCCCGATTTTATTTTTCGATTTTCTCTTTTTCAATGAAAAATTAGAATTATGCAGTATGCTGGAGAAGGACCTCGATTATGAGAATTAGTAAAATTGACTTAGCTGTGCAGCTCATTTGTCTAGCAGAAAAAGCTTGGCCATAAAAATTTTTCCTTCAAAGCAAATAGGGATTGTTCGCTGAGTTTGGAACCCACAACTTAACAACTTCTTCGAGTGAAAGGATAATGTTCCCTAAACCGAACATTAATTTTCGCACGGTAACACAAACCCAAACGCCAATTAGAATCAGTAAGCGAATCCAACCTCCTTTCCCTTTGGCCACTCCAGCACAGAGGAGGTCATCCCTTACCTCTATAACCACAAGCGTGAACCGCATCGAATACATGCAGCCTAGCCGCTGTACGTTGATTCTCTGCACTATGTCTATGTCGTTGGTAAGCTCACATCTACAGTTTATCGTTCCTTCGTCTGTGGTAGCTGTCGCCCCAACTACGCGAAGCATCATAGACCTTCCGCAGAATCTTTATCCCGAACCCTGTCCACGTAAATTATATCCTTCGTTCGTCGACAAAAGGATTTTACTTCTCAATCACATACCCAGTCCAAAGTAGAATTAGCAAGAGTGAGTCTCCTCTGGATTGCAATGCTGACATTTTTATCAGCGTTAATGCCTCCGTAACCAACTTAGAAAAAAAACAGAACAGACCTTGTGGTTGATAGCGATGCCGTCTTGTAAGAAATCTTCCCAACATTAAATAAAAAAATCA
Source organism: Rhagoletis pomonella (assembly GCF_013731165.1). Taxonomy (NCBI): domain Eukaryota; kingdom Metazoa; phylum Arthropoda; class Insecta; order Diptera; family Tephritidae; genus Rhagoletis; species Rhagoletis pomonella. Next base: position 5,279,317 of record NW_023458555.1, read on the forward strand.
CATGAAAAGGAGTCGTCCTGTTTGAAATCTGGCATGGTATCAAACAGGTCGGAGATGTAGTTTCCGATTATGACGGAGTTGGTGGTTTATTGGCCAACGTCATATTACACCGCCGTATCAGTTTCGCGGGGATACCAAATATTGGCATAAACGCAATTTCTTTCGTGCGGTGCTATGATGAATACTTGGTCTATGGGGCAGATACGAGATCTAAGCACTGGTAGGGCCCAATCATTCGTTCACGCCAGGCTTCGGCCTTTCGCATGATAAGACTTTGCTGACTTTATTCAGAAGACCGATCCCAAGTTAGTTGGCCGTATATGGCAGAATCATCCTTCTTGTGTATTGGGCTTGTACCCTTGGCTTCCAGTCGTCAGGCATGCTCTCGTGTGACCATATTCAGCATACGAAGAAACGAATGCGCCTTATCAATTCCTTGCCGCCATTTTTGAAGTGTTACTTCTTTTCCCTCGGTTGGGTGTAAGCAGATCCAAACATCGATGTAACGAAAAAGCGACAGCAAAATAGGGGATGGCGAGGTTGGCTGGGAACGATTAAGATTAATATTAAGACTACGATTGAGATTCAGATTTCAGCGACGATGTGTGAGAGATACGCCCTTTCCACACTATACTCTAACGATATATTTATACAAACATTTCGGCGAATTTTGAGAGAAAACAAAGACATCAACAGAAAGTTGGACATTAGCCAAATTGTTGTGTGCAAACTTCGTCACAGAACTCACTCAACGGAACGACACCAATATTGAAACTACAAAAACAACAACAGACATAGAATAATAACAACTTTCAAAACTAAACAGTTCACCAAAGAACAATTTATAAAGTAAAGAAACACGGCAGCGAGCAAGTGGCAATAGGATTAAGGACAACAAAGCGGCCGCAAAAATATTTCTAACAAACATGTCAAAAAAAAAAGAAAAGCTGTCAGTGTAACACTAAATTGCGGCGCGGCGACCTCCTCAACCGCCGACAACGCCGCAATCGGTCGGTTGTCTACAAGTAGACGGCGCAAAGATCCTCCTAGTTATGTTGTCTGTCTGCCGCAGCAACAACTTTGGACTTATGGCCTTTAATGTTGTTGTTATTTTTGGTGCAATTACAATCACCGTCTCAGTCTCAGTTTCAGTTGCAGTTTCAGTTCTTGCTCTATATGCATTTGTTGTTGGCTGTTTCAACTCGTATCTCCAGTGGGAATCAAAAGTCACTCCGGCACTTGTTTAGCTGTTTTTCGTTTTTCGTTTATTGTTTAGTTTCCGTTGTTTTTGTAAATGTCTTCTCCTGCATGTTTGTCACAATGCCGCTACTCGTGAATTCTAATGCTTTTAGGTCGGTAGGGCGTTTGCATGTTTGAAGGTACATAAACCCAAATCTGAAGTGTTATCCTTCGTTCTCTTTGCTTCCTTGGCTCTGCTCAGCAAGCAGCTCGTTTGTTGTGTTGTTTCGGGGCTACTCCGTCATTTGTCTATGCATTGAGCAACCTTTTCATATTTTTGTTAGTTTGACACTGTTTCTCTTTGCTTTCCGGTGTCAACCTACTGTTTGCATTGGCTTTCATAAAAATAAAATTTGCATGCCACAATATCCATATTTTGGCTTTGCACGGAAGTTTGTTTCACTCGCTGTTCATTCGGCCGGCCTGTATGTATTTCAACTTTTTCAGCCGGCAAAACCATGTGGGAGGGATAGCGCTTTTTAGTGCTTCACTTCACTTGCCTATTGTTTGAGGAGAAGTTTTCAGAATAATTCAATGCACCAATTTAAACTTTGTGGTTAACCTTGGTTGATTTAAATAAATAAAAAAAAAATATCTCATTGGCTGTGCTTCTGTGCGTCTTCAGTAGAGAGGGATTAATTTGATTTAGGAAATAGAACTTTTTGAAATTACACTCACAAGCTCATAATCAATCGTTTTTTAAGAATAGATCGGAACATCGAGAAAGCACCGATATTTGTTTTATTTTCGCTTGAAGATCTCAAAACTAAACTGATTTACCGAACGATACCCATTTCAAATTCGATTGTGACCTTATCGTTCATTTTAAAGCGCATTCGCAAAACATTCGTATCATTTGATGCGAATGCGAATGTCGAATACGAATGTGTAAAATGATGCGAATATCACTCGCATAACGAATGCGAATGCAAATATTCGCAACATCCCTGGTCTGTACTACTGAGGACAAGCATATGCATGTGTTTGTTACACATACAGTGGCCTGTTAGTGTTCCACAGATTGTTTTTAGGTTTTTCCTACTTAGCATGAGTCATTTCTTTGAGTGATGGCGTCCCTATAAATTTTCTCAATGACTAGTTGTTTAGGTCCCTCTTGATATCATTGGGCCCAACAAAAGGGTGTGTCTGCCGATTTTTTAGCTTGCAAATCCGCTTTTTTATTGCCATCATGACTAGGCACCCAGATTAAGGAGAGACCCTATTTTAGGCAGCTAGGCTATTGAGTGCTCTATGGCTGCTGGAACTTGTTTCAATAGTTTACCCAGGTTAATTAATCGGCGAAGTACTTAACAAAGTAACATTATGGACTTCTGAAGCGGCTACCACTTTATTCCCCTTCATAAAAAAGGTAAAGTTTTAGAGCTAAAGAGGCGAGCATTTCTCTCCAATCTTACGAAATGGAGCTCACATCTGTATTCATCCCAAGTAAAGGTTGCAAAAGGTCCTGATACCCATGATTATTACATTTGTATGTAGGGCTCCAATCTGGTTCGGCGGAGAATCATTGAAATTAACTGGCAGAGCCAGATGCTTCCTACTCTGTAGTTTTAGCTTTGAGTTTAAAACTGTAAAGTTATTATTTGTTTTTTTTTTTGTTATTTTATGGTCTTATATTCAACAATTTTTATTGAGCTCGAGGCCGTTTTTACATGAAAAACTATATGACTGTAAAGTTATTGGAAATATACTGTGATTGTCCAATTTAAACTCGAATAACTAGCCAGTAAGGCAAAGATCTTTCGACTTAAAATTGAAATTCCCCTTCTCAACCCCCAAAATAAAGTACGACGTTTTGGGAATCATGTAACTATATCTATATTGAACTCCTATTCCATCGAAATACATCCAGGGAATGTTAGCAAAATAAACTGAATGAAATTACAGCTGATACTGACAGAATATTATGGCCGCCTAAGAAGCAATGCTTGCCGAATTAACAAATTCAATGCAAATAGAATGGCAAGTAATTCCACCGAAATATAGGAGTGTGAATAGGGGTGTAAATGCTGAAAGTAATTATTATTGCTGTTTCATTTGTTACTACCACTATTCCAGCAAAAGCAGATTTCTACAAAACATGCCATATTCCGAGGAATAAACATTCTCTTTCTTAAGCAAATTAAATTCTTACTACCACTAAAACAATTTAAATATAACTGTGTGCATAACACCTTTGACATGAAATAATAAAAGTAAATAACAAGATTTAACTTCCGGCAAATGCAGCCCGCAAATTCTGTGCCGACAACAGTTGGCCGAAATGGCTGGCCTGTACGAAAGTAATAGAAAGCTCAAACTGTATCGTCAATCTGACACGAAAATAACAATAACGATAAGTTACAAGAGTTAAAACAAAAAAAAAAAAACAACAACAACAATACAAATTTATGTGCGTATGTTGGACAACTGTTTGTTCGACTACGGATGGACTTAACGGTAATTGACACAATAAATGACAAGTTGATCCGCTGCTGCCAAATAGAGAGTGCAGAGCAGCGCAGGAGGAACGGCGCGGCATTCAGAATATGAGCAAGGGATTGCAGTGCGTAGCAACAGCAACAGCCACAGCTAGGCAAGCGAAAGTTGACGATGGCCTGGAATGCGTCTAATAAAGCAAACGGCCTTAAGCTGTACGTTGACGCATGCACAGAATCAACGAAGGAAAGGAAATGGTGGAAAGGTATGGAAGCGTTGAGCTCTTGAAACGTGTTGCATTAACACACAAATGTGGCTTGGATTGCTTGCACAGCCGCTGAGGTGGGTAAACTTCGGTCTGGTCAGGTAAGCAACTTTGCTAGTGAACAACCAATGAAACGAAAGCAAGTTTAGTGCGTCGTCATGTATGTTTGTATGTATGTATGTACATATATTGTTTAACTTAAAGTAAACTACAAGAAAAGTTAATCGCTTTGCATTTCTTGATTGTTTCTGTTGGTGCAACATGGCGTTTAATCTAATCGAGCGAAAATAGTTACGAAAATGCTTTTATTTTAGTTTATTAATGAAAGTTGTTCCATCACTTTTGATAGAGTCAATGCTTTTCATTACATTTATGTATCTGTGGTGAGAAGCACACATACATACGTACATACATAAGGGCGTAGCTGTTTTATTTAGTATAGAAAGCCTTTCTTCTCCTTATTGGTGTTCGCGCAATCTGGATTGTGTGTACGGTGACCATCCGTCCTTTATTTAAAAGAAAAGTCCTTTATTTAACCCTTTGTCCTTTACTTCTTAAACTGTCCTTTAAATGAGCTCTGAATTTTTCAGAGGTCTATTTTTAAAACAGGGAATTTGAAAAAAGCAAAATGTCCCTTATAAAATATAATGAAAACCTTCGCCAGTTCCTTTCGCACCTCACTTAAGGTGTTGTATTTAATCGGAAATCCTTGTACAATCTATAAGTCACGAACCACTATTACCACTGATAGGGGAAATTTATATAATTGAAAAAATTAACTAATATGTAGACACTTTCCCAGAAAAATTGATATGCTTTGAGTAAAATGCATTAGGGGTATTCTCGAAGTCTTGCACGATGCACGGATTGCACGAAATGCAAAAATACTATTCCAAATTTCGAAGAGTACGAGAACACCCCATTGCAAAGTGGTAGCATGCATGGGGAGCAAGCAGCGAAATTATGTATCAAATACAATAACAAGAGACAGCAAAAAAAAATTAAGTGAGCGAGATGAGAGGAATGAGAGAAATATGTAGCAATTCCAACAACAAAACAACTAGCACAGGGTCGCTATTATCTTGCTATGCTATTTTGCAAAATATATACATGGGTTTCGACGTTGCATATTTTGCAGCGATAGGAAATGTTGTTTCCCATGAATTTTCTTGTTGTGTGTTTGCAATTTATGCAATCCGTGCAATCCGTGCTACGTGCAATGGCTTTGCAAGATTTGGAGAATACCCCTATTGTTTTCAGAAGCACAGGGAAAGTTGTGCCCAGGATCGTGTTGTACGCTGAGTTTCTAGTTCCACTGCAAAAGGACAATAAACTCCCGCTGGCTTCGGCCTGTAGTATGAATTATGATAAACGTATTTTGGTAGCAAAGGATGGCGAAGTCCTTCATAAGGATTTGGTTTCATTTTTCGGAATCGGTTAAAATCCGGTTATAGCACCTTGCGGAAAGGGGACTTGTACAATTAAATAATATAATTAAGCTAACTATATTTGGTTCAATAAGCGGAAATGTCAGTCTTCCTTCACCAACACCTTCGACAACAGAGAGAGGCTCATCGACTTCGCCGCTTCACGAAACTTGGCAGTTATTCTGTAATGCCATGTACAAGCATAGAAACATAGAAGAACCAACTTGATAACGTTGTGATAGGCGCGATGAAAGTTCGACATCGAAAAGCTACAGTCACAAGCGACTACCGAGAACTTTCGCTAACGAATCTTCATGCAGCTTAAACAAGCAACTTCTCACCGACCGGATAAAAATGAGCTCTGTGAATCGATTACCCAATCTGTGGTTGCCTACTTTCACCCGCACAGGAACAGCTGGTATAAACAAAAAGTACCGTGCAGCTACCACAGAGAAATACCCATTATTAAAAGCTACCCTGCAGCCAATTCCGACGAGCGCGACAATAAGGCGGTACCAGAAAAAAAGGACGAAAGAGGGGAGTATTTTTAAAAAGAAGAAAAGAGTGGCATGAATTGCCTAAGAGGCATCACTACGTCGTGAATATTTGATCAGAAAATGAGAATAGGCGCGTCTGACGAAAAAATAACACTGCGCTTGCTTCAATGTCTCTACGCAGAAAAACGCAGGCCTCATGTGGAAATGAGGAGCATAGTTATGAACTCGGCTACGCAAACATTTTTTTACTTACAATAAATTTTTTTAAATGCGACATTGTCTTGTAATCCTCTGGATGTTCATACTTAGAGTACCTAACTTGAACTATAGCATTCGCACATTAAGTTAAACTTTTGGCAAATAAAATTAAACTCTGGGCAAATGGATTTAAACTTTCAGCGAATAGATTTAACCTTTGGGCAAATAAGAATAAGAAGTCTGATGAGGAAATGTGGTGATTTCCGAAATAGCTATTACTTCTACAATTTTTTCAAATTATTGTTGCTTTTCCATAATAAGTTTTTCATTAAAAACGGCCTCAAGCTCAATAAAAATTGTTGAATATAATGGCTGCATTTCTTTATTCATTCTGAACATTTGGAATAAACTTTTTTGTTTATTTATTCTTTAGAACGTTCCTGATGATATGTTGACGTATATTTCAAACGCATTCTGTTTATTCCGGCTGTGAAATGGGATTATCCGGAATGTATAAAGAAACGCAGCCAATAAGTTTTCATTCTATTTTTATTTGACAATACTGTCAATTGCAAAGTGCCCAGCAGTCAGGGCGTCAGTTTGAACGGCGATTATAAAAACAAAAAAAGTTTTTTTTTTTTTATCGGAAGCGGGAGTGAAACTAAGAGCGGACCTCGGAGCGAAATAAAATTCTGGGGCAGAGCGATGAAATTAAACCTTTACTCCGAAGGTCTACATACAACATCCCCAAGCCAGCTAAAAGAGTTGTAGGTATTTTTATGCGCTTAACTACGTCCATGTCCATAAGAAGATCATTCATTTCGTCATGTCGACTCAGAATCATTAAAATCCATATTTGTCTTCTACGGCTTGAGTATGGCTTTAAGAAAAACGTTACTGGTTTGAGTCGATTTCGCTGTAGTCAAATTTAGAACTGGCTTCATTTGATGGAGCAAAGGAGATGTGATTGAAATATATATTGAAAATATTACAAATACATACATATTTACGTACATAAGTATATGTGGATGTAGAAACACTTGAATTCGCTTGCTTGAATACTTAAAATTCCTACATTTCATCAGCTTAAACAAATCCCCGCAGCATTCGCTCACTCTTTGCGCTGGTTTAACATTCAATTCCTTCATAAATCGCTTTAATAATCTTTATATATGTATATTTAATTTTTTTTTGTTCTTTCCGCTCTTTTGCATACGTCGCTTTCACTCTCCCTTTTATATCGTCCTAAAGGCCATTTACAATCCGCCACATTATCCGATGAACTATTCATAATTCGAAATGCCCAAAGTGGCATTCCAGCAACCTCAAGCACATTGTAATCGTTCCCACTATCGAGCGGAGCATCAGAAAACACCCAAGGCAAAAAATTCGCAAATCTAAGTGTGCGGCGCGGCTGTGGCTGCGACTTTGGTTTGGTTTGGTGAATTGTGCCACTGTGCTGTGGATTGTTATTGTTGTTGTTGCGCCGCTTGTGGGTGAACGGCGAATCGGGGTTCGGGGGCGAATCTTTTTCGACTGCTCTCTGCATGACCGCATCCTTTGTGTGCGCTAATCCAATATGGAAATATTTCTCCTTCTCAGCTGGGCTTCTTCAGTTTGCGTTGGGCTTTCTTTCTTCGATTGTCTGCTGTTGGTGCTGCTGCGGCGCTGCAACATTGTCAGAAATATGCAGTGTGCCAGCAAAAAGCAGTAACAGAAGCAGAAGCAAATATATGCAAAAGTATTTTTTACGCTTATTTATGCGGGTAGCCTTATGGCTTTGTGTGTGTGTGTGTGTAATATAATAGCGCTGAGCGCGTTTGTTTGCTGCCCGGCTATAGATTTGGCGTTTTTTTTGTTTGGCTATAAAAACCATTTTACTCCATTGTGGACGCCTTGCCGCTGCTGTTGCCATGCCCGTGCCTGCTTCTCCGCCTTTTCACTGGCGTTTGCCATTGTATGCCACCGCCTGAGCTGCCTTAAAGAGCTGCCAAACTGGGCGTTGCGCGCTTGAGCGTCCAATTTACAATTTTACGATTTACGATAAGATTGGTATGCACAAATCACCCTGTATTGCACATTGGCAACACTTACAGGCAATAAAGTGCACTTTTGAATTTTAAATATGCCTTTTGTATGGTCGCTGACCCATGGCTGGCTGGCTGGGCGGTGCGGCAGTTAGTCTCGTTCGGTGGCGCGTTGAAATGGATATTATGAGCGGAGGTAGGGGCGTTGCTGCTCTTAGTGGGCATTAAACACTATTGGGTTATTGAATTTATTATTGAAAGCGCACTCGTAAAAGGCGTTGAAAGGACCGCAAATAACGACGAATAAGAGCGAGGGCAGTTTAAAATTGGACTGGTACTTAAAATACTCGTCGTATGTATGTATGTATGAAGGATTAATTAAAAATTTGGAAAATCATAAATTTTACGCGATATTTAATTTATGTACATAAAAAGTTCTTTGAATTCCAAAAATGCTTACATACAAAGACGGATATTTTTAACGTAAATTAATTTTAGTCTTCTAAACAGTTTGGCGATTTTGAGGAAAGTGGCTCAAATTTGTTTATATTTTGTTCAGTGAACTATAAAAGAGGACAAAACGCATACTAGTGCGAAATAAAGTCAATTGACATTATTACCTTTTCAAAAGCGAAATAAGATCCGTTGACATTATTGCTCTTTGCAACCATTAAACACCGCGTCGCGCCCCGATTTCGCTGCCTCAAATATCCCTCGTATGTATGTATATTCGAGCTAGATGAATTTTTGTGAGAACAAAAGCTTAAAGAAAAATTATCCTGAGATACCATGCCGTAAAAATGCCATATGCCCGCATGACGAATGCATTCTGTGACTGCAACTTTATGCGTAGCTTCAACTCCCCCATTCGTTGCCTTGCCGCACTCGAATATTTATTTCCACTACAGCATGACCTCGTCGTAAAATGATTGTTTGCTTGCCCTTAGCTTGGATACTGTAAAAACATATACATATATACATATGTATGCATGTTGAGTTGCATTTATCTGAAAGCACAGTCACGCACCCTGCAAGCGCCTAAGTTGACGGCACAATGCTTATTCGGACACGTACAGTTTCTTTGAATACACTTTGCGTCTGTGCCCCATGACGTATACGCAATACGAATATTGAGAGGTTTTTTTGTTTTTACCAATTGAATAACGGATTTAAAATTGCATCAGCTTTGTGTGTGTGAGCGGAAAAGGGGTAGGGTGGCGCATTCAAACGTGCACTTATTAAGATTTACCTACACATGCTCGTACATGTTCATGAGTACATACATACATGTGTCGTAAATATACATGTATGTATATTAGGGTGGCCCTTAAAAAAAATGAAATTTTAATTATCACCCCCTCAGTCACTAATACAACGGTCAAAGATATCACATATAAATTTTAGTCCCGATTGGAGTCGGTTAAGGCTCAAAAAATTGAGACTCAAAAAATTTAAATAAATTTTTTTTTTCATCTTACCCTACTCAAATCGGGACCAAAATTTATATGTGACATCTTCGACGTTAGTAGTATCGATTTTGAGTATTAGATGAAAAAAATATTAATTTTAATTTTTTGAGTCTCCATAGAGAAAACTGAACTTTGACCCCTGTGCGACACGCCTAAACCGTCTCCGATCGGGACCAAAATTTTTGTGTGATATCTTTGACTATATTAGCATCGATGTGGGGGTTGACGTTTAGGAAATCTGATGTAATAATGTACTTAATACATTTAAGAACCACCCTAATGTATATATGAAATAGATCCAACCGGGGAAGCTTTGCACTTCACTTCAGTTTTTCACTTCAACTTTTTTTTTCCAATGTGGCCCAGCATTTTCATAGTTGCTTCAGTGAGCCATACACGCTGCTTTTAAATGCGAAAATCGCGCATCGATATTTTTGAAGTTATGATACCCATCTCGCAGATCTCAAGCAGCCTGCTCATTCTGTTCGGCAATGAATGCGCAAATTCTATTAATGTTTTGTTTGTATGTATTTATGTTTGCACACTTACCCTCGAACCATCGGCTTGCAGCCTGTATTGCCATGGCAGTTATTTCTTTTTTTTCGGTAAGTGTTTGTTGCTGCTGGTTGATTTCTGATTTCCTTTTCGCTTCGTTATTTCGGCTTTCATGTGTGGAAATGGGAAATTACTTGTTGTAAAGCCCCGATACTTACCGGCATTTTTTGTAGGTCTTAGGCAGTGGATTTGCTCTCATCCCTCTGTATTTCGTACACTTTACTTGTTTTGCGTTGTTGGATTTCATTTCACATGAAAATTTCTTTGTTTTGTTGGCGCTTCAGTAACGCCATTCAAGCATGCATGGTTTGTTGTTCATATAATGCTTTTATTGTTTTTTTTTTTTTTGTAATAAGATCTTCCCATGTAAAATTGGTTTTTAATTAAAATCGCAGCTCCTGTCGTTTTTACACATCTCTTAAAGTGTATAGTAAATATGTAAAGTGATTGAAAATTAATAAGTCCTTTTTACCCTTTCGCCTACAAGTATCTGGCAAAGTAAATAAAATCAACGCAAAAAAAAAAATACCGGGGTTTGAGAATGCATGTGTGTATATACTTTTGTGGTCAGCTCATCACGTTAAGTGACATTTTGACCGGTTTGTGCAATTTTTCTTTTGTTAATTTAATTACATAACCGGAATAAACATTTAAAACTTCGTACGAAAATTATAAAAATTCAACAAACATTAACAATGACACCCAAAAATTTTACACTTTTTAGAAAAATTTTAGGTATGCAGTTTTATAGCCCATTAAAATTTTAGTTGGTTAAAGTGCAAATTTTAAAACGTTATTATTAATAATAATTTTTTTTTTTTAAATTTTATGTTTGATGCAGAAATACATCTTAATGCTCTAGGAACATTTCGGCATGAAAAGGAAAAATTTGAAACAAATTTCGTGTATTCCCTTTTCGGTAAGGGCTCGATATAGATGAAAATGCACAGCACTAGAGCTGCATTCGATTCGATATTTTAGAGAATCGATTTTCTTGCTTCGATTTGAAAGTTATTCTAAAAAATGTGAAGAAATAAACTTCTCAACCTCATTCATTCAGATGGCACTTAACGTAATGCTCTACGTATTGCCTGTCGACGTGGCAGGCAGAATTGCCGCGGCGCAAATAGCTACCAGACTCAGGGAATCCGATTGGTTGACCGACTTAAGGACTGGTCAATCTGGAGTCCTAGGGAGCTGGCATTTTATCCCTGATCGCACGGATTACTGCGCCACCGAAATGGATCTAAGGAGCTTTTTCTCTGCCCAAGGGAGGACTGGACGGGCGGAACTTCTTGAGAGGGGAGCTGTTAATTTATTCTCGCATGGACCAAAACTGGACGGTAGGGTTGGTGGAGGGGTCTTTCGTTGAGAATTTTCCATCAGTACTAAGTTGAGGCTTCCGGACTGCTGCAGTGTGCTTCAGGCGGAAGTGGCTGTTATCAAGGAGACGGTGGAGTCACTCATTTAGGTTCTGCGTGCCAGTGACATAGCGGACAACTGCGTTGCTGACGAATTTGCTAAGAAGAGTACCCTTGAAACGCTGTCGCCGGATAAAGAGCGGCTGGGGCTGCCATTGATCACTCGTAGTACACCCTTGGATAGATGGGCCTGATGCAAGCTCAGCGAGCGCTGGACGAAGACCAGCACATGTGCGATTTCTAGGTCCTCCTGGCGGACCGTGGACAGGTGGCGGTCAAGGGCACTTTTCACTCTTCGTTGGGAATTTAACTTGTGAGGCTAAAGTTGAGATACTTTGGTTCTCACATCCTTAACCGCCCAGAGGAGCTCTGGCGTATTGAAATTAGCCGAACTCGTAATGACGTAATCGGCTCGAGGCCTTTCATCGATAATGTATTGGGTGCCGTTCAGAATGCGGTACCACAAACGACAATCTTTTAATTGTCTAAGTGAGTCCCTGCCCGCTAACCTAACAATTGGTTCAGACGGATACGCGAACATTTTACTTCGAATGTATATATATATATTCACTTAGACTATTGCGAAAATTAAAAATAAAAAAGCAGCACAGCATTAAATTTAATACCGGTATACTTCTGTGCGCCCCTGAATACGACGAACATAACTTAAGATGTTTCTGAAGTGGCAATACTGCTTGTCTGGATATTTTATGAAGAACCTAGACCGATAACTTATTCAGTGATGTGTTAAATTATCATAATAGCACTTAAAACTGGTAAATTTAAAATGACCAGAACTTCCTATTTCCACAAATAGTTTCATAAACTTTTTCAAAATTGACATGAATATTGCATATTTCTAGGCACATGAGAATGAAACGATGGGAGACTAATTTCAACCAATAGGTGTTTTTTTTTAATGTTTTTGAAATTAACTATGTTTGCTCTACATCGTCATTAGTGGATGATGTTTCAAGTGAAGTGCGGTGCTGCTCTTTAATTGATTTTCTTCAGACAACATTTTCCCTTAGAATTACATAATATTAATTTAATAAAATTTCACTCAGGTTGTCGTAATTGCGCAACGCCAACACATATGTATGTATGTATGTAGTTAGTAGACCTGCCTGTGTTGCCTTGTGTGGTGCAGAGTAGGTGCAGCGCGCCAGCATTCGAACTCTCTTCGCTCTGCTGGCTGTCGCGTTGGCATCATCTTATTAGATCTAATAAAAATGAAATCCGATAAAATGAGCCAATTTATTATTAGATACATATGTGAACGACAGTTGTGTGGCATATTTTCGCACATACTTGACACACCGTTCTTGCCGCTAAGATTACTACTCCGCCGTTGCAGCAATGTGCGAAAACACCGTAAAAAGCTACAACAAGTCATTTGCTGCGGCGAGGCATTCGCAGTGACCAAAGTGGCTGTGAAGTGCAGCTATTTAACGTGTGCGCCTTTGTTACACCACATATGTATGTATGTATGAGTTAGCTATGAACACATTCTTAGCTGGCGCATGCACGAGTACTATGTGCCTGGTTGTCGACTGCAGAGTGCACTTGCGTAGTACACGCTCGCACACGTACATACGTAAGCTGACTTTTATGATCAGCTATACTGCAACCATTGTTGTTGCCATATTACACTTCATTTGTACATTTTAACGTTTTTACGAGTATGGGCTCCTTGGCGCCGCGTTCTGATCAGCTGTCACCATAAACATTGCAATTCTCTTCTATGGCTTCTTATTGAAGTCGCTTTATCGCCCACTTGCTACTTAGTTTATTAACCCATAGGCGACTTAGACAAGAATTAAGCGCACGTGCCTTCACGGCATACATTTTTTATGTGGCCTGTTAGCATTCGTAGCAGCAGCAGCAGAATCAGCATTACACACACACACACACACACACACACACACACTAACAACGGTTGGTTTAAGCTGACAGCAAGTCAGTCAGCCGTGTTTGGTAATCCAAGTATTTGTGGCCAAAAAAGAAAAGTTTGCCGCTTTCAAAAAGTTATGCTCATCTGCTTGCGTTACTTTTCTGTTTTTCTCGGCCCTATATTCTTCTTTCTATTTTGCCCCAAAAACTCGCCGCTTTCTTTAGCTTCTTGTTGACATCTTTACATTGGCATTCGCGAGTCCACTAAAACTCCATTTAGGTGTTGTAGTGCAGCAAAAGTTTTGAGATTTCTTTACACGAAAGTAGTTCTGCGAAAAAATACTTACATGAAGCAGTTCAACTCCATTGGCTTTCAAAGATTTTTTTCTCATAAATATATACTTACGCCTGCCTTTGCTTTTTATTTTCTTAGACTTTGCCGGTCTGCTTGTAGTTCCACCCCTTCTATGGCTCTTCTTCGCTTGTTTTTCAACTTCCTGTCATGGCTTTTGTCACACATGCATGCACGTACATAACGTAGATAACTGTATGTATGTATGTGCCGGTTTTCCCTATCGTTGCGTGTGTATAATTTATTGAAGTTCTTGTCGCGTTTGTCGCCTTGCCAGTGTTGTCTATTGTTAGACGCCCGCACGCCGGTTTGCCATTGTTGTTTGTCATTGTTCACGGAAACGGAAATGGCATAAGTTGTTCGAGGAAGTTTTGCCGCTTTCATGGTGCGGATGTGCGCATTCTCACACACACTCACATACACTCACATGCTCCCATAAAGGCAGGCACACTACATGTATTGTCATAAATACAACTACATACATCGCCTCACATATGCACTAAATAATTTAAACAATGGACTTGAGATGCGCCTAGTGGTGTTGCATAAATATGAATTATGTTGAATTGGTTAAGCCATGTGAATTCGCGGAATAATGCAGCGATCAGCCTTGAAACTTTAAGAGATTTCTCGGTCAAGAAATGTGCAAGTGGTTTAATTCATTTTGTGTTTATTCGATGTTCGGTTTTGTGTTGTGGTGTGAGGGAAGAATAACAGCGTCCCCTAAGACCAAGAAGCAGGTTACAAGTGTATTTATGTTTGCTTACAGATTGTAGCACTCTCAAGCCACCTGCCATTGGAAAAGGAAAACTATTTCGACAAAGTCATCCCATGAAGCTTCCATCCTTCATTGAAAATTGACAAATGGATGCAGAATCGTATAGGCAATGTAGGTTAGGTTTGGTTGGGAGAACATGTGTGGAATATTTCATACTTTCACCCGCAGACTGAATTGTCCATTGTGAGTGCCCTCTTTAAGCGAGTGTCAGGAGCGTTAAGTCATTATTATACTGAACCAATTGCGATCCCTAATGAAATCGCGGAGATCCCACAGCTCCACGCCCGCTATCTCGCCCAGAATGTCGAAGAAGCGTGAACCCAAGTGCTTGAGGCCCTTTGTCTATAGAACAGGACATCGACACAGAGAGTGGTCAAATGACTATTTCTCATCCTCGTCCTGTCTTTTCCCCACTAATCCGCGGCCGTAATAATCTTGTGATCTCAAGGTCTTTCCGTTTGTTCTACAAGTCACCATTAAATGGTGGTAGTGCGGAGCTATCCGCTTCTTCCATTGGCATTTCTGAGGGGTAGCTGCCCATCTCATCGGCCGACTCATTCCCTTCAATATTGCTGTGTCCGGGAGGACCCAACATACATAGGGTGACGTTGATATGGCTCAGTGAAGCTAGTGTGGTGCGGCATTTTCATACAATTCCCGTTTTCACTATTTTAGATCCTATTTCCCTTAGTGACTGATTTAGTGACAAAAATTGTGGCTTTGTGGAGCTCTATTACTAAGTAAAGGAAAAGTCGCTTTCTCTATAGCATAGATCTCCACTTGGAATAAACTGCAGTCGTTCGGTAGACGAAAGAGCCAGTTTATCTGCAGGTCCTACGAGTAGACACTGGCTGAGGTTCCTTTTTCAATCTCTGAATCACCAGTGCAGATGGATGTACCGCCTTCGGCTGCTGGCAGTCCTGCAAGCAATTCTTTTCTAGTAATAAAAGTACACATTGATCGATCTCAATAAAATTTGGGTATTTACTGCTTGTATACATATTGTAGGGATGTACTTACCTAAAGCTCTAAATACGTCCGTAAATACGCAAATATTTAACTTAAAAAATAAGCTAAGATTTGAGTATGTAAAGATGTACGAGGGGACTAACAGAAGTTCGGCTAATTGCTAAAAAAAAATCATACAAAAATATGTTTAATTTGTTATTTTTGATGTTTATTACTTTTGATCTTTTCTGCATAATCACCTTTAATTTCAGCACATTATCTGCAGATCCACTATTTAAAACAGTCCTCAAAATTGCGTTTTTCTAAGTTCTCAAGCACTTTTCAATACCTGACCAATATCTAGAAGAAAATCAGCTTAAATTTTTGGAGAATTTAACTGGGATCTTCACTTTATTGGCTGATTTTTGTTGCCTTGCTTTAGCAGGTGGACTTGCTCCATATCATTGACTGCTGTTTAATTTTCGGATCATACTTATAAAACAAAGCTACGTCACCTCCTTTCGGCTGTCATTTAAAATTCGTGGCACCCATCGATCAGATTTTTTTGAGTACTGCAGATCGTTTCGCAATATTCGGGATGCAGCCTTGGAATTCAAAACTTATTCGCGGGCTGTCATTTCTTGTGTCACTCGTGAAGATTTTGGCCGGCCTTTTCAAGGCTCGTCCTCTGCGGAAAAATGCCTAGTCTGAAATCTTTGATATCTCTTACAAATGGCCCTAAGAGATGATGATCGTGCGGTTCATAGGTAGCTTGGAATTCATTAAAAATTTCCACAGGTAAAGTTGGCGTCGAGAGTCGTAATCTTGCGTTTATTCGTCTCCACGCAGGGAAAATTAAAATGAAACTTTGTGAGATTACTACAAAACATGTAACATTCTTAGGCTTTTCAAAACTACTTACTATGTATATCATAAATTAACCGAATTTTTGTTAGTACCCTTGATAAAAACCAACAATCTTAGGCAATATTTATTATTTAGATCAATAAAAAAAATGTGACTGCTCGATACAAATCAGCAAAATACGACATTAGGAATATTCGGCATCAGGTTAGGTGGTCCATCTGGTCGATGGTTGTCCATTGTGCTACCACTTAAGATTAGTTTGTCCTGGAACGTCAACTGCAGGTAACATACATGATTGGATAACACTGGCTGCTCCAAATGACGTTGCGCAGGCAGCTTACTACAGAGAGTTCCTCAGGAGTGTTGCTCAGAGCCAAGCTGAAATGTTAAACGTTTGCTTTGCGAAGTAGGGCAGCGAAGAATGTGATTCTGAGTCGGTACGACCTACTAATCCTCTAAACAGTTACGGAAATAGGCATCCGAAATTATATTAAGTTTTACAGCATGGGCCCCTATTGAACTGTGACTGGACTGCTGTAAGAACTGAGTCAGCCAAAGAAGCTCCTTTGTCCACTTGCGTCGACTACAAGTCAGTGGACTTTTTAACTTTGCGCATTTTACGGCTGTCGGCGCTCGTTGAGTCGACTAAAAGTGCCTCTGCCAAGAAGGTTTGATACGCTTTCCCCATAGTACTTCCCGTAATGTGCTGTGCTCAGAAAACCCAAATCAGCCGGATCTGGAAGCAACACGATGCAATCGAGAAAGACAGCCGGCAGCCCCAAGAAGCGTGCAGCCTCTATGGGGTCGGTCCATAGGGACGACGCGAAGAGATGTTTCGAGTCGTGAGGGGTCTCTCCGCATGCCGTACATTCGTTCGGCACATCCGCATTTAACCTACTCAGGTAGGAATTTAGCCTGCTGCAGTAGCCAGAGCAAAGTTGGGCTATTGTTGTCCTGGTCTCCCGAGGTAGATGGAGCTCCGTCGCGTCAATGTCCGGTGTTTGTGTGCCTAGAACGGCATTCACAGGTCTTGAGTCTACATAACTCGAGACTGAGTCCCTGTGAATGCCGTTCAGGGCCTGTCTGTAAGCTGTCGGGTCCAGAGGTTGCTTAATGAACCTCTGGACTTGGTCCGTCAGTTCATATAGATGCCTCCTGACGTGCCTCGGCGAGGGCTCCTCTGCAAGCAGCTGTCTATTTGGGTGGCCACATCTGTGGCTCCCAGCAAGAAACTGCTTGCAGAGCATCGTGTTGTGCTCCCTAATTGGGAGCATTTTCACCTCGTCGTGGAGGTGGTGTTCTGGTGACAACAGGAGGCATCCAGTCGCTGTCCTAAGTGCTGTATTTTGTACCGTCTGTAGCTTCGTCCACTGCGTCCTACTAGTCCCCGGCGACCACACTGGTGCTGCGTAGTTTAAAACCGGCCGGCCTATTGCCTTGTATGTTACCAGCAACGTTTCTTTTGTCTTTGCCCCAAGTACTGCCGGCTAGCGACTTGAGGACTTGGTTGCGGCTCTGTACTTTATTGACAATAGCGGTTGCGTGCGCAGAGAAGGAGAGCAGATTGTCGAATGTTACTCCGAGAATTTTAGGGTTATTCACCGTCGGAATTGGTGTGTCATCGATGTGAATTCCTAGCGGTAGCCTGACCTCCTTCGTCCAGGTTGTGAAAAGGGTCGCAGAGGATTTCGTAGGGGAGAGGACTAGACACTTTGCAGTGAAGAAGCGAGAAAGTTCAGGGAGATATCCGTTTACTTTCGAATACAGGTCATCAATTCCATTCCCAGTCGCCATGATCGAGCAATCGTCGGCGTAAGAGACAATCGAGACTCCCTCTGGTGGTTGAGGGAGCTTTGAAATGTAAAAGTTAAACAGTAGTGGGGAAAGGACACCACCCTGTGGGACCCCCTGTTTTATTTTCCTAAGTATGCTCGATTTGTATCTAAACATTACCGACGAGTGTCGACCACTTAGATAATTTGCCGACCACCGTTTGAGCCTCTGTGGGAGAGAGGAAGCCTCTATATCTTCTAGTAGCGTGGAATGGCTGACAGTGTCAAAAGCCTTTGACAGGTCCAACGCTACTAGAATCGTTCTCTCACAGGGACGTTTACGGTTAAGGCCACGAGTTATCTGAGTGTTTATGGCGTTAAGTGCTGTTGTTGTACTGTGCACTTTACGTGTGGTGTTAGAGTCTGGATCGTCGCTTGGCTGTCAAAGAAGATATAACCCCTCTACTCGGTATTCCACTGGTACGTAGTCAGTAGTATGTCTTCTTCCAAGCGGCCACTTCTGCTTGAAACACGCTGCAGAAATCACGAAGCCTTAACTTGAGATAAATGGATAATTTTGTCCTATCCGTGCATGGGCCCACTGGATCTGTGTTCCAGAGCCTGCCACGTTTCCATTTATTAGAGAGATTTGTGCAGAAAAGAATTCAATCGCAGCCAGCGCGTAATGACAGGAATATTCTAGGAAACTGATTTTGTTGAAAAAGCTTTCTCTTCAAGCTAACCGTCTATTGATTCTCTGGTGTTACCAAAACATTTTTGCCCTCTTTGACTCTCTTCTTTTTATCCCACACAAAGTCTTGGGCAATTGAAGCAAGGATTACTGAATAACTTAGTGAGAGGGGAGACCAGTAAGTCTGCATGTATTTATGAAAAAAACATATTTACTTTTTTCGATCTCTAATTTAATAATGTGCGCTTTTTCTGAATTTGCACTCGAATTCTTCCATCGAGCCTTTTAGTTGCCCCAAAGGACATCGAGTTGGGTCAAGTTGTCTAAATATTCGCTTATTGCTGCTGTCGCAATAGATTTAATATTAATTTAGTAGCGAATGCCCATAAATTGTTGATGCTGATAGCTTCAAGAAGCCTTCGTTGGTTTATGGAGCTTTACATACCTGTAGCCCAACGTTTCGCTGCCCCATTATGACCACAAATGTGTATCTGGGTAACCACGTAATCGATTTCTACTACTCTTGATTCAATTATATCATTAAGTCTAACTCAGAATATTATCGAAAACGTTTGAAATCGGGAAGAAATCGGGTATATAAAGGTCGGTTACGCCCGAACGTATACTTCTTAACTTGTTCTTATTATGTTTGCAACTAACGATCTGTTTGTATGTATTCTTTTTGATGTGTGTAATAGAGAAATCGCCCCTGAAGATGCCCAGAAGGTCAGCGAAACGTCGGGCTGGAAAGTGAAGAAAAAAACCATGTTATTGTATAGGAGCTTACTTGATAAAATAGTCAAATTTAATAAATTGATCCCCAACTCATTGTAATTAAATTTCATTTTTAAGGTCGAGTATAAATAACAACTCGAAAATCGTAGAAACGCCACTGCAGCACACAAGAAAATTGCTGCCTTACGTGCAACGGCATTTCTGTGTATTTTCAGATTTAGTGCGTACATCTGACACTAACACAGAGCCAAGACACCTATCACCGTAATCTGTGCATGGCGTAATTGAAAAACTAACGGGTTTTCTGCGAACCGAATCGAGCGCTACAATTCCCATTCTAATAGTTTTCTAAAATCCACGTTCTGTTCTGGGCGCGGGTGATGAAATGGCGGATAGGCCTTGGCATGGGGTCGAGGCATTCATTCTAAAAAATTGTGTGAAATTGCAAAAATATGATGACACTTTTGTGTGCTTGTATGTGTGCATGTGTGTGTGTATGTTGATGTGTCCTAAAGCATGCAAACAATGGCGACACACTAACAAAATTGCTGCATCGTCTTCTCGTTTTCCATTTTGCTGTCACAATCACAATGGGGCTGGGGTTGTTGTTGGTTGGCGGGCTGGTCGCCAAAAAACTTCATTTGCACGAACAGCACGCAGCAATAACGGTCATCGTTAGAAAGCGTCGGATGAAAACAAAAAAAAAAAGAACAGCAAACAAGAAAGCAAAAGGGGGCCGCCAACAATAACTCACAGGCCAATCGTGGCATGCAACATCGGCGAAAAGAGGGAGTAGCGAGGGCATGGCCGCTGATGAATTTCGTTATCACCTATTGCCAAACGGCTGGCCGCCATTCTAATGGTGGTCGTTCAACAACAGCAGCAGCGCAGCGAGCGAGCAGCAGCAGCAGCGGGGGCAGCTTTCCATTTATTTTAGCATCGATCGCAAATCTCAACAATTCGGCGGAAGTTTTCCAATTCAATTATGGGGGCGTGGCGGTAGGCGAAGCGTTACTCTTGCTTGAATACGTGCTTTTATTTTCTTGACTGCTACATTTTGCGTTTAGTTTTCGTTTTTTTTTTCATTGTTCTGCTTTCGATCAAGTTTCCACTCACCGCTGGGCGTCATAAAAGTTTGCAGCGCTTGGCTACACTGATTGCGTGAATGTGACCGATTGCCGTGCCGCGTCCACTTTGTTTGCCAGCCTATTTGCACGTTTTAAAATTTGTATTTTTTTTTGTGAGTTTGTTTGCTTGCTATTACTGCACCGCGGGGGGTGTTTTGAAAAAAAAGAAATCTGTGTTATTGTTCTTGGCAAGGAATGCAAATTAACCGTTATTTGTATTAAACAATTTTTTACTTTCCTAAGTTTGGAATTGAGTGGGAAGGGCATATATGTATGTGACACATCTACAAGAAGAAGGAAGAAGAGAGATTCAAGTTGGACACTGTTATGTTCACGTAAGGAAATATTTCAAGCAGCTCGGCTAATTGAAAAATGGGCGTTGCCTGTTTTATTTAAGCTCAGCGAATATTGTTAAGGATTGTAGACATTAGGGGCAGGGACGAGGGGCAGTAGAGCGCACCTCAAACTTAGGTAAATGTCGTCACATTTTAGTATATCCCACATAAAAGCATTGCTTTCCTCTTCCTATGAGTTATGAGTGATTATTACACAGGCCTGCGAAATTAAACTATATTTTCTCCCTTCCAATAATTATGTTAAAATAAAATACATACACAATTTTTTTCTAGCACGTTGATATTTATTTTTATTAAATACATGCATATTTTGGAATTTTTAAGAATTTTCATGAAAAACTACCGAAATTAATTAATTTAAAACTAAATTCCTTCTTAAAAAACAAATAACTTTAATCCCTTAGGGCTAAGTAAATCAATAAGACTTTTGGAAATTCGATGTTAACGAGGTAACAAAAAGAAATATATTTGGAAAATTTACGTAACCAAATCAGGAACCAAAAATAACTGTTATCTCGAATTTAGAAATTGAAAGCGTGGCCCGAATTTTGAGATTTAACGAAAACGTTGTTTCATAACGGTTATTAGATGAAAAATATTTTTTATTTCGCCGAAAAGAGTTATAACCCAACGTTGTTTTCATTACAGTGATTGTCCATCTTTTGTTTTTTACGTTGCTTGATAACAGTTATTGCCCAACGTTTATTTTTGAAATTGTCTGATAAACGATGTAAGAATATTTGCAAAAATGGTGAGGGAGAAGATGATAAAGATGATGAAAATAAAAGAGGAGGAGTGAAATTACTGTTACCAGACAACGTAAAAATAAATGTTGGGTAATAACTCTTATTGGCGACGGAAAATATATTTCTCCTGCACAACAGTTATCAGGCAACACAAAAAGTAAACGTTGGGTTATAACTCTTTTCGGCGAAATACAAAATATTTATCATCTAATAAATATTATGGAACAACTTTTTCCGATCCAAAGTGCTTATTGATTTTTAAGGGCCTGTAGAAGGCCTGTCCAATGAAAGACGTGACGATATACTATACATATTTTAGAGTTTTTACAGTTTTCAAATATTTAGTTAAAAATACCCCTAAAGACTTAGTAAATCAGCAAGACTTATAGAAATTCGAAGGTAACGCTAAGGAATAAACAACGCCGGCCTGTGCTATTACGTCGGGTATACTCGCGCTGCGACCTAAAAAGATTTATTATGCTAAATCCTAATTGAAATCGCACCAACCTTAGACTATTTAACAAATTAAGTTTCAAATTTTGATGAAGTATATAATCGTTCCGCAAGGTGTATCAGTCTACCATTCACGCGGCTTATTCCATTAGCCCACAAAACGTGCAGTCCATATAAACAGAAAGCCCTATTTTATACAAATGCTACCTTAACTTGCCGTGTCCTGACGGGTAGCTAGTTAAACTTTTAGGACCTTCCCGGCTAAGTTCAAGGAGTCTTTAAGATTTCCTCCTGGAGGGACTTATAAATCTCTTTCATTGCCACTTTCCATTTGATTTTCGCTATGAGCAGCAATCTGAGTCTTTTCCCAGCTCCTCAGAAGCTTTGCAGTGCACTCTTTAGATATACCTCAGAAAGACCTGGGACCATGAAAGCGTAATTGCGCTTCACTTTTTGCAAGATATGCAGCCCTTACATTGGCTTCATACTCTTCCTGTCCCGGGACGAAACGCAGCGTTACTCTATTGAGGGCTACCAGGCGGCGCAAAAGAGTTTTACAGTTGTTCACAAGCCTTGAAGCCGTTCTAAATGAGTCTAAGGCCCTAGCGCCGCCTAAATTTCCGCCATAATATTTACTCTGGCCCTATTTGTACTTCTACGAAAACATTCGCGGACACAGACATCGATGGCGAAGGCTTCCTGGGCTGGGGTTTGTTGTTACGTCGACTCCGAATGGCGATTGTGTTTTTATATGAAGCAGTTTTTCATGACAGAGTTGCACTCCCTACATTCGAAAGCATTATCCACAGAAAGCTGCTAATTTTCAAAGCTTTTTTTTGACATACGCAGGATGCCGTCAAAAGCTGAGTCTGTCACCTATAATTATGTCTCAATTTTAGATGTGTCCAATTAATCCACTCAATTATTTTACAATTATAAAATATAAAAATGTGTTTCATTATATGACCAATTTTTTACCAAAAATAAAGTTTTAAAGACAAACACGTTTTTCCATGCGAAGTAAATTAAATATTTCTTCTGCAGCGTAGCAAAAGCCACTTCTTAATCCAGTATAAGACTAAATCCGATTAGCTTCTTAAAAAAAAAAGAAAAGCTTAATAAAATACGCGACAAAAGCCCCTAATTAATACAGTCACAAATAATTTTTGCTGTTTTGCACACACTTTCAAAGCTTATACCACAGCAGCCAAATACGAATTGTGAATTGTGTAAAATCGCAAAAAAATCAAAGAAATAAAACGCCTGCGTTGTCGGCAGTTAAATAAGCCACACGCGCACGAAAAGCTGAACGTCATTCACAGCATATAAAATCCCAATAAAAAAAAAATAGAAACGAAACGAAACCAAACAAAGTAGCGCAATAAAAGGAGATGAAAAAATAACAAAATCGCGTTGATTCTCATCACAGCAACAGCTACAACAACACATTTTTCACTCTACAAAAAGTGACAGCATGAAATGTGTTGCAAAGCTTCTGCACAACAGCAGTTGCGGTAAAGAGTGTGTGTGGGTCGGTGACAATTGGCGCCAGAAAAAGATTCAATCAATTGGCACGTGACATGATTATTTTACGTTCAAATTGCCGCGACCATGATTCGCACTCCGATGCTGCTGGACCACGGCTGAGGCAAATTTTATTGCAACTGGCTTAAAAGTAGATATTTGAAAGGTCAGCAGAAGC
The DNA here is from genome assembly GCF_013731165.1 of Rhagoletis pomonella. Lineage (NCBI taxonomy): Eukaryota > Metazoa > Arthropoda > Insecta > Diptera > Tephritidae > Rhagoletis > Rhagoletis pomonella. The sequence goes on from NW_023458555.1 coordinate 5,303,271, forward strand.
TGTGAACGAACGCACAACAGCACACTATACCATACCCGTTGACCACACTCACACGGACATACATACATACATAGACAAGGTTGACAATACTTTGATTGGCTTCAGCACACAATAAATATCTATTAAGTAGCGAGCGGGAATGTGCGCACCACCGTGCCCCCCCACAACTGACAACAATTTCGTATTTCAATTCCATCTATTAGTTCGGCCGATCAGGCGTCGAGCTCATGCCCTCTTGACCAAAGTTTCCTTTTAAGCATTAAGCTTTTATAGTTTGCGGAATTTTTACACTCTTTTCACCCAATGCATTGGAGCGGGCATTCATTCAATTGAATGGCTAACTTACGGCTGTGCAAATAAATTTATTCATTGTCTGTTGGTGTTGGAAACTTTTGCTTTTCCATTTGCATTAGTGCAACACTGAGTCAAGGGAAGGTGAAATGCGTGAGAGGCGTGAGTCATCTAAGTGCATGTGCCTCTTTCACTTTTGTTTTTGCTATTGGCGAGCGTATCAGAATGATTTTTTTTTTTGTTTTAAAATTGGTTGACTTCACTAAGCCTCATGGCATCAACTAGTTACATTGTAGAAGGGAGGAGGGAATTATGCATTGTTTGCTTGGTAAATATTTCAGTTTTTTTTTACGAAACGGGTTAAAGTTGAAGATCGATATAGTGGAAAGCCCAAAACACTGCCAGCCTCCTTAATGAATACTATACATATCGTCGTTTAAAGTACGAAACCGCGTGTGTGGGGTTGCATAAATTATTATATGAAATCGCAGTTGATGTCACATTCTATTTAGGTGAGTAACACACGATCTATTGAGAGGGTACCCAAAGAGCTTGGCTTGCCTATGGCCCCCATAGCCTCCTCATTATTTAAAACTATAGAATGATTCCGGCTCTAAAAAGGCAGTTAAGGATAATTCGCGCCAGCTCGTCAGCGGAAGAATTACTATATTTTTTGCTGCCAGAGTTAGAAGCGTGTTAAAGTGGTCTTTATCCAGCTTGGATTTCATAATCCTGTTTGAGAGGGCCCAGATGGCTGCTTAGATATCTCAAAAGATAACTAGAAAGGCGTCCTTCAAACTCTTTTCAAGGTTTTACTTGGCGCATATCAGAATAGCTAAAACTTCATACTGGATCACCATCAGCCATCTGGACATGAGAATTGATAGTTTCCTGCCAGGTACGTAGACAGCTGCACCTGCTCTTTCATTCATCCTTGCACCATCTTTGTACCAAAAAGCAGATCCCTTTGGTTGTGGAGTCAGAAATCCGCTTGCAACCGGGAGGTAGGTCTGTTTAGAAAATCCATGCCCTCTCTAGAAAAGCCGGTTACTAAAGAAGCTGGCTGGTTCATCAGCTAGTACGTGACTTTGAAATATGGTGTGTTGGCATATATATTTATGGTCAATGGGTATTGTAAAGTAAATATGCTTTTGTCAAAGGGCGTACCGCCAGATGCTTAGAGATTGCGTCTTTATCGTGCGACCTGGATTAAAGAGTACAAAGAAGAGCAAAATTGTTTAAGCGTCACAGATGTCCTAGACACATCAACGGGTCATCGGTATAGCAAGAAGAGATTAGTACATATACATACCATATGTTATCTCAGTGCTATGTTTATTGCTCTTCAGTTTATGTTTACATTTCAACCCGGTTTTACATTTCACCACTATTTTTGACTGACCTATTTCATATCTAAAATAGCCAGGCGGCTAAAACATCTTCGTCCTTCAGTCATACGCCTAATAGTATATATGTATGTACAGTCTTTTTGAATCCCTAGGAAACCATAACCATTTAGCTCAGGCTTGTTGGAGCCCATTAGTTTTGTTTTCGAGGATGCGGTAGGCCAATACCAACAAGTTCTTTTAACTAAACTAGGATATCTTACTTACTCCACTGAATACCCGCATTTATCATTTTAATATTTCGAATGCTGAGTTCAGTTCTTTTTACTGATACGTCCCATCGATGCTGCAATATTTGAAGTCATGCAGCTCTCACTTCCTCATATGTCCCGCCATCGCTTTCGCTTTCGAGGGGGGAAAAGGCAACGAAGCAACGAAAGTGCTATCTGTGATAGCTTAGTACCTACAGGGCGTATACGTAATCGGCAAATTGCGACAGTCGAAAAAAACGCCGTCTGAGAAAGTATAAAACGTTGATAGAAGTGCTTATACATACTTATATACATATGTATGTATGTACATACCTCATAATATCGAAGCTTGAGTTTGCGTGAGCTTTGTCGCGCTAATATGATCTTCTTTTCAGCCAAGTGTCATTTGAATGCGTAGCAGCGCGTGGCGTCTCCGAATGGCATATATATGTATGTCTGCATATCTTGCACGGTAGGATAGAATGCTTAAATATATATAGCCATTCCAACGTTAGAAATTAATACAAAATCTATAGAAAGTTTGATTGCCCTATTCAATTATAAGAGCATTCTTAGCTGATTTGTTATCGATTTAAGTATCTACTAGATTCTTCTAGACCTTATTCCGTTTGTAATACAACAGTGGGAAATTGTTCAGTAGTTAAAAATCATAAATTTCGTCACCGCCTAGTGCCGCGTTTGTTCTGTTCCCAACCACTGTTCGATGTTCCAGTGCGGTTAGACTCGTTGTAAGTGTCAGTGTAATTCTGTCTGTTAGTGCGATTGTAGTTGTGGTGTTGACGGCTGTCTCTCCTAGGCATGCTCGGTATTGACTTAATCGGCGCAGCGGGTAGAGAAGTGAAGATATTGTCACTTATTGTGGTGTTGTCCTTGTTTGATGTCTGAAGGGCTGCGTGCTTGCCAAGGCATTGCGTTTTGCTTAAGTCAAAATTAAATTTGACAGCTGAGCACAAAGTGACACATGTCCTCACATCGACGTCTGGGGAGCCGACAGCCGCAAACTTACTAACATTTCGATGCAAATATTCTGCAGACGTAGGCGGTGAGGCTTGAGGCTCGAGGCTTGATGTGTTATTTGAATTTCGCATGCATTGCCAAATATTCATTCTTCTTTTTCGGCACATGACAACTTATTTGCAGCATTTGCGAGACTTGGAAAGCATTTCACTTGAGTTTGTCTTTAAAAGTCCTTGTTCAGTGTGATTTGAACGGAAATTGTAGTCGCGATTTCCGGTTGCTTCTTTTTTTTTCGTTTGCTTTCAAAAGCGATTGAATGAAAGAAAGAAATGAATTCTTGCATTAAATCTACACTAAAAAGTGACTGCCGCTGCAAAAGTTTTCCTAATTAAAAATGCATATTTTAAAAATATTTTTCTTTAATAAGTTTGTGCTTTTCTGAAATTCATTTGTGTTTTCCTGAAATACTGTTGGAAAAGCTGTAGATTTGATGTGGTATTCAAGAAAAAACTCTGCTTGAAGATAAAGCAAAATGTGTGCAGATTTAAATATTTCGTGTCGGCCTTATTTTGTAATGTATGAAAGAATCCTTACAAACCCCCTACAGACTTTCGGCTAATTGGGGGCCTAATTATTACTTTCAATACCATTTGTGTTAACTACAACATTTAACACTGTACGCTTTGCTACCCTCGACATGATTCGGCTTTATTTCATTTTACGAGCATATTTGCCTTTCGTGCTTGCGAACAAATCACTTCAATGGAGCTCACTAAAAGAGCGTCAGCAAGTGGGCGGCCAGTTAGCGCAAGTCACACGTGTTTGCCGCTGGCGAGCGGCTACCTTCAACGTTTGTTATTAGCTATAAATAATCTCAATTGGGTGCACGAGTATAAAGTGTATATAAATATAAAAAATAATTGCGTTTTCACCTTTTTAGAGTTGTACACTTCAACTGCTTTTAACAGTTGGCAAGTACGCTTGGGTCTATACATTTCGAAAGAGCGTAAAAATAGCGATTTCTGATTGGGGTTCTGCCGCTTGGCTACAAACATTTATTTTCTCATAATTCTTGGGGTCTAAACTCTGAGCAAAGAATCGGTTATAACAAAAATAATAGAGGCCTTGTAACGCTTAAATATTTGTTTAGAACAAACAATTTGTTCCAAAAAAAGAAAGTTTTAAGAATATTTACGAGTATCAGATGATCCTACCGTGTTTTATATGAAGGGACGTTGGGCTGGTTAGTCTTGTAAATCACGTGTTCTACCCATGAATAAGAAAATGTAAATGTAAGGCTATCAAAATAGCAATTTTGCCGTGCCCACTCCAAGTTACTGGTAAATGACAGATCTCTCCGGCCTGATGTTGATATCTAGCGGGTTACTCATACGCCCCAGTGTCGGGCGAGCGAATCTTTGCAAGGAAATTATTGAAAGGCCTCGTTGAGGTATCTGTACTTGTGCCACAGTGTTGCCAGATTGGTTAAAAAAAAACAATGCGATGGAGGATATCAATAAAACTGTAACATTGAAAAGCGAAGACATTTTATTAAACTTAAATAAAAAAATTAAAATATTAAAAAATATATAAAATAATGTACACAGTTTAAATAGTAAATACATAAATAACATTTCGTGTATTCGTTGCATATTGTGAAAGTGTAACTGAATTAGCGTGTGATTTCTTTTTGTTGGCTGTAGAATAAATACACTTGCAACAACATAAAAGAGCGAATACCCACAAAATGGAACACCCAAAATAATAATTTGCTTTTATACAATTCAATTTCATTATATTCGGGTACCAAATAATAGTCATTTGTATGGCAACAAAACGCATATTTCGGAAATAGGCTACATATAAAGTAAGTAAATTTCCTCCATTAGAAATTAGGTGGCAACCCTATTTACATATACGCTGGGAGGAAGGGAACATAGTATCTTCAGCGTATATATACTCTATATACAAACCAAAAAATTGCTCATTGAAATTAATAAATAATAAATTTGTATTAAAAAAAAAGTGGCAACTCTCTTTGAAAATACTTTCGTACTTAAGTTCTCAAAATCATCTTTCATTTGATTAATTTAATTTAAAAACTGCAGGCATATGGTAACACTGACTTGCGGGTACTTCATTTTTTTTTTTCAACATTGAAAATCAGACCTAGCTACATCTTTTATTCCCCAGAAATATAATTTGCCGCGCTGCTCGTTTCTTTTGCCTTTAGTGGCTTGATTGCAGAAAGTCACTCGTTGATATTTAGTGTGTATACAACAGAAGCAAAATACTTTGCAAAATATGCTTTCAACTTTTACAACTTATTTGGCATTTTGCAATATTCGACTCTTCAACTTCTTCGCGGTTTACTTAAAGCCTTTTTGGTCTTACAATTTTTTGTGTTGACGAAAATTCCGCACCTACACCGCCGCTTGCCGCCCGCCTGCAGCTTGCCACAGTCGGCGCGCACACACGCCAGCCAATCTCCCCGAAGCGTAAAATTTCTTCTAAGTTTGCCAATTTCAAGTTCAAGTAACCAAGTCAGCCGACCTGTAGCTTGTTAAGGATTTTGCTCTTTTGTTGCTCGCTTTTGCCGAGTTATTTTTTTTATTGAGTTATTGTTGTTACTTGGTCGTTGCCAGTGACACGTTGTTGCTGAAAAGTAACAAAATAAATAAAAAAAAATAAAAAATGCTTACATATTTTCGCAGATTTAGTTGTTAGTTTTGCGGGCATTCTCATAAAACTTTTTAATTGGATCGGAAAACACAAAACATTTTTTTTTTTTTAACTCGCGGAAGTGTTTGCTTGTTAGTTTGGCGATTGATGCCATCATTGCTTATCTTGAGTTGCTTCGTGAAAGCGGAATGGTAATAAGATGAAATTGGGGTCTATCTACGCTTTAAGATACAAAACTTCTGTCACGGCTACTGTTTTGTTTGTTGGAAATTCAAAATTTGCTAATAAAATTTGTGTAATATTTTTGTTTTATTTAAATTAATTAAAAGTGGCTTTGCCAGTTGGCAAAAGTACTTTTATATGTACGAGTTCAGAACTCGATAACCTTTTACTGGCAAGCATTTAACCATTTCGCACAAAGCATTCCTATTTAAAATAGTATTAAAAAAAATGTTGAAATTTCCGGTTATTTGTGACGAACGTCCTGCCATTCAGCTTTGCCATTAAGCGTATTCGATAGCCACTTTTGTGACTTAAAATTGTTTTCGATACTTTAAGACCTCTTAATTATTAAATGCACAAATAAAAAAAAAAAAAAAAACAATACACAATTTGTTCGAACAACGCGACAATACAATAATGCTCGTACAAATGCTTCGATAACAACAAAAAAAAAAAGAAACATCAACATAATTAAAGCCTTTTCTCCTGAACATTTCCCTAGCAACAGAGTGCGCACTTAACTCATAAAGGGTGTGGACCGAAAAAGCTTCTGGCATGAGGAGCAAAAATTTCTATGCTTGATTGAATTTTGCACAAAATGGCCCCACCACCACAAATTTCAAAAATGTCTCAAGTGCCGTGCTTTGGCTAAGGCAGAAGTGCGGGTCATTGATTGCTTGCGAGCTCATTTAATTTTCTTCGCTTTTGTTAAGTTTTATTCACATACATACATACAAACATACAAACATACATACATCTGTATTTATGTGATTTTGTACTGGCGGCGCGGCGCGACTGCTTGCGATTTTGCTGTGATTGCTATAATTTAGTCAACAATGAAATTAAACAAACAAAAACAGCAAAATAAATAAACGAATATAAAAATCGATAATAAAAGCAAAGGCTCGGTAAAGGCAGCAATTGTCACAAATGTGGCAACAAATGCGGACAACGACGACATTAATTTTAGCGCAGCGAAAGCGACGAAAGGGGTGGGCAGCAAAATAAGTTGCAAACGCAATTGCCAAAGATTACTCCTTCAGTGGCCAATAACCTGCCATGTATTGAGGGATTACAGTCATTGAGTTGGATTTTTGGGATAAATATGTAATTTGAATGAAGCGTAAAGCGGGTTGTTCTCTTGGACATTTTTTTTTTTATATAAATACATAAAAGAAAATTAAATTATTGGAAACTAAGGTTTCTTAAATTTTAGAGAATCATACACTAGGGAGTTGCCATCGAGACAAAGAAAGCTGGAATGTTGATCACGCGTACACGCACTGATCATGAACTTCTATATGGATTTTCTTTCTGGGTTGTTTGTGTTAAAGCAAATGGCAACCTCTTAAAGATGAAATAGATGGGGTAGCGAAAGAAAAGCGTAAAACTTGGCGAAATCTCTTTCAGTTTCCATGTAAAGAGTACGCTAGTGAATTAAACTACGGGTACTTTTATTTGTTGTTGTCGGTTAGAGTGGTTTGTCACCCTGATGATAAGCAATTAAAAAAATTTTACCAATTTTGACACGACAAACTCATGCAATCCTACCAACACTTTGCGGGTTTTACGTATTTTAGTATACTATACAGGCGACTGCACTCTGAAATATTCTGCAGGAACGGTTGGCTAAAGGTCTCACTTGTGCAAGGCCCGGACACTCGAAAATAATTTTTTTTTTTGTTGCCTCCATTGAGCCCGAATCCGTAAAGTTGAGGGCAGCTGGTGCCCTGTGGATAATAATAATAAGATATTGGCGCTTACACATATGTTAGTGTTTGGTCGAGATTCTTCTCCGATTTATGGCGTGCGCCTTGGTGATGTCACACAAAGCGGAGGAACCTACAGTTTTACACCGACTCCGAGCGGCGATTGTATTTAAACTAAGAAGAGGAGAGTGCCAGAATTTCCGCCTTACTACCTATAAGATCTGCGTTAGCGATCCCACATTCTTTGGTCTCTCCTAAATGTTAGTCAGCGAATTAAGTATAGGATCCAGAACTACCCCAAGCTATTTAATCCGTTGTGAGGGATCCAGTTCTGTAACTCAGTGACTGTGGTGGTCGGTAAATTAAGTAGAGGCAGGGCAGTCGAAAGAAAATCCAGCACTGGGGGTAAATATGTGCCCGGCCCACTTTAATATCATTTTGGCTTTGGCAAAAGAAGATAAACAAGTTTATAAAAAAAAAGTTTATAACAGATTCCAAAATGACTGAGATCTCAGCCTGAAAAAATCTGACCCTCTTCAGAAACTTTTCTATTATCAGATCTCTATGGGTGGTAAACAGGTGAACTATGGTAATTTTTCCTCTAATATTCCCTGCGGAAGTTGCTTTTAGCAGGAGGTTTAGGGTGACATTTAGTGTCTTCCTCATTTGTATAGTTTCTTTTCACTCACCTATAAAGATTTTATTAAATCCTTGCAAATTGGAGAGTAGCTTAACCAATGATGATGGGATTTATTCCTTTTGTTTACAGTTAAGATGGGATCATCTCCCTGAGCTTTATTATCATTCCAACTCAACAAAAAAAAAATAATAATTTCTGGACCTGGCGTTTACAGTCGGATATCAAAATGTAATTCATATAGCGTTGTTTTTGGCCCCAGGATAATTTTTTTTTTGTCCCAAAAGTCAAGTACCTCCATTCTAGTACTTACTCACCAGATCTCAGTTCTTAGCAACCATATGTACCACCCTAATGTCAGTAAATCGAAACACACCGAAAATCATAAAATTTTTGCTAGGGAAGGGTTTTAATTGGCAAATGTAGGTGTCACAAAAAATGTAAAAAGGCGAAAAAAACAAAAAAAAAGGTGTGTGTGGATCCTACGCGCGAATGAAGTGAAATTTCTTATTTCCCTATTACAATATTACTAGTGCGCCCGCATGGCATTAAAACACCAAAAATTAAATTTACCATTTTAAAGAAGTGGCAACCCTTTTCAAATACCTAGAAATATTCCAAATCATAGTCACAGTTATAACCGATCCGTCTGAGTGGAGAGAATTCTCGCATGTTCTGGTTGCTCAAATTTTAAATCATCCTATACTGATAAAAAGTTCCAGCTTTAGAAAACAAAACGTTATTTCAGATATACAGGACCGAACGGTGCAGATCTGATGACATTAATAAAAAATACCTTGCTTATTATACAAACATAGTTAAATAGATATTACATACTTTTCGAATAAGTGGTAACCACAATCAAAAATATTTTCAAACTAATAATGTATAAGTTATATAAATTATACTTTCCAAACAGGCGGCAGCCCTTCCACCACTTTCTTAAACCTATTTCATCTGGCACTCATATGGCGATACATATTTCAATTACCTTATTCCCTTAATTTAAGTTAAATTTAATTTATGAAACAGGTGGCTACCTTCTTACATGTAGTTAAGAAATAAATCTTTTTGAAAAACATTTCGATTGATACTCATACTGTAATAATTGATTTAATTTTTGAGATTTTAGAATGCAAACTTTTTAAAAGGTGGCAACTCTCTTCGAAAAAGTAAAAAAGAAAAAAAAGTTGTTGACAACCTTTTTCATTTGAAAATCAAACTAAGATGCAGATCTGATGGAATTCACAAAAAAATTCCTTATTTTAATTTTAATCTCAATCACAATGGCAATCTCAATCTCAATCTCAGTCTTAATCTTAGTCTTGACCAACCACCCCTGTCATTCCCTACCTTCTTCTATCGCTTTTTCATTTGGAATTACATAGTGCGCAACGAGAATGCATGGTTTGTTTTCGAAATGGCCTTGCAATTAAAAAGTGTATACCCAGGGTTGCCCAGTAACCTGTTTTTGTTTGCTAGTAAGGTGGTCCGGTCTAATGTTCCCCTATGATTTTCATGATTTTAATGTACACAGATTATCTTGCGGAAAAGTGCGCCTGAAACAGACGCTGGTCCATCAATTTAGCACAAAAGAAACAACAAATAAGCTAAAACTGGAAGTAAACGCATCGAGCTGTGTATGTAGCATTTAATAAATAAATACTTTGCCGCCAAGGTGGTACAAACAATGCCACATTCAAGGCACTCATGCAGGGAATAATGGAACGCCAGCTGGCTTGTTGTTATTGGTGAAGCAAATATTTAGCGGTAATTTGCTGGTGACTAATGAATGTGAAAAAGCCGTGAGTGACTGTTTTGAGGTGGCATAAGGTACTCGTGGCACATTGTGTCTTCACGAGTCCCAGTCGCTGTTCGGGTGATGAAAGGGTGGGTGGGTGTTGAAATAAGATTGAATGGAATGTTGCATGCAGCAGCGAGGAATTACAAGGCTATGTTTGTTCGCACGTACATATGTGTGTATGTATGTCTTGATGCATATATATTTACGCACATAAGTATTTAAGTGCTTCTACTAACTACTTTTGATCGTTGATAAGTTAATGATTCGTCATTGTTGCTCCCCTTTCTTTCACAACAGCTCTGCATAGTTTGCCCGATTAACACTTTCCGCCGGAATTTAGTTAGTTTGACGAAAAGTTCCACATTCCGGCACATTGCGTCGCCGGGCCACCTCATCCATCTCAATTCATTTATTTCATCAACGTTTGTCCTCCACGTTTGATTTGTTTAGTTAAGTGTGGATGACTTGAAGCCATGCCATTTTCGGTGGTCTATGTAAGAGAAGAGATTCGAATTGGCATATCGCCCGCATCAAATTGCTTGAAGTAGTGCACGCTTCCTCTTTTTCGCACGCTTCCAGCTCTTCGTGCGGTCTACTCGTAATACTTCAACAAAGACTACGCTGTCTAACAATTCAGGCGTTGTCCTAGGTAGGGGAATTGGTGTGCAAAGGAAATTTAAGTTATTTGTTTGTTGTGTTTTTGATGTTGTTTGCATTTGGACGCAAAAATATTTTTCAGTTAATTATGGCGGAATTCCATGACGTGATCGTCAAGTCAACGGTAATGTAAACGAAAACTCAACATTAAAAACACGAAAGATTGGCTTACTCCGTTCGGTGTGGTTGTGGCTGTGGTTGTGGTGTTGTGCTAGCCTAGAGTGTTTGTAATCGTAGTCGTATTGCTTCTTCGTGTGCATTGCAGTCGGTCTGGGTCTGCCCATTGTTATTTTGTTTTGATAATTAAGTTGGAATTTTAGCAAATATTTTTGTTATTTTGGCCTCAATTCCCTTTGGATTCTGGTCTGGTTGTGCGGCCAAAAGTTCTTTTTTTTTGTCCATTCAACTGCAACTGAATAAGAATTGTTTAAATTCTTTATTTTTTCGAAAATAATTGAGATTGATGTAATGCCTGTTCACCTTTGTGTTGTAGTATTAAATCTGATACCCTTAATTGGTATTATGTGTGGATGAATTACTCTATGAATTTTCAACCAAAGAAAGTAAGGTAAGGTTGCAGTGGCAATTTGTACTAACTGTTGTTAGCAGCCGACTCTTTGAAATTATCACAGCGATTATAATTAGCAGAAATTAATTTTCTTCATGCTTAACAAACTTTGAATAAAAATTCTCAAGAATAAACTTCGCGAAAATCCTTTAGCCTATCATTCTAATCTCTTCACGTATGAGGTCTATGTGCCAAAAACACGATTAGCCCTCGAGGTAATAAGACTAAAATTTTTGCTGCTGAGAAGAAAGCTTCATGACCTCTTTAGGCTAAAATTGCTTCTGGCTTCAGAAAAAAGTACGTGGCGGAGTTGCCAGAATTAGTAAAGCTATAGGCGATAAATTCGTGCAAACCCTCCGGACCGGACGACAGCTATAAAGTGCCGTCTCCTGCAGATTGCCCCTTCCCATGTAAGCAAAATGCACTAGGAGTGGATCTCTAAACGCTCTCATATTTTATCAAAAGACTTCAAGTCAACCAGTCTCTCTTCGTTTCTAGTATATACCTTTCTAGACTTCTGTAGCAATAAGGTCTTCTTCCGCTGGGTTTCGGGCCATAAGGGCATAGAAGGTAATGAGTAACAACACCGATAGGCCTCGAGCCCCTTTTTGCGGTACGAACACACAACATCAGCGAAGAGCTTAGGAAAGAGGAAATAACTAAGTAAGTAGTGCACTGGAACCAAGCTACTGGCCTGCGACAGGCAAGCTTCTGGAAGGATACAAAAGGAGAAGATTTGTGAAACTATTCCAAAGTAAAGACTAAGAATTCTAACAGGTATCATCACAGGTCATTGCAGATTAAGAAGTCAGCTAAATTAACTCGAAACCTGGTCCAACGATGTATGTCACTTGTGAGACAATGCAGCTGAGGCCTTTGAGCAACGCCATGACGGGAAGATGAGAAAAGCACGTATAATTATATAACCTCTATGACTGAGCACAGTGTTTTAAGGAACAAAAGGATCCAATAGACCTTATGGTCGTAGTGCATACCTCAATTAGTTTCTATCTATATGTCTAAGGATTGCTTACCCCAAACGCATTCAAATTATATTTGATGATAAAATACTCAAGGAGGTAATTCCATCAGCTAAAATCGCTGCCAAAAAAGTCAAGATTTTGCTGTTACCACATAGGCCTTCCGAAACCACACGAAGGCGAGGTAAGAAATTATTATCATGTGAAAAAAATGTCTTTCCCGGAATCTTTAAGAAAATACTTTGCGGCAGAAAAGTCAAATATCGATACATCGAAGAATTCGGATTGCATTAGCGGCCCAAGGCCGACTTGGTCCGGTTATGAACCCATCAGTAATTTGATTTTGTACCGCCTTAATCATGCATGAGCCTAATGCCACAAAGTCTTCTCTGTTAACTACCAACAAATTCCTTATAATTTTAAGTATAAATACCGATCTAATAAATTCTTTTATTTATTACCTCATTTACGACCATTTTAGCATATTCATGTCAGGGTCACAAAAAATCTAATTCCTGTTCAAGCGTAGTCTGCAAAAATTTCAAGCGAGTGCATCATTTCGCAGCCGACAAGGGCCATAAACGAAAATGCCTTGAAATTTTGTAATTTAAATGCAAATTGACAAACAAATGACAAACAAGGCAATTAATGTGAGAATGCGTACGTTTAGCTGCACTGCTATGTGCGTACGTTAGTGTTGCCCAGTAGTTATGTAGTTCGGGTAGATAGATAGATAATAACTTTACAGTAACTCGGCTGGTTGGTTGAACAGAGTCATTGTTTGCTTGCTTTGTTTGCTTGGTGGTCAGTTGGCGGGCAGCTGGGTGCGTTCGCTGCTGGTCGACCAGGTAGGTACATAGGTAAACATTTAGATTAACAGAAAGCGAGAGTAAACAAGATAATAGCGTACGTTACATAATAACATAGGGGACAACAACAAAAAAAAAACAACAACACTGATTTTGATTGCAATAATGACATTCACACGAGAGAAGGAGATAGTGTGAACGAGAAATGACGTGGAGTAGGCGGGGTCAGATGAAAGTGAGTGAGACAAAAACAGCTAAAGCAGAACAAAAATTAAACGGAGGACAAATTTACAACGTGTGGGACCTTAGGAACGCAGCCCCGCAGAGCAATCATGACGCGACACACTGCAGAGATTTGTATTTGGGAGCAAACGTTGCATAATGATGAGCGGCGCTGAGTGTGTGCGGCTGTAGCATAAAATATTTTCGCTAACCGTTACGACTAAAAATTTAACGAGCCAGTATTAAGAAATAAACAAAGCCCGTGGCGTTCTAGTTACATAAACGCGCGCATAAATAAAAATATATGGGTGGGTGTTTCCGGGGCAAATAGTACGATGTCCATTCCCAACTAAAAATAAAACTAGCTGCTCAATGTACCACACATTTCTTTTGCGCCCTCAGTTGTCCAACCTAGCGAATTTTCACCGCCCTGCACTACTACCTCAACTATTGTTATTGTTTATATTTAGTTGCGACACTCTTTGTGTCTATTTTCACTTTGATAAACGTTGATGAGGTGACGAAAAGAACGTAGACAGTGAAAGTTAAATAGGAAAACAAAAGCGAGCACAGCAAAAGCGAGAGCATTAAAAGTGGCGAAAAGGCTAATTATGTTAATTAATGACTGTCAAAGCGACAGCTGAGTGATTCATTAAGGAAGCGAGGACACGGCTAGTACTTGAGGGCAGCCAGCCAGCGCTTCATGGCGCTATCGGCATGATTGGCCTAGCTGTGGCCAAGGAGGAAGCGTTGCAAATGAAAATTCAAAGGAAACGAAAAAATATTCAACCGAAACTGACGAATAAATGATAACCGGGGGCAATGTGCAATGTGTGCAGACGGCGATGGGTGGTGGCGGAGGCTCTTACAAAGAGCAAAGAATGTAACAAGATAAGTATTAATAAAACAAGAAACGAAAAATGTGCGAAAAAATGTGGAACGTGTGTGGAATGCAAGTGGAACGTAAGTTAATCATTAGTGGAACATATACGTGCCGTTAATGTTATGCACATTAACGCAGAAGCTACATTGAGGCGTAATTGGGCTTGTGGAACATAAGTCATGACTCGACTAAACGCAGAGATATAATGATACTGATAATGATATGAATATAAACCGTTTCAAAATTGGCTTAAATATAAACTGTGGAATTCATGTGTCTTTGCCGAGAACGCGTAGCAAAAGGAGCGCATGTGTTCTCTGGTGGGAAAACTAAAATTTTATGTGGAACACATGAGACTTTTTTTGCTCAGAGCATTGAGTTTGCGCACTTTAAAACTTTTCTCGCCTCTTGGAAATGTGGACACACTCGTCCATCCACTTCCAGTTGCATTAGCTGCCTATCGATTGTTAAGCTTTTACTCAATACACTCATCACGCTGTGGATTTTAACTTTTAAAGCTGTGTTAACGCCTGCCGCCGGCCCTTGTGGATGGGATGCCCACAGGCAGCATATGTGTACATAAAGGCGCCGCCACCAGCTAGTTAAAGACTTTTCGTTGAGTGTTGATATTTTGCTTACATTTTTGTTTTTGTTGTTCCTAATGCTTTCATGTTTTCTTTTTTTTTTAAGTGGCAACCCGGCTGTGATTGACCCACAGAGCGCAGCAAATGACAGTCTGCTGACGAAGTTCAACACA
>NW_023458555.1:5353066-5371799 GCF_013731165.1 Rhagoletis pomonella
TTTTTTTTATAAATTTGCTGGCTTGTTTCATCTAAAGGGCATTCAGCTTGGTTCTAAGAGAAAAAACATAAATTTCTTGACTTGCAAAGACATTCAGAGTTAGCAGAAAATATAATTCAAAAACTATTAAAAATACTTGTAGAAAGAAATGCTGCCAATTGTGCTATACAAGAAATGTTTCATTGTTGTTGTATGTAAATGAGTGCTTATAGCAGCGATGAGCATCCGACTATACAAAATGTATAGAAAGCTTAAAAGAGCTTAGCCCGCGGGCAAGGCGGTGCCCATCACTGCCTTATAGCGTACAACTGTAGGGCGGATAGCAAGCATTTGTCTGTTAGCGTTTCCGTCTAGATACCAGTGACGAGGGAAGTCAATGTAAAAAGTGGAGCAGTCGGACAGCGAAACGGCAGAGCACTAAAAATGCAATAAAAGCTTGGAATTTATGCATTCCTTAGAACATTACCATAATATTTACATACAAACAAATATACATGCAATACTAGACATACACGATTTACACGATAGCAGCGCAACGAGTGCTACGACAATAAGCGCCTAGATTGGGGGAAAAGCGGAGCGCAAAAAGTATTAAAAAAAAAAAAAACCAAACAAGTAATACAAATGTAAGCACAGTGAGCCAATTTGAAATAAAGCGCTTTTGAGAAGAGTCAAATGGTGGAGGGGTGGCGCGAAGTCAAGTGGGAATATTTTATAGGCAAGCAAACTGAATGCAAAAAGGCACCGCAAAAAACAAAAAAAATGGGGTGCGATAAAAAGCCGATCAAAAAGTGTGCAGGAAGATTGCAGGAGCAGGCGAGAGTATGGCAAATGTGTATGGAATTTAATAATCAATTATAGTGCATTTGCACAATTTGCATATGAGGCACGAAAAAGCGATAAAGTTACTCAAAATCAGACTGGCAAAATTCATGGTTTGGGGCAGGAATGGTGGCAAGGCAGTGCAAGCACACACTTTTTATATTTCTAACATTTTATTTGAACTACTAAGGATGTTGGCGCACATTCTGTGTGTATGCACATACCTACATATGTATGTATGTATGGCGGAGTATTGTGCCCAAGTGCCAAAAGAATGCCTGATTACAGTTTATGCTTTCGCCTCACATGTCAAAACTAAAGTCGGCCATTGCGGCTTTGGTGCAACAAAATGTTACAAACGTTGCATTACTGGCTCGGCAGGAGGCTTTGCGTGGCGCAGACGAATGCTGCGACTTATTTGTATTTAAATTTTTATATATATATTTTTTTTGCATTGTTGCATTTGAAATTTTTATTTTGAATGCAAATAAACTTGGTGACCGGGGGAATTGGCAAACTTTTGTTGCAATACATATGTATGTATGTATATTCTCGTATTAAACAATATCAAAAGCAAGGCTCGGAAGTAGTAAAAGTGTTTACATATATGTATGCATGTATGTATATGTGTAATATGTGTAAAGTATAAGTTAACTTCGTAGACGCCTATGCGGATTCAGTTTTTTTTTTATCGCAGCAATAAACGTTGAATATTGTTGCGGCAAAAAGTTGTTTTATGCATTTGGATTCGCGTTGCTGAAGAATGTTTCTAATTTGGTGTTTTCTTGAATCGGTCAACTTGTTTTCCAGTTATATTACTAAAGCTACTTTTTAGTAAAATTTATTTAGCAATATTGGGCACGAGTGTGGCAACACTGCGGTGCAAAATTGAAAGCATAAAATTTTTTTCGTAAAAGTTTTCCTAAATATATAAGTTTCACACTCGCATTTACGTTTCTTTATTCATAGAGCAGGTAATTCAGGTTGAAGTACAATTAGCGATCCAGCTTTAAGTAGGAAATGCCTGTTTTACAAAAAAAAATGAAATTACAGTTTTCTAAACTAAGTCGCTGTGAGTATTATTATTTATTTTTATGTTATGTTATGTTATGCTATGCTATGTTATGCTATGCTATGTTATGTTATGCTATGTTATGTTATGTTATGTTATGCCATGCTATGCTATGTTATGTTATGCTATGCTATGCTATGTTATGGTATGCTATGATATGTCATGTTATGCTATATTATGGTATGCTATGCTATGCTATGTTATGTTATGTTATGTTGTGTTATGCTATGCTATGTTATGTTATGCTATATTATGTCATGCTATTTTATGTAATATTGTGTTGTGTTATGCTATATTATGTCTTAAAAACGTCTACGTCACTTCAGACCTCTTCATCTTTCTGTTGATTTCTTATAAGAAATACCTT
Organism: Rhagoletis pomonella; assembly: GCF_013731165.1. Lineage (NCBI taxonomy): Eukaryota > Metazoa > Arthropoda > Insecta > Diptera > Tephritidae > Rhagoletis > Rhagoletis pomonella. The sequence goes on from NW_023458555.1 coordinate 5,355,328, forward strand.
AGTACCCTATGTAGTATATTTGTGCTACTAACGAGGTAGCATAACCATAACTTTAGCTTTGCTGCAAAAACACATAACAATAACAGTGCAGAAAACGAAAAAAAAAACACAACTATAGCGAAAACACTTAGAGCACACTAAAGCTTGTTACTAAAATTTGAAATTCAATTGAAATGCGCCATGTTGACCACTAAAACGTATACATAAAATCTAGTATGTACATATGGTATGTTTGTACTTAACACACGAAATATTTGGCCAACAACAACTATAACAACAACAATGCTAACTACATAGAGGGTAATTGAAAATAGTGTAGCGCATTAGAGGCGAACCAACAAAACAAAAAAAAAAATAAATAAAAAAATAAAAAATCAAAAAAAAGCAAAAACCATTTGAGGATGTAGTATGTATGTCAGTTTGTTTTCCGCGAGTACTCATACCGGTAAATGCAATATATATGGCAGCAGCAGTAGCAGCAACAGCAACAGCAACCAACAAGAAGTAGCACCAGAAGAAGAAAACGCGAAGTAATGTGAAGTAATGCAATAATAATAAAACCAAAGTTGGCAAACCGTGCGAGTTGAGCGAGCGGCGAATGTGACTGCCTTATGCCGTTTGCCGTCAGTTTGCCCGGCCCAATGATGGCGGGCGTAAAAAGCATGGCGTGGCAAATGCCCTTAACTGGAAAAAGCATAAAATGCCAGCTGATGATGGGATGTTTGTTTATATGTTCCTGCTGTGGTGGGCAAATGGGCAAATGGGCAAATGGGTAGATGGGCAAAGGGGCAGAGAGAGGGTGTAGGAAAACAATGTTGCCTAGATTGAAAATATGGCAATAGTCCGTTGTGGTATGACTTTGGCAAACGAATATAGCGTTGTTGTGGCGGTTGTTGTTTTAATACACAGCAAGTTGACGTGAGCTAATGGAAAATACGCGAAGAAGTTGCGTTTTCACTACTTTAGCTGCTGGCAAAGTCGGAAATGGAATGGAGCTCGCGCGCGCGCGCACTGATATTGCAGTGAGAAAAGGCAAACAATCAGCTCAATGTAATGCAATGAATGTACAAATGTAGATATACAATTCATTGTCGGCATGAGTATACTTTTCTATACACATATACATTAGACTGCATCACTAAAAAAAAATGTATTATATTTTAAGAGGTGCACCAAAATATGTATGTATGTACGAAAAATGACACTCGTTCATCCTACCTTTCTCTTTCATCCTTTGAATGATTTTATTACTAAATGAATAAAAATGCGTGAGCAAATACCTTTCTAATTATACCTCACACGTCTAAAGCGGAATAGTTTAGGTTCAACTATTAAAGCTTTTCTTATAACAATGTTTGAAAAAAGTTAAAAAACAGCATCAAAAATCTCATTGTTACGATTCCGTTGAAAATCTTTTAATATTTTTTTTAAAATATTTTTATGTAATTTTTTTTAGTTTAAACCGTTTTGTCATTTGAGGGGATTTAAAAAAAAACTTTAAGAAACTATTTTTGTTCATAAAAAAATCCATTTTTGGAGTTATTTTGAAAGCGGTCCAGCTCACGTAAATCTTAAAAATTTTCGGAAATATTTTGGTGGACCGTCTTAAAATATAATAGATTTTATAATTCCAATGGAAACACAGTACCGATTTTTGTATTTTTTTTTTTGTATGCGCAGTGATGCAGTCTAATATACATATGTATGTAACTGTACTGTGTATGTGTATATGAATGTTTGCCCATATAAACAAAATTTCAAAATAAATAAACAGCGTATAAAATTTCAGTTGAACAGTCGCAACAAAAAAGAGACTTTTGCGAAATAATATTTATGTATACAAAGTTTAGCGTAATGCCGCAGAAATTGGTAGTAGCCTTTAATTAAAGAAGCCGATAATTTTAATATCAAATTACTTGTATCTATCTAATTTAATGCGTTTAACCAAGTATTATTATTTCTCGTGTTCAAAAATTGTATCAGCCTTTTCATTACTGTGATCTAAAATATTGACCTGCGATTGAATTGTGTGGCTTGAGCAGTATGTGATTTCAGCTAGACAGTGCTACAGGCCACGTAATTTTAGCAAATATGCCATTAATGTAAGAGATTTTCCCCAGACGAGTCATTTTTAGAGTCCGACCGAAGGTAGTTTTTTTCGGCCGAAGCCGAATTCGAACCGAACGTTCGATTTTATAATAATAATAATAAAAATAATAATAATAATAATAATAATAATAAAAATAATTATAATAATAAAAATAATGATAATAAAGATGATGTTGTCAGTTAAATTCAACAATTTGTTTACGTTCTCACCAAGTGAGTTTATTCTGCGAAGAGCAGAAAGATAATTTTCAACAACTGTCTTAAGTAACTCTTGGGAGGTAGTATTCCAATATTAAAAAAAAATCAGCACCTCTAAGAAATCTTTTATATGTATGTACATTCCTACACGCATATTCCTTGATCACAATTTCAAGTTCCGAATTTCTCAGCTGACAGCTGATTTTAAGAGGTTGCAATACCATTTTTTTTTTTAAACAGATTATTCAAAATAAATGTATGTATACCTTTAAATAAAAAAAAAAACATGGTAGTTTTTCTTCCGAAGCCGAACATTCAGCCGAATATGAAAATATTGCCGATTCATCGGCAAACCGAAGCCGAATAATTGGTGGGACTCTAGTAATTTTTCGCTGGGGCGATATCAATTGGTCACAGAAATCGTGCCATTCTACAACGTTGAATGTTATGTGGGAGCACGCGAAAGTACGTGTTTATGTGAACAAAACTCCAACTCTGAATCACTTGAAAATCAAGTGAAGTTAAGGCGGAGAAACTGCCGAGATATATCTCAAAAATTGGTCGAAAATCAACTCAAAATTCTCGGGTACGGTGTTTCACCCTTTATGCCAAGGCTCGAGTGCCCATTATAAAGGTCCTCAAGTGACTAATATCTGCACCCGAAATATCACGAGGGATGTTGAAGTGTTGACCCAAGTTCGCGTAAGCTAAATAACTAAGAAGCAGACCCAGAGATAACTCCACCGCATTGTCTTCCAAGCAGCTGTTACCGTTAAGACTTTAGGTGATGTTGAGTCTAGCCGCATGGTCGAAGGTTCTCGCGCAGCACTCGCTAAACCCATGTACTATCTTCATCCGCCGAAAAAGCGCAGTAGAGCTTAAGTCTTACCAGTTAATCGGCCTTGAAATTGTCTGCCATATTGTTATTGCCTGAAATCCATATAAGTTTGATTGCGAATCGGAGTATGTACGTCCAGATACTAGACCAGTACTACATTCGTAAGTATGCAATCCACAGCTTTTATGGCATCTACTTTCGGCAAACGTTGCAGTATTCCGTGAGCTTTAATTGTTACTGAGTTCCTCGCAGGAAACACCTCCAGCCATCGTTCCGTCGAAATTTCATCTTTTCGTGCAAAAATTCGCTAGGTTTTGATTACAAAGACCCCCTCCAATATTTACTTGAAGACATATGATTGGTGAAGCATCCAGTTGGAACCAGCATCAGTATACAAAAGGTGGACTAAGGCCGCAAACAGATAAAACTTTTCAATTTCGGAGGAAAATATTTCGGTCTAGAGATTGTCTGCGTATGCTCACTTTAGTAGAATTTTCCAGAACTTTGGTGCTGGTATGCTTTTTCCATACATTCATCATCTGATGCAGATCAAGCACAGAAAACAGTCGCAATTGATGAAACTTTCGGTCTGCATCGCTTCAGAGGCTCTCCCATAAAGTCGAAACTTTTCGAGAATCGCAATTAAAAGTCCCAAATACACATAGAAAGCACATCAGAGCTTACATACTTAACTTTTAAACTCAAGGCCATCGTGTTTAAGATTCGGTTGTATCATTATCTTGAGAGAACATAAAGATAAAGTGCTAGGAAGAGGTTGCCTAAGTGTACCAACCTAGTGCTTATGGTATTTATGGATCATTGGCATGCCTTAAAGTCCACAATGTTTTCATTCGCGCCAAGTATTAGACCAATGCTCAACATTTTCTTTTGGCCGCCTTGATTTACTGAAACTTCAAGTGGTCAGCAATGAATGGCAAATAGACCACAAATGGCAAACACTCTGTGTATGAAAAATACAAGCAAATGAAACTATGACCACAGCCATTGCCAAAGCCATACCAGTAGTCAGTACCCATTTTGGCCAAGATAAACACACGGACAAAGGAAAAACAAAAACACGCATAAAGTGCAATTGAAAAATGCGGACAACTAACCGCTATTGAAAGAACCTCGAAACGACAATGGCTTAGATACCACAATTTCGTTGAGAAGTATGTACTGTGGCGTTGGAGTGGAATAGAGAATGAAAGCTACATACATAGTACATATATATGTATGCACCAGGGGTTTTAGCGAATATTCGCATTCGCATTCGGCTGTGCTTTAATTTTAGCATTCACATTCGCAATAATCAATATAGAGCTTTGCGAATGCGAATGTTGCACAAGTGCACTGATAAAAAGTACAACTGACAAACTAAATTGTAAATTGTAGCCAATATTTTTTGCTTATGGCGAAGCGACGTTAGGTCATGTTACAATAACATTTATTTGGTTTTTGTCATAATTGCGAAAGTAAGGAGAATATGTAATTGAAAGTGAGAAGGATATATCCGACATTATTATTCTTATATCTCAGGAAAACAAGTAATTTTTAAACAAAAAATATAACCGACTTCAAGTCTCATATAAAAATTATGGATTACCGTTAATTTCTTCATGCTCCAATGATGGATCTAAACTCAATTGTTATGGTACCACCTTTTCGATAAAAAAAGAATTTTCGAAATCGGTTGGCGAGGCTCAATGGTAAGCGGTAACATACATAAAAAAAAAGTTCGGGGAATTGATAAACTCCAAATTTTTTGAAGTAGGTTAAAAATAATTAATATAGCTGAAAGTTACCTCAAGTGGTGGCCAATCGAAGGGAATAAAAAATATTGTCAAGTTTCGCAAGCAAGTGTTCCAAGCGAGCACTTATTTGGTGGTGCAATTTGGATTTAACTTTTAGACATCCGAATCCACAGCCACAACCGCGGATGTCTAAAATTCCACATTCGCGACATCACTAACGTGTGGAAAGTATGTACGTGTGTGCAAGAACAAGTGAAACGAAGCGCGATTGATTTTTGCCATGGGAACAGGCGGGGAGCAGTTATTTGCACTGACATACAAATACTCGTAAATGAATAAATAAATATGAATGCTCTTTTTGGTTAATTCGAGCTGATGCGGATAAATGAAGAAACATTAACAATAAATTAAAAATAATATGAAAACAGTCGAAATTTCACACTCTAATGATTTTTAGAATTAGAAAACGTTTTTTTCTACCAGTGTTCGTTCCTCGGCAGGCAATGCCAAACTTCCGAGTGTATTCTTGCCTTGAAAAAAAAAATCTTCTCATAAACCCATTTGCCGATCGGAGGTATTGTTCAATTTTAGGTCCCTCCATTTATGTTATAACTTCAGGACGTACATCGGAAATTAGAGGAGAAGCTTGGCCGTACACTGTAAGCGTCAAAATATTGCACTGTGCGACAGTAAATTTTACACACCTAAAAATTAATAAATTCTCGAAAATACGGGCAAAATATTGTAAAACTGCGTTTTTAATTTTTCACTCTGAAGTCAGGATTTCTTTTTAAGGACTTTGCATTTTCATAAATATGATTCATTCAAAAAATTATTTAAAAAATTTCAGTGCAATGTAGAATAACAAAAAGAAAACGAGAGAATCCTGTGGAATTCAAAAATTGTAAATTTTTTGGTTCATAAGGCCAAATGGGCATGGAAAATGTCGTTTTAAAATTTTATCCTTGAATATGCTTGAAAATTTGCCATATTTATTTTTGAGAAAATTATGTATTAAGGACTAGTATGCACACGACCACATCCTCGAGTATCGTCCTCCAATCTTTAACTAAAAAAAAAATAAATTAAAATGCGCATCTTCAATACTTATTCGTCCTTGTAAACCAAAAACTGTCACCTGTTTTCCAATTCTTCAGAATTTTCTCTTTCATTTGGTACCCATATTGTTATTGTACGTTCCACTGATTTTTTTAAAATAATTTTTTCAATTAACCATAACTTTAAAATTTTACAGTTCTATAAAAAATCCTGACGTCAGAGTGAAAAACTAAAAAAATGCAGCCTTACTATATTTGGCCCATTGTTTCGTATGTTTTGAAATTTCTTTTGTTTTTGTCGCACAGTGTTGCTATTAAATTTAGTTGTAAGCAATTTTTTCTTTGACTAGATTTGGTAAGGGGATTTTAATTGCATTTACACTGAGGGCCATTGTTGCATTGAGTTGCGAACACTTGCGAAATTTTATCCTTCATTAGCACTCGCGTTAAATGTGCTGGAGTGTTGGGAAAAAAAACACTAAACACACTATAAAATAAATCACTTGCTGCCACGCACATATACATACGCACATACAAAAACACATAAAGTTCACTTGCATAAGCTGCAGTAGTTATGTATTTTCGAACTAAATATGTATGCATGTAGGTGTGTATGTCTGTTTCCCTCATGAAATGTAGTATTTCCTTTTTATGTTAGCCACTTATTTAAACTAAGCAGATCGTAACTATGAGCGTAAGCAAATAAAATAGAATGTAAATAATTCTACTCGCTAGTGCGAGAATGAGTTGCTTGGCTGAATTATGTGTTAACATACATACATACATATGTACATACATATTTACTGCTAATTCGAATGAGCTGGTTGTAATTGCCATAAAACATGGTTTGTTTCGCTCACTTCCGGTTTTAGTAAATTATTTTTTTTCTTACTACTTATTCATTAGTGAGTTATGTAAAGTAATATTTTTTTTTTATAAAAATGCTTGAAAAGTTTAGTAGGAATTAACTAATACATATATTTCATACTGGAAAGACTTTAATATTTTACACAAGAAATTCCGATAAGGGGCACAAATTCTTATTTCGTTTGGTTTGCTTGAAAAGCAAAACATTCGTAGAACCCCGACAAAAATCACCAAGTTTTTTGGAAAAACTGAAAGCTTTTCATTCGTCATTCATTCGTCCAGAGGTGAAACACCAGGAATCTCTCACCAGTATGGTCGGAAAACTGTAAAATAAAAAAGTTGGCATCCCCGGTTGGCGCCACACAAGGACGCCATAGAGGTTGTCCTGTGTGATAGCATCTGATTTTGAGTTGTAACCAGCGCCTTTTATTAATCCCCGCTAGCTCCTCAAGGTGGTTCAAGCGAAATACTTTAATCTTATTAGGAAGTATTGTGATGACTTCAAGGTTTAAAGGGCTTAACGTCTATGCCAGGCTTCGATTATATAGCAGGTCATTAAGCACATTGCAACCATTGAAGAGTAAAGCGCAAGAAAGAGCTTGTTACGACCACCACCAGAGGGACTTATCTCTGACCTTAGGGTGTTTATGAAGGCATGAAATGTCAGAGCTTCTCTGTAGGCAGAAGTGAAAACTTTGAAAAATCTATCCAGCCAGTTTTCGAAAAGCACCGAGTTCTCTTCTGATGTATCAGGGAGAGCTAACTGTAAATGTCTGCAGTGCATATCCCACTTTAGACAACCAAGATTTCTTAAGTGTGTGCTAAGACGACACGTTTCGTTCAGAGTAAATAGAATTTTTATTTTATCCGAAAAAGGTTTCATAACTAATAAGTCTCCGATCACAAATACGAAATAATTTACGAATCACAGGAAATCAGAATGCGTTCCTCCCGGGTGGCAGTTAAAAATGTTGTGTAACTTTGAGACCAAAATCCAATAAAGGCGCAGAGAATTTGTCAGTAACGCCAGAGGCCTTTCCTCCTCGTTGCACCTAGTTAAGCACCTTAGGCCGCACTTTTCCCATACTCCCGATTCAGTCTTCTGAAGAGTTTCGTTGCGAGCGCGGAGCGTTTCTCTGACAAAAAGCCGTAGGTGTCGTCATTCTTCCTTGGCTTCCCCCCTCTTTCCCCTACCCACCCAAGTTTTTTTGGGACAAAATCTATTATTTCGAAACAGAGAGTGAAACCAGAAATTATCCGAAAAGTTGTGTAACCAAAAAATTTTTTTTTTTTAAATGTTGCACTTACGCTTGGAGCATTTGTCAGCATTCGTGATTGCCTGTACCTATGCACATACATATATATGTATGTATATTGCTCTGTCTGCCTCTTGGATTTCTTTTATATGTATGTGTCCTTGTGCGACTTTACATTCAAGAACAAATTTGCATTCCTTTATCCACGCATGTTTTTGCATTCCACAATTGTGTTGTATGCACATAAGCGTGTATGCATGTACATTTGTATGTGTGTGTATAATAAGTAGAATGTGTGACTGTACACGTTCTGGCACTCATTGTTCTCCTTCCCACTAGATTAATGGCAGCTGCATTATTCTACTTCCGCTTTTGTTTTTGGCGACCAAAAAGTGCACTACTGTTTAGTAGACAAAGTACATATAAAAAAAAAAAAAAAAAATCTGTGGCAACACTAGTCGAGCATGCTTTGCATTAGTGCGTTAGTGTGAATTTCCTTAGCTTGTTACTATTTTGCTATGTATTTTGTTTTCTATTGTGACTTCTTCTTGTTTTCCTTCTTTTCAGTTAGTTATTTGCCTACTTTGTTTGCTTGTTTGTTTGGCTCAGCTGTGGCTGTGGCTGTGACTGTGGTTGCGAGTTTCTTTGTTTCGCCTAATCTGCTCTGCTTTTATACGCTTACTGAAATTTTCCTCTTCATCACTTTGCGCTTACATTTGTTTTAAGTCCTCAGAAGGCACACACATAGCGTAATAAAAATATTAAAATATGTGTGTGTGTGTGTGTGTGTGCACTTAAATACATATGTATGTATGTAAGTGCTAGCATTCTGCTACATTAGTTTGCGCTCTAATTAAGCCAAGTTGAAATTATCTACATAGCTAATGTGTCCTTCCTCCATTTGTTTGTTTGTTTGTTTGTTTGCACATCTACGTATTTATACAAACGTGTGTATTTGTGTGTCTACATACATACATACTTGTACATCCGCATTCACACACAATTGCGCCCGTTTCCTATTAAATTTGCTTGCCTTTTGTATTCGTGGGCTTGTGTGTGTGTGTTGGCTCGAAAGCTCTTGTATGTTTGTAACTACATACATATGTATGTAATGCCTTGCGTTTCGCAATTAGTTTCAGTTTTGTGGTATTTGTTTGCGCCGCGCCATTTGTAGGTAATTGAAATTCGTTTGTTTGCCTCTCTGCCTGCAGTGGTGTTGCAAGGTTTGTATGTATGTGCGATCGTTTATTTAGTATATATCCATATAGCTCTGGGTATACTTGCCGCGCTCGTAGGCACTGCAAAGGCCTATAAAGATTCGTGCACAAATGATTTTAAGTGGAAAAGTTGCATGCAGCATTGCGTGTTTATCTCGCTGGTCGGAGCATTTTCTAGTCTCAATTAAAATTCTTTCCGCTTCCAAATAAAGACTCAATAAAATAGATGTTGAAAAACAAAAATACAAAAATGCTAAACATTCTCCTACAAAATTTAGTCAACACCAGTCTGTGAAGTGAAGTTAAGGCTTTTAGCTACATCCACAACTCGTGGGCTTAAGACATTATGAACATGGGGCATATTGAAGGATTCTTATATGTGCAATGACTATTTAATCGGCCATCTTCGTTGACTGCAATGCGCTCATCTGGCGATTTTTGGTAAGATCCAAAAATTGTTTTGATGATTATTGTTGAGTACGGGGTTGTGGAATCGCCGCCATCTTGTGAAGAAGGGTGTAAACATTTTTCACAATTTACATCGATACCGTTAATTTTCTCCTCTAAAACTTAGGAACATCTTTTTGTTGAACGAAAAAATAAATTTTTTTTGTTTAGCTTTTTTTTTGAGTGATAGTTTTTTTCACGTTTTGGCAGTCGATTGTCCTAAAACCGTTGGCTGTATGAAAATAATAACCTTATAATCGCAATTGTAGAAAATAAAGCATAAAAGGCTCGAGTAGGGTTAGGCGTTATATTAATTTTAGACATACATTTTATTGAGTCAACTAACCTTTTAATTGAGCCACCGCTGTTTGAGGTTCACACCGCCAACTGCTCTATTAAGAGCTAATTGCTATTTGTTCATTAAGCATACCTCAAATAAAAATTAAACATACCCGGCAGGGTTGCATGAAAAAACTCATTCTCCGGAAGTTGAGTTATTGCATTATTGAGTTAAGTTGTCGCATTGTGTTGTTTCACTCCTTCTTTATGTAGGAAACCTATCCCGCAGAAATGTTATATATGTATGTATTTGAAAAAACTTATTCTTGAAAAGGAGAATTCAGGGTAATTTATTTTCTTTGTACTAAAAAATCCCCCTCCTCTTTGGCCTGTTGAGGCACATGCATCTTCCTTGGCCATTATTACATGCATCGGCAAAGGAAAGGTTGAAGAGGAATCTGAAAGTCGCCTTTATGTGAAGCAACGTTTATGGTTTTTTTTTTTTAATACATACACTGCAGCGTACATATTTACTTCCAACTTAATTTATTACGGATATATTTTCGAACTTAAAAAATTATTTTCAACAATTAAAACAAGAAAATAAATTCCTGCACTCCTGCTCCCATTTCCCTCTCATTTGGTACTATAATCGATTGTCTGCACTTGATCCCTTCTTTGTGCTAATGGACGTGCTTGCTTTCGTTGTCCACCCTCGCATGCTCCCCTTTTGTTTCTACTTTAAACAACTTTTACAATTAATGCCTAAACAGTAACCACAAATAGCGGACACCTTTTTCAGCAATCAAATATGGCCCATTTGTCAAGCCAACCAAAAAGTTTTACCACAACGAAGTGTTAAGGCGCAAAGTAGTTGTGACAATTAACCCGAAATCGGCATAGAAAGTGCCACACTTAAAGAAATACATAACAATAATTAAGAGGCGACAATGAAAAATGTCGCTGCAAAAGTAAATGTTTTGAATTACTAAAATATCTTGCGACTTTACGCACAAAACTTTGGGATAATGAATGGAAAGAACAAAAGTTAATTTGGAGAGAAGAGGAAAGGCAGTACAAGTATACGAATAGGAGTAAATTGACACTGGGTAAATGAAGGAGGTTAGGCAAAGCAAAGTTGAAGTGGAAATCAAAAGGTATTTACGTCAAAGTATATCAGGCTAAAGCCGTGAATAACTATTGTAATAAACGAAACAATCTTCGCCGCACTCTTTTGTCGCTTTCCAAATAGACCTTTGTCTTCAGTCAACCCTAATGCACGTTGAATTGTGATTAGTCTTGAAATGACTGAACCAGAAAAGGGAATGAGGAAAAGCTTTAACCAAAGGAAGGTATATAGAAAGGTGTAATGTAGGCCAGATGTAGAACTGCTGATAATTAATCGGAAAATTTGTAGCTGCATGAAAAATCGGCGCAAATTAAGTTTGAACAAAGCTATTTGATTGATATTTCTTTGAATTTAAAATAATGCAACTGACAATAAGTAGAAAAGCCTGACATTCAAAAATGACACGCATATAGCCCATCCCTATTTCCAATTGGAAAATGCGATTTATGTCAATGCGGGAATTTTTTTTTTTATTTTTAGTAAAATTTATAGCCGCTCAGCACTAAAAATATCGCCATGAGAACCCTTACTTAATTGAATTATGCAATAAAGTACGCTTTGCGCGCAACCCCCCAACTCTACACAAATTTAAATAGATTAAATTAATTATGGCAAAAGCATTTTAATTGCAGTCAAGAAGGCAAAGTGGCTTATGTATGTATGTACATTTACCCTTGACCCGCGCTCTAAGCAGTTCCCGTTTTGTCATGCGCCATTGAAATTCAATTAAAGTCGGCGTTTGTCCGGCATTAAAATGCATTTATCAAATTGCCATTGACATTTGTGCGCCCAAAGGGTGGGGCAAAAAAACAAAGAAAAAGAAGTAAGTGTTGAAGTGCGAGACGTGCGCGCCAATTGGGAAAAATGTAGCGCAGAAGCGCGCATGTAGCAAAAAAAAAAAAAAAAAAAAAAAAAAATGAAAATAGTCCAAATAACAAATGGCCATAATGACGCGCCCGATGCGCCGTTAACTTGGACTTGACTCGAAATGAATGTCTATGCATTATTGCCAACCAACAAAAGGCGGAGGTATGGTGGAGCTCCAACACCCTAACGGGGGGGGGGTTGACTACATCGATTGCTAAAGCCGCCTTATTCACATTCCCCCACCCAATGGCCATTCGAGAGGATAATAAATACAGTTATAGCGGAAATTATTCAAAGTAAATGCGAATATAATTGCACCTCCGACCAGCTGAGGCGCGCGAGACACGAAATGTTGTAGTACGAAGATAAAAAGCTATGGAAAATAAATTGATAGCCATACGCTCGCGCACACGCACCAATGTTTGCTTGTGGCGTCGCCCATTTTTGTTTTAAGCGCATTTATAGGTGTTTCTCGCGTAGGGCAAATCGATGGATTGGTAATGGCTTTTGTTACTGCCATGGCGCGCGCATGGAACATTTGTTCTCCATTTGTAATCAATTAAAAGTTAATCACATACAGGAGTGAAAGCCGCATGCGCCCACTTTGATATATTTGTTTACCGAAAAAAAGTGCATATTTTATATTCAGATTTTTTCTATTGACTGAAGGCACAAATGTACGCCTATAAACGCGGTCTGTCTTTACTTTCATTCGAGGAATGGTAATGTTAGTAAATTTAGCCACAGAGAATAAACAGATTATATTCAAACATAAAAATTTAAAAGTTCATTTTTGTTAAAAAGGACACTTGATTCCTACAACTTCAACAGTGACACGCTTTTCTATCTAATTTCGAGAATTTAGAAAGCTGGCGTGGAATCAAGGCAAATTGTTTATATGAAAGCGGCTTTGATCCTTCTCTACCTGGTCTTTGCAAGATTTATCTGGTCTAAAGCCATATTGATAAAGCCCAATTAGTTCGTTGTCATGGGCTACAGCCTTTCACTCACTACACTCGATAAAATACCGACCGGGAGGCATGGTTTCGCTAGAAGATATTTTGCTCATACACCACGACAGCTCCTTACCGTCTTATATGGTTAGCTCAGCCAGCAATTCATAGACTCCTTCAGCTTTATTTTTGAGCCGCACTATTGCTATTCGAATCACGTCCATGTTCAGGGTACGGAGCAACGTTTACGTTATAGTTGAATAGTTACTTCTAGGACTAGGAGTTCTATTCAGATTTTCGAAGATCTGATTAAAAAAGCCGAATATCCCTATATCTGGATACTAACCGGATATCCGGTTTTTGGAATGTAAAAATTCGTTTTTTTTTTTTTATTATTTATTGTGCAACACGTTCAAGTACTGTTTATTATATCCGGATAACCAAATAAACGGATTTAAACCGAATATTCGGTTGACAAAATGAGCGGATATTAACCGGATATCTGGATTGTATCGCTATACAGGGAGTCGCGGGCGAATATCTGGATATCCGAGTATCCGCATAGAGCTCTAGTTAAGTACGTATGTACATATTTGAAAATACCTCTAAACTTAAGGATACTTTGCACATTTGCCATCAGTTATGTTTGGAAAACATTTCTGGTGTTTTTTTTGTATCGGTCAGCATTTTAAGCTCTTGGCATTCACGTACTGCGGATTCCCTCTTTTTTATTACGCAAAATACGGCTCACTTCCTTCTTAAACTCCCTATATCTGTTCTATCTATGGAGCTCGCCTTGCGTGGGATCGCTGAAATCCGATTACTTCCTCAGCGGTGCACAGTGGTCTGAGAGTGGCAGAAAATCCAATTTTCCATATGTCTCGAAGTAGCCAAATAAGCGGTTGGCTATAACCTAGACATATCTATTAACACGGCTTTTCCGGGGAAAAATGGTACAGGATGTCGGTGCTGTAGGAATCGTATTTTTACGTAAAAATTCGAATAGGCTTTTCACGGACTCAACACCGGTTATTGTATGATGCGTTTTAGTTTGATTTGTTTTCATCTTTAATGCAATGTTCGATAGTATACAAGATTTTCTCCATAACGGGTACTCGTCTTTTTTCCTAGTTCTTTCAGAGTTGAGAATATTTATATGATTTAAGGCATTTTCAGTGAATTTATGGAGGGAGCTATTGGAAATGCAACGTTCATTAAACCATACTTAAAATTTGGCTCTTCCACTGTGCGGCTGTACATATGTAGCTCATGCCATTTCTCGCAGATGTCAGGGCGGATTGGTACTCTTTGAGAGTCGGAGCGAGAGCTGAGTGATGAATCCATTGGCTCTTATACTAGAATCTGGTTCTGTAGACTACCTTGCTTCGGGCTCCAGTGATGTCGATTACGCTTAATACGTTGGCGAAAGTTTCGTCATGTCTTCCGTATGAAATATCTTTTTTTCCATAAAGGCTTCCTCGCATGTACCATCCATCTCTTCCGCCAGAGCATATGTGGGTCCCATATACTCGGACTATATATGTATGTACTCAGACTATGCTTGAAAAGGAAGTTACATAATCAGTATGTTAACAATGAATGGACTTTGTTAAATACCCGCAAAATTTTTGCTGAATGAAAAATTGTATAAAGCCAGGATTATCAAGATTTTTATTTTTAGATCTTTGCAAATCGCCATTTCTTGATTTTTATTTTTATTAATGGTTATGTACTTTTTAACTTTTTTGCGGTCATACATAAATATGTAAATAAATCGCAGCTCATCTTGACTAAGCATTTTAAGAACGTCCCTGTCGGGAAATGCACCATTGCCGAACTGGCTCTGTACTAGAAAATTTAATACCATGACTACTGCGCAATAATTCCCGCTGCATACCTTTTTCGACCAGTTCTAAAATCGACAGACGAAAAAAGTATCATGAAAGTAAAAGTATCAAGAAATGTGGTTTGTTTTGTATTACCAAACTATGGAAAAGCATCTATGAAGTGCGGAATGATAGCGGTTATGAATAAAAAATTCGCCAATGACATATCTATCTAAAGTAAACAATCTCCCAGCTGCATTCCTTTTCGATAGCTCCGAACCAGTTCTAAATTCGCCACCTAAGATATATATACATATACTTTGGTTGAATTTTTTCTCATTTTCTTTGTTGTTGTTTCCGACTGGGTCGACGTTACCGACATAATGTTATATGCATGGTGCCATTAACGGCGATATCGATGTTTTACCAGAGCTTAGTGTTAACCAGACATTGAGAAAATGGACCTTAGCTAGCGATATATAGTTTTAAAAAGTGAAATAAATTGTTTTTTAAAAGTACCACATTTCGCTTATTTTGAATAGGTGGGGATATAGTTACTATCGGACTCGTTCGTTTTTGGCGATAAAGGTCAAGTGCGGAACTAGACATTTGATTCACTTGTTCGCGGTTCCCTACAGGATGTTTTTTACACTCAAACTGCTACTTGCCAGTACATGCATGCACATTAGGGTGACCCAAAACAAGTAAAGTCGGAATTTTATTGCTCTCATCCTCTAGAATTATTCTATATCGAAAAAATATACCCCTATTTTTTAGTTTGAAATTAAAACATATTTAGAGGTCGCTCAAATTGCTCAAAATTTTCCATGTATTTTATATGGGGGGAAAACCACTTTTCGTAGAATTGGTATGGAATTCTTGAAAATCAATATTTTTCCATCAGAAAACTGTGGTTCTCTTCAGAAGACTCCCAACAACAATACCCAATTGTTTATTTAACCATTTTTTAATACTGAAGATTTCTTTTTTGGGTTCCCCATTGCATTTTCTGACATTTTCAGGTGGTCAAATAAATAATTGGGTAATATTATTGGGAATCTTTTGAAGAGGAACAGAGTTTTGCCGTTCGAAAAATATTGATTTTCAAGATGTCTATACCATTTCTACGAAAAGTGCTTTTTTGCCATTACAAAGGAATGAAAAACTTTGAGCGCTTTGAGCGACCTCTAATATATTTTGAACTCAAAATAAAACAAAATAGGGGTTTATATTTTCGGTATAGAACAATCCAAGGGGGTGAGAGTATAAAGATTCCCACTTTACTTTTTCCCCCCCCCCCCCCCCCCATGCATTTTCGGATCACCCTAATGTACGCATGTATTTATGTAATGTTGTATGTAGAATCAACCACTTTCATATGTGTGAGTATTCAGGACAATTTTATTTTCATACATTAAATGAGACGGTGCTTCTGTCCTGCACATAACCTCAACAAATGTCCACCAAACCATACGAATGCGATGACAATGCTATTTAACTGTAATATGTCTATGAAGCATTTGTATGCAGTGCACCTTTACTGTTTGTATGTATGTATGTGCTTACATACCTCTCGAATCGATTTACATATGGAAATGCTGAATTACATGAGTAACATGCAAACAGCACACAAAAACAACAAATACAAATTTGAACAACTTAACAGCAAGTAAC
>NW_023458555.1:5371899-5376802 GCF_013731165.1 Rhagoletis pomonella
ACACAAAAACAACAAATACAAATTTGAACAACTTAACAGCAAGTAACTTGATAGAAGCATGCAATGTGCCACTGAAATGTGTTGTGCGGAAAGACAAAATAATAGGGGTATTCTCGATTCGGTGCATGCGGTTTAGCATGGTGCACATAGATAGCATAAATGTGTTCAAACAACAACAAAATTAGCCAATCATGACAGTATATGCAACGGATCGAGAATACCCCTAATGTAAGTTGTAAGTTTCTAGTAAGTAAGGATATATAACAAAATGTGAATACATACATATGTATGTAAATGCTAATAGTCAAGGAGAAAGTGTATGTATTTAATTGCAGGCCATGTGCACGCGTGCAGTCATTGTTTATGTACCTATGTATGTATAAGGGTTTGTTGCTTATTCAGAATATATGCAGACAATTACCAAGTAGCCACAAAATAGCAGACAATGAAACGACCTTACATACATACGTACATACATATAACGGATGTACTGCAAACCCCAAACATTTCTCTGCAGGTGTGTACACACACATACATATTTATGTACATATGTAAGTGCAATTTGCTGACTGACATTTCGATAGAGCAACCAGCGCCACACAAAAGCTTAATAGCGACAAACTTTTCCGAAATTCATACCTATTTGGGGACATTACAAAGAAAATATATACATTTGTATGCCGATTTAGCCAGGTGCATGTGAATGGGACCACATTTAAATATTTAGTAGGACAATGTGTCTATTGCTGTCATCAATGTGCTTTGGTCAAATGTTGACTGCTGCCGCAATGCCTCAATGCTTTTTCTTTGTGTGCGTGTGTGCATTGTGTGTGTGTGTGTGTGGTTTCTACTGCCAATTGTAATCAAATGATAATTACTTCTACTAACTCATTTTCTACGAGTGGTTGTTGTTGCAAGTGTTACAAATATTCCAACACTTTTAAAAGGCCACTTACGCCCTGGTCTCTGATGCACACATTGTACATTTTCTGGTATATGTAACTCGTAGTCCGAAGGAAACTTTTTAATGAGTTTTCTGAATAATCTGATTGTGATGTGTTTGTCTTACCCTAAGACCGTTAAGGTCGCGATTATATTGCCTTGAGGGTCTTATGAATCAACATTTTAATGACCCAGTATCACTTATGAAGCTTTTAATTCGGTAAGACTGATGAAAATCTGACAGCGAAACTTCAAGGAATTATTAGGCGCGCTTATTCCCACACATATGAGATATCTGATCATTTGGCCAGCGTAGTCTATAGCCTTCCTATTGGCCTATTGATTCAACTATCGCAAGCTGATCCGCTTGTCTTAAAATATCAGTTATTTTTGCAACCTTGGACTACTTTTTGTGGGTCTGTTCCGCCCTCGCTAAAATAAGGTAAGTGGCTTTTGGAAGGTGAAAGTTATTGGCATTGCCCTTAACAGGATCACATTTGAGACAAAAGCTTCATTCTATTGCGATAGCGAAAAGCTCTGTCTAAAACGAAATTCAGCAGGCGGTAGATACCGGGACCGGTGAGTTCCTCAAGGCTCATAAGACACCCCGTTTCGAGATGTTTAGACCGCAGTCTCGGAAAAGTTGAGCAACCTAAGAGAAATTCATTAGTTGATACTATACAGCAAGGATCAGTTGTGATATTTAATGTCAGAACATGAATCCTAATTGGACAGTGTACAGTTTTTAAACTCATCACCACCCTCGGCCATGGCGTTCACTGGGCTGAAAAAAGGCTCAACTGTCCACGAGTAGTCCGCATGTACCCTACCACTTTTCCCATTGAGACATGACATCCCTTTCCTATGCATCTCATCCGAAATAAAAGTGCAGGTACACATATGTATAAGTATATAATAGAAGAGCCGCCATTGTAGCCGAGTTTTAGGTTTATGAAGAGATTCACCGAAAATTTCACGGATACTAGAGAAGTCAAATTCTTAGTCAGTTAATCACTATGACGATAAGTGCCAGAGTAGGAGTAGTCCAAAGTGATCCGCTTACCCCAATGAGGATGACCCATTGTATCCTTTGAAGATTTCTGACTATTTTTCTTTTTCGTTCATTCCATCGGCATTACGGGCTTACCTAAATATGGCTTCACAGAAACAGAAAATTTCCTAATTTTGAATGTAAGGTATCCAAGAATGTTCACACCTAAACTTAAGCCTAAGTACTTTAACTGAGGGAACAGAGACATTTATATAGAACAGTTTCCTAGTGTAGACCAAGAGTTCCTTCTTATTAGGTACTTTTTCGAGTGCTGTTCGCGCCACTTCGTTGTACGCCACATGAAACTTGTAATACTTCTGTACATATTTCTTTGACCATTTGTTTATCAGCGGCATTTACATTTATGCATTTGGAACTATTGTCAATGGTGACAAAACTGCTTTGATTTTCTTTTTCCCTTTAATTTAGATGCCTTGCACAAGATTGTAGAGCAAAACAACGAAGGAGACTAAATGCGCTGAAACTTCTCAGTCGCAATCACGATTGCAATGGGCCTTAATGAATACCTCCTTTATTCTTACAAATTTTCCTTGGCCTCTAATCGCCCTACCCGGCCTAGTTGAAAATATGTAAAGCTATCTAAGCATTTTTTTTGTTGCTATTTCCTATTATTACCATTGTTATTACATATTATCGTAGTTGCCTTGTACTTAATTTTTGTTGCCGTATTTTAGGCACTGTCTATGCTTTGCCAACAGCTGTTGTTTTAAGTGCTGCTCACAATTCTGTGTAGATACCTTCTTTCACACTTTCATTGCAATTATGTACATTTGTCCATTAGGGACCACCCTGTAGGAAGCAAATTTTTACATCATATTTCTTAAGCCTCAAACCCCAAAGTCGATGCTGCTATAGTCGAAGATATCATATATAAATTTTGATCCCGATTGGAGAAAGTTAAGACGTGTCGCACAGAGGGGGCAAAGTTCAGATCCTCTATGGTGACTCAAAAAAAAAAACCGCTTAGACTTTGTTGCTTTTTCAATTTTTCCTAATAAACAATCGTGGTAGAAAGCTCAACAAAAATATTAAAAATAAAATGTTAACAAGCCACAATAACATTGACAAAAAAAAACCAAAATTTATATGTAATATAAGGAGTCTGAACTTTGCCCCCTGCGCGACACGCCTTAAGCGTCTCCAATGAGGACCAAAATTTATATGTGACATCTATGACAGTGGCGTTACCGATTGAAGGGGTTAGACTGAAAAAAACGGGCATTTGATTTTTTAAGGACCACCCTAATGTACATGTATTACTTTTGACGCCATTTAATAGATAGAGTTTGTCACACTGATTCCGAATTGAGGTTCGATGCTTTTTAAGGTCGAAAAAAGCAATTGTTTTTAAAAGTACTTAAACAAATGGGTGCTTTTTTCGGCTCCGCCTGCTGGACATGGGGCCAAATCGCGGTTCTTAAGTCCTATTTTCAAATTTATTTTATGAAACTAGTGTAGCTTGATTCACAAATATGAGAGCAAATAATGCGCGAGATGCACTAACCTATTCCAAGAAAGAGAGGCCGCTTCAGTTAAGCCACTCCGATATATTCCATCCAAAATCTCACTGAAGTCCTCAGCGTCTGTTTACCAGGAGGTGTGGCTACAAGCGGACATTTGTATTGTAACAAGAAAAAAGTCCTGAGAAGAAGAAACCGCGGCACCACTGCCGGGCAGATCGATGATACCCATGAAAAAACGTGGCCTGATACAAATGTCACTGATGAAATGTGTTTTACGGGGGGCGAGCGCTTGCCATCAAGCGACATTACAACGCCAATCATTTCTTAAAGGATAGTAATTTAGCTAGCGATTTGAATGTCGCCCAAATATTTATAGAATAATCAATAACGATCGAATCGTTTCCACCATACACTTAAAGACGACGATGGCGATAAGGATACGTACGTAACGTACATTGTTTTCATTTTGTTGGATCAATTTGTTGTGCCTTCATCAACATTTCCTCCCTTCGCACAGCCTAAAAAGTATCTTACTGATAAGGATTTCCATCTGCAACATTACTACCACTAATACACTTGAGCTCAGTTGGCCATGCAGTGGGAGAGTAGCTCACTCACATACATACATAGAAGGCGATCGCGTTGCCAGTGCTCCTTCGAGCCACACGCACACAAGCGAATCCAGGGTGAGCTAATTGCTTTAAGCGCTGACAAATACTAAATTTATGTGCCCATATTAGTACACTTGTCGGCATAAATGTTGGCAAATATATGGCAAGTGTGTAAATGTTTGTATGGATGCATGTATGTATGCACATGCAGTATGAGGGCACGTGTAAGCTAACATACATATGTGTACACATACATATAGCCTGCTGCATGTTTGCGATCTGGTAGGTATGTTTATTTCCATGCATTTGCAATAATTTCGGCGACCAGCTGGGCACTCGAGTGGTTGTGCATTGTGTTGTGTTGTTGGCGAGCGTTTGTGTGGGTGTAACGGTGCGAATGCGTACAGCCGAGCTGTTGGTGGCGATAAGTTGCCGCATTAAAGCAATCAGCTGGAGTGCGCCTCTGGTGTGCCATGGAATGAATTTGAACTCAACTTAGTGTATTTGTTGGCTGGCTAGCTTGCGTTGTTTATTGAGCTTACATGTGTGTGCGTGTTTGCAGTGTTGCTCGACACCCTTCCTAGCAAGCTTGCGCATGTTTACGGAAAATGTTTCTGGTGTAAGTGTAGTGGTTGTACGCTCCTCCACAGACATCATTATAAGGGTTGCACGTGTTGCAGCCAGCTCCTTCACTAATTAAAATGGCAATTTGCAACGCTCGCAGGTAATTAATTACCACAATACAACAAAGTTGTTGCCGCCGTTCGTTCGCATAACAATTTGCATTGCAATGTCGTCGATGTGGTCAGTGTGTT
>NW_023458555.1:5376902-5382389 GCF_013731165.1 Rhagoletis pomonella
AACACACTGACCACATCGACGACATTGCAATGCAAATTGTTATGCGAGCGAACGGTGGCAACAACTTTGTTGTATTGTGGTAATTAATTACCTGCGAGCGTTGCAAATTGCCATTTTAATTAGTGAAGGAGCTGGCTGCAACACGTGCAACCCTTATAATGATGTCTGTGGAGGAGCGTACAACCACTACACTTACACCAGAAACATTTTCCGTAAACATGCGCAAGCTTGCAAGGAAGGGTGTCGAGCAACACTGCAAACACGCACACACATGTAAGCTCAATAAACAACGCAAGCTAGCCAACAAATACACTAAGTTGAGTTCTCAAATTCATTCCATCGGACACCAGAGGCGCACTCCAGCTGATTGCTTTAATGCGGCAACTTATCGCCACCAACAGCTCGGCTGTACGCATTCGCACCGTTACACCCACACAAACACAACGCCAACAACACAACACAATGCACAACCACTCGAGTGCCCAGCTGGTCGCCGAAATTATTGCAAATGCATGGAAATAAACATAGCTACCAGATCGCAAACATGCAGCAGGCTATGTGTGTATTTGTACACATATGTATGTTAGCTTACATACATACAAACATTTACACACCTGCCATATATTTGCCAACATTTATGCCGACAAGTGTACTAATATGGGCACATAAATTTGGTATTTGTCAGCGCTTAAAGCAATTAGTTCACCCTGGATTCACTTGTGTGTGTGTGTGGCTCGAAGGAGCACTGGCAACGCGATCGCCTTCTATGTATGTATGTATGTGAGCTACTCTCCCACTGCATGGCCAACTGAGCTCGAGTGTATTAGTGGTAGTAATATTTGCAGATGGAAATCCTTATCAGTAAGATACTTTTAGGCTGTGCGAAGGGAGGAAATGTTGATGAAGGCACAACAAATTGATCCAACAAAATGAAAACAATGTACGTTACGTACGTATCCTTATCGCCAACGTCGTCTTTAAGTGTATGGTGGAAACGATTCGATCGTTATTGATTATTCTATAAATATTTGGGCGACATTCAAATCGCTAGCTAAATTACTATCCTTTAAGAAACGATGAAGCGCTCGCCCCGTAAAACACATTTCAGCGGTGACAGTTGTATCAGGCCTCGTGTTTTCAGGGGCATCGATCTGCCCGGCAGTGGTGCTGCGGTTTCTTCTTCTCAGGATTTGTTTTTCTTGCAACAATACAAATACCCAAGTCCTGGTAAACAGACGCTGCGGACTTCAGCGAGATTTTGGATGGCATATATCGGAGTGGCTTAACTAAAGCGGCCTCTCTTTCTTAGGGTAGGTTGGTGCATCTCGCGCATTATTTGCTCTCATATTTGGGAATCAAGTTACACTAGTTTCATAAAATAAATTTGGCAATATGAATTAAGAACAGCGATTTGGCCCAGAGCATTTGCAATTATCTAAATGCTTGTCGTTATGTCGCATTAGATCATATTGCTTTAATTAGTTAAGTATTTAGAATTATGCCACTTTTTGTTAACATCGACCAGAATTGTGTTGGTTTTCGATGCATGCATCATTCACTGCAACGGTCAATTTAATGTGAAGTTTCGCCTTTGACCTCACTTTCAACAAATATTAATTAATTTTAAATTAGTTTGTTGCATTTAAATGGAATTGAACAATTACAAAATACTATGCCACAAATCAGAAAACAAAATACCAAACTATATTTGGAAATGTCACCAACTTACATTTGTACGCATGCGCAAGTTCTTCCCCCCCAAAGCTTACAAGGAAATCAATGAATGAAGCATAATAGAATATTGCCGCAAATGCCAGAGATATTTTAGAGCCAAATATATCTAAGAATAATTAGCATAAGCAGATGCCTTACTACATATTTAAATAAATGTTCCTGCATAAATATATGTATGTATGTACGTATTTATGTAGGTATTTCCGTTCTTTGCCACAAATGTATTTATGCATGAAATATCATCCATTCACACAGACACCAAATCGAACAACACAAGTAATTACTTAGTAAATGTGCTGAATGTGCTCATAATGGCCAAGAAATAGAATTGACAGCAACAACAAAAACGAGAGCAGCAACAATCGAGAAGAGCTTAACAAACAATGACCCAAAAGTAATACTTGGTTGCAAATTAACTAAAATATCTGTATATACATTCATATGTATGTACATTAGGGTGGTCCTTAAAAAATCAAATGCACGTTTTTTTTCAGTCTAACCCCTTCAATCGGTAACGCCACTGTCATAGATATCACATATGGGCATTCCCATGGTGGCGCACGTGACAGTCGTACGATTTCAATGTGATACAAAAAAGAAATACCATTTGTTTTCTTTAACTTTTTTGGGCCATTGTATAGCACATAATTAGCTCTATATTTAACCGAAAAATAAAATCAATCGAACTGCTTGGTCCTGAAATATAAGCATTTAAAGAGAGTGTCGTTACGTGACAAAAAATGGAAGTTGATTTTTTCTTTTCTTACAAAATCGCAAAACTCTGCGAATTGTGGATGGCTATTTTGATGAAACTTATTTTTATATGATTTGGAGCAATTCTAGTTGTTTTTAGAGTTTTTTGAATTAATGCAAATTGTTTCAATTCTCTTTTACAACCCCAAGTGTGAAACGTGACGTGACGTGGCGTGACGTGACATAAATTTCCATCGTTATATTTTTGTTAATATTGCTTTTAAATGAATTTTCAACGCAAATAAAACATGTATTTTATGTAGAATATACTTTATATTTTGACTTCAGCGCCAATTCAGGGTCAATTTATTGGAAATCTATGATTTATTATGTTTCAACCACATACGCCAAATTCGAACCAAATCGGACCATAAATACCGTTTTTCGAAATATCTCGACCTTGGCACCACCTAGGAAGACCATTTTATGCAAACATGATTCTACCTACATAGCCAGTATATATTTTAAAAAGCAGACAAATCGGCCCGTAAATACGTTAGATATAAAACTTTTATTTTTTTTTGTCGTGGTGGACCTTCCGCTGGAAACAGCCATATAAATTTTGGTTCTCATTGGAGACGGTTAAGGAGTGTTGCACAGGGGGCAAAGTTAAGATTCCTCTATTGAGACTCAAAAAATTAATATATATTTTTTTTCATCTAATATCCAAAATCGATACTACCATAATCGAAGATATTACATATAAATTTTCGTCTTTTTTTTTTGAGTCTCCATAGAGAAATCTGAACTTTGCCCCCTGTGCGACACGTCTTAACCTTCTCCAATCGGGATCCGAATCTATATGTGATATCTTCGACTATAGCAGCATCGACGTTGGGGTTTGAGGCTTAAGAAATCTGATGTAAAAATTTGCTTCCTATATTTGAGGACCACCCTAATGGACAAATGTACTTAATTGCAAAGAAAGTGTGAAACATGTACCTACACAGAATTGTGAGCAGCACTTGAAACAACAGCTGTTGGCAAAGCACAAACAGTGCCTAAAATACGGCAACAAAAATTAAGTACAAGGCAACTTGGATAATATGTAATAACAATGGTAATAATAGGAAATAGCAACAAAAAATGCTTAGATAGCTTTACATATTTTCAAATAGGCCGGGTAGGGCGATTAGAGGTCAAGGGAAATTTGTAAGAATAAAGGAGGTATTCATTAAGGCCCATTGCAATCGTGATTGCGACTGAGGAGCGATGAAATGTACGTTTTCAGCGCATTTAGTCTCCTTCGTTGTATTGCTCTACAATCTTATGCAAGGAATCTAAATTAAAGGGAAAAAGAAGAACAAAGCAGTTTTGTGCCACACTATAGTACCAATACTACTTGTACGAACGAGCAATAATAAACACACCATTGACAATAGTTCCAAATGCATAACCGTAAATGCCGCTGATAAACAAATGGTCAAGAAAATATGTACCGAAGTCCCGGCATTTGCTGCCTGCTGAATTCCGTTCTGGACAAAGCTTTTCGCTATACATAATCAGTTATTGTCCAAGGAGGTTTCGCAATAGAACGAAGCTTTTGTCTCAAATGTGATTCTGTTAAGGGCAATGGCAATAACTTTAATCTTCCAAAAGCCACTTATCTCATTTCAGAGAGGGCGGAACGGATGCACAAAAAGTAGTCCAAGGTTGCAAAAATAACTGATATTTTAAGACAAGAGGATCAGCTTGCGATATTTGAATCAATAGGCCAATAGGAAGGGCGGGCTATAGGCTACGCTGGCCAAATGATCAGATATCTCATATGTGTGGGAATAAGCGCGTAATAATAATACCTTGCAGTTTCGCGGTCAGATTTTATCAGTCTTTCCGAATTAAAAGCTTCATAAGTGATACTGGGTCATTAAAATGTTGATTCATAAGATCCTTAAGGCAATATAATCGCGACCTTAACGGTCTTAGGGTGAGACTAGCACATCACATTTAGATTATTCAGAAAACTCATTAAAAAGTTTCCTTCGGACTACGAGTTACATACACCAGAAAATGTACAATGTGTGCATCAGAGACCAGGGCGTAAGTGGCCTTTTAAAAGTGTGTGAATGTTTGTAACACTTGCAACAACAACCACTGGTAGAAAATGAGCTAGTAGAAGTAATTATCATTTGATTACAACTGGCAGTAGAAACCACACACACACACAATGCGCACACGCGTACACAAAGAAAAAGCATTTAGGCATTGCGGCAGCAGTCAACATTTGACCAAAGCACATTGATGACAGCAATAGACACATTGTCCTACTAAATATTTAAATGTGGTCCCATTCACATGCACCTGGCTAAATCGGCATACAAATGTATATATTTTCTTTGTAATGTCCCCAAATAGGTATGAATTTGGTAAAAGTTTGTCGCTATTAAGCTTTTGTGTGGCGCTGGTTGCTCTATCGAAATGTCAGTCAGCAAATTGCACCTGCAGAGAAATGTTTGGGGTTTGCAGTACATCCGTTATATGTATGTAGAATGAATGTATGGATGTACGGACACATAAATGTGTACGTATGTATGTATGTGAGGTCGTTTCATTGTCTGCTATTTTGTGACTACTTGGTAATTGTCTGCATATATTCTGAGTAAGCAACAAACCCTTATACATACATAGGTACATAAACAATGACTGCACGCGTGCACATGGCCTGCAATTACATACATACACTTTCTCCTTGACTATTAGCATTTACATATGTATGTATGTATTCACATTTTGTAATATATCCTTACTTACTAGAAACTTACAACTTACATTAGGGGCATTCTCGATCCGTTGCATATACTGTCTAGCATGGAGCATAGATAATTTTGTTGTTGTTTGAACACATTTATGCTATCTATGCACCATGCTAAACATTATGCACCGAATCGAGAATACCCCTATTATTTTGTCTTTCCGCAACACATTTCAGTGGCACATTGCATGCTACTATAACGTTACTTGCTGTTAAGTTGTTCAAATTTGTATTTGTTGTTTTTGTGT
>NW_023458555.1:5382489-5388084 GCF_013731165.1 Rhagoletis pomonella
GGTATTTCAAGTTGCGCTACAAGTATGTTAACAAACCTCACGCTTCGGCGTTTGCTTGGCGACTAGCCAGCTTTGAGGTGTTCACGCCACTGCCAGCCGCAGCTCGATCGTCGCCAGTGTTGCCGCGAAACATTTTTAGTGGTAGCTAAATTCCAGCTAAAAAAGAGCTAAAAATCGTTGTTGTGGCTAAAAATGGTAGCTAAATTTTTTTACCTACATCTTATATATAGAAATAAGTGCACGTTTTTGGTGTGACCTCATAACTTGAGAACAGCTTCACCGAATTCAACCAAATTTATGTGGCATATTCGATTTATCATGCAGATGGTTTATGCGAAGTTTTCCCGAATTCGGAAGAGGGGGCGTGGCACCACCCATACTAACTAAAATATAAAAATAAGTGAACGTTTTTGGTGTGACAATATAACTTAAGAAGAGCTTCACCGAATTCAACCAAATTTATGCGGCATATTCGGGCCATCATGCAGATATTTTATGTGGAGTTTGCCCAAATTTGGAAAAGGGGCGTGGCATATGTATGTATCTTATGTATACAAATAAGTACACGTTTTTGGTGTGAGCTTATAACTTGAGAACGGCTTCACCGAATTCAACCAAATTTATACGGCATATTCAGGCTATCATGCATATGGTTTATGTGAAGTTTACCCGAATTCGTAAAAGGGGGTGTGGCACCTTCCATACTAACTAAAATTTTGTTGTTGTATATCTCTTGAAATATTTGTCGTAGAGTACTGGAAGTTGGTATAGAGGTATAACAAATAATTCCATACTCATGGATAAAAATGGGCGGTATTGGAAAAGAGGGCGTGGCACCTCACATCTTATATATAAAGAATAAGTGCAAGATTTCAACCAAATTTATACGGCATAGTCGGGCTATTATGCAGATGGTTTGGGTTAAGTTTCCCCGAATTCGGGCATTCCAAATTGTTTATTTATTCATACCCAAGATGGAAAAACAAAAAATGTTGTATATCCAAATGTGTTGGATTAAGATTTAAAATAAAGAACCAAAAATTTTGAAATAAAACAAATGATAAATTTTCATATAGAAAAATTCCAGGACTTTTCATTCGTTTTTCAATATTTCGTGTAGAGAAGCACACCAGGGTACTGCTAGTATAAATATGTAAGTACACACGCAAACATTTTCTATAACTACTGGTATAGAAAAACAATGAACTCTGAAAAGAATTAATATTTTATTCAAAAAAAAAAACTTTTTGTGTAACACATAAAGCATATTAAGGGCCGCCAACTTACCTATGTTAATGTATAGTTAAATCGTTAACGGATAAGATAACGGCCCAGAAACGTATGGAACATACATAGACATATGTTTACTTGCCTTAAAGGAAAGGCGTTCGCTTTATGAGCGAAGAGTTAAATTCATGAAAATCATAAAAAAAAAATTTTAATGTCAATGATGAATAAATTTTGAAAAGGGCTAAAAAAAGGGCTAGGAGCAATTTCAAATTTTTGTGGCCAAAAAAAGAATTTGGTAGCCAAATTTAGCCACCGAAGGACTAAAACGGCAACACTGATCGTCGCTGTTGTTTATAAAGTACATAGTTAACAAATTATAGTTAAATGCTGGCGCTGTGGCTGCGGCGAAGAGAGAAGAGATGCTTATAAAAATGTTTTTGTAATTGTTTGTAATGTAATTTCTATGAGATCGAGCGATTTCTTTTCGAGCTCACTACATACATATATGTAAATCAAAATAAGCAATAACCAGTTCTTTTGCAAAATATTACTTCTTCATTTATTCGGTTATGGCGCTGCTTGAAGGTAATATTTGTTGCATCAGTTTTAGCACAACTCCATTTCGGCTTTGTTTAAGAATTGAGATACATACATACATAGTTATAAACATTGGTGTTTAAAATAATTTATTTTACTTGCGATGAGCAGTTTGCAAATAATTGATTGCGGTGCGGCAATGAGCGTGTAATAATGTAAATTATATCTAATAAACAATTTTGAATACAATTGATTGCACATGCTTAGGTCTTAATGCGCATTAGGGTGTTCCATAAAGTTTTTTGCTGGTTTTGATATGCCCACCCTTCTGAGTTTTCCTTTTTGATGGTGAACGGAGTACTTCGGTCACATTGCGACTTCCGGAGCTATCCGACCTGTAGGACCAGGGCCCGAATCGCGGCATTCGCTTCTTAAATATATGCACATGGTATTCATTTTACAAAAACGTGCCAATAAAAGCTTAGAAAATAAGACTTATGTAGATAAAGACCAATGCAAGAATGCAAGTAGAGGTGAGTACGTACATACATAGATAAAGAAAAGGATAATTGCAAAAGTAAAAATAAAAACAAAGATACTTAAAGATAAAGGTAAAAATGAAGATCTAGGAAAATTGAAACACTTTACGTACATATGTTAGGGCAGAAGTGAAGGTGTAGATGAAGAAGCTAATAAAAATAAAGATAAATATTAGAAAAGATGGGGATGAGGATACCGACAAAAGTAAGGATGTAGATAGGGGAATAAAGATTAATACAAAGGTAATTATAAAGAAAAGGATATATGTAAGTAGATAGATACGTGTACACAGACTCAATCTGGGAACTATTTCGGGATTTTAGAGATTTTCGGTTTTCTGGGAACTTATTTGTATAAAAATTGATATCTTTTATTGATTTTGCTATCGATATTTATCGATTTTGTCTTCGATATTTTTATCGATTTTGGTGTCGATATTGTTATCGATATTTATCGATTTTTTATCGTTATATTTTATCTATATTTATAGATTTCGGTGTCGATATATATCGATTGTTTTAACTTGTTATCGATATTTATTGATTTTGATATCGTTTTTTATCGATAGTCATCGATTTCTTTTCGATACTTATCGATTTTATTATCGATATTTATCGATTTTATTATCGATATTTATCGATTTTGTTATCGATATTTATCGATTTTGTTATCAATATCTTTATCGATTTTGCTGTCGATATTTTTATCGGTTGTGTTATCGATTATTTCTTTTAGTCGTTTTTTTTAAATTGAGATACATATTAATTGACTTAAAAAAAATGGCTTAACACAAAAAGTAGCTTACATAAAAAAGCAGTCTTTTAATTTTTTAACCGACTTCAAAAAATCAAAAAGTTGTCAGTTCGTCGGAATATATTTTATTTTACTTTGCTTAAATATTACTTTTTTTTTAATATAATAATAATGTTTACTTTTATGGAAACTAAACTTTAATTCAGTGGGTGGAATCTGAGATAATTGAGTTTACTGGTTGGATAAACTACATCTAAATATTGACATGTTTGATGCTTAAATTCCCTGAGTTAAAATTTCAAGTTGCACTATTTATTGCAAACAATTTTTTTTTTTGACATAGCCTAATACTAACTATGTTACCAAGCACAACAGAACTCTTCAAATAACTATATTGGTTAAAAAAAAAGTACAAATGCAATTAAATTTTTAAATTTTCTTTCCTTCCTGTGTTAAAAGCACATATCTCTGTGAAATAGAAATACGCATTTGATGAAAGAAATTAAATAAAATCCACCTTGGTAAAATAATATTAAACATGCAAATGTATATAAATACAAACATTAGCATGATTATAAAAATTATTCAAAGCATAATATTTTACCAACAATTTAAGCAAATTAATATAGTTGAAGTCAACGAAAGTTGTTTAACTGGTTGGTTTTTGCCACTGCCATGCAAATCGATTTTATTTATTTGTTTATTTTTCATTTTATTCAAAATGTTTTTTGTCTTAACTAAAAAGAGAACTGGGTTTAAAAAATTATGTGTTCGAAGCTGAAAATTTGCAGCCAAACTCTTTACCCGTTTTCAAGTAAATCGTAAGAAGTGTGGGTTGACGGTTCTTCTTCGTGTGTGTGTTTTTTTTTTTAATTTACCTGGACCGAATGAAAACTGTACTCCATAATAGTGAATGCTGGCTAAAAAATTTGTTATATTTAGTTATATAGAACGCAAACTTTCTAAAATTTTGAAAAAATCACCAATCTTCCAAACTAGCTTTTAATTAGCGAACTTTCGCGATTCCCAGGTGTGATGTTAAGAATTTCTCCCCAATTAGCTTTGCAATGGTTCAAAAGCCATACGATTATTTTTATTTTTTTTTAATTCCAAAGAATGATAAAAATTAATTATTTCGGAATAGTATTGGTTCATTATTGATAGGAATCGATTTCATAATTTGGCTGGCTTCGCAGTAGCGCATCCTGCTGACCCAGTCTTCCAGGGCCTTGACGACAGTTTTGGCTTTATCTCACAAATAGCTTAGGGTACGTTCACACAGGCAGAGCGGTGCGGCGCCGAGTGAAGCAAATCAGAGCGAGGGAAACTATTGGTGTTCACACTGAACGAAGCGGAGCGGAACTTGCTGTCTGGAAGGGGCGATAAAGTTACCTTCAATGAGAAGCAGAAAAAGTATTTATTCAATTTTCTGCAATTGCTTTTTCTAAAAATACATTTTCATTTCATATTTGAAAGCACCGCTTTGGTCGGAACGGCTTCGCTCTGCTCGTCCTCGCTTCCTGTGTGAACGTACCCTTACTCGATATTCGAATTAAGGGTCTGCATTGTTAATGCAATGTTCGCATAACATCGCTCCTTCACGGCACCCACAAAACAGTTCTAACGGCATAAAATCGATGCTCCGAATAACATCACCGAGTCGGCTAATAACACGATGCCCGAAGTTGGCGCGCAAAAGAGCGATTGTAGCATGGACCGTGTGGAATGGCACGTCAACCAACGATCGTCCGAGTTTATTTATTCAATTTCCGCTCACAAAGAAATCGTTTACCATGCCTCTGTAGCGCTCACTGTTGACCGACATCGCGTTGCCACAAAGAAAAATGGACGAAAGATGCCACCGCTTCAAAATCCTGTCACTGTCTGAGGACGCATTGGCTTCTCGACGTTTGGGTTCTCCGAATCCCGCTGAGTCAGAAAAGATGATTTTTCGAGTAAAATCGTTGTCCATTTCGAGCTGCTCTTAGGTCTAAAGTTTAGAGTCTAAACTGAAAAACAATAACGAATCGGAGGGTCGTGTGCCTTCTATTAATGAGAGAATTGGACCTAATCTCGGAGGTATTTGTGCAAATTTGGTATCTGGATGATGCTTGAAATGTTGAGTTTTTGAGATCGATGGCGAGTTAAGTGTTGTCCATGCCAGTCCCATGAATATTTTGCATTAACAAGCATACAGCAAGCGCCGTGGGTGCCTCATTTCGGTAAAAGCTTCTTTTCAGTAAACACAAAAAATAACTCCCAGCGCACTTCTAAAATGTAGCTTACAAATTTTGAATCTTCTCGGCATTATCGCCTTATTTTGAATTTGGTCGTAGACGTTCGCTCGGATCAGTAACTAATGAATTGGGTATGATTGTATTTTAAATTGAAAATGACGTTGACCCAAGCCATTAGCTCTGCCAGTAATAGAGAAAACCCCAATGAATAGAAGAATAATGCATTTCGATTGTTCGTTCCTCTTGCTGGATTTTTTTTATAAATTTGCTGGCTTGTTTCATCTAAAGGGCATTCAGC
>NW_023458555.1:5388184-5392076 GCF_013731165.1 Rhagoletis pomonella
GCTGAATGCCCTTTAGATGAAACAAGCCAGCAAATTTATAAAAAAAAATAAATCCAGCAAGAGGAACGAACAATCGAAATGCATTATTCTTCTATTCATTGAGGTTGTCTCTAATACTGGCGGATCTGAAGGTTTTGCTCAACGTCATTTTGAATTTAAAATACATATGTACATACCCAATTCATTAGTTACTGATCCGAGCGAGCGTCTACGACCAAATTCAAAATAAGGCGATAATGCCGAGAAGATTCAAAATTTGTAAGCTACATTTTAGAAGTGCGCTGGGAGTTATTTTTTGTGTTTACTGAAAATAAGTTTTTTTTTACCGAAATGAGGCACCCACGGCGATTGCTGTATGCAAGCTAGTGCAAAAAATTCATGGGACTGGCATGGACAACACTCAACTAGCTATCGATCTCAACAACTCAACATTTCACGCATCATCCAGATACCAAATTTGCACAAATACCTCCGAGTATTAGGTCCAATTCTCTCATTTATAGAAGGCACACGACTTTCCGATTCGTTATTGTTTTTCAGTTTAGACTCTAAACTTTTGACCTTAGAGCAGCTCGAAATGGACAACGATTTTACTAGAAAAATCATCTTTTCTGATGCAGCGGGATTCGGAAAACCCAAACGTCGAGAAGCCAATGCGTCCTCAGAGAGTGACAGGATTTTGAAACGGTGGCATCTTTCGTTCATTTTTCTTTGAAAGTACTGCTGGCAACGCGACTTCGGTCAACAGTCAGCGCATGGTAAACGATTTTTTTGTGAGCGGAAATTGAAGAAATGGACTCGGACGATCGTTGGTTGACGTGCCATTCCACACGGTCCATGCTACAATCGCTCTTTTGCGCGCCAACTTCGGGCATCGTGTTATTAGCCGACTCGGCGATGTTAATCGGAGCATCGATGCCGTTAGAACTGTTTTGTGGGCGCCGTGAAAGAGCGATGTTATGCATTAAAAATGCAGACCCTTAATTCGAATATCGAGTAAGGGTACGTTCACACAGGAAGCGAGGAGGAGCAGAGCGAAGCCGTTCCGACCAAAGCGATGCTTTCAAATATGAAATGAAAATGTATTTTTAGAAAAAGCAATTGCAGCAAATTGAATAAATACTTTTTCTGCTTCGCATTGAAGGTAACTTTATCGCCCCTTCCAGACAGCAAGTTCCGCTCCGCTTCGTTCAGTGTGAACACCAATAGTTTCCCTTGCTCTGCTTTGTTTTGCTTCGCTCGGCACCGCACCGCTCTGCCTGTGTGAACGTACCCTAAGCCATTCGTGAGATAAAGCCAAAACTGTCATCAAGGCCCTGGTAGACTGGGTCAGCAGGATGATGCTTTCGATTCCTATCAATAATGAACCAATACTATTCGAAATAATTAATTTGTATCATTCTTTGGAATGAAAAAAATATATAAAAATAATCGTATGGCTTTTGAACCATTACAAAGCTAATTGGGAAAAAAATCTTAACATCACACCTGGGAATCGCGAAAGTTCGATAATTAAAAGCTAGTTTGGAAGATTGGTGATTTTTTCCAAATTTTAGAAAGTTTGCGTTCACTATTACGGAATACAGTTTTCATTCGGTCCAGGTAAATTAAAAACAAAACACACACGAAGAGGAACCGTCAACCCACACTTTTTACGATTTACTTGAAAACAGGTAAGGAGTCTGACTGCAAATTTTCAGCTTCGAACACATAGTTTTTTAAACCCAGTTCTCTTTTTAATTAAGACAAAAAACATTTTGAATAAAATGAAAAATAAACAAATAAATAAAATCGATTTGCATGGCAGTGGCAAAAACCAAAAACAACTTAAAGTAAATATGTAGACACAATACAAATGTCACGATTACCAGTTAAACAACTTTCGTTGACTTCAACCATATTAATTTGCTTAAATTGTTGGTAAAAAATCATGCTTTGAATAATTTTTATAATCATGCTAATGTTTGTATTTATATACATTTGCATGTTTAATATTATTTTACCAAGGTGGATTTTATTTGATTTCTTTCATCAAATGCGTATTTCTATTTCACAGAGATATGTACTTCTAACACAGGAAGGAAAGAAAATTTAAAAATTTAATTGCATTTGTACTTTTTTTTAATCAATATAGTTATTTGAAGAGTTCTGTTGTACTTGGTAACATAGTTAGTATTAGGCTAAGTCAAAAAAAAAAATTGTTTGCATTAAATAGTGCAACTTGAAATTTTAACTCAGGAGAATTTAAGCGTCAAACATGCAATCTAACCCCGCTTAGGTCGACGAAATCCATCAAACTTTGAAATCATATTTAAATGTCAACCACTAAAGTCAATTATCTCATATTCCATTCACTGAATTAAAACTTACTTTCCATAAAATTAAACATTATTATTATAATTTAAAAAAAAACAATTTTTAAGCAAAGTAAAATAAAATATATTCCGAAGAATTGACAACCTTTTGATTTTCTGATCGATAACAAAATCGATAGATATCCATAACAAAATCGATAAGTATTTATAAGAAATCGATGAATATCGATAACAAAATCGATTAATATCGACAACAAAATCGATAAAAATATCTATAAAAATAGCGATAACAAAATCAATAAATAACGATAACAAGATAAAACAATCGATAAATATCGACACCGAAATCTATAAATATAGATAAAAAATATGGATAATAAGTCGATAAATATCGATAAAAAATCGATAAATATCGATAAGAAAATCAATAAAAGATATCAATTTTTATACAAATAAGTTCCCAGAAAACCGAAAATCTCTAAAATCTCGAAATAGTTCCCAGATTGAGTCTGTGTACACGTATCTATCTACTTACATATATCCTTTTCTTTATAATTACCTTTGTATTAATCTTTATTCCCCTATCTTCATCCTTACTTTTATCGGTATCCCCATCCCCATCTTTTCTAATATTTATCTTTATTTTTATTAGCTTCTTCATCTACACCTTCACTTCTGCCCTAACATACGTACAGTGTTTCAATTTTCCTAGACGTACTCACCTCTACTTGCATTCTTGCATTGGTCTTTATCTACATAAGTCTTATTTTCTAAGCTTTTATTAGCACGTTTTTGTTAAATGAATACCATGTGCATATATTTAAGAAGCGAATGCCGTGATTTGGGCCCTGGTCCTAGAGGTTGAATAACTCCGGAAGTCGCCATGTGACCCAAGCACTCCGTTCACCATCAAAAGGGAAAACTCAGAAGGGTGTGCATATCAAAACTAGCAAAAAACTTTATAGAACACCCTAATGCGCATTAAGACCTAAGCATGTGCAATCAATTGTATTCAAAATTGTTGGTTAGATATAATTTACATTATTACACGCTCATTGCCGCACCGCAATCAATTATTTGCAAACTGCTCATCGCAAGTAAAATAAATTATTTTAAACACCAATGTTTATAACTATGTATGTATCTCAATTCTTAAACAAAGCCGAAATGGAGTTGTGCAAAAACTGATGCAATAAAAATTGCCTTCAAGCAGCGCCATAACCGAATAAATGAAAAAGTAATATTTTGCAAAAGAACTGGTTATTGCTTATTTTCATTTACGTATATGTATTTAGTGAGCTCGAAAAGAAATCGCTCGATCTCATAGTAATTACATTACAAACAATTACAAAAACATTTTTATAAGCATCTCTTCTCTCTTCGCCGCAGCCACAGCGCCAGCATTTAACTATAATTTGTTAACTATGTACTTTATAAACAAAAGCGACGATCGAGTTGCGGCTGGCAGTGGCGTGAACACCTCAAAGCTGGCTAGTCGCCAAGCAAACGGCGAAGCGTGAGGTTTATTAACGTGCTTGTAGCGCAACTTGAAATACCGATAGCGGCAAAGAAAAATA
>NW_023458555.1:5392176-5401672 GCF_013731165.1 Rhagoletis pomonella
CCATCCCATACAAAAGCGTCTGGCTAAGCTGAATGGCTCTCAGTGCGGCTTTTGCTCGTGCGGCATGGTAATGAATATGTACGGCTTGCTGGAGTCCAAAGGCGGCCGCGTTACCATGGCAGAAGTGGAGAATTCGTTTGGCGGTAATATTTGTCGTTGCACCGGCTATCGACCCATCTTGGATGCCATGAAATCGTTCGCCATTGACAGCAATATTGAATTACCTGACGACGATTGCGGCGACATTGAAGATTTCGAATTCGTTACTTGCCCTATGACGGGTAGACAGTGTTTAGGCAGCTGTCATCAACAGCTCACAAATTTGGCTTATCCGGATGGCACACAATGGTATTGGCCACGTACGCTTGCGGAGGTCTTCAAAGCTTTGGGCCAAGTAGGCAACGATCAGTATATGCTGGTGGCGGGCAATACAGCGCACGGCGTCTACAGACGATCGCCAGACATTAGACATTTCATCGATTTGCACGCCATACCCGAGCTGAAGCAGCATTCTATTGTAGGCGAGAGGCTCACACTTGGCGCCAACTTGAGTCTAACTGAGGCGATGGAGGTTTTCGAAAAAATTGAGCAACGACCTGGCTTTGAGTATTGCCAACAGTTGCGAGAACATTTTGATTGGATCGCGAACGTTCCAGTGCGCAATGTGAGTAAATTTTCCCAACTTAATCACTTTCACTATAATTTTATATACGAAAAAATCACAGGCTGGCACGCTGGCGGGTAACATCAGCATTAAAAAGGCGCATCCGGAGTTCCCATCAGACGTGTTTCTCTCATTCGAGGCACTCAATGTGCAGATTATTGTCCAGGAACTTGCGGCACAGCAGAAGAGCATGCCGCTGCTGAAATACCTCAGATTACCTCCCAGAAAGGCGGTCATTATTGCTTTTGAACTGAGAGCCTATCCGAAAGGCAGATTTGTTTATCACTCATACAAAGTAAGTACGCCACTTCCTCATCTAATTGACGGAGCTTGATTTTAGCATATTTTTCCATAACCAGATCACACCACGCGCCCAGAATGCACACGCCTACGTTAATGGCGCCTTCTTGCTTGACATGGATGTGGCGTCGTGGGGCATTGTTAACTCTGCATGCATTTGCTTCGGTGGCATCAATCCAGATTTCGTGCACGCCACCGCCACTGAGACGCTGCTACCAGGGCAAAATTTATTCGACAAGGAAATTGTAGCAAACATATTCGCAACACTTAACTCGGAGTTACTGCCCAATGACGTGCTACCAGAACCTTCACCGGCCTACCGTAAAGCGCTAGCTTGTGGACTCTTCTATAAGACCTTACTTAAGCTAGCGCCGGCAGATAAAGTAAAAGAGGAGTATAAAAGTGGCGCTGACATTTTGAGGCGACCTCTGTCGTCTGGTATACAAACCTTCGAAACGATTGAGAAAAATTATCCCATCACGCAGCCCGTACAAAAAACCGATGGTTCGTTAGTTTAGGTGTAGCCTTAAATTTTTTTAAAACAGGTAATTGGTATCCACTTTGCTTTTCTTTTCAGCACTGCTCCAGTGCTCCGGTGAGGCAACTTACATGGACGATACTATCACCACTGCCAACGCTGTCTTCTGTGCTTTCGCCAATGCTACTCGAGTCGGTGCGACCATCGAGCAGATCGATGCTTCTGATGCGCTGGCAATGACGGGCGTCATCGCTTTTTACACCGCCAAGGACATTCCTGGCGCCAACACGTTTTGTGACCCCTCATTCCAGTACGAACCGGAAGAGATATTTTGTAGTAATATCGTTAGGTATTACGATCAGCCATTGGGCGTGGTAGTGGCACTCACCAGTGACATAGCCAATCGTGCTGCCGCGAAGGTGAAGGTAATCTACAGCAATCGTCCAACCGGCACTAAAATTCTCCCCACCATTGCGGATGTCTTCGAGGCACAAGCAATGGAGCGTGTCGTGGTAGGATCTCAAACTGCACCCCCTGAAATTCAACTCTCCGATCAGCCAGATATCTCAGCGCGCGGCATTTTCGAAATTGGTGGCCAATACCACTTCACAATGGAACCACAGACCACTATAGCAGTGCCATTCGAGGATGGTCTACAAGTCTGGATCGCCACTCAGTGGATGGATCACGCGCAATGTGTCATCGCCAAAATGTTGCAAATCAATGTGAGTGACGTACAACTAAAGGTGCGTCGAGTCGGTGGCGCGTACGGTGCTAAGATCACACGCGGCAATCAGGTAGCTTGTGCCGCCTCTCTGGCTGCCTACAAACTCAGCCGTCCGGCACGCTTCGTACAGACCATCGAGTCGATGATGAATTCAAATGGCAAGCGTTGGGGTTGTCATTCCGACTATGAGTTCCACATCAAAAACAATGGGAAAATTGTGGGCTTGGTCAATAGGTATTACGAGGATGCAGGCTGCGTATTAAATGAGAATCCTCTCGAAGACCTTACACCTTTAACCGTGAAGAATTGTTACGAACTCAACGACGCCAACTCGAATGTGTCTGGTCAGGCAGTCATCACGGATGCACCCGGTTCGGCATGGTGTCGTGCACCCGGTTCGGTCGAAGGCATCTCGATGATGGAGAACATTATAGAACACATGGCATTTGAGGCGAATATAGATCCAGCTGATGCACGACTCGTCAATATAAAGCAAGGCAATAAAATGGGCGAACTCTTGCCGAGGTTTATAAAATCGACTGAGTATCGCGAGCGTCGAAAAGAAGTGGCACAATTTAATGAGAAGAATCGTTGGAAAAAGCGCGGCCTTGGATTAGCCATTATGGAATTTCCAATCAATCTGGTGGGCCAGTACGCTGCAACTGTCGCCATATACCACGGGGATGGCACGGTGGTGATTGCGCACGGCGGCATAGAGATGGGACAAGGTAAGCGCCTGCTAGCAATTTACTCACTCAACAATTATGCTCTCTTCGGTCTTAGGTATGAACACAAAAATCGCTCAGGTAGCCGCCTATACGCTCGGCATACCGTTATCGTTCGTAAAAATCGAGTACAGCGACACAATTAATGGTGCCAACTCAGAGGTCACCGGCGGTTCACTCGGAAGCGAAAGCCTTTGTTTCGCCGCACGCAAGGCCTGCTATACGCTCAACGAACGCCTGAAGCCCGTCAAAGATGCGCTCGGTGCAAACGCCAGCTGGCCACGAATCGCGCACGAAGCTTGGGTCAGAAATATTAATATGATCGCTAGCGAATATTATAAGGAGGGTGACATGCAGAACTACTTGGTCTATGGCTTAGGACTGACAGAAGTCGAGTTGGACATCTTAACTGGCAATCATTTAATTAGGCGCGTGGATATTCTGGAAGACGCTGGTGAAAGTCTGAGTCCTTACGTTGATGTTGGCCAAGTCGAAGGCGCATTTGTCATGCTACTGGGCTATTGGCTAACCGAGCATTTGGTGTATGACCGGCAAACTGGCCAGTTGTTGACTAATCGCACGTGGAATTACAAACCGCCCGGCGCCAAGGATATACCCATCGATTTTCGCATCGAGCTGCTGCAGAAGAACCCCAACCCAGCTGGATTCATGCGCTCAAAGACTACGGGGGAGCCGCCTGCCTGTATGGCAGTGAGTTCGATTTTCGCCGTGCAGCATGCCCTGCAATCGGCGCGCCAAGACGCTGGACTGCCGCGTGAATGGGTGCGGCTGGGCGCACCAACAACGCCAGAGATAATCGCTTTGAATTCCGGCACTGATACGAGGACATTTTCTTTGGAATAGCCAGTAGATTTAAGTCATTATAGTTATTTTCTACGAGAGCCTTGCTTACGGTATTCTTAGAGGGGTTGGTTTGCTGCATAATCAAGTGTAAATACTCAAATATATATTTAGTTAAATAAAATGCTGAAGAGCGTTTAAGTGGGCGCTGTCTTTAATTACAGCTACTCTACAGACACCTTTCTGCGGCAACGCTGAAGTTTTCCACCACGCAAAATTTAATGCTCAAGCATTGTAGATATTTGGCAGTTCCTTAATTTGATTGCGTCTATGTATTTGTTTTGTATTTTCTTAAAGCCGGGAGTACGATACTTTCACAATGTTTCACCTTTTCCTGTCTACCCTTTGTCCCTTTCCAATTATGTATGTACATATGTATATTGTCATATTGTTAAGTACATACATGTATTCATTCATATGTAAGCACATATATATAACATGCATATGTACTTACATACATATTTTAATAAACATATTAACATACTCAATTAACATACAATACTTATTAACATTAAGATAACATAATTATGTTAAGACTTCAGGAGAGTTAACACTCTCTGCATTGTTTTACTGTTACATACATATATATTAAGTAAGCTAACGTTAATATTTATTACATATATATTATGTAAGAAATAAAGAGTTTAGTTGTAAAGAAACATCGAAGAAGGTGGTTTAATTTCGCAACGTGACTGGCGACGAGGAAAACAATAACAGAAGGAAAAGTTTAATTGGCAAGAGTCAAATAAGCAATCGTCTGCGAACAAAAAAATTTTAATAATTATAATTATAAATTACTAGCAGACCCGGCGAACTTCGTCCCGCCCAAAATTTGTATGTATTTTATTGAAACTTTTTGGTCCAACATTTTCACCAACAATTCACGTTTATGATTTTCATTGGCACATTTGTCTGCTAAGATTAAGGTTTGGTGGTCATTTGCCGCTTTAAATAACCTAAGGAAAGTGTTATATCCGTTCTTGAAATTCTCCAGTTGTGCGGCATTACATAGCACGGTTATTCGCAAAGCGAAATAAATTTTTTCCTCTTCCTTTCCCTGGCGGCAACAATGACCCGGTTCTATAGTGAATGTCCTAGAAGCTTTACAGTATAGTAGGTGGCAATTTCAAAATGGGTGCGAATCATTGTTCTACAGAAATGCAATATACATATACTTATTTCAGACGAAATACCTTAAAAGTTTGAACGCATAATAATATTGGAAAATCACATCCATTGCGCCAATTGCAACGCAGGAGCGTTCGATATACTCAATGGTGCAACAGGTCGATTTAATCTGACCTTCACGGCCTCTTTTCTCACTTGGCTATTTTTAGTAATAGCTCGACTTCAGCACCACTTGGCAGCACGTTTTTGCAATAGTATTGCATACATATGTAAAATGTTAGCCAAATCGGATCATAAATAAGATTTTTAGTAATAACTCAACTACAGCGCCAACTGTCGGATTAAATTGTGAAACTAAACCATCCAGAGACCCACTCAAACACACACAAAATGTTTCGTTAAAATCCGTACAACCATTTAGGAGGAGATCACTCACAAACACACCTACAGAAGAATAAAAAAATTCATTCAAAGATAGCTAAAGGTCGGTACGTTTGTAGGCCTCACACCCCTTTTCAAATAGCCCAAATTTTCTTCATGAGTATGGGCTTGATTTCAACTATATACATATCTCCATACGAAGTTCCAGTACAGTACCATGAATACTTTCAGAGATATGCAGTATAAAAATTCGATTTATATGGAAGGTGCCACGCCCCCGTTTCCAAGAGATGCCCTCTTTCTTCATGAGTATGCGATTGATTTCGTATATCTCCATACCAAGTTCCAGAACTCTACCATGAACACTTCCAAAATAGGCAGTATGAAAAATTCGGTTTGTATGGAAGATGCCACGCCCCCTTTTCCAATAGTTACAATTTTTCTCCAAGAGTATGCGATTTATTTCGTACATCTCCATACAAAACTCTAGAACTCTACCAAAAAATTTCCAGAGTTAAGCAGAATGAAAAATTCGGTTTGTATGGGAGATGTCACACCCCTTTTTACAATAGCTAAAATTTTTCTCCAAGGGTATGCGATTGATTTCGTATATCTCCATACCATGCACACTTTCAGAGATATGTAGCATGAGAAATTCGGTTTGTATGGGAAGTGCCACGCCCCCTTTACATATAGATTTTTTTTTTCAGCCTAAAACCATCCTTGGGACACGTGCGGCAGGTGGCAGTTTCAAAAAAATCTGTTCAGCCGCTCTCGAGCCTTGCGAAAACTAACAAACGGCTTTCTAAATATATATTAGTTGAGATATATTATATATTATAATTATATTTTGACAGTATCCGTTGTTTCTGATTGGCGCAAAAAAATCTTGCCTAGTGACGAATTCGCCCCTTGATATGGTCGTTACTTAAAGCTATTTATATTCGAAATTGCATGAAAATTGGAAAACAGGAATCTATAAGCTTATCCAGGCAAAAAGCTACCTACGTACCGAATTTTAAGCAAATCGGACCGTAAATACGATTTTTTCGAATATATTAGTCCCTGGTCCACTTCTCGGCCAAAATGGATCATATATGCTAATATATGCTAAAAAGCTACCTGCGTACCGAATTTTAAGCAAATCGGACCGTAAATACGATTTTTTCGAATAGATCAGTCCCTGGTCCACTTCTCGGAAAAAATGGACCATATATCCTAATATATGCTAAAAAACTACTTACGTGCCGAATTTTAAGCAAATCAGACCATAAATGCGATTTTTTGGAATAGATCGGTCCCGGGTCCACTTCTCGGAAAAAATTGGTCACATATGCTAATACATGCTAAAAAGCTACCAGCGCACCGAATTTTAAGCAAATCGGACCGTAAATTCGATTTTTTCGAATAGATCGGTCCCTGCACCACTTCCCGGAAAAAATGGGTCATATATGCTAAAAAGCTACTTACGTACTAAATTTTATGCAAATCGGACTATAATAAGATTTTTTCGAATAGACCGGTCCCTGGTCCACCTACCCGAAAAAGTAACATTTTTTTAGCCTAAAACATGGTGGTTACCGAAAGCTATTTGTATACAAAATTTCATGAAAATCGGACCAGCCGTTCGCGAGATTACCTTTTACAAAAAAAAGGGACTTCTCTTTATATAATTAGTATAGATTAGTATAGATAGTCAGAGAATTTTAAAATACAAAATTACTGTAATCGTTTCTCACAGCAAAAATTAAGTGCTCTTCATAAGCACCTAACTAAATACAAAAGAGTTAAGAGAAAAAAATGTTTAAACTATACGAATAACAACAACAGCAAAACACCCACTTACAACTGTAAGAACAAACAAACAGCGAAGTAAATCGCAACAACAGCGAAAAGCAAAAATATAAAGCAGAGGAAAAAATTAATAAACAACAACATTGAGTATACATAAATATATGTATGTACATTTTGTAAACGTTAAATTGGGACAAGTCAAAGAAGGCAAGCAACAACAATCACAAGTTATAAGAGATATCTGGGCTAGCGGTCAAATACTTTCATTATGCAGTGAGTAAAGCTTGGAGGAATTACTTGGGATAAATTTTAACATACATACTTACATATGTAAAAGCTTTTTGTACATTTATGTATTTTTGTTTTTAACCTTTTTAACAGGTGAAATTTATTTGGGGTATTTTGTATCATTTTTTTACAGCTTTTAATTCATACTACTATACATACATACGTATATATAAACACAACATGGAGGCAATAGATATAAGCAGAATTAATTTAGTGTTAACATGCATTAAAAATATTGAAAGTTTTGATGGAACAGATCAAAACCAATTACCTGATTTCATATATCAAATTGAGAAAATTTTCGTAAAATGGATCAGCAAGTAGAACCAATGGAAATTGGAAATTCAAGCGTAAATTTTCCTACCCCTGCCGAGCGCGGTTACCCTACATAATTTTAAATAACCCCATAAAAAAATTAAAATTTATA
Source organism: Rhagoletis pomonella (assembly GCF_013731165.1). Lineage (NCBI taxonomy): Eukaryota > Metazoa > Arthropoda > Insecta > Diptera > Tephritidae > Rhagoletis > Rhagoletis pomonella. Next base: position 5,399,950 of record NW_023458555.1, read on the forward strand.
ATTGACACTGGGGCGGAATTTAGTTTAATAAGTCATGATATACATATGTCACCCCAAGTGGAAACAAAAAAAGTAAGTGTAGTAGCGAAAACTTTGTGAGCTGAAACATTTATAAATACAATTTGTAGATTTCCACTGTTTAAGGAATTTAATTTAAATCATTACTTTTGTGAATTCTTGGAGTGTGACTTTAATAAAAAATGATGATGGTCTAATTGGAAATAACATCTTAAAAGATTTGGACTGTGTAATTGACTTTCCAAATGGACTGTTAATAACAAAAAATGCTGTTTTGTCTCTATTTTTGTCTGAAGAAGAAGAAGATTGTACAATGAAATATCATATAAAAATAATATTATAGAAATATTCAACTGCGAAATTAACAAATATAATATACAAAATTTTATTAAAATAGATCATTTACAATTAAATGAAAAAGAAAAGCTTTTAATATTACTTAACAGATACAAAAATGTATTTTATGATAAAAATGATGACTTAACATTCACTAATGAAATAAAGCATAAAATTAGAACTAAACATGACATGCCAATCCATTCCAGGTTGTATAGGTACCCGGAAGTACATAAAGCAAAAGTCGATAAGCAAATCGCAGATATGCTAAAACAAGGTATTATTACAAATTCTAGCAGTCCATATAATAGTCCAATATGGGTTGTACTCAAAAAATTAGATGCAAATAATAAGCAAAATTGGCGTATAGTTATAGATTATCGCAAATTAAATGATATAACTGTAGAAGATAGATTCCCTATACCAAATATGGACGACATATTCGATAAGTTAGGAAAAAGTCAGTACTTCACCACCTTAGATTTGGCCAAAGGCTTCCACCAAGTAGAAATGCATCCTGACGATATCGCGAAAACGGCATTTTCGACATCTACTGGCCATTATGAGTTTTTACGAATGCCATTTGGGCTGCCAAAAACTCGCCAGCTACATTTCAACGAATGATTAACAATGTATTGAAGGAATACATTGGCTCAATCTGTTTGGTATATTTAGATGACGTGTTAATTTTTTCTGCTAGTATAGAAGAATATTTAGAATCCTTAGCTCTAAAATACTTAAACGATTTACTGAAGCCAATTTAAAGGTGCAATTGGACACAAGTGTACTTTTCTTAAAAGAGAGACAGAGTTTTTAGGGCATGTAGTTACTCCTGACGGTATAAAGCCGAATCCTGATTAAAGTTAAAACCATAGAAAACATAGTACTACCTAAAACACAAAAGGAGATAAAATCCTTTTTGGGGATCACAGGATACTATAGACGTTTTATAAAAGATTATTCACGCGTTGCATACCACACATGATTAAGTATTTAAAGCAAGGAGTAAAATTAAATATTAACGATAAGGATTACACAGCTGCTTTTGAGAAATTATTTAAAAACTTTAATTAAAAACTACCCAATACTTATACACCCTGATTTTAGTAAAACGTTTACACTTGTCACAGATGCAAGTAAGTTTGCTTTAGGTGCAGTTCTCATGCAAGGGAATCAAGTGATTTCTTTTGCTAGCCGCACACTTAATGGGCATAAAACAAAATTAAAGCACAATTGAAAAACAATTGCTTGCTATAGTTTGGGCTACAAAAAATATTTGCGTCCATATCTTTTTGGAAGAAGATTTTCAATTAAGACCGATCACCGTCCTTTAGTGTGGTTAAATAATATAAAAGAACCGAATTCTAAG
>NW_023458555.1:5401772-5412804 GCF_013731165.1 Rhagoletis pomonella
ACCCACAGAGCGCAGCAAATGACAGTCTGCTGACGAAGTTCAACACAGACAATAATCGCGATTATGGTGCGGCTAAAGGCTATCGGCAGCGCTTAGGAGCGAGCTGTGCTACGTATGTACATAGCTGCGTGAGGAGTCAATGAGTTCGTCGCCGCTTGCAGCTTTTTGGGGGTGACGTGCAAGCCTATGAATGGGGAAGCCGTCGCCTGGGCTTTCTATGTGGTTCTTTGTAATATTGGCTTTTCTGTAGAGCTTCATTTGTAAATTTGTTAAATAGTGTAGGTGTGCTTGCTTTAATGTTTGTATATTTTCCTCGTCTTGCGACATTGATTATCGTTTTAGGCTGTTGCTTTTGTTGTTTGTGCTGTAAGACATTAATTGAAATTCTCAGCTCGAGTGCGGTAATCTGTCTTTATCTTTCATTTGCAAACTGTGCGGCTTTTCCTTCGACAGATTAAAATTACGATGCACATATTTCAAAAAAGTTACATACAGACAAGGCCGTTATTTACGTGCCTGTCTTTGTATTTCCGCCGGCTTATGAATTTAAGGTCTATTAAATTGTTACCGAAGAAACTTATTAAATTGCAATACCAGTTTGCGCACAGACAGCCAACTAAAGCTCCTTATTTAGTGGCTTGCTATCAATGGAATTGATTTTATTGGCGTGAGCTTTGAGTTAATAAAACATTTTATAGTAGTTTTGGGAATAAATGAGGAAAGGATTATAATGCTTATGCAGTGGGAGTAAATTGCTTAGCATCGCTCCTTATTTACAACAACAACAACAAAAGCACAAAATCGGCTTAATTGCTTTGTCGATATGACAAAACTTAATCCCTGGCTTGATGTCAAAGATATAGCTAACTACTTACATAGTTAATAGCCTAAAACAACATTGTGACGTAAGAAGATATTTGATTGTTATTTTCGTGATTTGGCTGCTTTATGTAATGGGAATCCAGTGGCGGATTTATCGTACAGGCAACATAGGCTGAAGCCTAGGGCGGCAGAATTAAGGGGCGGCAAAATTTAAGACAGCTAAATTAAAAGAAAAAAATTTATTTGGATTCAGCTGCACTTGAAATTGTGTTTGTGTCTGTAAAATATTATTAATGATTCATCTCATTCAATACAATTCAAAATTAGAATTACGCTGCGAATTTTTCCTTAGTATAGCAGTCGTTGAAATTTCCATTTAACTTTCATTCACGCGGCTTAGGAACCCGACGGCGCGCCTGCGCGTGACGCAAAGAAACAGCCGACACGCTGCCCCGAGAACGAGAATCATCTAAAAGGTTACCACACTTGACAACACTGCCGAAAAATGAGCGTGCATTTTCGAGAAAATTCTTGATTCCAAGCCCACCAGTTTTTCATAAGTGTATCATAACGTGAATAATCTGAAGGTCAGCTTCCGTCGTATGTCAAATTAGGCAGTGTATCTGTGTATGGTCTTCTGTTTGTCTTGCGCGAGGTCAAAAAATCTTCCAGATGAGCGATTTTATTTTGTATACTCGCATAGCGCTACTTCAATGTCCTGATAATTGGATTCTACTTGTCCAAACCTCTAAAGCATTTCAGTGCAGTTTTAAAACGCGTGAAAAACTATCTCAGATCTTCACTGAGCGAAAACAAACTGAATGCTCTTGCGTTGCTGACTATAGAGTCAGATTTGTTTCTATATATCGATTGTGAAGATATTATCCGCGAATTCGCAGCTGAAAAATCAAGACGTAAAGAACTGTGAAAAAGAAGTGTTTGAGAGAGGGTTTTTGTTGAATACCTTATCCATGCTGATGTCGAATTTGTTAATTCCGTTATGTATTTCATTATTAACGAACTATATTGTAATAAAGCACTGACAATAACAATCATATTTGATATATATATATATTTTTTTTTTTTCGTGAAAAAAGGGCGGCAAGTTATGAATTGCCTAGGGGCGGCAAATATTTAAATCCGCCACTGTGGGAATCAGAAAAGCTTCCTCGTTCAATGAACTCTAATTAGTTTAGAATGAAAATGTCTCAACTTTTATTTTTAGTCTTATAATTTATTTGAGAATTAAGCAGAGATTGCTGGAGCCCATATTTTTGCTGTCAATTAATGTGCTTCATATTTTGTTTTCTAGCAAGTATTTTTCAACCTTTAATTAAAATATCTGCGTTTCAACGCCAGCTTAATTCGTAACTTGTTAGTAATTCGCTCTTCCATTCGTAATTGGCTCACAAAGCGCAAACCAAAATAAATACTTAGTTTTTGATACTGAGATTTTGCTTTTTAAAAGGATCTGGGCTACGATTTTCTTCAGTTTAAATTAAACAATCCACTTAGCACAGGCCCAGTTATAGTAGACTATATCAATCGAAAATTGTTTTTCTATGGTGGCAAATTTGAGAACCAGTTTACCACTTTACCAGTTCACATTTAAGTAACCAAGAAAGTGTAAAATTCATCATAATGCACTTTAAGGCGAGTTTTAAAAATATGCCGGTTCTTAGGTCTCCAATTTTCTTCAATGAAGGGAAGAATTCAGAGTCAAGATAGATGGGTAGCGATACAACGAAAGCTGGATAGTGACGCAAGAATTGCTCTGAACCTACCAGCTATTTGTCATATGCCCTAAATTTATCACTGCTTCTCAGTGCGATAGAGGCCAGGATGGAATCTTGTATTTTTTTTTTAAGTTCAAACCTCCCTTATCCAATTGTGAATATATTTCCATTTACTCTAGAGTAAATATTTCACTCATCAAGCTCAAACATCTACCAGAGATCGTGATGTCTAGATCATCAGCATAAGTTGCTAATCTAGGAACCCTATATCTCACTTTTGTTCATTGTTAGCACCTACCTGAGTAGTGCCCTGCTTGTCCTTATCGCTGAGTCCCACTTATGACATTATAAGCTATGACTGAATCCGTAGATACCCACGGAAGCTTCCGATAAGCCGTAATAAAGTTATGAACACTGAACCTCTAAAATAACCATAAACTATGATAATCATAGCTAAAGTCGTCAAACTGAGGGTTAAATAAGGATCTACGGTCCCGTGGAAAAGGCCAACTTCACAAAAAGTCCTTAAGTTTGCATTTTTCGGTTCATCACACATAAAAGTATGAGTGCCGTGGTAAGATGTCTCACACGTGTCTTTCCCATCTGAACTAGACTCAGCTTTCCTCAGAAATTTGCTACAATTCTTCTCTCGAAATTTGATACCTATGAGTGGATAAAGTCGATAAACAAATAAGTGAAAGAATTGTTATAAAGTACCAATACAAAAGCAAAGTTGCTGAACTCTTTAAACGGCAAGTTCTAGTTTTCGATAGATCGAATAAAATACATCGATGCATCGCATAATATCGCATTAATCGATGCACCGGAATTTATTTGATGCATCGATTTGGAAACATCGATGTTTCCGATGCATCGGTTCCCATCACGCATTCCTACCATATATAAATGCAACCGTACAGCGTAATTTTTGTTCCTCCAGAAAGTGCTCTACTTTTCATTTACCTACCGAACCCAAAGGAGCACCTCTTCGTAAGAGTTACTCTTCTATATCTCCACGCTGACGCGGCACAATGAGCCATATGACGACATTAGCCAGAAATCTTAAAATCTTCATAACATTAACTTCATCTTTCATAAACTTTCTAAAGAAAATACCAAGTGGAATGGGAGAAAATAGCACCAATCCGTTGGATTGTGACTGCGTTTAAAGCCGTTAAAACTTCAAAAATCCAAAATGCTTGTCGGATTTTCGTCGTTCTTGGATCTTTTATAATTTTTTGCACACCTAGAACTTTTCGATATATCACAGATTTTAATACTTTGGAAATAATGGATAATAAGCTGTACCACAAAAGTATGCTTTTACATACATATACATATATATACATACATATGTATATGTTTTCACGTTTAAATAGTCAAGCAACAAATTTGGCCACTTCTTTAGTCTTGTGGTCTGTGAAGCGGTTGTTACATTTCTTGCTTAACACCTTTCGTTTTTTCAACTTCGAACTGCTCACACGGCACATGTGGTGATCAATTTTTTATGGCATGCTGTCAGCTATTACCGCCATGTAAAGCTACTAAAATAAATATTAACTTTAAAGAGTAAAAATAAAGTTTTCACTTAAAAAAAATGTAATGCATATTATTATGTTGGAAATGAGAGCACCGAACAACAAAAAACGCCAGAGTATCTGCCGATTTGCTAATAAGAAAATGAAAGGCTGATAGGAAAGTCTTGACCTTGTTAATATTTAAAAAACGAGCTACAAAAAAATTAAATATTAAAATAGCTTATTTATCTCATTTATAAATAGGCAAACATGTTTTTTATACTCCTTTTGCAGCTTAACTATATTTCTAAGGTGTAAAGAATTATATATCATTAAACAGGCATTGTGAAGCTGAAGTGCAGAATATTCAGAATATTCAAATTTTAAATAAGTTTGAAATAAAGCAAAAAAATCAATTCAAAATTGCCACTAATAAGAACATGAATTAAATAAACGTAATAAGCAGCAATTTAGTATTAAGATGAAGATTCATACAAGAAGAAGATTAAGTTGAGTATGTAGAGGATGACAGGGATAAAGGCAAAGATTAAAATAAAATATATTTAAAGTTAAAAATAAGTATAAAGATAAAGAGCAAGGTAAATTTAAATACTTTATTGTAATGACAGAGGTGGGGAGGAATATGTATATGAAGAAAGGAATGCAGATAAAGATCAGAATGAAGGTGAATTAAAAGACAAAGATAAAAATTAAATAATATATATAAAGATAAACATAAAGATAAAAAACGATAGACAAAGAGAGAGATAAAACTGAAGAATGAGATATGTAATGTTATGTTATGGTATACAATGTTATGCTATGTATTGTTATGTTGTTCAATCCATTTCACCTCAACTCACCACAGCTCATTTCATACCACCTGAAATCCCCTGAGCTCACCTCAACTAACCTCACATCTACTCCTCTCAGTTCACCTCATTTCACTTTAACACACCTCACCCCAACTCTCCTCATTTCACCTCAACCCAATTCACCTCCCTCACTTCAACCCAACTCACCCCAACTAGTGTTGTTTCACCTCAACTCACCTTCATTTATCTAAACTCACCGCACCTGAACTCACTTCACTTCACCTTAACGCAAATCAACTGAATTCAGCTCAACTCGCCTCAACTAGTATAGTAATTGGACAAGACTCCGTTGGCAAATAAGCAATATGCAAGTGCTCTCTAGGTTTCTATTACGTCTATCGAAATGACAGCTTTACAACTGATACTTTCAAATGTAAAAAGATAATGAAAAATTCTCAAAACCAGAGCAATGTTCAAAAAAAAAATATTAATAGCCCAAAAACTATAAAATGGATTTTAAAGAGATTTACAATTTATTATATTATTATTATATTATATTTATATTTAAATAAAAACAAAAAAGAAAAAATCATCTATAAATAAAATTTTGAAATAAAAATGCCAATGAATATCTTTTATAATTTTATACTGACTTCTCTTATGCGTAGGTTTTTCCCATTGGGTCGCCACGTTAGTTATCCCTAACATATTTGCGGAACTTATACAGCTGCCAACATACGAGCATATAAGCGATATTTGAAGAGAGTGAAAAAAGGCAAACCCCGCGCTTGATTGAGGCTCTTGGGGCGAGGGTTGAGCGCGAAAACGCTATTACACCAACACGTATGTACATTGCACATACATTCAAAAAGAAGTACGCGGTCCCTGCTGCTAACAGCTGCTTTTGATACACTTTAGGGTCGCTATTAAATTTTATAAAATGAAATTAAATAAAATGAAATCACATCGTTGGAAAGAATTTGCGACTGGCAGCAGACAAACATCAAAGGGGTGAAAAAGGTAAAGAAAATACTCAAGAGGAAGCGGAAAAGGAAGCATAAAATGTAGGGGGGAGCATGGCGATAAAAAATGTAAATACGTCAACCAACGCACTTATGAGCATACATAGACATACATACAAAAATAGTTGTAAAGTGTTAAGGAGGTGCAGTAAGGCTATGGCGTGACTGTTAGTAGGCAGGCCTCCGTGGTAGCGTCGAGCTAATGCAATAGATCCGATTTAAACGCATTATTGCCACTTTCTGGCTTCCAACTTCCACTCTGTGATGATTTCCTTTGCCTTCGCACATTCTGCGCATCCGCCTATTCTCGCCGCACGATAAGTGGCACACGCACCGATTTTTGCTGCAACGTAACAAGAATTTACAGAAGCGTTGCTTTTAACGATCGAGAAAGTATGGGCAGTAAGTGAGGATGTGAAATGGCATAAACGGCCAATGGAAGTGAAGGTGCAAAAGCTGACTGGCAGGAAGATGATAGAAATGTACATATGTACTAGGTCGTGTATATGTACATAGGTACATACATAAGTAGTGATATGAAGGTGCGTGAAAATTCTAACAAAGTGGTAGGAAAACCACGCTGATGTAAAGAAACCAAAAAAGCGAGCGAGTTTCTGTCGGGGTGTCGTCGAACAACACCGTTGATATTGGCTGGCAGTGGTTGCAACCGCAAGTAGGCTGCGTTATGTATCGTGACCTAAAAGTGTGAATATGAAATGCAGTGAGCTTTAATATAAAAATGAGAAATAGGTTAAATTAATATGATTTCGTAATTTGCATGAACACACCCGTTTGAAGTGTAGGCTTCAATTAAATTTATTTTATGACTACGCTTGTCTTTGTAGACAATTTAACTCTTTAGGTTCTTGCTGAAATTTAATACTTCATATTGAAGTCTATACTCAAAGCGTGTTAATTTTGTAAAAAAGTTCAATCAGCTCAACATCCCATCTTCGTCGTTATGCGTTGCCCACGAGAACAAATCCATAGAGCTTACGTAAAAAGAATATTTTCCTCAAAAGCCCCCACAATCTTCTTTTCTTTGTTTGGCATCCCCCTGCGCCATTGATACGAGAGCGGGCAAGTCGTCAGGGCTTCCGCTTTTCAATTGCCTACCGGGTTCGTAGGAGCACGTATTGAGCAGAAAATTTGCAGCCTGACATAATGGATGGTGTTAATGCTGATTCCTAAGTGGGTTATTGAAATTTGTTCACTGATGGTGGTGAACCTGAAGGTATGGTGTCGTAGTCGTAATTAATTAGTATGCAACAGAAATAAATATAGAGACAATGAAATAGATTAAACTGAAGAATAAGGTATGTAATGTTATGTTGTGCTATGTTATGCTTTGTTCTGTTCCCCATCGAATTTCACCTCAACTCACCACAGCTCCCATCAAACCATCTCAATTTTCCTCATATCACCTCAACTAACCTCACATCAACTCCTCAGTTCACCTCAACTCACCTTAAATAACATCAACCCCAACTCAGCTCATTTCATCTCAATTTAATTAACATCACTTCATTTTTACTCTCCTCCATTCAACTCAACCGAACTAAATTTATTTCACCTCAACTCACCACAGCTCACATCAAACCATCTCAATTTTCCCCAACTCACCTCAACTAACCTCACATCAACTCCTCAGTTCTCCTCAACTCACCGTAAATAACATCAACCCCAACTCACCACATTTCATCTCAATTTAATTAACATCATTTCATTTTCACTCTCCTCCATTCACCTCAACCGAACTAGTTTTATTTCACCTCAACTCACCATATCTCCCACCAACTCATCTCGCCCTAACTCAACTTAATTTATCTAAGCTCAACTCACCTGAACTCACTTCAGCCTAACTCAACTCAACTTACCTCAATTCTCTTAATTTTACTGGTTGAATTTCAAGTTTTAAGTAAAATAATAACTTAAAATATATTTGAATTCCTAAATTTAGCACAAACAAGAGAGTTGTGAGAAAAAAAATAAAAGCCGAGATTTGACTATATAAACGGGGTGATTAGCCAACAAGCTTTGATTGAGATTATATCTATATGTAAACGTATGCAAATAATACTAACTTTGTCATTAAATACTACATACATCCGAATTTGTTGAAAGAATTTTCAATAAACATAAAAAATGAACATTAAAATGTGAGCTCGAATGCTACACCTATCACCGTGGAATGGAGCAAATTTTATTGTTTTATAATAGGTTTTACTACAATCGAAACATGGTATTTGAAATAAACACTGCTTAATGGGTATAGTATATGTAAATCAGCAATCCATTGAAGTGTGTGATAACTGTGCATTGTGCGCTAAGAAGCAAATTTATGCGCTCATAAAAATACCGGTTTAACAGCAAACCGAATATTTATTATATCTACTACCAAACAGTTAGCGAGTAATTAAAAACGATAGAGACTATTAAAAACAAGAAAGCAGCAACAAAATCAAAGAAACCCATAAACATAAAAACTTTTGGAAGAATACAAAAACTTAAAGAACTCCATACTCGTACTCGTATAAACGTGTTGAGTCACACAAACGGGCAGGCAGCAACTGCTAAGAAATGCATCAGCAACAACTACAATAAAAACAACTGCCACAAAAGTGATTCCCAAGTAAAATGTTCACAAGCAACATTAAAAACTTCGCTGAACGAGCAGCAGCATCTGCTTGCCAGCACCCGACGAAGTCCCACAGGACAAAACGGACCAAAGTTGCATTCAGCGGTTTGGGTTATTGCCTAAAACGCGCTGCTGACAGTTGATGGCCGCTAGTTGCTGTTACTGATGCCGGTGCGCGTTTAAAAGTTCCGCGCTTGCCTTGGTGTGGTGATTGAAGTTGCCACCAAAAGAAAACGAACAAAAAGCATATCACCCCTTTAAATGCGAAATGCAAAATGCTATAAAAATATGAAAGTCAGCTGTTGCGTGCAGTCGCATCGCAATCGCAATCGTAGTAGTTGTTGTTGCAGCCGCCACTAAAATAAGTAATGTGCCGCAATCATTACACGGCAACGCTCCCTCCAAGTTTGCCAACGCGAAGTCGAAGTGTCGAAGTGTGCAAATGCGCGCGCAGTAAAAGATCAGAAGAGGGGCAAATAAAATCAAGCAAAGACAAAAACAAAATGAAAAATATTATTTTGTTAAAGAAATCGACTTTGCGCGGCGAAGCGGGAGAAATCCAGCGCAAGGTGCGCCGAGCGCGGTTGAGTTGAGAGTTTAGAGTTTGCTGTAGCGGTGCTTCTGTTCTGTTACCGACGCGTTGTTGTGCAACATAAAGTTTGCGGTACATAATAATGGGAAAAGTTTTATGCATCTGCTGCAGTCATCATGCGCTCCCTCATGGTTTCCTTTCACTTTTTCCTCATCGACTTTTACGTTTCGTTGCTTCGCTGTTCTCCTTTTTTGGGTCGCTTGTCATGTGGCTATGGGTAAAGGGAGCGGTGCCTTTTAGCCAGCTGCTCTAGGGGTTTTAAACGTACAGGTGGCTTGCATAAAAATTGTTTTTATTTTTCAATGTTGGTATCGTTAAAGAGTGCTTGTTTAACCTTTTGTATGAGTTATCAGTCTCAATTGCAACCACATTGTTGCGCGAATTATTTAATGAAGTATCTCGTCCAGCGTGAATTTCTAGTAACGTTTTATCAGTTGTGAAGTTGCAACAGTTTTACAACAGTTTCATTAGCGCTGCAGTATTGCGCTTTTGTTACCTGCCTCCAGCAAATTTTTAAAGTAACCGAGTGTGGGATTCAATAAGAGCCCCACACTACCACCAAGCATGGCTGAGAAAGAGCTTCAGCTGATTTGAGGTGTCCTCGTAGCTCTGGCGAAACTAAGTCCAAGTCTTAACTTCTACTAGTCCAGACTCGACATACCCAACATACATATGTCCGCATTGTGAAGGTGTCCGACAGCTAAAGCACGTTTCCCTTTGGCCTGAACTCGTCGAAACTGCGCGCTTCTTGGGCCTACCGTTTGTGCAGCTTGACGACAATGATTGATAGTCAAGCCGAATTAGGTGTGGTTTAGTAGTGCCGCTACAGCAACAAAAACAAAAACTTATCTGATGTTGACACTTCCCGCTCTACTGATAGTAATACATATTTTGGCGCTTAGAATTTTGCTAAGTGTTTGGTCGAAATTCTGTTCCAATTTATGCATCTATAACACAAATGCAGGGATCTACAATTTTACGCTGCCTCTGGATGGAAAATAATTTTTTATGAGAAGCTATTTTAGGAAAAAATACACCTTTAGGTTTGCCATTGCCTGTCGAGGGGCGACCGCTGTTAAGAAAAAATGGGTGTATGAAATTTCTTCCTATTTTCCTAATCTTAATCCTAATCATAGACCCAACTTCAATCTGAATCTCAATAGAATCTTAATCTCAATAATATGCCCAATCCCATTTTTTGTTTCATTGTAGTTGGAAATTTGAATACTTCCTGTGCTTTCACAAGGATGAGGCTAAATACCCTCTGCATTCCTGCAGAATGTTTTCGAACCTCCGCCTCAAGCCCTTGTAACCACAGACGTTCTTTCGACTTTTGTTTCAAATAAATTGCACTAACGAGTCCTCATGCTCTTTAGGCGAAAAAAGGACTCAGCTATGCACATATAGTCCCATTTATAGTTTAGTTGTTAACATACCAATAAGTGTAATTTTTATTTCTGCCAATTACACCGCCTTGACACTTACGATCATAGCGACCTTACATGCATTCGCATCGGTGTCAATAGCACTATCACCATTTCGGTTTTATGTGGTATCACTAATTAATTGTAATGAGTTGTTTAACAAGAAACGCTCCCTTAATTTCCGGCTGACACGCAAAAACGTCTCAACAATTAAGATTACACACATGCTCAAGCATGTACATACATACATACATAACTGGAAAGGGACAAAGAGTAGACTGGAAAAGGCGAAAGATTGTGAAAGTATCGCACTCCCAGCTGTAAGAAAATACAAAACAAATACATAGACATAATCAAATTAAGAAACTGCCAAATATTTACAATGCTTGAGCATTAAATTTTGCGTGGTGGAAAAGTTAAGCGTTGCCGCAGAAAGGTGTCTGTAGAGTAGCTGTAATTAAAGACA
>NW_023458555.1:5412904-5422724 GCF_013731165.1 Rhagoletis pomonella
GTTAAATAAAATGCTGAAGAGCGTTTAAGTGGGCGCTGTCTTTAATTTCAGCTACTCTACAGACACCTTTCAGCGGCAACGCTGAAGTTTTCCACCACGCAAAATTTAATGCTCAAGCATTGTAAATATTTGGCAGTTTCTTAATTTGATTACGTCTATGTATTTCTTTTGTATTTTCTTAAAGCCGGGAGTACGATACTTTCACAATGTTTCGCCTTTTCCTGTCTACTTTTTGTCCCTTTCCAGTTATGTATGTATGTATGTACATGCTTGAGCATGTGTGTAATCTTAATTGTTGAGACGTTTTTGCGTGTCAGCCGGAACTTAAGGAAGCGTTTCTTGTTAAACAACTCATTACAATTAATTAGTGATACCACATAAAACCGAAATGGTGATAGTGCTATTGACACCGATGTGAATGCATGTAAGTTCGCAATAGTCGTAAGTGTCAAGGCGGTGTAATTGGCAGAGATAAAAATTACACTTATTGGTATGTTAACAACTAAACTACAAATGGGACTATATGTGCATGGCTGAGTCCTTTTTTTCGCCTAAAGAGCATGAGGACTCGTTAGTGCAATTTATTTGAAACAAAATCGAAAGAATGTCTGTGGTTACAAAGGCTTGAGGCGGAGGTTCGAAAACATTATGCAGGAATGCAGGGGGTCTTTAGCCTCATCCTAGCGAAATTACAGGAAGTATTCAACTGAAACAAAAAATGGGATTGGGCATATTATTAAGATTAAGATTCTATTGAGATTCAGATTCAAGTTGGCGCTAGGATTAGGATTAAGATTAAGAAAATAGGAAGAAATTTCATACACTCATTTTTTCTTAACAGAGGTCGCCCCTCGACAGGCAATGGCAAACCTAAAGGTGTATTTTTTCCTAAAATAGCTTCTCATAAAAAATCATTTTCCATCCAGAGGCAGCGTAAAATTGTAGATCCCTGCATTTGTGTTGTAGATGCATAAATTGGAACAGAATTTCGACCAAACACTTAGCAAAATTCTAAGCGCCAAAATATTACTAAACCAAGCCTAAATCGGCTGGACTATCAATCATTGCCGTCAAGCTCTACTAACCATAGGCCCAAGAAGCCCGCAGTTTCGACGAGTTCAGGCCAAAAGGAAACGTGCTTTAGCTGTCGGACACCTTCACCATGCGGAGATATGTATGTTGGGTATGTCGAGTCTGGACAAGTAAAAGTTAAGACTAGGACTTAGTTTCGCCAGAGCTACGAGGACACCTCAAATCAGCTGAAGCTCTTTTTCAGCCATGCTTGGTGGTAGTGTGGGGCTCTTATTGAATACCGCACCCGGTTACTTTATGATTAAGGTTGCTGGATGATTAAGAAGGGCCTGTCCGAGGCAGGTAACAAAAGCGCAATACTGCAGCGCTAATGAAACTGTTGTAAAACTGTTGCAACTTCCCAACTGATAAAGCGTTGCTAGAAATTTACGCCGAACGTGATACTTCATTAAATAATCCGCGCAACAATGTGGTTGCAATTAAGACTGATAACTCATACAAAAGGTTAAACAAGCACTCTTTAACGATACCAACATTGAAAAGTAAAAACAATTTTTATGCAAGCCACCTGTACGTTTAAAACCCCTAGAGCAGCTGGCTAAAAGGCACCGCTCCCTTTACCCATAGCCACATGACAAGCGACCCAAAAAAGGAGATATCGCTCTCCGCATAGAACAGCGAAGCAACGAAACGTAAAAGTCGATGAGGAAAAAGTGAAAGGAAACCATGAGGGAGCGCATGATGACTGCAGCAGATGCATAAAACTTTTCCCATTATTATGTACCGCAAACTTTATGTTGCACAACAACGCGTCGGTAACAGAACAGAAGCACCGCTACAGCAAACTCTAAACTCTCAACTCAACCGCGCTCGGCGCACCTTGCGCTGGATTTCTCCCGCTTCGCCGCGCAAAGTCGATTTCTTTAACAACATAATATTTTTCATTTTGTTTTTGTCTTTCCTTGATTTTATTTGCCCCTCTTCTGATCTTTTACTGCGCGCGCATTTGCACACTTCGACACTTCGACTTCGTGTTGGCAAACTTGGAGGGAGCGTTGCCGTGTAATGATTGCGGCACATTACTTATTTTAGTGGCGGCTGCAACAACAACTACTACGATTGCGATTGCGATTGCGATGCGACTGCACGCAACAGCTGACTTTCATATTTTTATAGCATTTTGCATTTCGCATTTAAAGGGGTGATATGCTTTTTTTTCGTTTTCTTTTGGTGGCAACTTCAATCACCACACCAAGGCAAGCGCGGAACTTTTCAACGCGCACCGGCATCAGTAACAGCAACTAGCGGCCATCAACTGTCAGCAGCGCGTTTAGGCAATAACCCAAACCGCTGAATGCAACTTCGGTCCGTTTTGTCCTGTGGGACTTCGTCGGGTGCTGGCAAGCAGATGCTGCTCGTTCAGCGAAGTTTTTAATGTTGCTTATGAACATTTTACTTGGGAATCACTTTTGTGGCAGTTGTTTTTATTGTAGTTGTTGCTGATGCATTTCTTAGCAGTTGCTGCCCGTTTGTGTGACTCAACACGTTTATACGAGTACGAGTATGGAGTTCTTTAAGTTTTTGTATTCTTCCAAAAGTTTTTATGTTTATGGGTTTCTTTGATTTTGTTGCTGCTTTCTGGTTTTTAATAGTCTCTATCGTTTTTAATTACTCGCTAACTGTTTGGTAGTAGATATAATAAATATTCGGTTTGCTGTTAAACCGGTATTTTTATGAGCGCTATAAATTTGATTCTTAGCGCACAATGCACACTTATCACACACTTCAATGGATTGCTGATTTACATATACTATACCCATTAAGCAGTGTTTATTTCAAATACAATGTTTCGATTGTAGTAAAACCTATTATAAAACGATAAAATTTCTAAAATACAAATTAGGTTAGATATCAAATGCTCCATTCCACGGTGATAGGTGTAGCATTCGAGCTCACATTTTAATGTTCATTCTTTATGTTTATTGAAAATTCTTTCAACAAATTCGGATGTATGTAGTATTTAATGACAAAGCTTGCATTATTGGCATACCTTAAAGTGCGTTTACATATAGATATAATCTCAATCAAAGCTTGTTGGCTAATCACCCCGTTTATATAGTCAAATCTCGGCTTTTATTTTTTTTCTCACAACTCTCTTGTTTGTGCTAAATTTAGGAATTCAAATATATTTTAAGTTATTATTTTACTTAAAACTTGAAATTCAACCAGTAAAATTAAGGGAATTGAGGTAAGTTGAGTTGAGTTAGGCTGAAGTGAGTTCAGGTGAGTTGAGCTTAGATAAATTAAGTTGAGTTAGGGCGAGATGAGTTGAGGTGAGATATGGTGAGTTGAGGTAAAATAAAATTAGTTCGGTTGAGTTGAATGGAGGAGAGTAAAAATGAAGTGATGTTAATTAAATTGAGATGAAATGAGCTGAGTTGGGGTTGATGTTATTTAAGGTGAGTTAAGGTGAACTGCGGAGTTGATGTGAGGTTAGTTGAGGTGAGTTGGGGAAAATTGAGATGGTTTGATGTGAGCTGTGGTGAGTTGAGGTGAAATTCGATGGGGAACAAAACATAGCACAACATAACATACCATAACATAACATACCTCATTCTTCAGTTTAATCTATTTCTTTGTCTCTATATTTATTTCTGTTGCATACTAATTAATTACGACTACGACAAATTACCTTCAGGTACACCCCCATCAGTGAACAAATTCAATTACCCACGTAGGAATCAGCATTAACACCATCCATTATGTCAGGCTGCAAATTTTCTGCTCAATACGTGCTCCTACGAACCCGATAGGCAATTGAAAAGCGGAAGCCCTGACGACTTGCCCGCTCTCGTATCAATGGCGCAGGGGGATGCCAAACAAAGAAAAGAAGATTGTGGGGGCTTTCGAGAAAAATATTCTTTTTACGTAAGCTCTATGGATTTGTTCTCGTGGGCAACGCATAACAAAGAAGATGGGATATTGAGCTGATTGAACTTTTTTACAAAATTAACACGCTTTGAGTATATAAGTATTAAATTTCAGCAAGAACCCAAAGAGTTAAATTGTCTACAAAGACAAGCGTAGTCATAAAATAAATTTAATTGAAGCCTACACTTCAAACGGGTGTGTTCATGCAAATTACGAAATCATATTAATTTAACCTATTTCACATTTTTATATTAAAGCTCACTGCATTTCATATTCACACTTTTAGGTCACGATACATAACGCAGCCTACTTGCGGTTGCAACCACTGCCAGCCAATATCAACGGTGTTGTTCGACACCCCGGCAGCAACTCGCACCATTTTGGTTTCTTTACATCAGCGTGGTTTTCCTACCACTTTGTTAGAATTTTCACGCACCTTCATATCACTACTTATGTATGTACCTATTTATGTACATATACACGACCTACATATGTACATCTCTATCATCTTCCTGCCAGTCAGTTTTTGCACCTTCACTTCCATTGGCCGTTTATGCCATTTCACATCCTCACTTACTGCCCTTACTTTCTCGATCGTTAAAAGCAACGCTTCTGTAAATTCTTGTTACGTTGCAACAAAAATTGGTGCGTGTGCCACTTATCGTGCGGCGAGAATAGGCGGATGCGCAGAATGAGCGAAGGCAAAGGAAATCATCACAGAGTGGAAGTTGGAAGCCAGAAAGTGGCAATAATGCGTTTAAATCGGATCTATTGCATTAGCTCGACGATACCACGGAGGCCTGCTTACTAACAGTCACGCCATAGCCTTACTGCGCCTCCTTAACACTTTACAACTATTTTTGTATGTATGTCTATGTATGCTCATAAGTGCGTTGGTGGGCGCTCGCTCGCACACATTGACGTACGTATTTACATTTTTTATCGCCATGCTCCCTACATTTTATGCTTCCTTTTCCGTTTCCTTTTGAGTTTTTTCTTTACCTTTTTCACCCCTTTGATGTTTGTCTGCTGCCAGTAGTCGCAAATTCTTTCCAACGATGTGATTTCATTTTATTTAATTTCATTTTATAAAATTTAATAGCGACCCTAAAGTGTATCAAAAGCAGCTGTTAGCAGCAGGGACCGCGTACTTCTTTTTGAATGTATGTACATACGTGTTGGTGTAATAGCGTTTTTGCGCTCAACCCTCGCTTCAAGAGCCTCAATCAAACGCGGGGTTGCCTTTTTCACTCTCTTCAAATATCGCTTATGTGCTCGTATGTTGGCAGCTGTATAAGTTCCGCAAATATTTTAGGGATAACTAACGTGGCGACCCAATGGGAAAAACATACGCATAAGAGAAGTCAGTATAAAATTATAAAAGATATTCATTGGCATTTTTATTTCAAAATTTTATTTATAGATGATTTTTTCTTTTTTGTTTTCATTGTAATATAAATTAAATATAATAATAATATAATAAACTGTAAATCTCTTTAAAATCCATTTTATAGTTTTTGGGCTATTAATATTTTTTTTTTTTAACATTGCTCTGGTTTTGAAAATTTTTCATTATCTTTTTTACATTTGAAAGTATCTGTTGTAAAGCTGTCATTTCGCAAGACTTAATAGAAGTCTAGAGAGCACTTGCATATTGCTTATTTGCCAACGGAGTCTTGTCCAATTACTATACCAGTTGAGGCGAGTTGAGCTGAATTCAGTTGATTTGCGTTAAGGTGAAGTGAGGTGAGTTCAGGTGAGGTGAGTTTAGATAAATGAAGGTGAGTTGAGGTGAAATAACACTAGTTGGGGTGAGTTGGGTTGAAGTGAGGGAGGTGAATTGGGTTGAGGTGAAATGAGGAGAGTTGAGGTGAGGTGTGTTAAAGTGAAATGAGGTGAACTGAGAGGAGTAGATGTGAGGTTAGTTGAGGTGAGCTCAGGGGATTTCAGGTGGTATGAAATGAGCTGTGGTGAGTTGAGGTGAAATGGATTGAACAACATAACAATACATAGTATAACATTGGATACCATAACATAACATTACATATCTCTTTCTTCAGTTTTATCTCTCTCTTTGTCTATCGTTTTTTATCTTTATGTTTTTTCTTTATATATATTATTTAATTTTTATCTTTGTCTCTTAATTCACCTTCATTCTGATCTTTATCTGCATTCCTTTCTTCATATACATATTCCTCCCCACCTTTGTGATTATATTAAGTATTTAAATTTACCTTTCTCCTTATATTTATACTTATTTTTAACTTTAAATATATTTTATTTTAATCTTTGCCTTTATCCCTTTCATCCTCTACATACTCAACTTAATCTTCTTCTTGTATGAATCTTCATCTTATTACTAAATTGCTGTTTATTACGTTTATTTTATTAATTTCCTCGTCGTTGTTAGTGGCAATTTTGAATTGATTTTTTTGCTTTATTTCAAACTTATTTGAAATTTGAGTAATACTCTGCACTTCAGCTTCAAAATGCCTGTTTAATGATATATAATTCTTTACACCTTAAAAATATAGTTAAGCTGCAAAAGGGGTATAAAAAAACATGTTTGCCTATTTATAAATGAGATAAATAAGCTATTTTAATGTTTAATTTTTTTGTAGCTCGTTTTTTTTTTTAATATTAACAAGGTCAAGATTTTCCTATCAGCCTTTCATTTTCTTATAAGCAAATCGGCAGATACTCTGACGTTTTTTGTTGTTCGGTGCTCTCTTTTCCAACATAATAATATGCATTACATTTTTTTTAAGTGAAAACTTTATTTTTACTCTTTAAAGTTAATATTTATTTTAGTAGCTTTACATGGCGGTAATAGCTGACAGCATGCCATAAAAAATTGATCACGACATGTGCCGTGTGAGCAGTTCGAAGTTGAAAAAACGAAAGGTGTTAAGCAAGAAATGTAACAACCGCTTCACAGACCACAAGACTAAAGAAGTGGCCAAATTTGTTGCTTGACTATTTAAACGTGAAAACATATACATATTTATGTATATGTATGTAAAAGCATACTTTTGTGGTACAGCATATTATCCATTATTTCCAAAGTATTAAAATCTGTGATATATCGAAAAGTTCTAGGTGTGCAAAAAATTATAAAAGATCCAAGAACGACGAAAATCCGACACGCATTTTGGATTTTTGAAGTTTTAACGGCTTTAAACGCAGTCACAATCCAACGGATTGGTGCTATTTTCTCCCATTCCACTTGGTATTTTCTTTAGAAAGTTTATGAAAGATGAAGTTAATGTTATGAAGATTTTAAGATTTCTGGCTAATGTCGTCATATGGCTCATTGTGCCGCGTCAGCCTGGAGATATAGAAGAGTAACTCTTACGAAGAGGTGCTCCTTTGGGTTCGGTAGGTAAATGAAAAGTAGAGCACTTTCTGGAGGAACAAAAATTACGCTGTACGGTTGCATTTATATATGGTAGGAATGCGTGATGGGAACCGATGCATCGGAAACATCGATGTTTCCAAATCGATGCATCAAATAAATTCCGGTGCATCGATTAATGCGATATTATGCGATGCATCGATGTATTTTATTCGATCTATCGAAAACTAGAACTTGCCGTTTAAAGAGTTCAGCAACTTTGCTTTTGTATTGGTACTTTATAACAATTCTTTCACTTATTTGTTTATCGACTTTATCCACTCATAGGTATCAAATTTCGAGAGAAGAATTGTAGCAAATTTCTGAGGAAAGCTGAGTCTAGTTCAGATGGGAAAGACACGTGTGAGACATCTTACCACGGCACTCATACTTTTATGTGTGATGAACCGAAAAATGCAAACTTAAGGACTTTTTGTGAAGTTGGCCTTTTCCACGGGACCGTAGATCCTTATTTAACCCTCAGTTTGACGACTTTAGCTATGATTATCATAGTTTATGGTTATTTTAGAGGTTCAGTGTTCATAACTTTATTACGGCTTATCGGAAGCTTCCGTGGGTATCTACGGATTCAGTCATAGCTTATAATGTCATAAGTGGGACTCAGCGATAAGGACAAGCAGGGCACTACTCAGGTAGGTGCTAACAATGAACAAAAGTGAGATATAGGGTTCCTAGATTAGCAACTTATGCTGATGATCTAGACATCACGATCTCTGGTAGATGTTTGAGCTTGATGAGTGAAATATTTACTCTAGAGTAAATGGAAATATATTCACAATTGGATAAGGGAGGTTTGAACTTAAAAAAAAATACAAGATTCCATCCTGGCCTCTATCGCACTGAGAAGCAGTGATAAATTTAGGGCATATGACAAATAGCTGGTAGGTTCAGAGCAATTCTTGCGTCACTATCCAGCTTTCGTTGTATCGCTACCCATCTATCTTGACTCTGAGTTCTTCCCTACATTGAAGGAAATAACCTTCATATTTTTAAAACTCGCCTTAAAGTGCATTATGATGAATTTTACACTTTCTTGGTTACTTAAATGTGAACTGGTAAAGTGGTAAACTGGTTCTCAAATTTGCCACCATAGAAAAACAATTTTCGATTGATATAGTCTACTGTAACTGTGCCTGTGCTAAGCGGATTCTTTAATTTAAACTGAAGAAAATCGTAGCCCAGATCCTTTTAAAAAGCAAAATCTCAGAATAAAAAACTAAGTATTTATTTTGGTTTGCGCTTTGTGAGCCAATTACGAATGGAAGAGCGAATTACTACCGAATTACGAATGAAGGTGGCGTTGAAGCGTAGATACTTTAATTAAAGGTTGAAAAATACTTGCTAGAAAACAAAATATGAAGCACATTAATTGACAACAAAAATATGGGCTCCAGCAATCTCTGCTTAATTCTCAAATAAATTATAAGACTAAAAATTAAAGTTGAGAAATTTTCATTCTAAACTAATTAGAGTTCATTGAACGAGGACGCTTTCCTGATTCCCATTACATAAAGCAGCCAAATCACGAAAATAACAATCAAATATCTTCTTACGTCACAATGTTGTTTTAGGCTATTAACTATGTAAGTAGTTAGCTACATATATCTTTGACATCAAGCCAGGGATTAAGTTTTGTCATATCGACAAAGCAATTAAGCCGATTTTGTGCTTTTGTTGTTGTTGTTGTAAATAAGGAGCGGTGCTAAGCAATTTACACCCACTGCATAAGCATTCTAATCCTTTCCTCATTTATTCCCAAAACTACTATAAAATGTTTTATTAACTCAAAGCTCACGCCAATAAAATCAATTCCATTGATAGCAAGCCACTAAATAAGGAGCTTTAGTTGGCTGTCTGTGCGCAAACTGGTATTGCAATTTAATAAATTTCTTCGGTAACAATTTAATAGACATTAAATTCATAAGCCGGCGGAAATACAAAGACAGGCACGTAAATAACGGCCTTGTCTGTATGTAACTTTTTTGAAATGTGTGCATCGTAATCTTAATCTGTCGAAGGAAAAGCCGCACAGTTTGCAAATGAAAGATAAAGATAGATGACCGCACTCGAGCTGAGAATTTCAATTAATCTCTTACAGCACAAACAACAAAAGCAACAACCTAAAACGATAATCAATGTCGCAAGACGAGGAAAATATACAAACATTAAAGCAAGCACACCTACACTATTAAACAAATTTACAAATAAAGCTCTACAGAAAAGCCAATATTACAAAGAACCACATAGAAAGCCCAGGCGACGGCTTCCCCATTCATAGGCTTGCACGTCACCCCCAAAAAGCTGCAAGCGGCGACGAACTCATTGACTCCTCACAGCTCGCTCCTAAGCGCTGCCGATAGCCTTTAGCCGCGCCATAATCGCGATTATTGTCTGTTGTGTTGAACTTCGTCAGCAGACTGTCATTTGCTGCGCTCTGTGGGT
>NW_023458555.1:5422824-5459051 GCF_013731165.1 Rhagoletis pomonella
ACTTATCGATATAATGATCGATATTTTTATCGATTTTGTTATCGACATTTTAATCGATTTTGTCATCGGTTTTGTTATCGATATTTTTATCGATTTTGTTATCGATACTTTCGGAACTTATCGATATAATGATCGATTTTGTTATTTATTTTTCTATAGATATTTTCGGAACTTATCGATATAATGATCGATATTTTTATCGATTTTGTTATCGACACTTTAATCGATTTTGTTATCGATTTTATTATAGATTATTTATCGATTTTGTTATCGATATTTTTATCGATTTTGATATCGATTTTTTTATCGGTTTTGTTATCGATATTTTTATCGTTTTTGCTATCGATATTATAATCGACTTTGTTACCGATATTTTTATCGATTTTGTTGTCGATATTTTTATCGATATTTTTATTGGTTTTGTTACCAATATTTTTATCGATTTTTCTATTGATATTGTTATCGATATTTTTATGGGTTTTGTTATCGATATTTTTATCGATATTATTATCGATTTTGTTATCGGTTTTGTTATCGATTTTGTTATGGATTATTTATCGAGTTTGTTATCGATATTTTCATAGATTTTTTTATTGATATTTTTATCGATTGGTTTATCGATTTTTTATATCGATTTTGTTATCGATATTTTTTTAGGTTTAGTTGTCGATTTTTTTTATCGATTTTGTCACCGATAGTTTTATCGGTTTTGTTATCGATATTTTTATCAATTTTGTTATCGAAATTTTTATCGATATTGTTACTGATTTTGTTATCGATATTCTCGATTTTTTTTTATCGATTTTAAAAAAATCGATTTTAAATTTTTTTTTCCGTCTGGTTATCGATTTTGCTATCAATTTTTTGATCGATTTTTTATTGATTTTGTTATCGATATTTTTATCGATTTTGCTTTCAATATTATTACCGATCTTGCTATCGATTTTGTTATCGATAATTTTATCGATTTTGTTGTCGATATTTATATCGATTTTGTCATCGATATTGTTATCGGTTTTATTATCGATATTTTTATCGATTTTGCTATCGATATTGTTATCGCTTTTTATATTTTGCGTTTAACAGCATACGAACCCGAGTCTTCCCGAAAGTTAACAAATAGTAACAAGTATCTCTGCGCCCTTGGCTACAACCACAACATGTAAATGTGTTTTCAAATGTTCAGTTTGAATTAAATTTCTTTCAAGCGCTCAAACAATTTTATATTAAGTTTTTTCAATAAATATCTTTTCTGTTCAAAATTTCAAATCTTTAAATCTCAGTAAGCTGTCGAAAAAAAACAATGGTATAAAATAAAAATAAAAATAGGGCTTTCGCTTATATTCTCATTGAGTTCTTTTCACTTAGAAGTATGTAAATTTGTAAAATTTTGGAAAAACCCTTTTTTTCTTAGTGTGTGATTTCGTTTTTGACTTGGATATGCTCTTAACCATACCACGTATTCTACGTTTAAATATAGCGGCTGTATCTCCGATACAGCCTGCAGACCAAGACGAAGGCGCTGAACTGTTCCTTTTTTATATCTACTTAAAAAGTATGAACAGGTAGCTGATTTGTTATTAGAATGTGTTTTTCCATTTTTCATTATTGATTTATAATTTGTTAGATCATTCCTAGTCCTAAGCCTTATAAAGCAATATTTGAATAAGGAAAATTCATTATAAATTTGTACGAAATTGACAATTTTATACAAAATTAAAGCAAAAGAAGTCTGAAAAATTGTATTCAACTAAAAGCAAAATTTCGGAGTCAAATAGATGCGATCAACTAATTAGCACCTGAATTTAAAATGATATTGTTTGCAATTTATATTTATTTTTTTATTTATTATTAATAATTTTTATTTAAAATATAATTGAATCTATAACCGAAACCACATAATAAAAATTTCAAAGCTTGCAAAAATTAAAGAAAAATGAATCAAACTACAAAAAATTGCCATCAAAATATAAAAATTTTTAATTAAAATATTCAGAAAATTTTCGGGTATGCAATTTTGTAGCCCATTTAATTTTAGCCTGATAAAAGTGCAAGTTTAAAGTCGATAAAAATTGCCGTTGATACTTTAGAATTTTTTTTTTTGTGGAGGGTTTTGCCAATTTCTTCCATATAACGCATAATCATGATCTATGTATTTTTATATGGAAAAAAAGATTCGCAACATCCTCAACAAAAAAAAAAATCTAAAAAATCAACTGCAACTGCTGGCTACTTCAAATGTGCACATTTAAAATTTTGATGATAATTTTTTGTTTGATAAATTTTTTTTTGAAATTTGTGCAAGCTTTGAAACTTTTGTTTATGTGGTTTCTGTTAAAGATTGAATTATATTTTAATTGAAAATTATTATTAGTCGGCAGTGCTGTGGTAGCGGTAGCGGTAAGCAGTGCGCGCTTTCACTCATTAGCACCTGGGTTCAAGCCCTGGTCAAAGCAACATCGCAAAAAAAAAAAATATAGAAAAAGGTTTTTTCTTAACAGCGGTCGTCCCTCGGCAGGCAATGGCAAACCTCCGAGTGTATTTCTGCCATGAAAAACAGCTTCGTATAAAAATACAATCGCCGTTCGGAGTCGGCGTAAAACAAGTATTCAGATCCTCATGTGGACTAGTACGTGCTCTTGCTAAGTCAGCAGCAGCTGCTCTGTGAATTCCGATAAGTCGTTCAAAGGCATAATCCTCGTTGGCCCTACAAAAAATTACATAAAAATGGAATAAAATATTCAAACTGGACGAGCGAAAATTCCTGCTGACATTGAAAAATTCCCATGCAAGCCGAATTGAGTTGATTTTATAATTTCGGTTTTAATCAAATTTACTGATGCTATTTCATTAAGATATTGAACACCGAGTAAATATTTAGTTTGCATCGCATATAGCAACCAGATGATTCAGAAAAAATTCCACGCATTTTTTTCAACTTGATTTCCATTTACTTGTGCTAACATTGCCGCTTCTTGCCATGGCCACAATGCCAACATAAGAGCGATTAAGCTGTAGATTTTGCGATGTTGCCATGAGAGCAGACGGGTTACTTGCCAAAGTGCAAGAAGTGCATGGTAAAGGAGTAACAAAAAAAAAAAACAAATTTAATAAGACACACACTCAAACGCAGACACATATACAAGTACATACAAAAACACTTTTGTATGGAAAGCGGCGAGGATGGAATGAAAGTGGCGCAGAGATCGGCAGCCACAAATCCGTTTTAATGAAAAATTATTTCAATGTCTGCCTGTCCTCATGTACATATGTATGTACGTACGTATGAAACTGCATGTTGGGAACACGGCGATAGCAGAAGATATTCGTTAGCGATACGTAGACAGAGGAGCGAGCGCGGCGGTGGTGAGCGGTGAGTTGCCAGTGTTGCAGTGCGAAGGAGAAGAAACGCCGAGGGCAAAATGCAACATGCGCTGCAACGATGAACGCTCAGAGATATGTATGTATGTAAATATTTCCGGAGTTGATGCGCGTTTGGAAAGCGCTGGTTAAGGAAAGTGTGTCACACACATGCACACAGGCATATGCATGTATGTACATGCGCGCAAAGCCAGCAAGAAAAGCCTAATACCTACTTCTGTGTATGGGAACGTGTGTATGTTTGCATGTGTGCGCGCTGTATATGTATGCAACTGGCGGAAACGGAAGTGGCAGGCTAAAAGTGAAATCGTCGCAATCGAGCGTAAACGAAACGCAAGTGTGCCGTGGCACATAGAAGGGCGGGGCAATGCAAAAAAAAAATTAAAATTGACGAATGTTGTACCGCGCGGAATTTATGCTCGCTGCAAGTAAATTTGTGGCGCTACCACCATGTTGCATGTACATGTGTTCGCACTCGTGTGCATGGCTGCAACACAAAGCTCACTCCGGAAATGCGATCGAAATGAAAATGAAAATTCCTTTTTGAAATTTCGATATGCAGGCAATTTCACCGCTTTTTTTTCTCTATTTCGATTGGGATGGGTTTTTTTCCCACACCGGAAAGTGTGCTTTTTTTCTCTGTCAACTTTTGTGTTGTTGCCCTCAGCTTGTGAATTTCGAGACGCACCATCACTGCAGCGCCAAAAAATGCGCGCGTTATCTTGATCCCAGCCCCCCAACGATGGCCTCACCTCCTCGGGCTTCTATTTCAGATTTCACTCTTCTGTGCTGTTGTTGTTGCTGATCTCGTAAAAGTGTCGCCGTGTCCTGTTTGACAACCGATACCGCGCTGCAATGCGATGCATTGTCTCGCGCAAACATGGCGAAATTCACAAAGTTTCCAAATTTACGTATTCATTCGCTGCAAATCTGTAGCGTCCTTCAATTTTAGTGCGCTCCGCTATCCACTTTTCTCTACTCATGCAGTTTTTGACTTTTTTTTATAGTTTCAAGTCTTTTTTTTCGTGTCTAAAAATCTCATGCTTGACACACACTTATCGCTGATGCCTGAAGCACTATGTAGCATTGGATTAGCTAAACGCTATGTCCGTGTGCTGCATTGTCATTGGCGTGTTCGATGACAATGACGCCGCTCACTTTGCCCGCGCTCTGGTCTGTTCGGCTTCGCTTTTCGTTCTTCCTTTTTTGAATCGCTTCATTATTTTGGCCGCAAGCGCTGCCAAAGCGCGCTATCATTTCTGTGCAACAGCGATTACAAGCGTGTCCATCAAAGCTGTCGGTTATTGGCCACTCG
The DNA here is from genome assembly GCF_013731165.1 of Rhagoletis pomonella. NCBI lineage: Eukaryota > Metazoa > Arthropoda > Insecta > Diptera > Tephritidae > Rhagoletis > Rhagoletis pomonella. The sequence goes on from NW_023458555.1 coordinate 5,427,521, forward strand.
CTAACTTTATAGCTGACATAATTTTTGAATGGTTTTCTGTTGGCGCGAATTATGTGGGATGTGCATTTTTGCAAAAGTCATCGTTAGCGAATTAAAAGTGGAGATTTAATATTTCACTCACAAAAGTTAGTGTGTATTTAGTTTGAGTGAAGGGTTTACATTGTCTTTTGTAAACGTTGACGGCAATATTCAGCTCTTTCGCTGTCACAAAAAGCGATAATACATTTGTAAGAACGAAAATAACCAATTTGCATTCACTACTTTTTATTAAGTATCTATTTCATTCTTACGGTAGCAGTGATAGAGAAGTGAGAGCTAAATATTTAACAATTACTTCTCATGAAAACAGGTAACCGCGTGGGTGCCGATTGCTATTCGGTATTCTTTAAGCAGCTTTTCCGAATTTTCTTGCTTTAATTGTCTCCTTTCTACAGGAAATTTTATTTGACGGAATTATAAGTCCGAAAAAGTTGCAAAGTACATAACTAAGGGCCTGTAACGAAGCATTCCTCGTTTTTATAGCTATTGTTGGCCGAATAACACCTTGCGACAGAAACCAAAAAATTTCAAAACAAATGAAGCCATCACTAAGCTCTCGAAGCCAAGGGTCAAATATAGAAAACTGTGTTTTCAATTTTTCTTTCTGACGTCTGTATTTTGTGTAACGGATTTTGAAATTTCAATAATCAGCCTTATCATGAGTTTCATTTTCCCTGAACCGGTTTACTTTTCACTTTTTTCCGTTTATTTACTATGGGCGGATGAACATTTTTTTGGGGTGAATAAAATTAGCAAATACTTACATTTCCTGAAACTTAAGAGGTTTTTGATTATTTTTGCATTTTACAAAATTTGCATTCGAATGTAAACAAACAACAGCTGTTAGAGCGCGTTGACTATTTGCACATTTGTGCCCGGCACGAAGAAGAACACATTTACGATCCAAAGGTGGAATGTATTCGCTCTCTATTATACACATTTTTCTAGCGTGAGGTACGCTTTCTGGGCGGTTTTGTGCAGCCGCGGGATCCCGCTGACTCTTGTGACACAAACCTAATATGGAAACGCTCTTTAGTCCGCTCATCTCGGTCATAGAGTGGAATCGAAAAATGGTGTTTCTTAATTAATTAAAGTAACTAATTATTTTAATTAATGATTCGGTTCAAACCAGTGAATTTAAAGTTTTTCACCGGGGAAATGCATCAGTTTCTAGTTGCTCTTACAACAAATAACAAAGTTCCGGTCGCCATTCCACATGTGCATTTGTTATTGTGCTTTTTTTAAATTATCTTGGGGTTACACTAATACCACTTTTATACCTTTAATTTCGAGATATTCGACTAAAACTCGGAAAGCGGGTGTATTTATGTATATAATTTATTAATCATATATCGAAACTGGCAAAACCTGACTATAACATATAACTCCCATACAACCGATTGATCAGATATGAGATTTTGCGCTCAAACTCCACCACTTAAGCTGCTAGAAACGTTAAATTTCGTGAGTATTTATTATGTAATAATATGAGAAAGTCCTCAAAATCGATGCTTTGGTAGGCATAGATCCCATACCACTAATCGTTCAGACATGAATTTTTATTTTATTACTGTTACACAACCCTGAGTCCAACGCAAACTGCTGTAACTTCCGAAATTACCTAGAATTACGAAATTGAGAATAGCAAAAGTATTCCTGGGGTATGCAGAATTTGTAATGGAAACAACATTTTTGGATATGGAATTTTTTACTGGTGCAGTACTGATTTAATAAATCATTTAAAAATAGGGATCGCTTGAGAAAAAAGGAGTAGTCTCCTTTTATCGTAAACATATAGTAGTTTTTTCAATTCAAAATAGTTTGGCCCTGCAGGAAATTTAATTAATTTGAAAGTAGTTTAAAAACTTTACTTTATTTTCAATGATAACTAATTAAAATTCTCACTATTTTACCTGCAACGAACTCATTCATTTAACATAGCGATGTCCTAGGAAGCAGTCAATTGCCTTTGTCTGCATGTATTTTCAACTACTTTAAAATGCATTTGGCTTAAACAACTTCAAAGTCAGTATGTTTCGTTTGAATACGCTTTCGTTCTGAATTTCACAGATGCCTTTTCATATTTAAAAGACAAAAAAAAAAAAATATAATTTTCCATATGTTGCCTCTGCTGGGACTCGAACTCAGACCTTCTGGAAGCTAACAAGTAACAGCAAGCATCTCTGCTCGTTCAGCTACTGCCAGAAATGTAAATGTGCTTTCAAATGTTCAGTTTGAACTGTGTGCAAGCAGCAAGTCGTCTGTCCGACTCTGCATTTATTTTCAACTACTTTAAAATGAATTATTGAATTTGGTTTGAACAACTTGAAAGTCAGTATGTTTCTTTTGAACACGCTTGCGATCTGCACTTCACATATGCTTTTTCCTACTTCCCAAGATACAAATTGTTTCTTTGAATAAAAAGAGTATAAAAATTCGAGACCCTAACCCATTTCATTTATTTTAAAGTAGTCCTTCAATTAGTTGATTCAAAAAAAAATTGTTTAACACAAAGCTAATTTTCCGCCAAAGACTTTTTAAACAGCTTTCATCTGACATTTTTTAACGGTTTTATTCTTTTCTAAGTTTATATGAGTTGCTTTTTTCAATATTTATCATTTCGTTAACATTTCATAATTTGCATTTCAACTCTGTTACTAAAACCCTCAGTATAAAATTAATATCAGAAGCTATAGAAAAAAGTTTCTAAGTTAAAGGTTTCTCAGATGCCAAAGTTTTATTATTTTATTTATATAAACGATTTCGTTGAATTACATTTTTAAAACAATTATCGGCTCTCTTTAAAATTATTTTCCAAACCAAGCTTTCCTAAACCGGATTATTTTGTCACCCATATTGCAACTTTAAATATATCCTAGCAATTTAATTGAATACAATTTTTCAAACAGGTGGCAACTCTGCTCAAAAATATTTTGATTAACAACCTGAATAAAATTTTTGAAATATGTGGCAACACTTTTAAATATATTTATCAACTTAAGCTTTCTCAAACCTCATTATTTTGATACCGTAATTCCAATATTTCAATTATTTTATCAGGTGGGAACTTTATATTTTCTTTGCTTTAAATCCTCCGGAGTTAATAGCCAACAAATCAAAAAAAGGATAATTCAAGCAATTTGGAATATGACACGCGACGCACTACCTTGGAAAATCATTATATCTTAAAAAAATTTATATTCACTAAATATAATATATATATATATCAGTGCGGGTCGAAAATTTAATTTTTATCAAATCCCTTGGTAATAGTGAAAATATATTGTATCATGAAGTCAACAACAAGCCTGCAAAATATTAGAGTTTTATTTTAGTTGTAAGAGCCCGCGCATCGACCGCCAAGTGACCCACAGCACCCTAGTCAAATAAGATCAATTCTTGTTAAAAATTCTGGGTTCAGCAAAAAGTTTTGGTGCATATTATTTGATAATGAATTCGTTTACCCAAAATAAAAAGTAAAATTTCATTTCTCGCAGCCCTTTAGCTTGTCGTTAATCTCAAAGTTATCTGTTTTCAATAATATATGAATTGTTCCTTTGATAACTGCACTGGCCTAGAATCAAAAGATGTAAAGAACAGCATTAATATTGCTGGCGTGCATTTAGATCGCTGGTTCCAAATATTTTAATCTTTTTTTAATATTAGCTATAGTTTGCGATTTTTTGCAAATTTAGGGACAATTTCGGTAACTCTAATAGAAAAGCCATTATTTTCCATCATCGTGGAAAAATTTTGTTTATGCAAATGAGTATGAGAACACTGAATAGGCACAACTTCTAGAAACACTAATTAGTTTACTTATGTTTAGGCATACAATATAAAAATTGCAAATATATGAAAATGACAAAAAAATTGTTCAAAATTTCTTTTATTTTAAAATAATTTGTTTATAATCTGAACGACTTTAATCAAATTATTATCAAAAATCAGTAACATTAAGTATCGCCTTCAATTTGGTGATTATTACGCACCGATCGAGTAGCATTTACCAAAGTTATATCGAAAAATTTAAGTGGATCTCCAGTTTTTTATAAAAAAACTTCTCTTCAATTTTATAAATTACTTTTAGATGATAGAACCGGATTACAGAAAAGTGTGCCAGGGAGTGACTTTTTTCGTTCAAGCTAAATGCAAAGCAGTATCGTCCAATTGGAGAGTCCTCAAAAGGATTTCCCAGGATATGTTAAAGACTATTGCACTTTTTCACATAATGGAATTAACTAAAATATTTATGTTTATCTAAAAACTTATTGCACATCCCCCACTTTCATATAACGGCAGATTTAGAAACCGCAAAAAATATTCAAGACTGCATAAATGGACTTAAAACTTCTTACCCTAATGGTATTATGTTAATGTATGTAAATACTTATATGCTGGAAACTACTATTAACTTATCAAACGATTCCTAATCTTTCAAAATACATGTTTGACCTCATTCACCACGATCTTGAAAACTGACCAAATCTAAATATAAACATTACAACGTTTGAAATAAATCTCGTTTCACTTTTTTGAATTTTTCACTTGGTTTCTGAAGTAATGAAGAATTGAAAATTCATAAGGGAAATTAAAGCTTTTGTAAGTTTTATCTTAATATCTTAAAAACTTGTAAACTTATTGAAAAATGATAAATGAACGTGAGATACTAAATTTAATAACCCTTAATGTGATATATCGTCCTGTTTAGAACAATTAACGCATTCCATAGATATTACAAGCCAAAGTTTAATTTTGAAAATTCATACACTTTGATTCAATTGCGCGGGCTAAAGATAAGTTGTAAATTAATCTTTCGTGGCCAATAACAATTGGCTTAGACCTAAGACATCATAATATTACTATTACAATACGGTCAAATGCCTTTTATTTTCCCCCATACAAAATCGACCCAGCCTAATATATATATATATAAGTGATTATTTAAAAACTTCTCTAAACTCGTTAATTGCGGTTGCCCCGTCGAGTCATATCACGAGTGAGAAAGCTTCTGCAAACTTGGCATGCGCTCTCTTAGCCGCTTTTTGCTAGTTATTTCTCAATTTTATCAGAATTATATCCTCAAATATATTATCCACAAAATTAATTAATGCAACAGAGAAATGAAATGCAATGGAGAACAGCACACGCAAATGGAAAATGGATGCTCCTCATTTACAAGGAATACTGCCAGCCCAGCATGGCAAGCAGAAAAAAAGGGAGCTGTGCAGAAAGTAAAATGAGTAAGATTGAAGAAAGCAGAAAAATCACAGTTAACTAAGAAGTGAAGAAAAAGTAAAAAAATATAACCCATATAAACTGACACAGCGACAAAAAGCAGCTAGCGGAATGTGACGAAAAAGACAAATGATGGAGGAGAGTATGAAGCATCAGAGTGTGTGTGTGCGTGTCATAGCAACAATGTTGCTGAAATTTTAAACGTGGCATGCAACAACGTGACAGCGTTGAGAGTGAGCAGAATGCAAGCATGTGCAAGTAAAGGACACATGTGTCCTGCCGAAATAAGGATATTAATATTCTTGAAACGTGCAAGGATTTTAATAGTTGCCAGAGCAGCACAATGCTGAGCAACCTGAGCAAGATTCACACAAAAATCTCGGCAAGTAGCAGCAAAGCGCTACCAAGGGTTGTTTTTACATGCTGTTTACACTCGAATATCATAACTCAAGAGTACGAAATGCCGAATTAATTATGGCCAATGGTATGAGAGTTCCAGCATTTTTCAGCTTGGCCAGGGGAGCGATTAACATTTTTTAATATTTGATAGGCCGAAACGACTATGGTGGGCAGCAGTAAAAGAAAAATCAACAACAAATAAGTTAAATATGATAGCTTCTGAAGAGAAAGAAACCGGCCGCTGAGACACTCAGCAAACACATTCGGCCTGTTCTGTGGAAAGGTGAGACCTTCGATAGCCCACAAGTGCCTGCAGTGAAGCTCTTGGATTTCACAAAAACCGAAATGAAGCTACTGCAAATACCATTGGAATTTTTTCTTTACTTTTCTGCTTTTTTCGTATACTCGCTGGCTCATAGCCGCACTTTCTCAGCGCTGCTCAAATTGTGTCTCTTCTGAGGGCTGAAGGGCTTAGCAACAGCTTACAATGCACCGTTTCTGGTTCTGCTCTTCTTCTTCTTTTCTGGATTTCATGTGCATTTTTCTACAAGCTGTATGACCTGCAGCTGCACGCATAAATTCACTGATCCTTTCGTCCTTTGTCGTCGTGATGCAAGCAAAAATATTACCCGCAAGATTTTGTGATTAAACTGTGAACGATGGATGGAATGTGAGCTGCGAGTATGTGTGTGTATATCCTATATGGATGTAAGGTGTTTACACAGCGAGGAGGAATGCTGCATCAATGGGAGGGGGGAGAAAGAAATCGGAGTTGCGTAGTGAGGTGCCACACACACAGCAGAAAAATGGAATAAGCTTGTGCATAAATCGCTTGCTCATCGAGCGGCTTACATGCGAGAAAAAAAAAAAACGGAAGCAACACTAACAACAATGCGCGTATTGTTTGAATTTGTTCGAGCATTCGTTAGCTCGTTTGAAAGTTGTCTCAAAAGCAAAGTGAATAATGCTCGTGGAGGGGGTGGGGGGGAAGGTGCACATCGAACCAACCAACCCTATTCGTCGTAGGGTAGAGGTTTTGACAGCAGTTTTCATAGCCTGGCGGCCATTAGAGCGAGCACAAATTGGACACACGATTGGCTAAATGGCTATAAATGCGACCAGCTACGACAAACGGAACAGGAACTTTTCTACAAAAGATTTAGCCCGAACAGCAGCAGCGAAATCAGCATCTCAGTCAATACGCTGACTTCGCCAGGCATGGATGGCTAGATATGTAGATGGGGCAGCACGGATTGATGACGAAATGGATTGGATGGATTGCTGCTTGACTGATTCATCGCTGCTGATGCTGTTGTTGCCGCTTCTGCTGCTGATGCTGCTGCACCTGCAGCAATACAAAGACGCCTGCGCAAACAGTCGGAATGTACAACAGGAAATGCATCAGGACAAATGAGCGATACTGCGATAAGCCGCTGGCCAAGCAATTTGCCAACAAAGCCAACAAATGGCTTTTTCATCAAACTCACTGACTCACGCACGCGCGCCCGCACTTGGGTACCATCCATCGAGCGATTGGCAAACGAGCTTGCAAGCTGTTGATGCGGCTGCTGACCGACTTTGCTGACTTGGCTTGACCGCTTGACCGTAATGGCAAATGCATTTATGCGCTTTGGTCGCAGGTTGGCGTGTGGTGGCAGCGTGCCGTCACATGCAACATTCAGTCGAAGGCAATATTGGCTGCTTTGTCAATGGCTTTGCGGTGAACGCGCATTAGCCGAACAAGTCGATATTTGGCTTTTGATCTTTGATTTGTCTTTTGGTCAAATGCATTAGCGCAGCGTTGGCTAAGGAACGAAAAAGGAAATTAGCTGACACTCAGGTGATTGACTGATCTTACTGGCAGCGATTGTCGTTGCAGATAGTAATGTAGAGTGGAAAGCAAACTCTTTTAAAAGCCCTTTGCTTCTCGAATGCCGGCGGCTGTCACTTGTGTATGCTGAAAAAGTGGTACGACGCTGGGCAGAACCTTCCGATATCGAAATTCTACACCTCAATTTTTCACACATTTTCATTTTGTTCGTTACGTTTTTTAGGCCAATGAATTTCTCTTGATCGTCTTGGTCACTAATATTATTAGGAGGAGTGATATATTTTCCGTTAAATAATTTTATAATTCATAGGAGCAGTAGGGAGGAAGAGATTTGATTTCGAATTTGAAGCAAATCGGCCCATAAATAAAATTGTTGCGAATAACTCGACTCCTGCGCCACCTACCGGAAAAACAAACAAAATGCGCACCGCAAAGATTTTCCGTTTAAAATGCAAAATTCTACAGCTCAGAGGCATTTTTTGGTATAATCATGGTCAATGATGGGATTTCTTCAGAATCGAATATTCTACAAAATTATCCATTGTAACCCTAACTCCCACCACGAGGTATTTGGTAACGGTCACTAGACCCAAGTTTTTCAATGAAAACCCTTTAAACCATATTGGCTCGCGAAGCTCGATAAATACATCGCTCAACCTCCTCTGCTTTCACAACTCTACCCCAACTCTAAACCTGGTCCCCTACTCTCCCTTAACTAACCATTACCATTTCACTCTCCATGTTTGCGCTTATGAAGAGCTTTGAGGTGACATCGTGTGCTTTAAATGCGAGGGGTACCGCCCTGTTTTCAGAATGTATTTATTTAGTAGTACATACTATAATTTTGTTGGCAGTCCCATATTCTATAAACTGTCTCAGAAATAGTTACACAAGTAGCACGAATATCAACTTGAAAGACGGAACTAATTTGCTTTATGTTACAGGAAAGAAGCCTTCTGGGTTATATTCCAAAGACCCCTACTCCAATGCCATTGCGAGTATTGATGGCTCTAGTAAACTAAATGTGGCTAGCCTTAAGTAATGTTACACTTCGTACTTTATCCAAATATTTCACTAAACTGAGCTGCATGGCATTGCAATAATATATCTCAGTTATGAATTCCCTTAATGTTGTGTGTAAAATTAAACCTGTCGAGGCACAGGTCTACGAAATTAATAAATAATCCCTACTCTTGCTATGTAGACCTGAAAGTGGATCGCTGTACTCGAGCCGTATCCTCTATATTGTCCCCGGCAATGAGTCGTGCTCTAAACAGTTTAACCTCTTTTGTGATTAAAATGTGCAGAGGAGATAATTAAAGCAGCGCCTCGAGAGCCGCGACCGGTGTTGTTCGCACCGCATTAGGGATCCCCGCGCAGGCAAGTGGGGCTGCATATTTGTCAATTTCTCCTTTTTAGTTTCCGACAGGTTCAAATGCAAGTTTAGGCTTTAAAAATTAGTTATTTATGTAGGTGCAGATTCTATAAGAACTTGCCATCAAGGATAACTCCCAGATTTTTGAATTGTAAAGAAAAGTTTATAATTTCTCATTGAATAACGCCGATAAAAAGTTGTCGCTTTTATTTTCCTGGAGGAAATGCCTATGGTATTATCTTTTGTTTAAATGTTTAAATAAAACATCCACTTAGGATGACAGGAACTGGTCCTGTACTTGGATGAGTTTTTCTCTAAATAAAAAAGAGTAGTTATCCTTAACGGTGGTTTATAATTGAGAGGATATTACGCTACCCCGTGGGCATCATTTTGTAGCTTATAGTTGTACTAAGTATGTCCTAAATTAGAGTTCCTGTAGTGGTTGCGGAGCTACAAGTGTAACTTTGCGTCAGCTTTGAAATAAAATCCACAAGTAACATAATCATTAGCGACATTGCAAATGTTTTGTTAAAGGTAAAATTCTTAAATGAAAATCCCTCCAGAAAGAAGCACAAAAATGTTCAGCCAATTCATTACTCATTGCACAGTAGTAACTACAACCGTGCAAATATTGTTGATGTGCAACATTTTTTCATCGTTAACTTTCCAACATTTACTGCCGCCAACTTTACCGCTAAACGTTTACTTATTGCGGCAGATGTTTCTGGCTGGCGATTGTGGCCATGTAGAAGATGTTGCAGCTGCACATTAACATTTCAACGCCAACTCCCGAAAGTGCAATATGCGAGAATGGCCAGAGAGTGCAAACAAAGCAACAATTTGAACTTCTACTTTTATTACTACAAGGCATCAACATACATACATACATATGTATGTACCTAAATATGTATGCATATATGTACATGTACCAGCGAATTCGGCAAGCCAATTCGAATAAATAGTTGCATTTTCACTATTTTGTTGTTGTCTTTTTGTTCATTTTTCGATAGTAAAATTTCTAGTGGAGTTGTAGCCTGTGCCGCTCCTTAGCATTCGCTTTTGGGATTTTTGTTTTTTTTTTTGTTGTTTTTGGTGTACTTGCCATGGAAGTATGCTGATGTTTTGTGCTTGTGAATATGCATTTGTGCATTTTTGCTTTTATTTTTGCTGCCCACACTTCCATTAAACACTTGAACGAAATTTACAAAATGCTTTCCGGTAAAGTTGTGGTGCAGTTATATTGGATATCTTCTGCCTTTTTGGGCAGTAGTAAAAACATATTAAATTATTTTATGATTTCAGTAATTTAATAGAGATATTAGGTACTGGTATTGGAGAGAAACAAATAACTTTGTGGCTTTAACTTACTCGTTGCCGCTTTAAAGAAGAAAGAAAACTAAGGTTTTCAATTTTTTAGCTGAATAACGGAAAGTTTGGATTTTTTTTCTCCAAATTCATTTAAGTTTCCGACATTCTTGCAACAAAAGAGTGGTACGAGATGTTTATTTAATTGAAGTTTATTGGTTTTCGCGTAGATTGAACGAACTTAGGTTTTCCATTTATACAAGTACATACATACATATATATATTAATTTTAAACTCAGCCTAAATTTTCAATTGGACCGATAATGTTTTTCAGGTCGATCTGCTACGGTTTTTGCGGCTTCAATTCACGCTGAATTGGGTTTTCCCAAATATTAACTCGCTTTTGTACAATACTCAATTTCGTTCGACTTTCATACGAATTTAAATAAATCTACTTCACCTGTTCTTGCATATACTGAGGGGGAAAAAAATATTAAAATCAAATAGAAACGTAATTGGTCTTACTATAAACGTCAACGAAAGTACTGTATATTGGTAAATATTCAATTCAATTACGCGCATATTAAAATGACCGCGTTCGTACTGAAAAAGTATCCGTGAAGTGAATAATCTCAAGACAAACACTAAAAAAAAAAATTTAATTTGCATGTTGCCTGCAGTGGAATTCGAACCCGACCATCTCCGGATATCAACAACTTGTGGCAAGCATCTTAGCGCACTCAGCTACACCCAGACATATAAATTTGCTTTCAAATGTTGAATATCCATCAACAGCACGCGATTTGTACGCATAAAGATGTATGTACTATGTATGCATGTGTGTGTTGTCACCGCTCTCAGAGCGGCGCTCTGCATGCTTGGGGTGCATATGTACACCTACATATACATACTCAGATGTGAGCAGTCAAATACGTGCGTAGTAAATTTTGTATGAAAATATTATTTTTAAATACGAACATTTTTAAACGATAATCAAATATAGAGTATTCATTTTTACTATGCATTATTTCCCTCAGCGTAGAACTCATTCGCACGCGGAGTGCTTGGAATACCGAGTGCCTTCCAGAGCATCAAAGAGCAGCTATGGCTTTCCTATGAGATGAAAAGCTCACACCAACCTCACACATCAGTTGTACCACAGCGACATAAATACCTTGATAATTCCTAGTACTCGCTACAGTAGAAAGCTCACCATAGGGTCAACTTGATGCCATCGAGAAGTGTAATGGATTTCGACAGAGCCTTCTTAAAGTCATCAAACAAGTTCACATATCGATTGTCGGCTAGCCTCCTAACTGATCGGGGTGGAGCATGAGGACTTGATGGAAAATGGTATTGAATGACGAAACGAGCGGCGAAGGAAGCCCCAACCTCGGCACCTAAAAGGGATATAGCAAAAGTTCTCTATTTCATATGAAGTCGTCATCCATGTATGAAATCAACGAAGAAGCCGGGATACCAGGAACCAATAGTAGTGGATCCAATCAACATTGGCGAAGGGTAGTACTATAAATTAGGCACGACAACAAAGAACGTACAGGCGTCGGCTGGCACCACTGAATGTGAGTTGCCTGCACGGATACTAGATTCGTGGACATATACTCGTACATACATGGTTGTTTAAAATCAAATTGTCCTAGAATGATCTAGGGTGCGAGCTTGGACAACGACAACAAAATAATACTAAGAGGAATTTTTCGAGATGCTGCAAGAGTTTAGGTCAGGCCCACGCAGGCACAATTTGAGTGTGAACAATACAGTAGTCTGGTAAGGTAGGTTGTACTTCTTCTCAATCACAAAAACAGAAAGCTATTACAGCGAGAGAACTGACGGCGGAACTTTGGTTTACTTAACGGCATTCGTAGGACTGACAGATCATCGAGCGTTCATCATCTGATCGTCTGGACGATAATTTTTTTTGTAATTTGTTCACATCGGATAATGCAGTCTTCAATTCCTTGAAGAGAAAAAAATAATATCCGCAATAGCAGACAGAATCCTCTAGGTCAATAGCCTTAATAATTATATATGTACATAAATTCATAAAAGTTCATCAATTTCTTCGCATTCATTGCACAACTGGTCATAAAAAATTACGTTAATCTGGTTTCTAACAAAAGTTATCAAATAAATTGTCATTAAGTCACAGCCATTACAAAAATATGCGTTTCATATTTCGCTCTCCTTGTGTGTGTAATTAGAAAATGCATAACTTTCACATTAACTAAATCATTACAGTTCGTTTAATACACCCCGCGTACATACATACATACATGCGCACTCACCAGTGGACTGGAATGCAAGTAATCGCGGTGCCGAGAGCTCATTTGTTCTCGTATCTCGTATTACTTTCCATACTTAATTGAATAAATTGAATGTTTTCTCTTTTTTTTTCAACGCGCACAAAAAGTTTTACCCTAGCAAACGAGCGGAAAAGGGGGAGAGAAAACAAGCCAGAAGAAAGAAATGTGAAATTTGTGGCGAAAATTAAAAATTGTGCTTAGTTAGTGCAATTTCGAATGCAAATGTGCTTTGCAAATGCGGAGCGGGAGAAAAAAAGTGAATTTTTATTAAAAACTAAACGAAAAGTGCGGGAAAAAATAATAACCGGCGAGTTAAATATAAAAGAGTAAATTTTATTGAGCTAAGATAGCGTTGTGGGAACGCAGTGGTACAGGTGTGTATGTGGGGGGGGGGCCTAGAGAAGGGATTCGGTGAAGGGAAAAAGATGAGCCTGTGCGCGCGGTCCGCGCAATATGCTAACTACAACCTGCCGCTTGCAACTCTCAAATAAGTACATGCAACAAAGCCGCGATTGCTTTTAAGCGCTGCGCTGCGCTGCCTTTTTTTTTAGCGATTTACGGTGTTTTCGTTGCATCGAAAGGAAAGCGTGGAAAATTGAAAAAGTTTGGTGCATTAAAGTGAGCGTGAGACAAAAATTGAATAGAATAAAAAATAAGAAGGGAATAAAGAATGTAAACTGAAAACTAAATAAAAAGTACTAGCAGGAAGTTATTTAATGAAATGCTTAATAAAATATTTAAAAATAAAAATCAAAAAAGGAAACACTGAAGAAACTCCAAATTAAGCAGAAAGATAAAACTTAAATTTTGACTAAAAAATCAGCGGTGGGCTTTTCACTCACACACACATTGACAGTGGACTGGCATGGCGCATGAGCAACCTCGACGCTGTAAAAAAAAAATTGTTAGCTGAGCAGCTAGCGAAACAAATTTATACAGGGGCACCGAAATTGCGCATATGGAAACTGTGCATTTAGACATTACTTCGGTTTCAACCGAAACTATGCATGTATGCTTTATTTCGGTTTTTACCATATGCATTATTTCGGTTTTAAACCGAAACTGTGCATGTATGCATTACTTCGTTTTTTTTCATATGCATTATTTCGCTTTTAAAACGAAAGTATGCATATGCATAATTTCGGTATTTTCTCATATGCATTATTTCGGTTTTCAACCGAAACTGTGCATGTATGCATTACTTCGGGTTTTTCATATGCATTATTTCGGTTTTCAACCGAAACTGTGCATGTATGCATACCTTCGTCTTTCACATATGCATTATTTCGGTTTTCATCCGAAACTGTGCATGTATGCTTTATTTCGGTTTTTTCCATATGCATTATTTCGGTTTTGAACTGAAATTGTGCATGCATGCATTATTTCGGTTTTTGTTTTATGCATTATTTCGGTTTTCTAACGAAAGTGTGCATATGGATAATTTCGTTTTTTCTAATATGAATTATTTACTTCTACTTAGTAAGGGTTTTAATCCCTAAGCGCGGCTGAAAGCCGCCTACGCAGAGAAAAGTTCTGCGCAAAAATACGTCCGCCCTTCTTTTCCGGCAACACAAAAAGGAGAATTCTACTTAGTAAGGGATATAATCCCTAAGCGCGGCCGAAGGCCGCCTACGCAGACAGAAGTTCTGCGCAAAAATACTTCCGCCCTTCTTTTCCGGCAACAAAGAAAGGAGAATTCTACTTAGTAAGGGTTATAATCCCTAAGCGCGGCCGAAGGCCGCCTACGCAGAAAAAAGTTCTGCGCAAAAATACTTCCGGCCCCCTTTTCCGGCAACACAGAAAGGAGAATTATACTTAGTAAGGGTTATAATCCCTAAGTGCGGCCGAAGGCCGCCTACGCAGAAAGAAGTTCTGCGCAAAAATACTTCCGGTCCCCTTTTGAGGCAACACAGAAAAGAGAATTCTACTTAGTAAGGGTTATAATCCCTAAGCGCAGCCGAAGGCCGCCTACGCAGAAAGAAGTTCTGCGCAAAAATACTTCCGGTCCCATTTTCCGGCAACACAGAAAGGAGAATTCTACTTAGTAAGGGTTATAATCCTTAAGCGCGGCCGAAGGCCGCCTACGCAGAAAGAAGTTCTGCGCAAAAGTACTTCCGGCCCCCTTTTCCGGCAACACAGAAAGGAGAATTCTACTTAGTAAGGGTTATAATCCCTAAGCGCGGCCGAAGGCCGCCTACGCAGAGAGAAGTTCTGCGCAAAAATACTTCCGCCCTTCTTTTCCGGCAACACAGAAAGGAGAATTCTGCTTAGTAAGGGTTATAATCCCTAAGCGCGGCCGAAGGCCGCCTACGCAGAAAGAAGTTCTGCGCAAAATTTCTTCCGGCCCCCTTTTCCGGCAACACAGAAAGGAGAATTCTACTTAGTAAGGGTTATAATCCTTAAGCGCGGCCGAAGGCCGCCTACTCAGAAAGAAGTTCGTTTTCATGTATGCACTATTTCGGTTTTTGTCATATGCATTATTTCGGTTTTGAACCGAAACTGTGCATGTATGCATTACTTCGTTTTTCTCATATGCGTTATTTCGGTTTTCAAACGAAAGTGTGCATGTATGCATTATTTCGGGTTTTTCATATGCATTATTTCGGTTTTCAACCGAAACTGTGCATATATGCATTATTTCGGTTTTTTTCATATGCATTATTTCGGTTTTCAAACGAAAGAGTGCATATGCATAATTTCGGTTTTTCTAATATGCATTATTGCGGTTTTCAACCGAAACTGTGCATATATGCATTATTTCGGTTTTTTTCGTATGCATTATTTCGGTTTTTTTCATATGCATTATTTCGTATGCACAGTTTCCATATGCACAATTTCAGGGTGCCATTTATACAATGTTTTTTAGATATCTTTAAGATGCCGAGTATGTTTGTGTGAGTACCGCCGCCATTGCAACACAATACGACAGAGTGCGTGTGTGTGTTGGAGCATTTAGGCAAATTGGCTGCAGGCAATAAAATAACTCTTTAGCTGCCAAAGTCAAAAATATCCAAAAAGGCATTGAAAGGAAGGCGAAAAATGTCTGCTTCCACAAGCCAAACGGATGCTCTAAGCAAACAAAAAAAAAAAACACACGAAAATTCATAACCACATACATATCTATGCACAAAGATAGCATACAATCGTACTTATGTGTGGTATGCGAAATTATTTTGCGCAAAAATGCAAAGCTGCTCAAGAACTTGAAAAATAATTTGGCCTTTACGGCCGACTTGCCTTAAGCAGGGATCACACGATTTGTACATTTGTACACAAAATGCCAAATTTAGATTTGTCCACATTTGCGCATTTGGATAGCAATGTACAAATGATTTGTTTTGCGATCAGACGATTTGGCTGCCAAAGATCCAAATGATTTGGCACACATTTGCGCACAGCAGTAAAGTGACAAATATTGTCCACATTCATTCACACGATTTGACTATTTGGTCATAAATACATACTTAAACAGCTGATCCGGTGTCAACCATACTTTTGCATCTATGATTTTGTAAGATTTGAAGTGAAATAAACAAAAATAATATGTACGCACAGGTACTCAGAATTTTGAATACACTCTCAAAATCTGGGCTGAAGGTAAAAAACGCGTTTTTCATAGATTGAAGCATATATTTGCTCGTAACTTTATTTCTGTTTGCCCGATGAAAAATACTTACATCTGCCATTTAAGAGAAAACATTTCGTTGTTTACAACCATTTATAAATGGTTAATTTATCTTGAGAATGGGCACCCTATGTATGTATACTAGTTAACAAAATGAAAAAATGTTAAAAATTTAAATTTTGCATATCGATGGCTGAGTGGAAGATCGACCTATCTCGAAGCCAGTTCAAAAACGCCCTGTCTCTGAAAATTTTTCAAGAACGCCCTACTTCAAAGTTTGATTGAAAAACGCCCTATTTCAGAATTTGGTTGAATAACGCCCTATCTCAGAATTAATTTCAAAAACGCCCTATCTCAAACGAAAATACTTTGAAAATAAGCTGATATAGGCCGTTTTTCAATGAAATTCTGAAGTAGGGCGTTCTTGAAAAGTTGTCTGAGATAGCGCGTTGTTAAAAAATTTTCTGAGATAGGGCGTTTTCGAACTGGTGGCCGAGATGGATCGATCTTCCACTCAGCCATCGATATACTCTGTAAGATTCCTTTCAGTGATCGGACTTCTACCACATTGTTGTAGATCTGCCACCTACCACACAAGGTCTGAAATCTACCACATATTCGCGTTTTTTAGTAGTTTTATTTTTGCTCAACATAATTTTCTTAATTTTAAGAGCAAAAATTGTCCAACACTAAACACTAACAACAGGCAGAATGGGAGGATAAAATAAATTGTAAAATAGTAAATTTTCTCAATATTCAATTTTTCGACATCAAACATGGTTTTATTGTGTTAAATTGCAAAACATATGATTTATAAAAAGAATTAATAGCGAAAATGATAAAAACCGGCTATTTTGTGAAAGCATTAGCAAATTTCAGGGCATCCCAAATTTCTAAAGCGTTGTTTACTTTTACTTGAGAATTGTCAAAATCGGCAAATCCCAAGCAGCATTTTTGGAACGAGCCACATTTGTTCGCTACATCGTGATGTGATAAAAAGAAAAGCTGGCAGCGCTCTGCAAGGTTGCAGAAATCTTTCAAAATATGTTCGAAACTGTAAAGGAAAAAAATTGCCAAAACCTACGCAATTTTTATCAACTTCAATCTTGCACTTTATTAAACTAAAATTAATTTTGTTTTAGATTCTAATTAAAATGTTTGCAATTTAGGTGAAACCTTGCAAATATTTTTTAATTTTTGTACAAAGTTTGATCCAAAACCTGAGATCTGCCACATTTTTTTGAAATCTACCACATTTTTTTCCAAATTCCACCACACAATTTTTTTTTGAGTCCGATCACTGATTCCTTTGCCATTTCTTAAATAAAGCGAAATGTCTTATCTTGAATCACATACATATATACGTATTTTCCACCGGGTAAACAGAAATAAAGTTGCGAGCAAGTATACGCGGTTTTTGACCTTAAGCCAGATTTTGAAGGTGTATTTAAAATTCTGAGTATCCAGATTTTACTGCTTGAATAGACCTACAAGTGTGAACCTCGAAAAAACTATATAAATTTTTTTTTGTCACACAGTGTAATTTAGGTCGTCTTTAATAATCTGTATATCGTCGTTTAACGTACAAAACCGCGTATCAACAGAAAGGCAAAACCGCGTACGTGAGGTTGCAAAAATTATTTTCTAGAGAGTAAAAACACTCATATTTCAACATGGTTCTCTTTTTTATAAAGCCATCGCATTTCTGGATAGTATATTTCAGGGCGAATGGATAAGGATTTAGCCAACAGCTTCTGTAAGCAAATCCAATTTTTGGAAGCAAATGTCAGTTACGCGATTTTGCAGAATGACGATACACGGTTTTGTACTTTATACGACGATATGCATGTATGTATATATGTATAGCCAGCAAAAACTGCGAAAAGAGATCCGAAAACTGAAAGAAAGGTGAATGGTAAAGTGCCACGAAGGGTTGTGAAACGAATACTTTTCCGGTTGGTTTTCTGAAATTTCTCATTCTGAACTTCACATATGCTTTTATAGTTAATTATACTCAGAAATTAATTATGCTTTTATAAATACTTTTTAATATGTTCGTCTGCCGGCATAAGAACCTGGGACCTCATGAAATCTTAAAAATAGTCGCACACTTCTCTGCACACTCAGCTAGAGTAGAATACGTATATGTACATGTTTCAAATGTTCAGTTTAAGCAAATATTTTAAAATTATTGTTTTCAAATAACGTGACATTTTTCGGTAGTTTTCGGACACGAATATTATATTAAATATTAAAATTTTGCCAAAATTGGAAAATACAAATGTTCACAAGCACGAAGGCAATACCGCTCAACAATATTTGTATATTTGTCACTGTCATTTGTCATCAAGTGGCAAATCAGATATTTGGTCATTTGCTTAATTTTTATTTGGCTTATGTAGCAGCATTGCGTTCACACGATTTGGCCAGCAGGGTTGTTTTTCATTTGCCAACAGAAAGCAAATATTTGGCTTTTCTGATAAATGGCAAATGTAATTTAGCGTTCACATGATTTGTCTACGAATTTGACAAATTTTTAGCCAAATGTACAAATCGTGTGATCCCAGCTTTAGACTTTGCTTCAGTTGCTCGCGGCAGTTCGGCTGAGTTGAGTTTAGTTTGGGTTCGACGTTGCCCATTAGTTCACTTTAGTTTACAACAGTTCAGTTTGATTTTGATTTTGTCCAAGGTTGATGGTGGCGGCCTGCTGACGATGAACTGACTGCACTGTGAATGCCAAACAACAACCAACAACTGTAACGGACAGCCAAACTTTGCGCATCGACTGAAAGTAAGTTCAGCATTGAACCCAAAAAGGGGCAGGCAGGCAGGCAGACAGACAAAGCAGGAAGGAAGGAAGAAGGCGGAAAGGAAGGAAGCAAAGCAAGCCGCCCTCTATCCAGCGGCGTTACACAGCTCATATGTTAAAGGCGCGCAAACTAACTGTGCAAAAGTGAATTCGTAATAAAAGTCACGTTCCGGCAGGCGCGTGCACCAACACACTCACACACAGTTAGCCAAGCGTACGTGGAGCAGAACACATGCGCACGCACGTGTGGTCGTAGCCTTTTGCTCGCAGCAGCAAAAAAAAATGTTAAAAATATAATTCACTTGCCACCAACAACTATTACTAACGCCTCCAATGGCACCACTACCACTACCACTATCGCCCGCTGGGTTATGTCTATGTGGCCTGTGCATTTGCACATCTCACAAATGCCACACAAAAATGCTCGGACCATGCGCGTGTCCTGTCAAGTGTGCCACATCTACGCATACATTAAGGCGCATAGACATAAATCTGGTTACTTGTATATATAGCCACACAAATACACATACATTCATACGCTCTCGAATTGTTAGTTGTAGTAGTTTGTGCGGTACTGTTGCTACGTGAGGTCATTGGGTAAATGGCTTAACAATTTAGATAAAGTTAACACATTCCAGCGGTTACTTTCAAGGCCATCCGTCCGTTTTGAGTATTTGTGGATAGCATCGTGAATTGCTTGTGCCGCACACTCAGGCCACGTAGGTCTGACTTATATTGGTGGAAATTTAATTTTACTGCCGTTTCGGTTGAAAATATTTCTTCGGGTATTTATTCCGTAAATTTGCAAGAACAAGATAGTAAAAGTTAATTTTTATTGTCTTTGTAAGTGATTATGTTACTTCGTTTTCTGTACGAGTCATTTTGGTAGACTATTTCGAGAGCTCCGTTGGTAAATTAAATTTTGGGTACTAAAATAAATTTTCAAATACAAAATTTTAAAGCAGAAGACTTCTTTTCGAGTTCGTGGATGAGAACAAATTTTGTTTTCAAAGAATTTTGCGGCCTTTCCACGGGCGTAATATAAACTTAAATAAATAAGAACAATGCTTTTTATCCAGAGCTATTAACCAATTCAAATGCTCGCATAATAACTCTAATCGAAGGAGAAATTGGCTCTTGGAGGCATTCTAGATAGGGTAATAGAATTTTTTGTAAAAATTTAACCAATTTCGGAGTTAAAGGAAACTTTCATTTAGTGGAAAATTTTTGTCTCTTTGTCATAGATCCTCCGAAATAGACTTCTGTAAATAGTACGATTTGCAAAACATGCTGAACATAACACATTTCCCAGTCAGAAAAATTAGAAAATAAGAAGCCTTCCGTGAGACTTTACTTCTGATATTTTGAAGCCATAGGCCCTTCGTGCTCAATTCCTCACACCTTTTCATTTTATATGGAATGACCAAAGCTTACAGGCTTTCTGAATAAGCTTTCCTTAGAACGAAAAAATTTACATGAAATTATATTGGAATTTAATTTTGCAGTAGACACACTACGACGTCTCTACAGCGGTTTTTTCTTTTATATGATTTTGATTGCTTTGAAAATACACGTTCACGTCTGCCTTCGAATGACAGCGTTATCGGAAGATCTACTTATAAAGCTTCAAAAGAGAAAGCTTCTTATCGAAAAGCCCTTCCTGAAGGCGTTTATTTAGAAAGGCTGCTCGTTTTGCCTACTGGGTTCTCTTGTTATGAAGCTACCTCCCATAACACAAACATATTCTCATATTTTATACCATATATAGTTACGCAGATGACCGTAGCAGAAGTTTACTAAAAAAAAAAAAAATATTATATTTTAGTAACGTATAATAAAAGTAATTACGAGTAAACCACACTAAGCTTTCGGCATTATTTACCTTCAAAACCAAAGAAGCTGCACACAATTAACATTGAAATAGTAACAATATGCCTGTCAAAACAAATGCAAACCAAAAACAGAATTAGAAAATATAATTAGGCAAAACTGTGAATGACAATAAATATCGGCCGTAAAAACTTCGCAGACTAGAAGTTAATAGTCGAAGTGAAAAACTTTATATTCGGACTATTTAATTCGGAACTTGCATATGTCGTTGTTACAGCATGAATACATACACACACACATACATACATACCTGCCTTAAGCAAATAAATAAAGCTATCGACAAACTAATAATAAATACAAATTTTACTTGACCAGCGTGGAGTCAGTTTGAAACTTTTGCTGTGGCCAAATGAAGCGGGGCTGCATAAAAAAAAATATATATATATTAACTTGCGTCTAACTACAAGTCACTAAAATTCATACACAATTGCTTTCAGAGTTTTATTATGCTTGTAAATGTGTGAGTGTGTGTTTGTAAGGCCACCAAAGGCCCTTGAAAAAGACCGGCGTTGCCAAGGCGAGAGAGTATGTAAAGTGCGCGCACTCATGCGAAAAGTGAAAGTTTTGCATTTATTTATTATTCGCTCTGCCATTTGCCCTAATGCCAAGAAATTAAAAACCCACTTTTGCTTAGCATATTTTTAGGCTTAAGTATGAAATATGAGGTTTAAAAAAACATAAACAGGCCATTATGACTAAAGTCCAAAAGCTAAAAAGAGAAATAAAAAATTCTAGTAAACGTGCAAGAGGAAGAGGAAGGCAGAGAAAGGTGCTACTGAAAAGGCAACAAAAAAAAAAAGCGAAGGCGCCGCGAAAAAGCCAAGGAAAGCCGTGTGGGTAAAGCCAAACAGCTGTCAGCAGATATAAGAAAACAGTTGTTATTGTTGTTGGTGTTGTTGTTGACATAACGTAAGCAGCACTTAATTTAAAAGATTTGCATAAATGAGCCACAGTTGGTGCATACTTTGGAGCGTTCCACAGGTGGAGCTGCCTAAAAGAGAGTAGAGAAGGGGGAGAGTGCGCGAGCATAAAGCCCCAAGCACGAGTGCCACGTGGCGTATGAGAGAATTCTACTACAGCACACTAGCAGGAGCTGCAGCAGCGTTTTCGGCAAGTTTAGAATATTTTTCATTTTTTCCCTCCCTTCACCATTTCTCCCCACAGGTGAAGCATTTAATTTTAGAAGTTTGGCAAGTTTACCTTTCAGTGTAATGTGTGTGTGTGTGTGTGTTTGTGAATGTGTTTGTTTGTGCGCTATGTGGCATACAAATGCTGCCATTTTACTTTTAGCCTCGTAATGGTAGCGACAAAAAGTTTTTCATCTCCAGCCATTAAAGCCTGTGACTGCGACTCATAAATATATTTATATTGGCAAATAAACTTGAGTGTACAAAGCACACGGCGGCTATGACTGTAAACTTTTTAATCAAACTCGGAAATGACTGTGCGAGCAGGTTTTAGCTTGCTTTGTGGCGAGCGGAAATGCATAAAAGTACAAACGAAAATACAGAGTCAAACAATTTTGGGTGGAAAAATACAAATAGCATCGACCTTTAATTGTAAACAAATACCAAAAAGACACTGTGATTCACTAAACATTTGGGAATTTGTCCTCTGAAATTATAAATTTGGTTAGAAGCAAAAATTTTCGCAGCGAACTTGACACTCAATTATTTGTTGAGTGTAAAAAATTGAAAAAGGCAATGGAAAATACGGCCTTATGCTTGAACGAAAAAATTTTGTGAGAAATTCTCCAGACCCAAGTTCCTCTGAACATTTGTGACACTTTTTATTTCTTTGCTAAAAAGCTCATTCAAAAGATAAAGGAGAAAGGTAGGATGAACGAACATCATTCAAAGGTGAATCAAGATGTGTTGGTATTGGAAAAAAAAAAAAAATAAATAAAAATTGGGACACGAATGACTTTTTTTGAACAGAAATAAAAATGGTGCGAAAATACCTTTCTAGTGAGATCCTATAAGTCTAAATCAGAATAGTTTTGGCCCAATTATTCAAGTTGTTCGTAAATCAATTTTAGAAAAAAGTAGAAAAACGCTGAAAAGATTTTCATATATATTTTTATGCAGATTTTTTTAGCTAAATCTGTTTTGCCATCTGAGGGGACTTTTTTCAAAAAGTTCTTTAAGAAACGATTTTTATTCATAAAAAACTCCATTTTTGTAGGTATTTTCAATTCGGTCCAGCTCACTTAAATCTTAATATTTTTCCGAAATTTTTTTGGTAGTCGTCATAAAATGTAATAAATTTTGTAGTCCCGGTGGAAAAACCGCAACTTTTTTTGGTGATGCAGTCTAGTATACATACATATTTATACTAATTTAAGTTAAAAAAAAAAAATAAAAACGAAAAACTTTACTTTTGAAAGTCGGTTCAAGCAATTTTAGTCCGATTGGAATAATTTTCAACGAATTAATTTTGCGTACCAAGGTTATTAAATGCACCGAGTTTGATAGAAATTGATAATAGTTTTGAGGTCATTACGGCTTGAACCGATCTTCACACTGATGCTGGTTCAATGTTGTCCTTCACCAAGCACGTCCCATGCAGACAGGACTACGTGGTGTTGAACACATAAAATGGTGTCCCTGTGGGCATATTCAGGGATGGATCGAAGCTTGGTGGAAGTGTCTTCTACGCATAACTCTCTGGGTCATTGCAGTATTTTCCAATCAGACGTAGCCGCAACAAAGTAAGCTGGATGCTTACTAATGTACCCGAATTCCATCTTTCCTGCATCATGATGGCTAAAGACAAACCACTTTTGGGGTATTGCCGCCTAGTAAAAATATAGGACGGAGGCTCCACTGCTTTCACTGTCATTTGCTTCGAAGGGATGGGCTTTTAGGCAGCACAGTGGAAGATGCTACAAAGTGGCTAGGCCTTTCTTTTGCTGCTGCAGATGAGTAGATGCTGTTGAGATGGGAGCATCTCAACATTTCTTTCTCAGCTACTCAGCTCAGTTTAGAGCTTAAGAAAGTTGTTTCTCACTTCTTTCTCATCCTTTTTTGGGTTAGCATGAAGCATTTTTCTCCTACAAGCCCTCCTTTCCATGTTAGTATATTCCCGCCGCCTGTGAAAGCAGCCATTCAAAATTAACCCCACCTTTTCTTTATGTTTTAACTCATCTTTCGTTTATTTTTCCTAAAAAATCCGGTAATAGAAAAATTTCAAAAACTTGGTCATCTCCAGCGATCCATGATTACAGAATTTGAAAGCTGTGTAGAATACTCGTTGAAGATTACAAACAACTTTTACTGATCACACACTGACGTTGAGCACTTACGTATGTATACTGAGCACTTACGTATATATGCACGGACGTAAGTACTTGCACCTAAATGTACTTTTGCGCAAAGCCAATACACCTTGAACTTTGTGCTGCTGAAGTACGGAATTTGCTGAGTAAATTTGTTGAAAGCGTGAAAAAAGCGTACTGACATAAAGTTGAAGCGTATCGTACATGCAAACAAATTCGCTTTCGCCAGAACATGCGTGTAAAAAGCGTAAAATATTTGCAAAATTCCTTCACTCAATGACTGCCTCAAAAATGGCAAGGAAGCAGAAAACGAGATGAAGAGAAAGTAAGAAAGAATAATATCCGGCACAAGACTGCAGCTACTGTGCGGCGTTGATGCTCTTGGCTACGCCTTACTGGAACAAACTTGGTAGTTTTTCATTTACATTTTTTTATTTCATCGGCAAGTGAAGAAATTTTTCCAAAAAAAAAACTCTCTTTTGGCAATTTTTCGCCTGCATGCTATACGTTTTTTTTTTTGCTAAGCCAAGATACTTGTATGTATGCATAGCAAGCAACAGCTACAGCAGTGTGATTGAAAGCGTGCATGCACATTAGTATGCAGTCTAATTCAATACAAAAAAAAAAAAAAATCGGTATTGTGTTTCCATTGGAATTATAAAATTTATTATATTTTAAGAGCTGGACCGATTTTAAAATACCTCAAAAAATTGAGTTTTTATGAATAATTTTTAACGTATTTTTTGAAAAAAAAAATCCTCAGATGACAAAAAAGTTCAAAAACAGCATCAAAATCCATTATTCGGATTCTGTTGAAAGCTTTTTTTTATATTTTTATGCAGATTTTTTAAACTTAAACTGTTTGTCATCAGAGGGGATTTAAAAAAAAAGTCTTTAAAAAATTATTTTTATTTATAGTTATCTTTTTTTATAATTTTTTTTGAGGTATTTTCAAATCGTTTCAGTTCACGTAAATCTTAATATTTTTCCGAAATATTTTGGTGTAAGTCTTCAAATATAGTCAGCCTTATCATGAGTTTCATTTTCCCCGAACCGGTTCACTTTTCACTCTTTCGTGTGAATTTTTTTCAGGCGAAACTCAGGATAAGGCAGAATATATTTTGTAATCCGGGCGGAAAAACCACAGCATCTTTTGGTGATGCAGTCTAATGTACATAACTACATACAATTACATATATGTATCTATACATATTTCCATACAAGTTAGTGTAAATGCTTTCATGTATGTAATTGCATACATATGTAAGTGAACGTCTGTGTGGGTGTGTGTGTGTGTGCTTCCCAAAATCTGCATAGCTCAATTCCAATTTCAATTTCAATTTCGATTACAATTTTTATTAGCAAAAGCAAGCCTCTTCTTCAGCCACAGCATTTTTGCGCAGTTTTTGTTGCTGTTTTTGTTTATTTTATTTTTATTTTTTCTTCGTTTCAGGGTGATGTATGCTTTAGTTGCAATAGACGGTTACATACATGCTCATGTCAGGAGTACACAAACTTGCAGTTGTTAAGAGGAACACCTACACTACCATCTACAACATTCAATGATTTGTACTTACACCCATACACGCACATGCCGATACATTTACTTACTCTCATGTAGTTGGGAAAAAATTTCTTTAAAGAATTTTACATTTTCTTTATATATGGAGCTTAGCATTTTGCTTATTGGCGCCACAGCTTTACAGGCTTTGCGTGCTTTGAGTAGCTGCACTGACTGATAGCCTTCCGGTGTCGAAGAAAATTATGGACCAGCCGGCTTTTGTTCAAATACAATCTTTCTTTATTTCTTCCAAATTCGTACGGGAACGAAAAAACGCAATAATAGGACTTCTTGTATTTTCTTCTTAGTTTTCATTGAACTACATTCCGTTTTTCGTATGTAACTCAAAATGCTTTAATGTGTTTGACGAACGTATGCCATTTTTTGATTAGCTACAAATTCTTATCGACTTTCAGGCACACAGTGTTTGGTGCTTACCACTTAATTATAGATTGGTAAGATGTTTCATTATTTTCAATATTTCTTTATGACTTCAGCAGCCGGATTCCGACATTTGCTATCGCTAATTTTGATCGCCAAAAGTCTCCAAAAGAATAGCAGACACCCTAACAACATGCAACATCTAGTTGCATGCCCGCCCCACTGCCAGATTTGGCTGATTACGCAACGCATGTGTTACTCTTCTATGTTGTATACTTTTAGGCCCTACTGCTTTTCACTTAGAGAATTTTAGGGAGGGAAATTTAGTACAGCGACTGCCACAATTCCACTGCAGGTATGACTAGGTGCTATAAGGATAGCTGCTGTAAATGATGAAGCTTCGCAGCTATTTTTTTAAATTTCATTCGATCTTCTAGAGACTTGTAGAAATGAGGGAATATTTTAGATAAATTACCCTGTTCTAAGCTGTTAGTTTTTGCATACAATAGATAGGGTTGAATATTTCTCCTAAAGGATTACGCAGTTCACAGTTCTTAGTTCACAGTTCAGAAATCCCAAAGTAAGTGTTGCGAACCGATTTAGGGAAATGGTTGAGAAATTGAGGCTTACCGGCAGGTCCAATAATCAACAGCCGCTCTGATTTTAATAATTCATTACCTGAGAAAAGGACTTAGGAGTGCAGATCGTTGGTTGAAATTTTCAGGAAGCAGGTTAGAGAACTCTTTAGACTGCTGAAACTGTCGGCGAGTCACAGGATCTGCTTAAGATCTAAAAGAAAAAGAAAGGTGCTCACCAAAAAGCGAAAACTCGTGGAGCTTCAGAGTAGGAAGGTGTTCGGTGTGGAATCAGGCTATTTGGACAGGGCTTTAGGGGATTTCTTTACTTCAGGCAAAATTGAATGGGCTTGAGGAACGTTGTGGGATTACAAATTACAGGGACTTCTGCAAAATTTATGACAGTCACATCAGGATATATCAAGCCATGGTTTCACAGATTGCTACGGTTGTGACCTTCATTCCAAAAACTATATGTATCTAAGGGAATTTGGCCAATCATCCCCTGATATATTACTTCCCCAAAACTCATTTCGAGGGAACTGTATAATACGTATATTGGGTTGCAGAGTGGGGAGCGCCTGAAAGGAGGGGGAACCACCCTACCACCAATTTTGTGCAACCTTCTGATCAATCAGCTTCTCATGAAACTGAAAATATCAGCAGCTGCAATTACACCTTACTCGTACGACCATCATAGGCGAAAAATGCTTACCGACCCCAGATTTTCAACAGACAATACGCTAAAAGTCATCAGCGCCTACGCTCGGAATGCGAAACTGAGTTAGAATGGGGAAAATACATACATAGGTCTGTTTCTTTGCTAGGAAATGCAAATGGAGGAGGCCTTAGTTGGGAAGGATCGTCTTGCAATGGAAACAAAGTACATGGCATCTCGGGATTATATTGGAGGACAAAGCTGTCGAGGAAACTCAAAGCCGAGCCGAAGAGTGGCTTCAACCGGGCTGTATAGGCGCAAAAACATGTTGAGTAGTATATGAGGCCTTACATCTGCTCTCCCACATTAGATATTTACGGCGATTGTGAAGTAGACACCCTTTCGAAAAGGTATTGGATTGGTGGCCAACGTTCATGAAGAAAACTTACTTCAAAAAGCCTGGAGTGTTTATCGAATATTCATGATCAATTCAACTGAAACCGTGGGGGCTACAAGAACATAAAACTCGCCACTTTTTCGGGTCAGTTTGCGCTCAGTTTGTAAAGTCACAGTAAGGTATCCTTAAAGGCTGAATTCACTGCGCGATCCCCGCATAAGTTTCGTTAGGTCCCATAAAGGGGTATCTTCAATAGAGGTTGATAATTTTCGCAAAGGTGGTTCTAAGATGAAAGCGGAGTTGGAGCTGCTGTATACAGTTACATAAATCCCAACAAAAATCTCAGCTCTAAGTAAAGTGTGAGAGCTTGTGCTGGAGTTTACCCATCCAGCGGTCGTTTTAACCTCTCTATCGGCAGTCCGACTATGAATAAAGATTTGCCCTCACATTCTATTATTTTAATCACCATTTTATTGAGTCCCAGGACGAGATGGCATGGAAGATATCGAATAATGTCTTAGTCAATCAAGCAATCAGGCGATTTGCATTTGTATCAGACACTAGTCGGAAAGCGCAGGCGTATGTCAGGCTGGAAGTAAACTCAGCGGCTGTTTCTTATTTCTAAAGAAAGATGAATAAAGTTCCTTGATAGTACCACCGTTATGACATTGGCTGCTATTGATGCACGCTTTCATACCGGGTTCCTAAGTGGACACCAATGGAAATACAGGAAATGTAAATGCAGGAAGATACATTAATGAATTTGCAAATTCTGTAAGCGCCCAGAATGTTCGAGAGGAGAATATTCACATTGTTCGGTGAAACTAAACTTCGGGGAAGGCAGTTGGCGACCGATAACGGACCGAATGTTTTTAACACTGCCTCAGGTTAGTAAGGAATTCAAAGGTTGTTCTCATCGTCCATGTGTGAACTTAGGCCACGGCCAGATCTACCAAGGCAACGTAGACGAAGACAACCTCATTTGAACTTCATATCCCTTCTTTTGTTTCGTTTCGTGTCATTTAAATTTTTTTGGTATTACCGACGGGGTATGAATATGATGTATTTTTTAACGATGTTTCGTCATCCCTTATCAAGTTTGGAGACAAGCCGATTTAGGCGCTGCGCCACACAGTGAGACAGCCCAATAGTAACCGCGGCAAAAAATGGTTTTTGACGTGTCGTCCAATTTGGATGAAATTTTGACAGTATATTAACAGATATATGAGTAACAATTCCCTGAAATTTCAGCCTCATAACTTCATTACTTTTTGGTCTAGAGCAAGTCAAAGTTGAGGTATGCCAACGCGCTTGAAATATGTTAGTTCAATATGTAATAATCAAAAGCTTATTAAAATAAAAATACATAATAAATGTAACTTTAAAGTATTTTTATACCCGAGCGCACTTGTGCACAAGGGTATATTAATTTTGTTCACATAACGGTTGTTTGTAACAGCCAAAACGAATCGAGATAGATATAGACAAATGTATACATAAATGATCAGGATGAAAAAAGAAATCGATTAAGCCATGTCTGTCTGTCCGTCCGTCTGTCCGTCTGTCCGTCTGTCCGTCTGTCCGTCTGTCCGTGTACACGATAACTCGAGCAAAAATTGAGATATCTCAACGAAATTTGGTATGTAGGTTTCCCTTAATCCAAGGTAGGTTGGTATTGAAAATGGGCGAAATCGGACTTTAACCACGCCCACTTCCCATATAACGGTAATTTCCAGAAATACGAAAACTGCGATATTTTAGTAACTACTGAAGATAATTCACTCAAAATTGATATTTACAATAATTTTTAGACGAAAAATAAGAATATTGTAAATTTTTGGAAAATGGGCGTAGCCACGCCCACTTATGGTTACATGTGTATATCTTGGTAACCGCTGCACCAATTTCTTCCAAACTTGGCACAGTTGTTGGCCTTCGCATAACATACCAAATGGCCGAAAATTTTTAAAATCGCTCAATAACCACGCCTACTTCCCATATAACGGTAATTTTCAGAAATACGAAAACTGCGATATTTTAGTAACTACTGGAGATTATTCACTCAAAATTGATATTTATAATAAGTTTTAGACGAAAAATAAGAATATTACAAAATTTTGGTAAATGGGCGTAGCCACGCCCACTTATGGTTACATGTGTATATCTTGGTAACCGCTACACCAATTTCTTCCAAACTTGGCACAGTTGTTGGTCCTGGTACAACATAACAAATGACCGAAAATTTCTAAAATCGGACAATAACCACGCCCACATCCCATATAACGGTAATTTCGAGAAATACAAAATCTTCGATAAATCATTAAATATTGAAGCTAATTTATTCAAAATTGATGATTGCAACAATTCTTTACCAAGAAATACGTTTATGACAAAATTTTGGAAAATGGGCGTAGCACCGCCCACTTGTGATATGTATCTCGCTAGCCGTTCTAGCAATTTGTACCAAGCTCGGTATGGTTATTGTGCTTGCCACATAAAAGCAAACCGTTGGAAATTGTTGAAATCGGACTAAAATTGAGGCCGCTTTTCATATAACGGTAAATTTCACAAATGCTTGAAATTTCAATATTTCGAAATTTAAGGACGCTAATTTACTTAAAATGTATACACCCCGGCTTATCATGTAGCGGTAGCTTTCGGAAAGGTGGAAAACATATATTTAATACTTGCGCCGGGTATTTAATGTTCGGCTCCGCCCGAACTTAGACTTTCTTACTTGTTTTAATTAATTTAGTTATTGTAGAATGAGTAAATGAAAAAATAAATTAAAAAAAAAACAAAATTTTTTTTTCTTAACAACAGAATTGTGGTGCAAAAATTGAACATTTTGCATTTTCAATGGCCTAGGAAATATAGAGCAGCCCCTCGCCCTAGGTGCAGACTTATACCAAATGAAAGTTTGAAGTCTCAGCTTTAATTTAAAGTAGAGGACATATAGCAAAAGTTTGCAAAAGCACATTAAACATACAAAAAACTACAAAAAGTACGTAACGCGCACATTCTGTCGCTATACGTATGTTAGCATGCAATAGCATGTTTACAACTTTTTACTTTTATTTTTTTTAATTGTTTACTATTCACTTATTGTGCAAGAGAATAGTAATAAATTACATTTGTTTTTTGTTAGTTATTCAGAATTATGCTTTAAAGATCATTTATGTTTTGATAAAAATATTCTTGTTTACATAAATTTTATTTACGTTATTAATTTGATAGATAATTTTGTTGAAGGTCATTGACTTTGGGTTAGATAGTTGCATAATTTTTAATTTAAATTGATAGTGCAAGATATTGTTCTTATCTAAGTTGTGTTATGATCACTTTCTAATGTTGTTAGTTTAATTGTTATATTGTAGTGCCGCTTGTCGCCTGGCAGGAAAATAGAGTATTTTAAAAGGTTCAATCGAAAATACCAACGCAATCTTATTTTTGCTAAAAACAAGTAGTTTCTTTCCCGCCATCTATCGGGCAAGTTTGCTTGTATCCCCTGGATTTTTTAAACTTTAAACTTTTTAAACTTTATTTAATATTAACTTTTTTTTTTGCTACAGGAATGTTATCCGAAGAAGCGCAAGAAGCAATGAATAAGGAGTATAGAAACTGTAGGCTATTCCATTCTCGTAAAAATTCACGTATTTCTACGAATGAAGATGTAATGCACTATTTGCAAATACCATCAGATCCTTATATTAATTCATTTAGAATGAGAAACAAATTAAAAAAATTAGAATACCATGATGATGTTAAAAAATTATTGATTGAATGAAAAAAAAATATTGTTTTTTTATTGCATTTCAATGGGAGGTGGGCGTATTAGTGGGCGTGT
>NW_023458555.1:5459151-5460475 GCF_013731165.1 Rhagoletis pomonella
ATGGCAGGTGGGCGTAAAAGTGGGCGAATTTTCTTAATTTTTTTTTTTAAAACTGGAATTGTCTCAAAAATAACCTGTGCAAAATTTCAGAGCTCTACAATGACTCCTTGTATTTAATGCCGGCGTTGTCTCACTGTGCGCCATCTACATTCACTTCAATTAAGTTCAGTTCAGTTCAATTCATTTTTGTTAATTCCATTTTCTTTCCCTCTTTGAATGCAATTCGTCATTTCAAGACATCCACGAACATATTTGCGATTTAAATTCAGCAAAAATAATATACCTTTTACATGAAAGGCATAACTTTTGTTAGCCACCCATAAATCCTTCTACCATTTTTCACACCAAATTCGTTTGTCCCTGCACAAATCGGAAAATAACTTCTCTCTCTATACCATCAGCCCAGCCCGTTCATACTCTTTACTGTCCTATTATAAGCTAAGCATAAAAAATTGGCAAATCCCCAAACAGCTTACTCGTCGTGCTCAAGTCTAGGCCAACGACAGGTTAAAGTGCAAGAGAAGAAATATAAAATGAAGGAAATCGACCACACATGTCATTCAATAGAATTGACCACAACTTTTCCATTTAAGCGCAACAACAAAAACTCCAAACTTACGATAAGGGGCAATAGTTCACAAAAACCCCCCCCCCCCCCCCCCCAAAAAAAAAACCAACTACAAAGACTGCTACCACCACACAAGAAAGTAAAGCCGTCTGGCAAATTTATATGTAGTACAGAGATTTCGTGCAGGCGGCCGAAAGCAGTGGACAATTTCAGGGCATCACCAATGTGTGTCAACATAACTGTGAACATATCGGAATCGAAGCGTTTTCACATATCTAAATACATACATACACACATCTATGTATAAGGGCATGTGAATGTGAAAAATACGGCAGTGACGGCAGTCGCTGGGTAGCCAACGCCGGACATTGGTTTTAATGCGCTGCAGATTTGCGCTGGCAATGCTTTCAGTGGTTTACTGCCGGTGAGTTAGTAAGTATGCGGCGCTTAGCTGTGCAGCAACAGGAGTTTCAGCATTTCCAACACAACATTTCTCGTAGGATTTTCTAACTTTGTGGCAGTCGATGGTGGAAAATACTTTTAAATCTTTCTTCCTCCACTAATACATTGCTCCATTTTTCTCGCATTGTTGTCCCTGGTGTCGCTTTGTTTTCCTACCGAGACGTCGCTTTGTTTTTCTTTGCCTGCCTTTGTGTGTTGTAAGTAGATCGCCGGGAAAATGAATGTGCTCACATTTGTTTTCGGTTAATTTTTTTCTAGGCTCCCGCTCTATATATTTGGGGCTAAGAAATTCTA
>NW_023458555.1:5460575-5463496 GCF_013731165.1 Rhagoletis pomonella
AAAAAAATTAACCGAAAACAAATGTGAGCACATTCATTTTCCAGGCGATCGACTAACAACACACAAAGGCAGGCAAAGAAAGACAAAGCGACGTCTCAGTAGGAAAACAAAGCGACACCAGGGACAACAATGCGAGAAAAATGGAGCAATGTATTAGTGGAGGAAGAAAGATTTAAAAGTATTTTCCACCATCGACTGCCACAAAGTTAGAAAATCCTACGAGAAATGTTGTGTTGGAAATGCTGAAACTCCTGTTGCTGCACAGCTAAGCGCCGCATACTTACTAACTCACCGGCCCCATACCGCCACACCGCCACTAAGCCAGGTTAGCAGTAAACCACTGAAAGCATTTCCAGCGCAAATCTGCAGCGCATTAAAACCAATGTCCGGCGTTGGCTACCCAGCGACTGCCGTCACTGCCGTATTTTTCACATTCACATGCACTTATGTAGATACATACATACATAGATATGTGTATGTACGTATTTAGTTATGTGAAAACGCTTCGATTCCGATAAGTTCACAGTTATGTTGACACATTGGTGATGCCCTGAAATTGTCCACTGCTTTCGGCCGCCTGCATGAAATCTCTGTACTACATATAAAGTTGCCAGACGGCTTTACTTTCTTGTGTGATTGTAGCTATTGCCCATATCGTAAGTTTGGAGTTTTTGTTGTTGCGCTTAAATGGAAAAGTTGTGGTCAATTCTATTGAATGACATGTGTGGTCGATTTCCTTCATTTTATATTTCTTCTCTTGCACTTTAACCTGTCGTTGGCCTAGACTTGAGCACGACGAGTAAGCTGTTTGGGGATTTGCCAATTTTTTATGCTTAGCTTATAATAGGACAGTAAAGAGTATGAACTGAGGCTGATGGTATAGAGAGAGAAGTTATTTTCCGATTTGTGCAGGACAAACGAATTTGGTGTGAAAAATGGTAGAAGGATTTATGGGTGGTGATCAAAAGTTATGCCTTTCATGTAAAAGGTATATTATTTTTGCTGAATTTAAATCGCAAATATGTGCGTGCATGCCTTGAAATGACGAATTGCATTCAAAGAGGGAAACAAAGTGGAATGAGTGGAAATGAACTGAATTGAAGTGATCTTAACTGAAATAAGGGCATGTATCACGTATGACGACAATCGTCTGGACGATATCCGTGCTGAGATTTTTTTGTTTCATGAAAACCAAAAATTGCTCGATCGTTTGTGCGATATCTTCCACTCAATTCCAATTTTGCTTCACGTAACAACAACACAAATACATGAATCACTGTTTTGAGACCTATCGAGACCTATCGAAACTTATGCGGGGATCGCGCAGTGAATTCACCCTTTAAGGATAACTTACTGTGACTTTATAAACTGAGCCCAAACTGACTCGAAAAAGTTGCGAGTTTTATGTTCTTGTAGCCCCCACGGCTTCAGTTGAATTGATCATGAATATTCGATAAACACTCCAGGCTGTTTGAAGTAAGTTTTCTTCATTAACGTTGGCCACCAATCCAACACCTTTTCTAAAGGGTGTCTACTTCACAATCACCGTAAATATCTAATGTGGGAGAGCAGATGTAAGGCCTCGTCTTTTAGCGTATTGTCTGTTGAAAATCTGGGGTCGGTAAGCATTTTCCGCCTATGATGGTCGTACGAGTAAGGTGTAATTGCAGCTGCTGATATTTTCAGTTTCATGAGAAGCTGATTGATCAGAAGATTGCACAAAATTGGTGGTGGGGTGGTTCCCCCTCCTTTCAGGCGCTCCCCACTCTGCAACCCAATATACGTATTATACAGTTCCCTCGAAATGAGTTTTGGGGAAGTAATATATCAGGGGATGATTGGTCAAATTCCCTTAGATCCATATAGTTTTTGGAATGAAGGTCACAACCGTAGCAATCTGTGAAACCCTGGCTTGATATATCTGAATGTGGCTGCCATAAATTTTGCAGAAGTCCCTGTAATTTTTAATCCCACAACGTTCCGCAAGCCCATTCAGTTTTGCCTGAAGTAAAGAAATCCCCTGAAGCTCTGTCCAAATAGCCTGATTCCACACCGAACACCTTCCTACTCTGAAGCACCACGACTTTTGGGTTTTTTGGTTAGCACCTTTCTTTTTCTTTTAAATCTTAAGCAGATCCCTGTGACTCGCCGACAGTTTCAGCAGTCTAAAGAGTTCTCTAACCTGCTTCCTGAAAATTTCAACCAACGATCTGCACTCCTAAGTCCTTTTCTCGGGTAACGAATGATTAAAATCAGAGCGGTTGTTTATCATTGGAGCTGCCGATAGGCCTCAATTTCTCAACCATTTCCCTAAATCGATTCGCAACACTTAGTTTGGGATTTCTGAACTGTGAACTAAGAACTGTGAACTGCGTAATCCTTTAGGAGAAATATTCAACCCTATCTATTGTATGCAAAAACTAACAGCTCAGAACAGGGTAATTTATCTAAAATATTCCCTCATTTCTACAAG
The DNA here is from genome assembly GCF_013731165.1 of Rhagoletis pomonella. NCBI lineage: Eukaryota > Metazoa > Arthropoda > Insecta > Diptera > Tephritidae > Rhagoletis > Rhagoletis pomonella. Next base: position 5,463,049 of record NW_023458555.1, read on the forward strand.
TCTCTAGAAGATCGAATGGAATTTTTGAAAAATAGCTGCGAAGCTTCCGAACGGCATCATTTATAGCAGCTATCCTTATAGCACCTAGTCATACCTGCAGTGGAATTGTGGCAGTCGCTGTGCTAAATTTCCCTCCCTAAAATTCTCTAAGTGAAAAGCAGTAGGGCCTAAAAGTATACAACATAGAAGAGTAACACATGCGATGCGTAATCAGCTAAATCTGGCAGTGGGGCGGGCATGCAACTAGATGTTGCATGTTGTTAGGGTGTCTGCTATTCTTTTGGAGCTCTTTGGCGATAAAATTAGCGATAGCAAATGTCAGAATCCGGCCGCAAAGAAATATGGAAAATAATGAAACATCTTACCAATCTATAATTAAGTGGTAAGTGGTAAGCACCAAACACTGTGTGCCTGAAAGTCGATAAGAATTTGTAGCTAACCAAAAAAA
>NW_023458555.1:5463506-5468357 GCF_013731165.1 Rhagoletis pomonella
AATAAATGGCAGTAACTTTGTAAAAGCGATTTCGCTGCATTCAAACTTTGCGCTGTACAATTTTTTTTTTCACTATTTTCCAATGATGGACTTGTAATTTTTGTTGTTTGCTGTATATTGGCTGCAGTATTTGGTCAATTATAATACATACTAGGCCACTCTTGCCCTACCTTTCACTTCGCTCTACCGGCCAGTTATTAAAGAGAATCGAAAAAATACAGAAATACGTTTTTCGTTTACTCCATTGTATGTACGTTGCTCGCCTAGTCATTGGCCTCTGCATAAAAACTAATTTGGATACCCAAAAAAAAAAAAAAAAAAAAAAAAGGTCAGCATACCAATGGGGCATACCACTGACGGCGCATATGCTGCTTTTCATGCTTACATGAAATAAAATTTTTTTTTCCTACACATGAAATGCACAAAGTTTTTCAGTCAGCCACTGACTTAAAAAATTGTAATTTTCTCGCTTTTCATTCATTTACTCAATAACCATTTGCTTTGATTTTTTCCTGATTCAACATTCAACACAAAATTCTTGTGCACATACCTACATACATGTACATATATGTACATACTTGTAAATGTGAGAGCATGGCATGTAAATGCCCTGCAGAAAAAAAATAATCAATTGATAAAAAATAAGCAACTTATAGTAAGCTTTTTAGCGGGTTTTAGATAGATAACTAACTTTTAATTATCTACGACAAAACTAGTTTTAAGTGAGTTGTAAAGTCGTGCAAGCGCTATGCAGACGTTACCGGGAGTTTATTTTCTGCAAACAAGATTCTCTTTAAATATCTTCGTACAAAAATTATTTTGAATACACTTTTTCTGCACTTCGCAGATGCTTTCTCGAATTCGGGACTAACAAATAATGAAGATCGAAATTTTTGCTCAAAGTTAGCTGACGACTAATGCATAGGAAACCAGTTGACTGCTGGGTAATTATAAGTTAGCTATAAACTAGCCGCGTTTCCTGCTGGGTAGTTGCAGCCTTTTTTGTGTGTGTGGCGTTGTATTTATAGCATTTTTATAAATATACGAATTTTTACCTTTATTATGGAACATTTTAAATATTTACGCCATTCACACCCCTCTCAGGTTTTTTTCTGAGTTTTTCTGCATTTCTGAAATTTTAATTTTCAATGTGCGCTTCGTTTATGTTTTCGACAAGCGCACTGAACTACATACACCTCAATTAACAGCGTTTAACAAACAAAAAAAAACATACCGACACACTAATACAGTAACAATTTTTAGTTTTTCATTTAGTTAACACAAATTTACTTTTTATCTCACTCTTGCTTACATAGGTACAACTACCATAGGATGTACTTACATACATATATTCATTTATGAGAGTACGCATATTTTCTCGGGGCTGTTAAAAAAATACATAGATGTTATTATTGTTATTGATACACCACCTTTTACTATGAAATATTTCCGAGTAAATTTGCGCCTTAATGCAGTAGTAGATAAATGGTTTCCTTGAACAAAAACTGCTGCATTCCATTTGAGCAAAAATGCATTTGTACAGCATTTTCATAAATAGTGGAGGTGAAAAACCAATTAATTTCTGAATGATAGTGCATACAACGGGTTGTTGCCGTTAACTGTGAAATTTCGATGGGCGCGTGCACATACCTAGTTGCTAGATTAGTAAATGACACGCTTAAAAGTATGCAGCTATAGCTAATTAAACTTATTTATTTGATTTTCGAAATACATTGCAATCCTTCTAAATATATTGTACAGAAATAAATCCTTTGCAAACCCATTCCGATTGATGTCCAGCTCTTGATAAATCAGTTAACTTATGTATAAAAATTTAGAATTTAAATTTTTTAATCCGGTGGAAACCCTCTTCAAATATCTCGAAAATATTCGTAATATTTAAATTTATGATTTCTTAACACTCTTTCGTTTCACGCTAATATTTTTGATATTTCTTTTATTTTATAACTCAAATTTTATTAAATTCGTCTATCCAGACAAGTGGCAACCCTGTTCAAAGTATTTTTAAACTAAAACCATTTTAAGTCTCTTAGTCGTACACCTAAATTGTGAAAAAAAATTGCAATTACTTAATTCCCTAATTGAAATTAAATTTGATTTTTAAACAGGTGGCAGCCAATTTACATGTGCCCAGTGGGAAAAGTGGGACATTCAATTTTGCATTACCTAGTATCGAATCGTGAATATGACATTTTTGGGACTTTTTGAATACATTAGAAGGATGATTACATATCAAACAGTAATTGGAGTAGTAATTGGACGCAAGGAATGCATTACTACTTTTCCCACTAGGCTCTTGTGCATTTCTCCGTTGCAAAAGAAAAACTTCAATATTTCGATAGTCCCTTTAGTCCCAATAAAGTCGAAGTCGTAAGTGAAGTGCAATGGCAAGCAGCATAGGGTTTTAGGAAGGACGAACACGGAATAATAATTCAAAAATTAAAGCAAAGACAGGAGTTAAGAAAAACAGCAATTCACGCGTCTAACTCCTTTGAGCAAGTGGACTTCAAACAACACAAAAATTTTAGGTATGCATTTCTTTTAAATAAATAAGAGTCGTATGTAGTTAGCAACCCGCGATTAAAATAGGCAAATTATAAATATAAAAAATTCACCAAAGCGAAGGTCTGCGCATTTTTTCTTCTATACAATAATGGCTCGATGCGTTCACCCCTTAGCTTATGGCATGTTAGCCAATTAGTCAATCATCAAGCAATCATGTACGTCCAGTTTCGAAGCCAATAAATCGACTTAAGCTTAATGCAGCGAAAGGCTTTATAAAGGTTTATAAATTGAAAAATGTATGAAAACGTCAATTTATAAAGCTCTTTAAACCTACTTTATTTTTTATGAATAAGGCCATTAAAATTTTCGAAATACTTAAAATTTATATTGAGAGAACAAGATTTGTACAAAAAGAAGAAAACCGGTTTGTTCGATTAAAAAAAAAAAACTCTGGTTTATTCGATATTCTAAAAATATAAAAAAAAAATTCTAAAAAAAAACATTTGAAACCGCTTTGGAATAACCGAGTCAATCACCCTAGTTCTTATCATTATCTTTGAAAATTATGTAGCGTAATTTGTACCGGCTAGCACAAACTGTAAACCGTAATTTTTCGACCAGGTAGCTAGTGAGTTGTGAAAATGCTCTATTCGATCGCACAAGTTATGGGAGAAGTTAATGGTATTCATTATACGCACAACCGTGATCCAGTATCGGAAGCATGCGCTATTGCTTTGTGTTAATCTTGGTCCATGCGCTGCAAAAGTAGATGCCTTGTTTTTACCCATACCAGCACAGAGAAGTCTCCCCCTATGGCGCCTGTCTTAACTATCCTTCTTTTCGAAGCTTTTCTAAGTCAGAAGATTTTCGAAAATCCCTTTTACTTTACTTAAAACTGCCTCTCACACTTATCGGCAATTAAAACTACGAGATTGTCAAGCTGTTCCTATATAATTTTGCAGCAAAATTTTTCACCTTCTGCCTGTCTTTAAATGTCGTCTCGTGTCCTCCCCCATGCAGAATATTCCCTCCCGCCTGCAGCTTTCCAATCCTTTTCTCCTTTATTAGGAATCGTTTACCCATCGGCTATTATAAAAGCGTTGCAACAATATGCCACCACACCGCACAACACAATTCCCAACAAACTAAATCGAACAGTGTCTTATTAAAATAGCGCAAACCACAAGCCATCAACACTTGCAGCGGCGCCACCATTTTCAATAACTTCGCCCACTTGCACTATACGCAACGCCAACGCTCCAACGCTCCTTCGTGCGAACGCTAAACGCTAATGAGTGCGCGTGGCAGCATTAATTGTTGTTCTCATATTGCCTCACTATTTGCATGCCTCAGCTGGGGATTGAGAAGCAGAAGAGACTATGCGAAGAACGAAAATGCAGCAATTGCCCTACTAGATTGCCTTACTGCCTGCCGATAGGTTGGCGACTCGGTTCCGGGAGTAATGAAGTGCATAAGTGTCGATTACATTAAGCCTCAAAATAACAACAAAACAAAACTGACAACAACAGCACCGGTAACAATACCAGGTAACACCTCGAGATGCGGCAACAATTTTGCATCTGCCAGCTGCAGGCTACTCAAATACAATACATGTGTGCGTATGTATGTACATAGGTATGCAGGCAGCGCTGGGCTTTACGACAAATACTTACCTAGGCTCACAATTGGCAAATATGATGACACTAACGCTGTTGCTTTAATGCAGTGGTTCTCAAAGTGGTCCAGGTGGTAGCCTCCATATTTAACTTAAGGTTTTTTGAGTGCTCTTGACGCACTTCTGCACTTGCCGTTACTTCATATGTATGGACATCTTAAAACCCACCTGCAGACTAAAACGAAACGGATGTTGGTATAACTCTCCGTGGGGGCGAGGCGGAAATTGTTGGCGGCAGAGATTTGAGCATTTGTGTTTATTAAATGCCACAGGGTAGTACGCCACCATTACCTTTGTTGAAGAGATTCCATAATGTTGAGTTCCCTGAGGCTTAATGCTGGTTTAATTGCAGCACTGAGCCAGGACTCACACATTACTGATGGCTCCAAAACTGACTCTGGATTAGGATCTGAAGTCTTTTTCGAAGTTAATGGTAATAACCTTCACTTTTCTCTTGGCGAATATGCTTCGGTCGTCCAAGCTGAGGTACATATCAATATGCAATCCTCAAAGCCATGGACTACGTGGTGGAAAATAGGTGTAGGAGGGGTCAAGCCCAACCATTAGAGTTTGCGAACCCCTGCTTTAATGCAACCCCCCAGAAACACACTGACCACATCGACGACATTGCAATGCAAATTGTTATGCGA
>NW_023458555.1:5468457-5492762 GCF_013731165.1 Rhagoletis pomonella
TTTTTAAACCTTCAGGCTTTCATGTTTATTCTGGTCACAAAGCCATGAAAATGACTTTAAGCGGCAATCAACAACTAAAAACAGTAAATGTGCAGCACTTGTGATTGTGGGATGTATCGCTTTCGCCAGCTGAGCAGCGCTTTAATGATATGCATATGTACATACATACATACATATGTATGAACTTCTGCTTACCACTTTCAGCGAATTTTTTTTTTGCCTGGGTTTTTATTGCGCGAACCACACTAGTGCGTTGGTTGAGCTACAGTTGTAAAGTTCCTGCGCACATGCTTTTCATCATTAACATTTTTCAACGCAGTTTATTTGCCAGCTTTCAATGTAACAACCATATACTTAGTATGTACTCATCAACTGAGAAATTCGTCACAAATCCGTCGCGCATTTTTCGCCTTCATTCGCTTCACCTTCGACGACAGCAAAAATAAACTCCGTCATTCGCGCCATGTTGTCATACCCGCGAAATCCGCTTAAGTGTGTAATCCTTTGCCATTTTGATTCAGCGTTTATTTTTGTTCTCTCTTTTGATTTTCTATTTCTAGGTTTTCTGTTGGCAGTTTTATGTTTTTATTCCGTACTTCCGTATTGTTTCTTTTTTTAATTTTTTAGCCGTAACCCGCCAACCGCGTTGAATGAGTTTTCACCGTTCAATACCCACACATGAATATTTAAGCGCACTTTTGTGTGGAAATATTTATTACAGCATAAAAATGGCCACATATTTAGTTTAAATATAAACGTATTTCCACGCCACTAGCATCCAGTTAAGTGAATTTATTTAATTATTTTTTGAATATATTTGTACACAGTCGGCTTCTATTAGCGGCTTTAGCCGGATTTGAGGTACTTAAAACTTGTCAACACTATCGGTTGCCATGTCGGTTACCAATTTTACGTTGAGCTAAATAGAACAGGCTTACTAAGCCATAATTTGTATAGCGAAATAAGGTAAGTAGCAATTTAGCTTGTATTTATTTTAAAATATATATATTTTTTTAATTTTATATTGGGTACGCTCATAGCGTCTTGTGTTAAAATTTGTTTGCTGGAGAAACATTTTTGTACGAAGTATCAGAGTCGAAATTCTTAGAAAAATTGCATTTTGCAGTACGAAAGATACTAGAAGGACTCTTTACCATGCACTTCAATTGATTCCATTAGATTCTTCTGAGTGGATAACTCATATTTTGCATAAATGGACATTAAAAAGAAATCTGCACGATGAGTGTTGCGGTCTGAATGTGGATCGAGACCAAGACAGAGACCAAGAAAAAGTCGGGCAGCGGACTGGACAGAGAAGTATTTGCGTCAGTTATTGCAATGCAAGAATCTCTGATATCGTCTCCTTTATCCATACTTGATTAAGTGGCTCAAAGGGATTAGATTTGGAGCAAATAAAAAGGCCATCACTTAAACGCCAATTTTGAGAAGCTTGAGATAGCCTTTTATTCGCTATGCACCAATATTTTAAATTTAAATGTAAATGATGCTTCAAAACGGCATTGATCATATGACCAATAAAGAACAAAAATATAAAAGAGGGTTTTGTTAAGTGATACAAAATTATTTTATCGAAAAACCCAAGGACTTCTCTTCTATGTTCGCCATCGCCCAAATTTCTGCTCCATATATAAAGCGTACAGATAACTTAACAACTTAAGACAATTAATTCCATCTTATTTGAATATCGAACTTTAAAGCCCGGGCCCAAGTGGGTAATTTAACCAAATTACTTTGCAATATTCGTATAAACAAATCAGTGCCTACAAAGTAACTGTGTTGTCAAAATTGAAACACGATAGGAATAGGAATCTTGCACACATCCCAAGAAGGCGCATTATTTTCCCAATCGAATGCAATATTAAACGCGCTGCTTCATCGGGCCTATAATGGGCAACGACGGCAACAGCGTAAATTCCTATACCCTTAATTTACTTTGCGCTAAGTTCCTTGATAACTGGAATGTTTAACCAGTAAGCCTGTTGCTTTGCCCCTTTACTTCGTCTTAATTAATTGCCATCATTTCGTTTATTTGCCTAGAAGCCGTACTTTTTTGATTTTATTTTTTGCGTGTTTACATAGTTTTTTAATTGTTTCTTATTATGTATAGCGTTTATGTATGTAGTATAATAATACGAGGGCACTAACAAAAGTTCGGTATGTTGTGCGGAAAAAATATGCAAACGTTTCTTTGATTTGTTACTATTATCTTTTTCACACAATCCTCATTAATCTCAATACATATCTTTAACTTGTACATCCACTGCTCAAAGCAGCTCTCGCAATTAAATTTTTTTATGTTATTAAGTTTGACATTACTTAATTAACTCTGCAGAACTACTGAAGATCTTCTCATTCAAAATTTTCTTAATTTTTGGAAATAATCAGAAATCACACGGCGCCAGATCCGGGGAACTTCTTCCATGTGCAAGAAATCTGTTTATGCTGTACAAAAAGCACTTTTGGTTAGCAGTTTTAGTTGTACCATTTGGTGAACCATTTGGCTGCTAAACTCTCCATTTTCAAACTTTCTTAGGAAATAATGAGCAAAACGAATTCGAGCTATTTTTTGGGTACATTTGTTTCGACGGGTGGAAATTTTTGACGTCCTTCGATAGTCTCATCCATCCAGTATGGAATCGTTAATATTAGGTACTGTTGACCTTTCATCAGTAATTTTATGTTTTATCGTCTCCATTTTCACCAAATTTCTGAAATAAAAAATGGCACATCGTAGGACTCTTAGAAAATGTGCCGAATTTTTTAATACTACAAAAACACTTAAAATCCATCTTAATTTGCCGAACTTTTGTTGGTCCCTTCGCACATCCATATGTATGTATGTATGTATGTGGTAGAGCATTTGCAATTAATTGAAGTTGCATAAGAAAACGCCTTGCGGGCCATTTCAGCTTGAATGCAAAATACTTGCATAAAAGATGCACACCGAAGTGTTCAACGGAAGACGTAAAACTGACAAAGAAAACGACGCATAAAAACGCAATTAAAGCAACCCACAAGGGTGGAGCGATGGTCGCTGTGAGGGAGGTACGGCATATGCAGCTTGAAGCTGCAGAAATGCAATGCCGCCGCGTAAATAGGAAAATAACTTTTATAAGTTTGTAAACCCGAAGCGCCACAACGAATTTATGACGCTTAGTTGGTGTCATGTTTAAATTCTCCTTTCTACCCTCGACCATCTCTACACGTCAAGCAGCAAAGCATCAACCTCGGCAAGCTTACGTACGTCGCAGCTTCTCTTTCCCGTTTCTGACCTTTTTTTGCCGCTTTCCTTCGGTCGCAATTTTTATGGGTTTTTTATGCAGCGTCGGTAATTCATTATAAATTTTCACTTACAAAGGGCAGGCGAACAGGCCAGCAAGTGGGGAGGGGGGGGGGGCGGATCTTGGTGATTGCATAGAAATGCAAGCGGCCTGAGAGAATTGCCTTTCACATGGAAATTGCTTGCTTGGCTTCACTCTACATACAATTTTTTTTTGTTTTTTGCTTTATAATTTACACTTGCGTAATTTTTTCTTTCCTTTTTTTATTTGTTGCATTCTCTGTTTTGATGTTGTTGTCCGCTTGTTATCTGCTTGTGAATCTGTGTTCATTTAAGTCTACCATAAATGCTGTTTTTTATTTGCCCTATCTAAGTTATTTATTGCACAGTTAATCGCGATTTCATTACAAATTCCAATTACTCTGTAGAATCCGTAACTGCATTGCGTAACGAAGCAGTAAGATAAGAGGGGCAACAGACTTAAAACACAGCTGCAAATATGCTTATGAAAAACTATTAAAAGTGAAAAGAGTTGCATCCAGGAAAATGGCACTAAAGTACTTACGTATTGAGTGTTGGAAAAAATAAATACAAATTAAAGATGGGATTGAAAACCCACAAGAAAAAAATTAAAATTGAAATTCTAGGAAACATCAGCCATCGTGACCGTATACATTTCCAAAGTCGGAAGCAAGTCTTCATAAGATGCGGTGTAATTAAGTACGCAAATAAATAAATTCCTACAAGCACGCAAATTGAAACTAAAATTCTATCAGAAAAGAGTGACGATGTACTTAAGCGGGTTTCAGCTTGCGATGTCATATCACACTTCAGCAGTTTTGTGGCCTAGTGAATTGCTATCAGTTCCGCCTGAAAAACGCTCCAGTGGTCCGGAAGACGAGAGCTTAGGGAGATCCCCAAGTGATGGAAGTAAAAACCTCCTCCGACCCTCCCCTCGAGCTTTGGGCCATATGCGTAGCTCACCAGTCCGGGAAGCCCCTATAACTCCGTTAGTATCCTACTACACAGAGAAAATGATACAGGTAAAATGCAAGTTTTTAGAAGAAATTGTAAAATAAAATTTTTTGATATAATTTCACTTCATACAAAATAAAAATACAGTATTTGTACTTACGACTTTAAAATGAAACATTCGCAAAACAAAAACGATCGTTATAATATATTCACTTTTTTTTTACTGAGGAGAACAAACGACATTAAAGAAATTGCGTCAAAAATGCGTATTTTAAAAACTTAAAGGAAACATTTTAGAATATTTTCCCAACAAGTTGAAGTGCGACACAATTTTCAACAAACAAAAAAATTAGACATTTTTAAAATAAAAACGTTAATTTATTATCAGTCAATTAGGTATGAAAAATATCTAAAACTAAAATGTTTTGCATTAGAATTTAAAAAGCTACCTAGCTATAATGAAAAACCTTCATATGTTTGCATCATTTGTCGGAAAAATAGTGTTCAGATAAATATAACTTACTTAGTTCAATCTTCAGAAAAGGCGATGAAGTTATACAAACAATACTGCCATTCTAACCCCTAACTACATATAAGGGACACTGGTGGACTTCTTTGACCGAAAAAAGCTTTGGTAAGAGTAACTTACAAAAACAAATTCCTATGGGTTATTAAATAATAATTTAAAACTTTCTTAATTTAAATTACAGGATTTGACCAGCGTGAAGTAAAATTAACAGGCCCAGCTTGGAAGTAAGGCAGGAACATCTGTATGTATGTATTTATGTATGCATATATTAATATGTAAAACATCTGTATTTCACTTATTAAATGTTGTAACTTATTTATAAGTATATGTATATCAATATATTTTTGACAATGTGTGTACCAAACGACTTGTTGCGATTTAATAAAAATAAAATTTGAATATAATATTTGAAAACGCATATTTTCAAAATGAAAAAAAAAACATTCTAGGACTTACTTTCAACATGCGCATAATAAATTATCAAACAATTGTTTTTAAAAACGATTTGAAAATGTTCGTATCAAAAACCATAACATGGATTTTGGAAATTGAAATGAAAATTTTCGTGCTAAAAATTTAAATAAATATTGTAGGTGCAAAACCTGGGTCAAAACGTTTTTAAAAGTAAAACGTTCCATACAAATTTGAAAGCGAAAATTTCTCTGTGCATGGCCACAACTGGTATTTGACCATTTATTTTGACTGTTCATAGGAATTTCTGTAATGCTTGCGACCTACTTGGTAAGCAGGTCTGGTACGGTTGACCTTTTTTGAAAATCGTTTTATTTTTATTTTATTGCGCATTTTTTTGTTTCATAAGAAATTCATGCATATATGGGAAAATGTGAATTGTATAGGCTATAAAACTCTATACCCAAAAATCTTCTAAAAATTCAGATTAAAAACTTTGAAATTTTGATGCAAATTGGTTGAATTTTGTATAAAGTTTAAAACCTTGATAATATTTTTAAAGAAAAATACCAAAATAAAAAAATTTAATTTGAAAAACATTGTGCATATTCAGTGAACACGAGTCCACTTGAAACTAAAAAACAAACAAGTAATTTTTGAGCAAATAATAAACAAGTAATTTTTAAGCAAAAAACAAAACCGACTTCAATTCCCATATAAAAATGTAAGATTATCGTTAATTTCTTCAAGATCCATTGATCAAATCTAAGCTGAATTAGTATGGGACCACCTTTGAGGTACCACCTTTCCGATGAAAAAATAATTATCGAGTACTATACAGTGAACACGTACACACACATTTGCATAAGGTTCCTGCAGGAAAACCGCAGACAAGTGCTCCTAGTTCCGTACTAAATCTTTATCGCCAAAAACGAACCGGTCCGATAGTAACTAGATCCCCAAATGTGCAAAATCAGCGAAATGTGGTACTTTTAAAAAACTATTTCATTTCATTTTTTCGATTAGAAATCTATATCATAGGTGACGAACTAGTTCGGAACAACCGAAAAAAGGATGCAGCGGGGGTCTTGTTTACATTACAAACATAGATATGTGTTTGGCGGCTTTTTCGTTCAAATACGCTTCCATTCTGCACTTCGCAGATGCTTTTTCATAGCTACCAAGCTAAAACAAAAATTTGTGTTAACTTTTTAACATTTTGGGACCTTCTGTAATCTAACCGATAACAGCAAGCACCTCTGCAAACTCAGCTACAGCCAATGGCATGTAAACATACACTTCTTACAATCATTCAAACAAATTTAATTTCAAATTGAAAACACATTTCTTCGAAAATAATTTCAAATCGCACACACGGAAGAACTGAAAAAACTGAAAAATCATTATACTATATTATATTTTCTTTCGTATTTCGATTAAGGAGCTGGTTCGGAACTATCGAGAAAGGGATGCAGCGGAGGGCAACTGACACCTCCAAGGACATCGCCATGTTAAATTCGCCAGTTTTTTGCATGCAAAATATATTTATCGCAACCCAGTACTGGGTCTAAATGTACTAGAAGCGCACCATTTCAGAACTAGGGATTTTCCCCACAGGGGTGATATGCAATTTGTGTGAAATTTCCACATACCTCCTCGCTGAGCTTAGTAATGTACAAGTACGTCGCTGGCATTTCCAACCATGACCAACGCTAAGGGTAAGCCCTACCTCCTCTACTCTCAAATCTCTATCCCAATTCCGAACTTGGTCTCTCGCTCTTCCTCAGCTAATCGCATAGTTAGGCAACTACTAGAGATGGGTGACAAGAATAACGATTACAATATTACGAATGGACAAAACGATTTGTACATACATTTGTTTAAATTTGTACATTTTCACAAAGTGGTGTTTTTTGAAAAGTTGTTAATGAACTGAATTTATTATTTCTGAATCTCTGGTTAAGGCACTCCGAGAATTTCACAAAGGAGCAAAGGAACTTATTTTCTTCACAACTTTTGAAAGATTTTCTAACTGAACTTAGTAAATTAATTAAAATAATTAAATTTATTACTTGACACATTTTATTTTGTAACCATTACCGTTATTTTTTTATATTTCAAATCTATCCTCGCTTATCTTAACAACTTAGCTGTTCAATTCTTAACGGCCATGTAAATGCCATTATCAGCTTCTTTTGTACCTGTACGCTTCCAAAAGCAAAGATACTTTACATAAATAACTTTCTCAGCAATGACCTTTGAGTAAGTCAAACTAACCACAATCAAACAGGGGCTTGTGAAAATTATACCAACCACATGACGCATTATCCAAAGCATCAACAATAACAGCACTAACAACCAACGGTGACCCATCTCCCACTGAGCCTGTTTACCCCCATCCTCTCCCTTGGTTCACAAATTGGGTGATTACATTCGTTGTTCGTTTACGGTTGGAAAACTGTTTTTGCACTAATGAAAAAGTTTTAGCTGTTAGTACTTATGTATATGAAATTGCGAATTTGAATGTGTGTGTACACATACACATAAATACATACGTGCTTGCGATCATAAAATCTCCGGTTTACTCGCATGAAGCACCCATCATTAGGTTGGTTGGTATTAATCCTCTCGTTAGCATGCCATTCGAGTGCTGTTTTCTAGTTGTCTTTTCGTTGATGTGCAGCTGCAAAACTTTACAGATATTTATCCGCTTTTGCTGAGGGGATACAAAATTTGCAAAATTGCATACATATATGTATGTATGTATGATGTAGGTATGGGCCTCCATGTTACCAATGTTTATATGTATGTATGTATGTAGTGTACACATTCTCGTTAAATGTAATGAAGAGTTGTAAAATCATTAGCCAAAATTGCTGCTAAACAACTTGCAAAGCTTTTAAATAGTTGGAATTAAAAAGTGGTTTACTTTACAAATTTCGATGTAACTGCAATAATTTCCATTACAATACTTAACCAAATGAGCGGGTCGGGTTGAGTTCACATGAAAAGTCTTGAGTATACATACTCATACATGTAAGTCTGAATGTACATTAGGGTGGTCCAAAAAAAAGTAAAGCCGGAATTTTAATGCTCTCACCACCTAGGATCGTTCTATATCGACAAAAATATTAAAAAAAAAATATTTAGAGGTCACTCAAAGTTTTGCTTGTGTTTTATATAGGAAAAAACTACTTTTCGTAGAAATGGTATGTAATTCTTGAAAATTAATATTTTTCGATCGGAAAACTCTGGTTCCTCAGAAGACTTCCAATAATAATACCCAATTGTTTATGTAACCAATTTTTAATACGAACGACTTTTTATTGGGGCCCTCATTGCATTTTTGGGGGTTTTTGACGGGCATATAAATTATAGTTACTATGAAAAAATGGTCAAATAAACAAATTGTAGGGAATCTCCTAAAGAGAAACAGATTATTCCGATCGAAAAATATTGATTTTCATGAATTCTATACCATTTCTATGAAAAGTTGTGTTTTTCCATATAAAATACATGGAAAACTCTGACCGTTTTGAGCGACCTGTAAACATTTTTTATTTTAATATAAAATAGTAAGGGCATATTTTTTCGGAATAGCACAATCCTCTGACTCTACTTTTTCTCTTGCACCATCCTAATATGCATACAGAGGTATCATTTTATGTATCTTCATCTATGTATATAACTTTGATAAGCTTTTCATGTTGCAAATCGGCATTAATTACTTGTCTGAATAGTTTGAAATTTGAGTCATGAACTTGGTACTTTATAAAAGCTTTGGAAGGTCTGAAATTATAAATCAATTTCATTGGTAGAGTGCTGAGTGTTTTTTGGTAGAAATATCCACTTTTCAAGTGCTTTGTAAATGCTTTGAGAGGACGTTCGAATCGCTATATCATTGGAATGAAAGCATAATTTATGTAAATACAAATTTTCAACCCTTTCAGCCTGTTTTTGTTGGTTTGCCATAAGTATCTGCACAGTTATGCGGACTGCGCCCCTTGTGCGGATGGGCAGGAAAGGAGGGTAAAACCGTTGGGATTATTGCAAATCTTTACATTTCTACCGATTACAAAATGACAGTTTCACCATCTGCAACGTTTCTCTAACGTCTTCACATTCAAACTCTATTTAATATTTTTTAGGTTTCACCGCTGCATTGCAACAGACTTTAGACCTATCAGTCTGTTTTTGACCTATCGGTCTTTCCCTTCAAGGCCTTCCTTCCTCCTCAAGGAAAAGAGACTTCTGAGTTTCAAGATCATGCGCTGCCTTACTTCTGAAAGTTTCAGCGATGCTTACCGTAAAGTAGAACATATTAAACAGGCTGGCACTACATTGTTGAAAGCATTGAGAAGTGAGCGCTATAGACTCTCTGGGCCTGGGAGGATATTATAACCAACTCTAATTTTGAATACACCCAATCCGCCTTACCGCTGAATTCTATCCACTCTCTGGGTCGGCTAATAAGTAAAAAATCTTAATATCTCGTTGGAAATCGCGGAAGTTAGCGGAACGACTGTTGCGATACCAATCAGGGTGGAGTTCCGCCTCCTCTCTTATGGATCCTTATCCAAATTTCTTCTTCGCAATACATCGAGAGCTGTTAATATTTCTGAGTAGACAGATGACCTAGTCACCATGGTCTTAGGGGAGTTCATTTTTTCGAGATGCACTTAATGACGTGATCAGTAAGCGATAAAAGCTGGACAACTTTCAAAGTCTTACGGCCCAATAGGGCAAGTCTTTAGTTATCAAAAGAAGCGAACTATTTTTGATTCTAAAGCGTTCGACCCTCCGCAGGCAATGGCAAACCTCCGAGTGTATTTCTGCTATGAAAAACAGCATTGAGTATACATAAACATTCAACAAAGGTGAATGAAGAGCACTCCGAGACTTCGGCTTGCTAGCAACTGTAAGGAAGCAGTGATTATAAGAATATGCAATTTGAGCTGAAAACTTCGAAATCCACTTTTCTGACAGAAATCACTGAAAACTTGATATAATTCGACGCCTTGACATTGGAAAAGGATCTGATGTTTTCACTCACAAAATTTATTTGAAAGAGATGTGTAGACTCACTAATAACTCAAGCATTTTCCAATCTGCGATGTGTGAAATTAACACGGCGGGGAAGCTGTTAAGTAAGACGGACCTATCATGACTTTAGCTGCCATCAGGCCCAGTAGTACTCCAGAAAATTAGGATGCAGAAAAGTATGCGAGAAAGTCATCCGAAATATGACTGGAGGAAGCGGCTCGAAGCACTCAATTTATCTTGCGATTGCTGTTTCCACGAGTTTAGAAGATGGCCATAGCGCCTATCAACAGCAGGCTGACATATTTCAGCCAGTGCTAGGTAGAATGTTCACACCGAACGGTCGGCTTCTCACCGGAATACAAACCGGACACAACGGTCGTAGCATCGCATTGCATCGCAGGCGGTCTATGTGAGAAACTAGTGTGGTTTGAATAAAAATAAGAGCTGGCCTTAGAAAATCCTGTCCTGCGCATTGCAAGGAGCCTGTCCATCCTCCGAGTGAACTACTAAGCTGCCCGCGTAACCCAACCTGATATACCACTAAACAACAACGTTGAAAAGGGTGCAAGGTGTATTTTTAAACTTGCTATTAGTTTGTAATGCCCTAAAATACCCATTTTTTATATACCTATTACCATTTTTCCTGAACATGTTAAAGACATAATTTTTTTCTTCTGTACTGCCAGAGGGTTTAACGACACTTACAAGCCTTAGTATTTAATAGTAATGAAAATACAAATTATCTAATTTATCTAAGTTCCATCTAAATTTAAAATTAAGTAATAAATCCATTTGAAAAAGCAAAAAAAAAAAATTATGTAAGCTTTTCAAAGTCCGGTTCAACTTTTCTCCGCTTTTATTTAAATAACATATTCCCTAGCTACTTGTATGCCTTACCTTAGAAGCAAAAAATCAAAACAAAACCACATCAATCGGACCAAGCATATCTTTGGCCGACCGCTATGCCTCACTGACTTTCATCAAAAAGGGGAAAGCATATTTGCATGCGTTTAAAACTTTTTTTTATGTATTTTTATGAATAGCATTTCGACAGTACATTCGCCCATATGTTCATACATACACTTACGTGCATCTCATATTTTTATTTAGTCACTTACAACGCATTATTTACCATAAACCACAAACCAGAAATTTCGGTTTTAATAGAGATTTGCTTAGGAAATGCCTTCGAAATGTATTGCATACATCAAGGCGATATACATGAGCCAATAAATAAACATAAACATAAGCGTGTTTATGCGTGCATATGTATGTATGTGTGTACGTATGCAGCTGGGGGAAAAACGCTCAAAAAAGTTGTTGACGAGTGCTTGCCACCTAAGCGGAAATGCGGCCATAAAGAAGGTAAGCATTAAGTGACCGCGCAACTCTTTCGTGGTGATATTGGGGATGTTTTTGACTTTTTATTTATGTGTCTTTTAAGCCTCTGCACACGCACGCTGAGTACATAAAGATATCAATAAAATTGTTACTAAAGGCAAACGACCGCGGGCACAGCAACAACACTTCCGACCATGTAAGCTGCAATAAATGGAAATTTAAATCTGTTTACTGTTTATATGATTTTAGCAGAGTTATTTGGAACTTCGCGTCATTAAACAACCGCTTTTAGAAGCAAGTAGGGCACGTGCAATAAACTTAAAATAGGCATGTGTGAAAGTAAGTACACATTCATCTGTACTTATACGTACTTATGTATATGAAAATGAATAAGGATGCAATTTCATAGTTTATTAAATTTTAGTTTAGCAAAATGCTGATTTAAAGTTGCTAAAAATTAGCATTGATTTTTAATAATTTTTATTTTTATATGTATTCGAAAACTTTTTTGTCCGTTTTTTAAATTACCAAATATTTTGTGTTAAAATCTAATTGATGCGAAAAAGTTCCAGAAATATATTTGATGCTTTATTATCATTACAATTCTCATATATCTATGTATATTTGTCCTATTTCAAAACAGAAATGGTCTACGATCATAGATGCTCATCACTGGTGTAAAAATATACCACGTAATCATCGAAGGGTTAAATAAAATTAATTTTTTTTCGGTGATATATTTTTATTTTTTATTTTGTTACATTTTAAATCATAAGCCGAATTAAGCCGAGACAAAAGTTAGTCATTAAATAATTTATACCGGAAGTATCAAAACTATTTGACGCACTTAAATTAATTCGGTTGTGTCTCTAAGTTTAGTATGCGAAAACTTTAATATATAATTTAGGAATTAATTTTCTTAAATCAAAGAAGATATGTTGAGTTAACTGACACGTGACAAAAAAAAAGTTTTAACGAATGAGGTCAGCTACATTAACGATAACAAATAAAGAAATTATTTTCAAACAACATGAACTTATTTACTTCAATGTGTGCGTGTAACATTTTGTGTGTCATCTTCATCATCAACCTTTTCCAGCTCATTTATTCGCATCTATCATTTGACATCGAAAGCTGGTACAGAAATATGCCATTAAGCAAATTCGCGTTCGCCAGGTGAAGCTTATGTGGCCATCCAATCGGCTGAACCAACGTCAACCAATCATGGGGCCATCACATAAGAACTCTCGTACGAAATTAAAGCTAAACATGCACACCTATTCACATACATACCTATACCGAATATCCATTTATATTAGCCTGGCTGGGTGGGGAGCCGGCTAAAAAAAAGTTAATACCTTTATTGAAATATCGTCCGAAGATATCTGTAGAGGGAGAGCCTCATAAAATATGCGTCTAATCAACTGCTGGCATGCAAAAGCAAAATACGTATACAAACACATGGAAATCTAGCTACGAACTTTGTTGCAGCTAAATGAAGGCGTGTCAGCGATAGCATATGATTGGGTCGAATCGGGTCAGTACTACTCCGATGTCGTAGAATACTTGTGTCTATTTCACATTTTTAGCTTACGCTGTCATCAGCCATGACATTTTTCAACTACATATTTCCACACAAATGTGTAACTACTCTACATTCAATTGAAAGTCTGAATGCAAAGTGATCAGCATTTAACTACTCTTCGTTTGATTAATATTTTCTATATCCTCTAAGCCCGCCACACAAACTGAACTGCTGGAATGTGTGAAAACAAATCACTACACATAGCTAAGAAAATTGCACGCCGCGGTGAAGACAACAGCAACAACAACTCTGAAACAAATCATCTATAATCAATGCTGCTGCTAATGATTGATGTACACCTGTCGTAATATCCACCACTCCCGTACGTAAGAATTTCGCAAAACGTATCTGTCGGTGGTGTGAAACGTACCTTACCTCTAAGTGTGTCAAGTGCGAATGTGTGTGTGCGTGTGTGTGCACGCCAAAGTATGTAACGATTTGTCCAATTTATTGTTTACATGATGTTGCTGTTGTTCAAAGGCCCATTTTACTGAATTCAATATTGGCGTTGGTTGTTATTTGCCATTTTGTAGCAAATTTTTATAGTATGTACAGACATATATATATACTATATAGTGTGTGCTTTGCTTGTGTAATAACACGTACCCTGCTCACCTGACCTTTTTTCTACTAAACCATTTTTTTTTTTTGTGGCTGTCAATTTTCCCGGGCCAGTGATTTCCATTAGCCGATTTTTGTTTAGCCGCATGCAAATGAAAGAGCGATGGGAGCGGTGAGGCAGCTATATGTACACGGCATAGCCAGCGTTTGGTTTATGGCCTATGTTATCCTGTATCCTGTGACTTTTTCTCACAATTCCCTGCCCTTAGTGGCTGCAAATATTTGCCGCGTTTTGTGCAGTTGAAAAATTTATTACGTTTCGTTTCTATCCGCATAATAGAATTTCCCTATTGTGTAGATCCTTTTGTACATATTTTTATAACCTCGTACGAATATGTAAAAACATGGAAGTGTCTAAATATTTGTGGGTGTACTTTTGGTCAACAGGAAATTGATTACTTACCTCGGTTTCCCGAAAAGGTCTGTGAGGGTGGTATCGAAATTCCCTTGTCCGATAAAGAAGGAGTGATCTACGAGTCTTAATAGGACTTATTATGGGGCACAATTAATGGGGAAGACATATCGCACACCGTCTTCAAAAGATGCACAACTCAAAATTTTGAATTTTTGAAATTATGTGCTGAAAATGTACAGAGAGCTTCTATTTACCTCTCAGCAAAAGCTGGAGCAAATGTTTGTTATAATTTGTTAAAAAACCTAAGGTAAAGTTTCCTTTGCTCATATGATTATCAGGTGCGATATGGTCACCATAGGCATCATCGACGATCCACTATGTAGAACGTGTTTAGAGGATGAGGATAGTACAAAATGTTTTATCTGCCTCTGCCCGGCCTTCGCCAGACTCAGACGGTACAATTTTAGGTCGGAATGAGAATAGACAAGATAGATTTTTTCCCCCAATAAACTGCTAAAATACAATAAGGAGTCTGATAAGTTTGAAGAGGAGCAATGAATTCTCACCCCCACCTATATATTCCTTTCCTCCAAATCCTGTCTTAAGTACAATGGGAAATACTGCCCCTGAGTGCGTTGGAGAAATTTTTTTTTGGTTTTTCCCGCCACCCACAATTCCATTCCATTCATCTTCAATAAAACTCTTAGAATTAAGAGTCTTTGGCGTCTTTCGCATTTGTTCAGTTATTTAGTCGCGCGACCAGGCAGACCGCAAATGCCTTAAATCGATACTTTCTTCTGGTTTGATTACATTTAATTTAAGGTTCGTCTAGAAAACATACGATTTTTTATGCCTAAAGAAATTGTTCTATACTATTCTTATCCTGCAAATGAGATGTGCTCAATAAATTCCCATAATTAGTTTTATCCAAGTTTGGAACTCTTTTCATACCTAATTGAGAAGGAATATCTCTGCTGCCTAATCGGGCCTTTTCGGTAAAAACTTGATTATTTCTTGAGTAGCGGTAGTTTCCGCCAAACTTGTCCCTATAATTGCCTTCGTTCAAATTTTATGCTCCAAGGACGCGCGATTCGCCGATCTATGGGATCGTTCGTCGACCTATAAGAGGTCAGACTTTGCAACAAAAGTTAGCTTCGACGTACTTTCATGGACAGCTTTCGAGGAGATACTTAAAGAAGAAAATCTACTATCCAAATTCCTGGCAGGTCCATTTGCATTTTCAGTGTTGGAAACAAACAAAGTTTATTTTTTTTCTATCCATCCATTGCTCCCTTGTAGGAAAGCTAGTGGCAAACTTTCTTCCTGATGAGGCTCAATGCAATGCTCTCTCAATCTTTTAAACAACTTTTTTCGCACGAGAGGACTTTGCTACAATGAAAATCATTATACTTAGTTGTCAAATCCAGGGTAGAAAATCAAACAAACCTTTAAGAACTGCTCCTGACGTAATCCACCGTAGGCTTCTTTTAACCATGCTTCTTCGCCATCATACTGCAGAAAAATAAGTGAAGGTCGGTATGACGAAAGATTTGTATACACAGAGTATCGTAGCAGAGTCCAAATCTAAATAAATGGTTTTCCAATACTTTCCGAAAACTTTCAGCTCTCGATTGTCCTTCAGAGAGAGTAAAGTTTTTCACGTTAGTTTCTTATCCAAGAGTCATTTATGTATGTATGTACGTGGCAAGATTTAGGCTTTTCTTTCTAAGCACCAAAAGTCTTGTTCAGCGCTTGCCTTGTATACAGATTTATTTCTATTTAGCTTAGACACAGATTGCCATTAAAATTTTCTAGACAAATTCATTGCATCGATGTCTCATTGGGATGGTTCTAATTTCTATGACAGTGTTGTTGTTGCTAGAAGGTTGTATGCTAACGAATGTTACTTGCATGTGTGGCTCTATTGTGTTTTAGTACTCGACCCGTACTTTCAATTTGCTGTACCCTTACCACTTTTTGAGTTCGCCTCGTTTGTATTTTCACTTTCCTTTTTTTATATCAAATTTTTTCAAGTAAATTCATCAATTCAGGTTTTGAGTATTTTGTGGTGGTATGGTGCACTTTTGCGTTTATTTGCATTAATCAAGGCCACTTTTTGAAATGGAAGGGTGGAAAGGAAGTGTTAGAAAAAAATGTATCCAATTTCTATTTGTTTTTGTATTTGGGAGATGCTTGAGTTTCGATTTTTCAATCATTAATTAATTTTTGCTCAATCTCAAAATAGGAAACACACTTACATACGTTATTGTTAATGCAGGTCAGGAATTACTACACCACAAAAAAAAAAGTATTGACTATATAAGGATTCAATTTCTCATTGGTAAGGAAAATAAATTGATAGGAGGGGCGCTTATTAATAACCAAAAAAGCATGTAAATAAATGGAAAGTAAAAATTGAAATGAACGCAACAAAACAAGCAAAACAAGGTAGCAGGAAGCTATTCATATTGTTGAGTGCTGCCACACTTCACCGAAGTGCTTCAGGCTGGGTGGGCGTCAGATGTTGCAGTGAGAAAGCACCTGAGAAATTAATTTACGCCTGAAGCTGTGGCACTCACACTATGACCGCCGTATGCGGCATAAGTTTTTCGTAGCCACCTACAATTCGTACGCCGCATAATTTATGCGTAATTTCATCATTAATCAAAAACTTGAACACAAAAACTTCCGCTTTCGCTGCTCTGCATCTCCACTGCTCCATTGCTGCACAGCTAGCTGTTGGCGACAAAGACGAGATGTGCTGTGATGTGGCATAAATGAAGGGCGCGAAATGTTTAGAAGATGAATTGTGTAGATATATATGTGGCCTAGAATAGAAAAAGAAGTAGTAAAAATAGAAACCAACAGGGAAGCTGCCAAAGGTGCGAGCAAAGAGAAGCCATAGTTCCAGGCGAGGCCAAGTGATTCTTGGCTTCCGGTCAACCGGCGTTCCGCGTTGTTTGTCAAGTGTCCAAGTAGCTATTGTTAAACGCTTCGGCATAGTTAAGTGCGGCAAGTGTTGAGTGCCGCTTTGGCATGTTAAGCATGTTGCAAGCACACTTGAGCCATGTGGCTGCCAAGATGTTTTTGTCGGTGAAGACGCCCAGATGATGGGCGTTCGCTAATCAAGTTGAGAGTAAAAGCAACGATGCCAGCTGGCGTTGTTGTTGTTGCTGGCACAATTCATGAACTGATTGTTATTACACTTTGTTATTTCCCGCTTGTTAATTAATGTTGGCATTTTTTGTTGCTACACTTGAAGATGTTTTTTCTTGGGTTTTGTTTTCCTATTTGCATAATCCCATCCAAGTAATTACCGCTGTCAGCTCAAATTAACTGTTGGTAGCTATGCAGAACGTTTTGAAGTTTGACTCAACATGCCGGGCAAACCATTTAATGTATTTACTTATCTACCTGAAACACTCAAACTACAGCTTGCCTTCTACTTTAATTGTGTATGAGAGCTGTAAAACGTCCTTATTCGGGATCTTGCGAGTATTGGTATACTTATAAAAATTATCATTGATTAGTCAAGCGCACAGCGATTAAGTTCGGTTCCATATAATATTTCTTAAAGAAAATCTTTTTTTAAATTTAAATGCCCAGTGGAGAATCGGCTTTAGTAGTTTCATTCGTACAAGCAGTGCCGTTTTGTATGCTTATGGGTTGCTGAACTCTGTTTTGAGTCGGAGTAAAAGCGTTGCCGGTATAACATTTAGCGATTACAATGTTGGCAGTTTTATCGATAACTGCTGCAAGATATATGTATATATAACGATGTTAATCTATAGCTATATAAAAATATTATTTGTTAATGATATGCCTAAATACATCCAAAATATGCCGATAATGAAACCAATTAATGAATTGACAAAAATATCGATAATAAAATAAATCGACACAGATATCCTTGAAGGAACCAGTGCTAGCATCGACGTAAATTATTTAATAAATAAATCGATATAAAAATGGAAGTTTATAATTAATATTAATTTCAAACTGCGATTGAAGTGTAATTTGAGTCTAAGTGGTTCCGAAAAACAAAAAAGAAGGAATCCCAAAAATATCAAAATCGTTCAGATTCCGAGATATCACGAAAATTTCCGGAAAAATTCCGAGAAAATGGGTAAGAAGGCATCGATTAGGTTGTGAAATTTTATGAAACTATGCCCAAAGTTGGATTTCTACTAGGCATTAAATGGTGAAAATCGTTATGACAAAGTTGAGCATCGAAAAATAATCGTGTCATTACGTACAAAAAACAGTCATTAAGATCATTTCCACATGGCACAATATTTTTTTTACTTCAATGCCTAGTGAAAATTCGGCATAAGCTGCTCTTGTCTAATTATGTAAGAACATTTTAAGATGTGCCGATTGGAGCCCTGGAAACTTTGCTTTTCTAAGAAATACTTGGAAATATGTTATCTGTGCAAAGAGAGAGAGTAGATAAATAAGCGTACCTACTTCTATACATGCATAAGTTTGCAAGAGTGCAAAACCTGCTAAAGTAGCTAAATTTGGGCAAGGGTCTTAATCGAACACAAAATAGGAAGTATTTACGTGATTAGTATTACCTTAATCTCAGGTATATGGAGAGCGATTTGCGATGGTCTTCACTATGTGCATATAGGAAATTCTACTTAGTAAATTTATCTTAATTGCAATACTTTTTCTGCCTTGAAAATTTGTTTTTATGAAGACCAAAATAAAATTTGGTCTATAATAGCTAATCACAATTTATAGAACCTTTCACTTAGGCTTAAATTAAGGCTTGAGCTTTCGACTATAATCGTTGGAAATATCATCCCTGCACCTTGATCCTGAGGTCACTTATAGTAAATGGTTGGACAGAAAAAAACTGATTTTGGCAATTTTTTTTCAATAGCACAATTTTCCAGCATTTTTGTTATTGTTCAATAAATGACTATAAGTGACCACAAGGTCAAGGTGCAGGGATGTTATTTGAGGAGGTAGTAATCGATTTGGAAGGTGTTCCAGCATTTGTTTCTTTCCTAGAGCTTCTTAAATAATGCAAAACACCCGATTTTTTGCCACTTGGCCTGGCTGATTTATTACAATTTAATCAGTTGTCTATTTAATAGCTATTCAATTTCTATAAATCTTCGTTCTTCGCAGTCACTAAGTCATTTGTCGGCTGTGAGCGGCGTGCAAACCTTGTTTTTTTCTTCTGCATGCGTTTTTCTCACTTCACTTTAAATTGCTTTTAAATACGTTTGACATTTTCGTTTAAAAATTCATTTCCTTTTCTCCATCAGCCACTAATACAAATATCCTATTTATTTTTCCTCTGGCCACTGCATTTGAAACGAAAGCAAAGGAAAATAACATTTTTTTTTGTTTTAAGTAAATAAAGCAAATAACAGTTGTGTCTTGCGGGCTATTTGCGTTGCTGTGAATTGAAATTTTTCGCACATAAATAATGCACTCTCTGCCTGTCGCCACTTTAATAGCCTTTTCCTGTCCAAAAAGCTGCTCTGCTGCTGCCGTGCTGTGGAAATCGCCTGGCAGTTTTTACTTGATTCTTATTTATGCATACATACACACACACACACACACACCCAACAATGAGTGTATTTATGTGTAACACACATGCAGACGGACATCTTTTGCTCTGCCTTTTCCGGCTTTTCGCTAGCACACTGAAGTTTACAACCAAGTGGCAACCTCTGCCTCTGCCATTTTGGGTTCAGTTTTTCCAAGTCGACAATGGCTTTTGTTCCAGCACACACTCACATTTGGCCAAAAACTAACGAATAAAGCAATAAAAATGTCGAATGTCTAAATGTGGCAAGCGTGAATGGGGAAACAGCCAAATAAAAAAAATTAAAACGTTTTAGAGCGCACAGAGTATTTTCGGCCAATGTTTGTGGGCCTCGGTGTTTTCTTTCCGGACGATGGTAAAGCGATGGTTCAACTGCCTCCTTTGGCCTTTGCTTATTTGTTGTTATTGTTCTTGTTGCATCTTCGTCTGCATGTCTCCACAAAATATTGTATTTCGTGATAATGGAACAAAATGGATTACAAACATACACACACACACACACACACACACATCAGGCGGAAATAGGCCAAAAGGGGGTACGGCCAAAACAAATGGACAAGAAGCCGCTGGCCAGCCGCATGCTCATATACTCACTCACACTACTACGCCATCTAAATAAACACAAAAAAATCACTTTCATACAAAGTGAGACACTTGCAAGAGTGTCTTTTGGCGCAATGGCAACAGACACTCTCGGCTAAGCCAACAGCATTTGGGTTTGTGGCAATTGAGGCAGTGGCGGCTCACTTCCTGTTTTCTCGCTTCCTGTGGCAAATTCTAGTCACTTTGTGTTGCGCTGTGCTGCATTGTTGTTGTTGCAGTTTTCATGAATGTTGTGTGTTCTCATTCCTTCTTTGACTGCAGCAAAGAATTGTGTATTTTATTTCTCACAATTCTTTAATTTTCAGCTTCCTCAGTCGCAGGGCATTCCCCACCTCCCATATCAGCTTCACATTTATTTTATTTGCTTTATATTCTTACGCCTTTGCGCTGGCAGTCAGATGTACTCATAAATGTACATGTGTGTTCTTGTGTGAGTAAATGTGTATATGTGCTCTGTACACTTACTCTTATTTGTATGTCTAATAAGCGAGTAGTGTTTGCTATTTGTTACAAAAAGGATTTCTGACTGCCTTTGGCCAACAGTTGGCAAACCAAGCGAATGTTGGCCTGGGTGTGCGTGTCGTATGAGTAAAATAGTTTGTATAGGATATTTAGAAAAAAATATACATACATATATACGGATATATGTATACGCTTAGTTTTATATAAGGGGTATTCTCGAAATCTTGCAAAGCCCGGATTGCATTTCCTCTCATCTCGCTCACTTCATTTTTTTTCTTTTTCTTGTTATTGCATTTGATACAGAATTTCGTTGCTTGCTATGTACCTATGCACGCTACCACTTTGCAATAGGTAGACTAGAATATTTTTGCATTACGTAGAAGCCGTGCAATGTGCAAGACTTCGAGAATACACCTATTATATTTCTAGTTTGCAAAGCTTGCGATAAACTGAAATTGTTACAGTTGGACTGCCAAGACTCTTGCCTTCCTTTTATGGTAAACTGTAAGAAATTAAATGAAGAATTTTAAAACAATTTGTTTAAATTTAATTTTCCCTTTTAGTAGGCTATGGAAAAGCTATGTTTTTAATTTAATATTTATCAATGAAACACAAGTTTACATATGGACTATTGCAATATTTTTAACTGCTGGACATTCTGTGCTTCCTTAACTAAGATTGCTTAGAGAATAGAAATTGCTCTGACTTGATAAGTCTTTAGGATGTGTAAATATTATGTCCCTGAATTACTCAGGAAGTATTTGAACAGGTTTTGGAATAGAAAAGGCCACTTTTGGTTCGGGTAATTTAATCACACTGTGCGACAGCCGAAACCTGCTTGAATTTTGTCAACATTTTCTGAATATAGCCCATCCAGTGGTAAAACACTCTATGGATTTGCAAAAGTAACTCGTATTTTTTTATTTTATGGAATACTAAAGTTTTCATGTCCAAGCCTAAGTACTTTTCAAAAAGATGGAAAAAATGGTTAAAATAAATGTCTGAGCGAAATTAAAGGTTACGACATATATATAAAAATTTCATGGAAAATATTTCCGTAGAAAATTTTAACCCATGAGCTCTCGCTTAAAAGGGTCATTTTGACCCTAAATTCAAGAAACCCCGAAATAAGCAAATTTGGAAGGTCCTTAGGGGATTGATATATTCTACAAAATTATTCTACGGAAAATTCTACTGGGCAAAAACTTCATGCCACCAACGTAAGAGTTTCTATAAAATTAAAACAAATCATTAACCCAAGTACATTTTCAAAGTTTTCGAAAGAGCTCTCCAACATAAAGTGAGGAGCGGCTTCGGCTACGCCAATAATGCCGGCTATTGTCGAAAGGTCGGTTCGGTCGAAAATTTCACCTACGGTTGGCGTTTCTTAAAAATAATAAATTTTTAAGTGAACAAAATTAACTAAACTTTAAGCCAAATGGACAGATTCCACTTATGCTCTTTATGTACACTTCTTCCTTGCAAATAAAAAAAAAAAACAAAACCTTTTGAACCAAAAAAATGCAGCTATGTGCAAGTTGAGTGGTGACTGCATGTGCCTGCTTAGCAATAAATTAAGTACAACAACAATTGTGTGCAATAATTTTCATTTCGTTTGTTTCTTTGGCTGTACAAAACATGCAATTCTCGGTCAAGAGGGAAAATACAGTTGTGCGGCGGGAGGAAAGCAAAAACTTACAGTCTAACAGAATGATGCTGCCGTGACTGAGAAAACATTTTTCGAGTTTATTTATTACCATGGTATACATATTTAGTGTACACACTCAGCGCAGTGCACACATATCAACGAATAAAAAAATATAGTTAGCTCTATTGCAAGGGTTAAGGCTTAGTGGAGAGGTGGAGAGGTGGTGGAGCAGGCGTGGAAAAGCGTTATTTAAATGCGAATAAAATATAACTTACAACAAACTAAAAGCACATTGTACATTT
This sequence comes from Rhagoletis pomonella, assembly GCF_013731165.1. Taxonomy (NCBI): domain Eukaryota; kingdom Metazoa; phylum Arthropoda; class Insecta; order Diptera; family Tephritidae; genus Rhagoletis; species Rhagoletis pomonella. Next base: position 5,491,200 of record NW_023458555.1, read on the forward strand.
CTACTTATATGTAAGTACACATATGCATGTGTGTATGTAAGTATTTAAGTATGCAAGTGTAGGCGTGTACATGTGTTCGCCGCTGGTAAAACAAATTAAAATACCATTGCAGTATATTGTTACAAATCCTTTGAATAAATAAATAATGCGCTAACGGAAATGAGAGCGCTAATAATGGCGCACAGCAAATCCTATAGTTTTCGTTGTTGCCATATGCCGATTAAAAACACACACACACACACACACACAAATACATGCAATGTGCAAAATCAGCAATTCAAACAAAGAAAGTAATTCGATGAGGCTTGTAAACAGACTTTTTTACAACTTAATTTTGCATATTAAATTAAATTAATAATATGTAAACTCTAATTAAATATTCAAGCGCATTAATTTCATTCGCCAAACATACACCCGAACGGTAATAAAGTAAACGCAAAAGCGCCGTTAAAAATAGAACTACGGCTAACAAGTCAGCATAAAAATTGTGAATATTTTAATTGTGGAGTTTTTTGAATTTGTTTTTTTTTTTTTTTTTTGTCAATCGTCACAAATTATTGCTGCTGTTTTTGCGGTCGCATTTGTTCAACTGTCAAGTCGTCCAAATGAGGCATAGGCACACGACACACCCAAACCGGAAAGGTCAAAGGGGAAAATTGCAATTTTAATGTTGTTGAATTGAAAATGGAATTCCATTAAAATATTTAGCAGCACTCACTCATCGCAGTGGCCATCATCTTTTGACGCCTACTGGTTGCTGCCGGTGCGTTTATGTGTTTGTGTGTGTGTGTGTGCGTATGTGGATGTGGCTTAATTTGTAATTTAATGTTAAATTGAGTAGAGCAACAAAAAAAACAATGCCCTTATTTGTGAGCATCTATTTTGAAAGTGAAACCGCAAATTAACAAACCAGAAAAAAAAGCAAAAGTTTTTCAATGCAAATCCAACCGATAATTATTGATGAACACGTGAAAAAAAAGTTGCACAGTGTTGAAATCGAAATGAGTTATGTATGTATGTATGTCAATGGGCCGCAAATCGACTGGAGTTGACATAGTGCACGAGGCACTACACTTCAGAGAGAAGTGGCATGAAGTGTGATTCCACGCGTGAGTGGCATTGCTCGAATTAATTTCGTAGAATGCATGGCATGAAATTTTAATGAAAAATAATGCGGTTTTTGAGTTTTTCTTTCATTACACTCTAAAAAGTGCATGTAAAACCACTTACTGAAAAGTGTTTATTTTTCAACCAGAATCTGTTCAAGTATACGCACCTTAAGGGTCGTCCCGTAATTTGGTTTAGACCCGATCATTAAATCATGAAAAAATTAACGGTTAAAGATCCACTCAACTTTCAAAAGTAATACAACATTTTACAAAAGAGTTTTAATATAAATAAATTAAATAATTTCACGAAATTTTTACACTTTTTTATTCATTTTCGTCAATTTCTAATTTCTCATTTTTTAATACTTCGAATAACGAAAATTTAACTGAACTTGTATTTTTATCATGTAGCTCATTTTGGTGGAACGAATTCGCAGTTAGCAAATTAAATCTT
>NW_023458555.1:5492862-5497839 GCF_013731165.1 Rhagoletis pomonella
GTAGCTCATTTTGGTGGAACGAATTCGCAGTTAGCAAATTAAATCTTAGAATGCTTATTAAGTACAAATCAGTGGTAAACTTTTTTAGGCTGTAAAGTGTAAAAAGCAACAGTAAGTGAGTACGCATTGCATATTTTTAGGACAATGTTTTCATTCGCAGTTAAACTTTAAAGAGCTCTCAAGAAAGAAAGAAAAATTCTTACAAAATGACGCACAAGAAATGGAAAAGAAAATTTTTTCTTTCAGAATTTCTTATATCGTAATAAATTTAGCCCCAAAACCCACCGCTTGTGTGCGCTACGTGACAAATTTGATATGTAAAAGTAAACAGACATTGTTTAATTTTGCACACACTAGGAGAGGAAACTGGTTACCTCTCTTTATATGCGTAAATTTAAACGAAAATTTTTTATAGGAAATTTTAAACATTTTATGTGTAAACTGTGAAAATGTGAACAATAAATGTTTAGAACTCAAAAAACAAATTTGAAATTTGTTCTACGCCACACATATGATAAGTAAAAGTAAGCAAGCAGTGTTTAAATTTGCATTCATTAAGAGAGGAAACTGGTTACCTATCTTAATATGCGCAAATTTAAACAAACATTTTTTAGAGTGTAGCTTAATAGCTAATGAATCGGAAAATAAACAAATAATAAATGAAGGAATGGTTAAAATTTATCTACAAAAACAAAGATTGCAAAGAGTATTGGTACGAATATTTATATGTATACTTCTATAACAATTATATTAAGAGAGGTGCCATCTTTTTATAAGAGGTGATCTCGCGAACGGCTGTAGCGATTTTTTTGAAATAGGCTTTTTTGGTTGTAGGCACCGCATATTTCTGGAAACATTTGTGGTAGAGTCCTGGAACTTGGTATGAAGATTTTGAAATCAACCCCATACTCTTGGAGATAAGTGGGGGCTATGGCGCATTCCAAACACACTGAAACTTTTACCTATCTGTAAATACATATATAATTCTTCGGTACATGTGTTTGCGAGTGAACTCCTCCTAAACGACCGAAATTATTTTAGTAAAATTTATGTCCTAAAGTCCCTGTATAGTTTAGGTTCACAACTTAAAACGCCAGGTGGTGGTGGAGTCGAGTTATTATTAAAATCGTATTTACGATCTGATCTGGCTAGTATTCGAAATGTGTTTTGGTGACGTGAAGGGAAATATTTCTGCGAATAAAACTGCTTACCAGGTGGCTTGGAGTCTAATTATTACTAAAAATCGAATTTATGGTCCGATTTGCTTCATAATCGAGATGTATATTCGTAACGGTAGGGGCAGAACTATTAAAAAAAGACCCGAAAGGTGGCGCTGGAGTCGAGGTATTGCTAAAAATCGGCAAGTGTAGTCACTCGGAGACACCAGGGATCAAAATCAAGTTACCGCAATTAAATCTACCACAATAACCATTGCGGTCCTTGCTTTACTGCGAATTAACAAAATAAATTTAACAAATTCAATTTTAAGACATTTATGGTATTTAGTCTGAAATAAGTCTATGTACATATATTGGATTTCTATGGACCAATGATGTTCTCTTATTTTGAAATTGCCACCACCTTTTCTATACCGATTCAAGGACGAATCACCATCGAGCCGGATCATTGTTGTCGCAAGAACTTCTTCACGCCCATAACGCTTTCGTTAGGTTATTTAAGACGGCAATGGAGGATATGCTTTCTGACGACCACAAAAACAAACGTGAACGTGAATTGTGGTGAAAATGTTGTACCAAATGTTTGAATAAAGATATAAATTTTGGCCGGAACGAAGTTCGTCGGGTCTGCTAGTATTTTATGAAACGTTATGTTCAAAAATGTAAAAGCTGATTAGCAAGTATTTTTCGTGATATCTAGTGGGTTATTTGTAAAATGTTAATTATTTAGATGACGCCTGCTTCGGAAGTTTAGAAGTTTTTCTCTACGAAGGACGATTGTTGGCGTCATGTTAACGGTCCAACAACACTAAATCAGTACGAAGTTCGTTTATAGCCTCCTATGTAGCTTAGACCTCAGCCTGGAAGACACTATAGTGTCCAGTAGTCAGAATGAACGGCTCAGGGCAGGGATTGCGGGTGAAGAACCTTCTCCCACTCCAACGTTCAGTTTTGAATCGTCTCTGTTTTAATTATTCATTTTGTAAAAATGCATATTTTTTTGTGAAATCAAATACAATAATTTTGAAAATTATACAAAATTCTAGTTCTATGTTTCTTGTATATACCATTCCGATATTTAGTAGGTATCGATACCTTAATTGTTAAAAGTACATGTATGTACTGATTTGAGTAATACCTTGATGGTATCGATTTGTCCCTAGTTTCTAGTCCACTTAACATCCAAAAGTATAGAAACATTTTTATTTTTTCTAATCGCGGTCATCCGTCGACAAGTAGTTGCGGAGCTTCGAGTGTATTTCTGACATTAAAAATCCTTTTGCCTCCATTTGTATATGTATACATACATATGTATGCGCCGACATCAAGACAGGCATCGAATTTCTACCTCCATCTTCCCCATTCATATTTTATGCAGCCCCATATTCGGCAAGTATTTTCTTGGCTGCGGTTCTTGCTATCAGTGGTGGTTGTAGAATAGTCTGGCCTACAGATCGGCTGAGAACAACAGCCGCTAACTAGGGGGCTTAATTACTGCCTTGTAAAAAAAGGTTACAACCTTAGTCCTTAGTCCTTAGCGTTGCGTTGATCTGTGTGCCGGAGTCACTAGACTTGCTGATTTGTTTACAGGACACAGGCCAAGGAATTGGGTGCTTACGCGGCCTAAATGTGACTAAATGTCCCGCCGCAGCTGTAGTTCACTGTAAGCAAAGTAAAGAAGGAAGAACGTGCCTTCTTCTTCTACTTCAGATCCTCGACCTCGAACTCTGCCTGAAGCACGCTCTTCGTTTCTGGCGTTAAATTCGTCAAGCACATTAATAATATCGTCATGGCAACGCTCATGTGCTGCTTGTAGGCGCTCGTAGATTTGATTTTCTGGGTTGGGAAAAAATTAGGCTGATAGCGGTGTCAGTATTTTATTTGACAAGTACAACCAGAAATTGTAGAAGCACGTTCCTTGTAAAGAGCCCGGATATTTCAGATGCTTATCCATATATGGAATCGAGATTCATCAATTTTGTCTGCGTTTATTATCCATTTGAAGCCATGCAAATGTGTACTTTTTGTTTTTGAATTATCTTTTAAGAAAACGCTGCTATTTGCACAAAGCACTACAAAGGCCTGTGAACAATTTGCTTTTGCGTAAATTTCGAAGTGAATTTGCAACTGCAGAGCTGTACAAAGGAGCAAGGAAATTGGAAGGAGGTATGAAATTGAGAAAATTTAAAGCAACAGCTACAGTAACAGATAAAGCAAAATAAAAAAAAAACGTTTCTGAAAGCTAAGTATTCGCCACCGCAATCCAAGCGACCAGTGCGCAAACATACATACATACATACACACATATCTATCCATGTTGCCTGTTGCGTTTGCTCGCGCTTGCGGCAAGGTTAGCTAACAATGTGCAACAACCTTAAAAGTGCCATGTAAGTGGGTTAAAAAATGTGTAATGGATTTCTTTGTCACTTCCCATACATTCGCCAGCTTTTTCCTCTTCCTCTAACGAAACGAGTTGCAACATTCCGCTGTCACATATCCGCCACGAGCGCTTCCTCAGTTGCTTTTGCTGGCCACAATGTGTGCTGATTTTCGTTGCTTTGTTTAAATGTTAGTACTTTTGGAGTATTGTTGTTGTTTTCCAAATGCATTCCTCTACATTGCAAAATACCTGCAATGCAAAAACAGCGCAGGATAAAATAAATAAAAATATTGCATATTACTTCGAATTTCGAAAAGCATTCACTTATACATACTCGCATGCATTTGTATTGTCGTCTGTGAGCGCCTTTATCCTTTTGTCACTTTTTCTCTACACCCGTATGAGCCAATCGCATTGTCATTGTTGCTACTTTTTTGGTTTTTGTTTTTATTGTTTTTTTTTTTTTTTTTTTGAAATTCTAGCTGCCTTGCCTTGTTTTTTTTTGTTGCCCATTGCGCGCTTGTTGCTTAGCTGACTAGTTATTATAATTCTACAATGCTATGGTTGCTATAATTGTTGTTGTGGTTTGTTTTTTGCTATTGTTTTTTCAGTTGCTGTTGCTGCTGCCGGCAAGCATCTCCCGTAACGGAAATCCATAAAAATAGAATGATTGTGATTTTTCCATTTCCAAAGTCGCTGCAATCCGATGCATTGAGCCACATATTAATTTATATGGCTTTTGTGTGTATGAATATTTGTGTGTGTGTGTGCATATCACCTTCGGTGTCTTGCTTGTAATTGTGCGCTTTCGTATGCTGGGGTATGCCTACCCCTTTTGCTCGTCAACCCCTGAGGCATCGCATTGCCATTTATTATTGCTTTCTGGCTTTGCTTCTGCTCTGGCACCTGCCATTTGCCGATTCATTGCCAAGCCCCTCCCCTCCCCCCCTCACTTTGTTTTTCAATCCGCTATTCACTGTTCGTTATCATTTTGCATGGTCATATATCTCGTCGATGTGCTGCTCGGGTCCATTCACATATTGCTTTCGTACATCTTCGCACGTTTTATCCTCGCATGCGTCGCTTTGGCATAGGGGCGCTGTGAAGGATCTGGACTTCTTCGCAGTCGCCGTTCAGTTTTACCCTCCATATTCCATGCACTAAGCTTTGTATTCACCATTCACAGTTCTTTGTTTTTGGAAGTTTTTTTTCTTTCTTGTTACTACCTTTTTTGCTGCCTTCGCGTTAGTCAATGTAGAAGTTGAGCATTTTAATTGCGTACGTTTGCGTGCTTTGTACTACGCTCCTGACGAGATGTGTATGTGTGTGTGTGTGTGTGTGTGTGGGCGTGCGATTTTATCCTTTCACATACGATACAATTTACTGCGCAGTTTTAGACTTTAAATTGCTTATCTTTCT
>NW_023458555.1:5497939-5499960 GCF_013731165.1 Rhagoletis pomonella
ACTCAACTCAACTCAACTCAACTCAACTCAACTCAACTCAACTCAACTCAACTCAACTCAACTCAACTCAACTCAACTCAACTCAACTCAACTCAACTCAACTCAACTCAACTCAACTCAACTCAACTCAACTCAACTCAACTCAACTCAACTCTCAAAAATCCTGTTGTAAAATCCGCCACTGTTTCAAGTTTCGTGAATCTTTCGAATTTGTAATAGACAAATATTGTTAAATTGTTGTTATTTTAAAGCTTCTTATTAAAATAAAAATTTGCACAATTTCGCAAAATCAAAGTTAAATGAGAAGAGCATGGAATTACAAAACCAACACTGCACAGTGTAATTATGGCTGCCCACGCATATCCCGGCTGCTGATCGTAGCAAAGCATAAATGTGATAATAATGATTGAGGTGTCTTTGCTTGTACTTTGACTACGATAAAAGCGTAATCTCCCGGCCTTAAGGCAACGGATTTTACCGTTGTCTTCCACGACAGCCTTAATGCCCCTTCACCATTGGCGTTTGGGCCACTATCGCGTACCCATTGCAGCTGTTGAAAGCAAATAAAAATTTCATTACACCAATGTTTGGTCAGGTGTTTGAACGGCAGCCGCTAGGAGTCGCAGTTTCGCATTCACCTCGGAAAATCCTGCAAGCTCACAGACAGCAAACAGGCAGACGGGCAGTGCGGCAGACAAGCACTTAGCATGCCTGCCTCCATATTCTTCTCATTTCGCTTTCGCTTAAGCCAACAATTTTCTGCAACTTTAATGCCAACGATATTTTAATCGTAGAGAGAGCAGCAATTTCTGTGCGTAGCTGCGCTTCTTTTTATTGTCTTCTTCTTCTTCTTCTTCTCCTGAGTGGTATTTCATGTGAAATGTAAATTGCGCTTCCATGTCTAGCAATGCGTTTCAGTGTTATTTTTAATTTTCTGGATTAATTTTCATTTAGGCACGTCAACTGGCAATATTTCTTTTCGCAATGCTGCCGCGAATTTCTCCCACAGCTAGTGCTGCCATGCTCCCGCTTACTGAAGAATCTTTTCTAACAGATTTTTTTCTGGTAATTTGCCTTAAGTGCTTTTACTTTTTTCCATTTTCTCCTGCTTAGCAATTCCTAAAGATGTTCTTAAGCTTCATGGGTGTCGCTGCTCTGCCCTCACTGTTCTGTCTGCTTGAATTTAGTTTATAAATTTATGGCTTGCCTGCTACAAGTACTTGCCTACGTTCGACTTTTGCCTCAGCCTTTGCTGCAGTTTAGTCTGCACGTGCTCTGGGCCCTGGCTTTGACTTGCTGGCTGCTTGTTTAACCTGTATTGACCTCATCGCGATTGCTGATTAATCTAACAAATTGCTACAACCAACAACAACTATTACGCGTACGAATTTAATTCGCTGCTTTAACCGAATATACGTTGGATGGTTTTGATTTGCCTGCGGCGTCCTGCGGCCGTGGGACATGCGATTAAAATGGATTGCACAATTTTCACTTATAGTGCATATACTTAACTCTTGGATGCAAGTAGCTTGAGTTTCCTCGGAACTGGCTATGCCTGCTTATTTGTTGTATAACGGAGGCGCTTTAGATTCAGCCTAAGGGCCATTTGTCTCATTCGCTGGCTGTTAAATCAGGAATTTAGCGTGGAATTTATCACAAAAAATCATTTTGATTTCATGTTCTACCAATGTTGGCTCTTTTGAACCCCTTCCTGAAAAATACAGCACGTTAGGCTTGACACAACAGGGTAGCTGATCATTTACGAAAATATCTTTGACAATGGAGAGCGACAGGTTGATTACCTGATGACATCATCGAAATAATCGCAAACCATCTTGGATATCTCCTGACAGAATTATAAAAAGTTGAAGTCAATTACAAATGAACATTCCACCCCCCAAAAACTCCCACCCTTTTCTTAGTATCCGTTGCAATGTTTGCATAGCCTACATAGCTGGCGATGACAGTGTGGAGGGGCAAGAGGCAGTAGCTGTTCAAGTGCTTGTAGAGTTGTTTTTTTT
>NW_023458555.1:5500060-5503786 GCF_013731165.1 Rhagoletis pomonella
AAGGTTTTTGAGGTGTACGCCGCAACTTGAGTTTTTGAGAATCACTTAATTTCCCCTTTTAATTCCGAAATATCCCTCAGAAAAAATGCTTGCGTACTTTATTATTTCATATAGACGTTGCTAACTGCTGGGGAGAATTCGAAAATTGTATCGCACATTAGCGCATGTAAGTAGGTATGTATGTGCAATTCGAAGGAGTAATTTCGCCCTTGGCAGTGTGGCTTAACTGCTTTATTTACGCTTTTTCATTTTACATTTGCGATGCTGTGTTTCCGCAGCAGCTGACTTTAGGTGTGCACAGTGAAACAATTCTGTATTTTTGTGTTATTATTTTGGCGTAATAATGATGTCTTTGTTTCAATTAGCTACTTATGACACAATAGAAATTACAAATGCATAAAATGATACTGTAGATGAAAGCTATAGTGGTCATTGGTTATAAATACACATGTAGCATTTTAACGATAGGGATGTTCACCATAAAGCTTTTATTTAACTTGCTCTGTATGTATGTATGTTTGTTTGTTAGGGCAAATTTTGCAATCAATTTTTGGCCAACTTCCCTAGGACCTGGAGACTTGACTCTTCACAGTTGGCCCAATTAATCCGATAGGTGACGCAACAGTCGAGGTATTTGAAAATCCCGTATTTATTGTCCGATTTGGTTCATATGTCGAACGGATTATAACAAGAAACAAATCCACTAAAAATATTTCCGATAGGTGGCGCACGTGTCGATATATTTGGTAAACCAATATTTATGGTACGATGTCGTTCATATTTAGAAAGCTTGCTTTAAAAATATTTGTTTTTACAATTAATTTATATTGAGTTCACCTTATTTAAATACAGAGATAACTTTATAGAATCAATATCTAAATTCTTGATATTTTCATACAATATTTTTTAGGCTAGTCTGAAGAAGTGATGATATTGTGACACTGAAACTTAGAATTATGCCCCAACTTTTCAGATTCCCAGGTCTCGTCGATCAGAATGCGGGATCCTTACAAACGTCAGAAACTCATTTTTGTGAAATTTCAACAAAAGTGACCAATAAAGTTAAAAAATCTTAATTACGAGGAACAAAGTTTATCTTTGAGATTGTTCTGATTGTTGTTCTTTTAATATCTAACAACTTTAGTTGAAGTACCAAATAAAAATAATTTCAGTTTATAAGTGTTTTAAAGCAACATTAAGCGCTCCGCACATTAAGCGCCTAATCCTTGTAGTGTAATCGCTTCGCCATACTTAAGTATTTAGCTTTTATGCTAAAAACTTGTGAAATGAAACTCTGTACAAAATAACGCCTAATCATAAAAGCTTCATGAATCGAAGCGCCGAACATTATAAGACACATGCCATTCTGAAATCGGCCTTTGTTTACATTTTTGTGTTGGAAGAAAAAATTATTTGTCATTTCAATAAGAAATATTTGAAAATGAATAATTTCGTGCTTAAATTCGCGCAAAATGTATTGAACCATAAGCGTTCATGCAATATTTCACTGCAGAAATGTTTGCAGAAGTGTGTGGTTGGGAAAGAACGGCCATAAAATGTGTTACTATGTGGAGAATATGTTTATCGACTGGTGAGTTGTGCAGGGCGCGCAAGTTTGCAAAAGTCGAGTCGTCATCGACATGAAGAGACGATTACTCTACTATGACTAGGCGCGTAATGTACGGAGGGCCTTAGTTGACACACACACACTCCGTCGGTTTTCAGGTTTAACATTATAATTAGTGTTACAGCTACCGAACGTAATATCCTATTAAAAAAATCATACGACAAAGAATAACCCTAAATCTGAAACCTCGTCCGGTGTCAAACAGCATGCAGATGGCCTTCCCGATTCTGAATGAACTGATGGTGTTAAGTTTACACAGCCGTATTCAATTAGCGGGGATAGCAAATCAAGGTGTCACGGCATAAAAGCAACTTATTTCATATTGACGAAAGCGGTTTTAAAATACACAAAAATAGATGGTGTGTGTCGGTCCTCCTCTCCCAGATATTTTCCAATATATAGCATATGGGGAATACCTGGTCCATGGTGAATTTACTATTTCTGAAGTCGAACTAATAAATCCTGATTAGTTCGTTGGGAGTGGGCTTCAGTATCTCATAAAATACGCTCGATAACGACTTTAGAAGGCTGGTCCCGCCATAATTAGCGAATATGGCTAGGTGCCTTTCAGTCGTTGGGCATAATTGTTATATAGATAGCTAAAAAGAGAGGTTTTCTCCGCGACCTTATGGTCATTTGTGCTTTTCACTTATCACAACACCTCGTTCAGTCCTACAAGGTATATATGTTCTTATGCTCTGGCCACATTGAGATCCGATTTTTTTCCCGTCGTCTCGCCACTAACTCATGCTCAAGAAGCAGCTACGGTGGTGTAGCCTCAGCTGTGTCGCAAAATCGACGGAGCTCATTTGACCAGATTCCATCTCCTATACAGAGGTCCTCTTAATATGCAATTTCACGTGAGCATGCCCATGACAATCCACAGCTCTTCTCTAACCTAAAGTATGGTTCGGGCTCTGTGGGAGCTGAAGTTGCTGCTGCCATAGCTAATTCGTCCGCTACCTCTTTTCCCCTCATTCCCGTGTGACTTGGTACTCAATGTAGCTTAACTCTGTTGAATCCTGTAAGGGCCTATTTGTCGCTAAGTATTAATATTTTCACAGTACTTTAGTTTCTAAGAAAGTTTAGCTATGCACACAGACTGATTGCGAAAACTTCCGCCTGAAAAATTCTCCCATACATCCCTAAACGTATAAGTTCATTCTACCAAATTGCGTAGTCCGTCGGCTCCAGCAGTTGCTATATATTTCTCTTTGAAATTTTCGATCTTCGTTCCCACTGTAAAAAATTTCTAAAATTAAGATTCTAATTTACTAGTTAATCTTCTTCGTATGTACCACTGTCATAAGCAATTATGTTAAAAATAAGTATGGCAATTCACACATGTCTGCATTTACAAATACATACATACATACTTAAAGTATATAATGATGTGCATAAATCGCAAATACATGAGATTAGGTCGCAATGAACAACGGTTTTAATTACTTAAAAGAAGAACGCCTATGCCGCAGTCTGAAACTTTGTTCCATGAAAACAAGAGCTCAGATATTTAAGTGTTATATGATATGTTCGAGTATGTATGTGTGTGTGTGCATATGTACCAATGCCCACAGTTTTCACTGTTGCCTAGCATCATTTTCTGAGCACTCATCTTTTTAGAAATCCAAGAAGCAGTAATTGACGTAGATTTCTCTACTAAGCATTGACGCAATCATCCATCAGCCACATCATCACACTTATGTATGTCCTTGCCATTCGCACTCTTTTCACCGCTCTCACACACACACACACACACACACACGCACACACAAGAAGCAATCATACAAGAGTTAGGTGTATATATCTAGCATTGAAATTAATTAATTTTCATGCCATTTTAACTGCTTCCTTTACTCGCCCTCAATTATTTTGTTGCAGCCACACACACACGCACACACACACACCCATACCCAATCTATGAGTATTACTCTGACGCTCATTCGTGTATTCACGCATTCACGCATATCATATTGCATAGGCATTCTTTTATTAATTCATTTTATTCAATTTTGTTGCGTGCATTTGTAATTAAGATGAAAATATTTTCTCTTGTCAAGACGATGACGACGACGGAAGCTGGCAGTTAGTTATGAGTG
>NW_023458555.1:5503886-5506866 GCF_013731165.1 Rhagoletis pomonella
CTGCGTGAAGTGTTCGCCTTGGACGTGAAATATCGAAGTGTTCACTGCCGCGCTACCCTACACTGCGCCACTCATAGCTAACTGCCAGCTTCCGTCGTCGTCATCGTCTTGGCAAGACAAAATATTTTCATCTTAATTACAAATGCACGCAACAAAATTGAACAAAATGAATTAATAAAAGAATGCCTATGCAATATGATATGCGTGAATGCGTGAATACACGAATGAGCGTCAGAGTAATACTCATAGATTGGGTATGGGTGTGGGTGTGTGTGTGTGTGTGTGGCTGCAACAAAATAATTGAGGGCGAGTAAAGGAAGCAGTTAAAATGGCATGAAAATTAATTAATTTCAACGCTAGATATGTACACCTAACTCTTGTATGATTGCTTCATGTGTGTGTGTGTGTGTGTGCGTGTGTGTGTGTGTGTGTGAGCGGTGAAAAGAGTGCGAATGGCAAGGGCATACATAAGTGTGATGATGTGGCTGATGGATGATTGCGTCAATGCCTAGTAGAGAAATCTACGTCAAGTACTGCTTCTTGGATTTCTAAAAAGATGAGTGCTCAGAAAATGGTGCTAGGCAACAGTGAAAACTGTGGGCATTGATACATATGCACACACATACATCTGTACTCGAACATATCATATAACACTTAAATCTCTGAGCTCTTGTTTTCATGGAACAAAGTTTCAGACTGCGGCATAGGCGTTCTTCTTTTAAGTAATTAAAACCGTTGTTCATTGCGACCTAATCTCATGTATTTGCGATTTATGCACATCATTATATATTCTAAGTATGTATGTATGTAATTGTAAATGCAGACATGTGTGAACTGCCATACTTATTTTTAACATAATTGCTTATGACTGTGGTACATACGGAGAAGATTAACTAGTAAATTAGAATCTTAATTTTAGAAATTTTTTACAGTGGGAACGAAGATCGAAAATTTCAAAGAGAAATATATAGCAACTGCTGGAGCCGACGGACTACGCAATTTGGTAGAATGAACTTATACCTTTAGGGATGTACGCGAGCATTTTGCAGGCGGAAGTTTTCGCAATCAGTCTGTGTGCATAGCTAAACTTACTTAGAAACTAAAGTACTGTGAAAATATTAATACTTAGCGACAAATAGGCCCTTACAGGATTCAACAGAGTTAAGCTACATTGAGTACCAAGTCACAGGGGAATGAGGGGAAAAGAGGTAGCGGACGAATTGGCTATGGAAGCAGCAAGATCAACTCCCACAGAGCCCGAACCATACTTTAGGTTAGAGAAGAGCTGTGGATTTTCATGGGCATGCTCACGGGAAACTGCATATTATGAGGACCTCTGCATAAGAGAGGGAATCTGGTCAAATGAGCTCCGTCGCTTTTGCGACACAGCTGAGGCTACACCACCGTACCTGCTTCTTGAGCATGAGTTAGTGGCGAGACGACGGGAAAAAAATCGGATCTCAATGTGGCCAGAGCATAAGAACTATATACCCGGCCTCCAAAAGATTTTCTACACTTTATGGATAATGTAGGACTAAACGAGGTGTTGTGATAAGTGAAAAGCACAAATGACTATAAGGTCGCGGAGAAAACCTCTCTGTTTAGCTATCTATATAACAATTATGCCCAACAACTGAAAGGCACCTAGCCATATTCGCTAATTATGGCGGGACCAGCCTTCTAAAGTCGTTATCGAGCGTATTTTATGAGATACTGAAGCCCACTCCCAACGATTGAGCGTTTCGTTTCATGAAGCTTTTATGATTAGGCGAAAGCATGATTATGATACGTAATGTACAGAGCTTCATTTCACAAGTGTTCGGCATAAAAGCTTTATAATTTAGTATGACGAAACGATTACACTAGTAGAATTTGGCGCTTGATGTGCGGAGTGCCTAATGCTACTTTGAAAAATGTTAAAAACAGGAAATAATTTTTATTTGGTACTTCAACTAAAGTAATTCAGATTTTTTAACTTTAGTGCTTACATTTGATGAATTTTCACAAAAATGAGTTTCTGACGCTTGTAAGGATCTCGCATTCTGATCGACGAGACTTCCGACCTGGGAATCTGAAAAGTTGGGGCATAATTCTAAGTTTCAGTGTCACAATATCATCACTTCTTCAGACTGGCCTAGAAAATATTGCCTGAAAATATCAAGAATTTAGATATTGATCCTATAAAGTTATGTCTTAATTTAAATAAGGTGAACTCAGAATAAGTTAATTGTAAAAACAAATATTTTTAAAGCAAGCTTTCTAAATATGAACGAAGTACCATAAATACTGGTTTACCAATTATATCGACACATGCGCCACCTATCGGCAATATTTTTAGTGGAGTGCAGAAGGACCTGTCTGCGCTCGGGATAATCAACTGGCGCAAATTCGCACAGGAGAGAAGCAATTGGAGAACAAATCGGACAATAAATACGAGATTTTCAAATATCTCGACTCCTGCGACACTTATCGGATTAAATAATACATACAGAGCAAGTTAAATAAAAGCTTTATGGTGAACATACCTATCGTTTCAAGCTGGTGGTCAAAATACGTACATGTGTACTTATAACCAATGACCACTATGCATTTGTAATTTCTATTGTGTCATAAGTAGCTAATTGAAACAAAAACATCATTATTACGCCAAAATAATAACACAAAAATAGAGTTTGTTTCACTGTGCACACCTAAAGTCAGCTGCTGCGGAAACACAGCGTCGCAAATGTAAAATGAAAAAGCGTAAATAAAACAGTTAAGCCACACTGCCAAGAGCGAAATTACTCCTTCGAATTGCACATACATGCCTACTTACGTGCGCTAATGTGCGATACAATTTTCGAATTCTCCCCAGCAGTTAGGAACGTCTATAACAAATAATAAAGTATGCAAGCATTTTTTCTGAGGGATATTTCGGAATTAAAAGGGAAATGAAGTGATTCTCAAAAACTCAAGTTGCGGCGTACACCTCAAAAACCTT
>NW_023458555.1:5506966-5508647 GCF_013731165.1 Rhagoletis pomonella
TACACGTTTGAGGAAAGGGTGCGATAGTAGACTCCAGTTATAAGATTATAAATTAAATTGTTGTCAATGTTTTTTAATAATTGTAAACATTCGCCAGCTGTTTCTGTTTATTTATTAGTAAAAGGCAGGACTGCCAATCTTGCGGCAAAACAATAATAAAAATCCAAAAAAACACGTAAAGCCAAACAGAATTAATTGCAAAATGTGCAATGATACACACATTAAATTTCTTATGTGCACCCTCCACACAGACCCCAATCACCCCTGAAAATTTCATTGAAATCGGGCAAGCCGTCTAGGAGGAGTATGCGAACAGGAAGTTTTGCCACTTAATTTTATATATATAGATGGCTTCACAATTTACTATAGAGACCTCAAAATTATAACTGCTAAAGAAATAACAATAAAGTAAGAAATGCCAAAAGAAGTACATGTCGCACATTAAGAGTTCAATTTTGTCGATCAGTGTTATTGAAATACTTGAAAAAAATTTGCCTGGCCAGTCTGGCACACCCGTTAACCGATTGGGCAATTCAAACTTTTCATAAATCACTGTCAAACGTTGAATAATAACCAGGAGTGCCAGTTACTGTCGAAATTCGACCGTTTTTCTAGTTTTTTAACACCATTGGACTTAGCACGTGGCTTAACTTATGTATAAGGTACAAAATAACTTATCGGAAAACCTCCTGCTTTGGAACTAAAACGTGACTAAAATTTCTTTATTTCTTTGAAGGTATTTGAAGGACTCTGGCAGGACTTGGAATTGACCCGATACATTCCAGTTTGTCGATAAAATTCGATAATTTGGTACATATCGATTATTCAATGAATTTTAAAAACACTAAAATCCGATAACTTAACAAAACTCGATAACTCTACTAATTTCGATAATTTTTGTGCATTCCGAGGGCTCGATAAATTTCGATAAAATTTCAATATACTAAATATTTTTAAAAATCCAAAAGCTTCGATTCGATAAATCGACAAATTTCAGTAAATTAATAAATATCGATAACTCGATAATAAATACCCTACAAGACATTGCTGAGCACTTTAGGCAAAAATTCTCACACATTTACACTTTTGTTTTTGTAGTACGGCATAAATGAGTAGTTTGCCTATTAGTACTGAGGACTTTCTGATGACAACATTGAGGGGAAAGTACTCAATTTTTTCCCATGGCCTGAACGAAAATGAGGACTTTGATAAGCACTTTTGTGATTAGGGATAATGATAATATGAGTACTCATATGATACTCAGCTGTCTTGTAGGGTATTGACGACTCTATTAATGACAATAATTATATAAATATCGATAACTTTATGAATTTCACTAACTTGACGAATTTCGATGGTCCCATTAATTTTTGTAAGTAGCCCGATAACCATACGTAAATTTCTACAACTAAGTTTCTGTGTCTATAAATTTCGTTAACTCAATAAAAATTTATCAATTTGAATACTTTGATACGTTGCGAAAACTTAATAAGAATTTATAGCTCCATAAATTTCGATATCTTGATAACTTTCGATAACTAAGTATTTATGACTGAATTCATTTCGATTCCTTTTGAATAGTTTCAATAAAATATCTTTCCCTTACAGGTACCCTAATTCTTATGTATTTGTCATTGTTTACATTTTCGTATTTATCTTTAACGTTGTCTTCACCTTTTTT
>NW_023458555.1:5508747-5512582 GCF_013731165.1 Rhagoletis pomonella
ATCCGTTCGGAAACACCAGGTCCCGTCTTATTCGCAAAACCCTTGTATACCAGTGTTATTATATACAAACAATTCAAAAAAATATATAAAAATTTACAAAAATTTCGAAATTTAAAAAAAAAATCGTAGAAACAAAAATTTATAAAAATGTTCACCCTATTTTTTTACACATTACCTACAACTGATCTTAAAATAACCTGCATTTTTCAATAAGATGTTTTTTTAAAGATATTAATTTTTGAACTTGGATTTTTTTTGCAAACTGTAAACAATTTTTAATTTAAACTAAACTTTTTCTGTAAGTTCAAAAATTCTAACCTTTATGAAAAACGCCTTCCACAAAATTTCAGCATTAAGATTTTCAGATTAGTGAGAAATATTGTATAAAAAAAATTAAGCCACAAATTTATATCAGGGACCGTAATGGTTTTACTTTGTAACGAAAATAAAAATTTTACTGTTAAACTTATATTTATATTTTCTTGATTTTTATTTTTCCGATCATATTATAACCCTTATTTTCAGATTAAATATTTTGTACAGAAAATCTAAAAACCGCAGTAAAACGATTTTGGTATTTCCGTTCAAGATTTTGAAATTTTGTTTTTGTTTCGAATTTTTAAATACATTTTTGGAATAGCTCTAAAAATATCACCTTTAAAACGAGAGAAAACTTTTATAACTATACTAGTTTTTGAAATATTCAAAAAATAAACCTCCTGAATTCTGAATCAAAAATTTATGCAAATTCAAAATGGAAGATTTCAACCATTGGTCAATTTGACATGGATTTACCTATGTATTATTTGAGTTAAAGTATTTGATCATCGTTTGATAGAATTAAGTATAACAAGTAAAAACGTCTAAGTTCGAGCGAAGCCGAACATTAAATACTCGGCGCACGTATTAATTGAAGTTTTTTCAACTTTCCGAAAACTACCGTTAGAGCGATATTACCCCTAATGCAAGCATCTTCGATAGTATGTTCAGGTAGACTTATCCGCTTTTATGTGGCAAGTACAATGGTCGTACCGAGTTTGGCACAAATTGATTAAACAGTTACCGAGATACCTATATGTGGTCATAAGTTGGCGGTACCACGCCCATTTTCCAAAAATTTGTTATAAACGCATTTTTTGCCAAAGAATTATTGCAAACATCAATTTTGAATAAATGATTTTGTATTTCTCTATATTACCGTTATATGGGCGTGGTTATTGTGCGATTTTAAAATTTTTTTAGCCATTTGATATGCTTTACTAGAGCCAACAACTGTGCTAAGTTTAGGAGAAGTGGGGCTACACCCATTTTTATCCATCTGGACGCAATGGTGCCTTAGGGATACCAGACTCGTGATTAGTAACTGCAACTACTTATAGACCAACCGGACTCAGAAACGCTTTCCCTCCATTCCCCTTGTGGAGCAGTGTTAATTCTTGTTAAAAGCCTAAATTTTGCCAAAAGCCCTGCATAGCTTGCAGATTTCCACAAATCCTTACGAATAAAGCGATATATATGTAATTCCTCCCCTTTAGCCCATTAGTTAAGAAATAGTTGGCTTCCTTATAGGCAACTCTGTCCCACTTGTACTTTCTTCCAGCTGCAATACTCAGCAAAATCCCACTGTTGAGTCTAGTTGCCTTTAAATAGGTGAGGTTCCTACTCTAGTTCACAGGGATTTTTGTTGAAAAGAACTACAATCTTATAAAATCGATTTCATAGATATATACATATGTATCTGTGTAGTATCGTAGATTAAGTAAATGCGCACAGATTTGGTTTCATTTTACCGTAGGTACTAAAAGCTGTAGCCAAACGTTAATATTACACACCAATTAGTGAGTGAAAAGGGTAGAAATCAAGCAGAAGCATCACTTAAAACAAAAATAAAATCTATGTGCTTACATGTGTATGTAAAATAAAAATATTTACGGGCGTAAGTTCTCCTTTTCAACGGATGAAATCAAATTCAAGAGCAAATGAGATGCAATGAAGCAAGAATAAAAAAATAATTAAAAATTCTCACTGTCAATGCTCTGACACTAGGAACTACACAAATGCCAAGGTGAATTGCGCATTCGCACGTGAAGCTCCTCATTTCCAGCACTTAACATCGCACAATTAGAAGTGTGTAATTTACACGCGCCGCGCAATAACAACGTTTCTACAAAATTATGCATACATACATATGTATATATGTATGTATGTACATGGCGCATGCAAATGTGTTGCTGATTCAGATCAACTGAAATACCTAAGCGTTAATTACATACAAGTTCAACTCAAACTATACGCTTGACTCTGTATGTGCATATACACATGTACATACATATGTACATAGAAGAAGAAGATGTCACAGCTCCTCTAAATACATATTTACATGATATGTGAATACAAACAAGGTGACAAGGACACCGAACGAATCCTTGTGCTTTGTTGGCCTAACCGGTGAGCGACAAGACGAGGCGAGCGTGTTGCTGGCGCTAGAGGTCGGCTGTTTGTTTTTTTTTTTTGGATGAGCATGTCAATGTCAGCTGTATTGCAGCTTTTACCTGACACCTTTGTGAGCGGGATAATAGCGTCGCCGATTGGTGCGTGTGAAATGAGCTAGAAGTGTACGGTAGAACAGCCAGCAGCTGCAGCTATTTGAGAGGCGACGTTGCCATTGAAGGTCACACACGCGCAAAAGCTAGCTGATAACTAAACAAAACGAGTAAGTACATACAGGCATACGTACAAGCGACCTCTGTGATACTCAGGTGATGAGCATGTAGCAGTGACGTTTGTATTTGTGCGATGGTGTGCGGCAATTCACACGCGCTGCCATTTTATGCTCAAGGCAATGACGGCATTTTAGTAGTTAAAGCGGAACGATATGACAGTTTTAATTACATTTTTATTGAAGCGAAAATACAGAAAGAGATACATACATATGTATGCACAAACGTATGTACATATGTTCATTAGGCTGGTTAAAAAATTCTTGTGAAAAAGTTAAGTCGGATTTTTAATGCTCTCACCCCTCTCTACCGAAAGAAATTATAAAAACCATAATACCTAATTATTTGTTTTACCGCATTTTAGTACTAGCGATTTCGTATTGGTCCACCCATTGCACGTTTTTGGGGGTTTTTAGGGGTCCTTCAAAAAATATTTGTGGTTAAATAAGTAATGGCTATCATTACTGAAAGTCTCCTGAAGAGAAACAAAGTATTCCGATCGCAAAATATTGATTTTCAAGAATTCTATAACATTTCTACGAAACTTGTTTTTTTTCCCCAATAAAATACATGAAAAACTTTGAGCACTTTAAGCGCTTTGAGCGACCTCTAAATATTCTTTGATTTCCAAAAAACACAACAGGGGTATAACTTTTATCGGTGAGAGCATTAAAATTCCCATTTCACTTTTTTTTTAATAACCCTAATATACATTCATATATGGAAATACAAACACAACTTGACAACTTGGGTTAAAGCTAATAGTGAGTTGAAGAGGAGCGCTTTGCTCGTCACGCACGTTTTTAAATTTGAATAGAATGCAGCCAAAAACACTCAATGGCAAGTGTTTCGTTAACCTCATATGCACACACATACATACATATACGCATACCACAGAACTTTCATCACAATTAAGACACAGCTGCGGTGTACGACTTTTTTGAGGTTTAAGCGAAAATTCCGCTTTCGAAATTCGCGCTGCCTTCTAACCACAAACCAAAAGAGGTTAATTATGAAAAGCGGAAAACCATTCGGGTAGGTACTTAAGCCTCTTTACTGCTTCAATTGAAGGTTTTTGAGGTGTACGCCGCAACTTGAGTTTTTGAGAATCACTT
>NW_023458555.1:5512682-5583168 GCF_013731165.1 Rhagoletis pomonella
TGGTTTTTATAATTTCTTTCGGTAGAGAGGGGTGAGAGCATTAAAAAACCGACTTTACTTTTTCACAAGAATTTTTTAACCACCCTAATGAACATATGTACATACGTTTGTGCATACATATGTATGTATCTCTTTCTGTATTTTCGCTTCAATAAAAATGTAATTAAAACTGTCATATCGTTCCGCTTTAACTACTAAAATGCCGTCATTGCCTTGAGCATAAAATGGCAGCGCGTGTGAATTACCGCACACCATCGCACAAATACAAACGTCACACGTCATTGCTACATGTTCATCACTTGGGTATCACAGAGGTCGCTTGTACGTATGCCTGTATGTACTTACTCGTTTTGTTTAGTTATCAGCTAGCTTTTGCGCGTGTATGACCTTCAATGGCAACGTCGCCTCTCAAATAGCTGCAGCTGCTAGCTGCTGTTCTACCGTACACTTCTAGCTCATTTCACACGCACCAATCGGCGACGGCGCTATTATCCCGCTCACAAAGGTGTCAGGTAAAAGCTGCAATACAGCTGACATTGACATGCTCACCCAAAAAAAAAAAAAACAAACAGCCGAACTCTAGCGCCAACAACACGCTCACACTTGTCGCTCACCGGTTATGCCAACAAAGCACAAGGATTTGTTCGGTGTCCTTGTCACCTTGTTTGTACTTATTCACATATCATGTAAATATGTATTTAGAGGAGCCGTGACATCTTCTTCTTCTTCTATGTACATACATATGTACATGTGTATATGCACATACAGAGTCAAGCGTATAGTTGAGTTGCACTTGTATGTAATTAACGCTTAGGTATTTCAGTTGATCTGAATCAGAGCAACACATTTGCATGCGCCATGTACATACATACATACATACATATGTATGTATGCATAATTTTGTAGAAACGTTGTTATTGCGCGGCGCGTGTAAATTACACACTTCTAATTGTGCGATGTTAAGTGCTGGAAATGAGGAGCTTCACGTGCGAATGCGCAATTCACCTTGGCATTTGTGTAGTTCCTAGTGTCAGAGCATTGACAGTGAGAATTTTTAATTACTTTTTTATTTTTTTATTCTTGCTTCATTGCATCTCATTTGCTCTTGAATTTGATTTCATCCGTTGAAAAGGAGAATTTACGCCCGTAAATATTTTTATAAGTGTGTATATTTTACATACACATGTAAGTACATACATAGATTTTATTTTTGTTTTAAGTGATGCTTCTGCTTGATTTCTACCCTTTTCACTCACTAATTGATGTGTAATATTAGCGTTTGGCTAGAGCTTTTAGTGCCTACGGTAAAAGGAAACCAAATTTGTGCGTATTTACTTAATTTACGGTACTACACAGATACATATGTATATATCTATGAAATCGATTTTATAAGATTGTAGTTCTTTTCAACAAAAATCCCTGTGAACTAGAGTAGGAGCCTCACCTATTTAAAGGCAACTAGACTCAACTCTCGGATTTTGCTGAGTATTGCAGCTGGAAGAAAGTACAAGTGGGACAATGTTGCCTATAAAGAAGTCAACTATTTCTTAACTAATAGGCTGAAGGGGAGGAATTACATATATATCGCTTTATTCGTAAGGATTTGTGGAAATCTGCAAGCTCTGCAGGGCTTTTGGCAAAATTTAGGCTTTTAACAAGAATTAACACTGCTCCACAAGGGGAATGGAGGGAAAGCATTTCTGAGTCTGGCAAAAAATACGTTTACAACAAATTTTTGGAAAATGGGCGTGGCACTGCTCACTTATGACCACATATGGGTACCTCGGTAACCTTTCAATCAATTTGTCCCAAACTCGGTACGATTATTGTACTTTCCACATAAAAGCGGATAAGTCTAGCTGAACATACTATCGAAGATGTTTGCATTGGGGGGTAAAATCACCCCTGCTTTCCATGTAACAGTAGTTTTCGGAAAGGTGAAAAACATATAATTAGTACGTGCGCCGGGTATTTAATGTTAGACTTTTTACTTGTTATATTTAATCCTATCAAACGATGCTCAAACACTTTAACTCAAATAATAAATGGCTAAAATCGTCCATTTTGGATTTGCATGAATTTTGGTTAGAACTTTTCGTTTATTAAATTTTTTTTTTCGAAAGTTCAAAATTTTACAACTCCCATGATTCAGGAAGTTTATTTTTGAATATCTCCAAAACTAGTCTAGTTATAAAAATGGGTTTGATATTTAGAGCTATTCTAAAAATGTATTAAAAAATTCGAAACAAAAACAAAATTTCACAATCTTGAACGAAATAATCGTTAAATACCAAAATTGTTATTTTGTGATTTTTATTTTTTGTATAAAATGTTTTATCTGAGAATAAAGCTGTAATATGTGGCTAAATTTTTTTATACAACATTTCTCACTAATCTTAAAATTTTTCATAAAGGTACGAACTTTGTTAAAATTAAAGCAATCGTGGAACAAAACTTTATTTACAGTTTGAAAAAAAATTTAAGTTCAAAAATTAATATCTTAAAAAAATACCTCATTGAAAATTGCAGGTTATTTTAAGATTAGTTGGAGGCAATGTGTTAAAAATAGGGTGAACATTTTTATAAATTTTTTGTTTCTACGAATTTTTTTAATTTCATAATTTTTGTAAATTTTTACATTTTTTGAGTTGTTTGTATATGTATAATCATGTAAAAAACAAGACGAGAACTACAAGAGTTAGATATTCAAAAAATTTGCAAAATCCCGGAAATTTCAGCACTTAGAATTTTGCATAGCATTCGAAGAAAATATTTTTAATTTTTTTTTTTTGGCAGAACTTCGTTACATGATAAAAGAAAAGTTCTGATCAAATTTCATTTAAATCAAAAATGTTCGATTCAATTTGACTTGGATTGCCCCACGTATATTTTTTTTTAATTTAAATTCTGAAAGAACAAAAGATTCAAAAGTGGATCCTGACCTCGAAATAGCTCCTAGCGGTCACATTTGTACGAGAAATTTACCACTGTGCCTGTCTTTCAAACTATTTCTTATCCAGAAAATACATGTCACAAGTATAATTTTGTTCGATGCTAGTGCCGCTGTTTTTAAAAAAAAAAAAAAACATTATAAAAAGATTTACAAAAGTGTGTCGTCCAGTCTAAAGTTTATTTGGTCTCACATGGTTCGGAAAGGCCCTTGTGAACCCCACTGTATATAGCCGTAGATGCATTGCGGCGCTCCCAAAATTAAGCATGATGAAGAAGGGAACAAAGGCGATGAAAAAGAGGTGATTTGTGCAATTATTGACCACATGGTGATTTTTCCGCCAGGTCAAATGTCCAATTAGTTAGTTTATAAAGGGCTTCAGTTTGCGCTTGGAATCAACGATGGAACCAGAGCTGTTAATTTTAGATTACGGTTACATGCATTCGGTAATCACAACATTTAATTCATAGAAACATTTACACAATAAAAAAGAGTCTTAACCTGCGTTTATTGGTGCAGAGAGCAGGATCTTCTTACTAATGGATTTCGTAGAGCACACTGATATTCCAATCTGCAAGCTTATTCGAAAAACTTTTCCACGAGCATTCTATTAAAGAGTTAAGCCATAATTTAAAATAATGAATAAGGAATCAGGATCTTTGGTTTACTTACTCCTGTGAAGAGTTTGCGTTGAATTACGTTGCATTACGAATTTGAAATCGTACATAAAAACTTGTCAAACAGCCTTAACCGACTTGCCATTGTCATTATGTGTAACGCTGCGTATACGCAACATTTAACCGGAAAAAGTTACTCAAGAAGACACCGAATGAGAATTGTAACATGCGAGAAGCAGTAAATAAGCATAAAAACATAACAAAAGTACACAGCGACTGTAATAAAAGCAAAAAAGGAATTGAAATGAAACTCAAGTTGGCGCGCACTGCTACCCACATGGGCACCCATACTTACATATAATACATAGGTATGTATATGTAAACTAAGTATACTTGAAGAAGTGAAAGTAACGTAGAATACTGCTGCTGAAATTCCAGAAGCTGGACGAAATGAGCGAACGATGCGACAGATAGCGGGGCGAAGATAACAATTAACAATACGATAATACTGCAGTGGTAACAGTGGAAAGAAATCATTTTATATGCCACACGTACGCCTTCACTTTGAGACGAATAAGTTTGCGAAATTGCGTACCGAATAAAAAAAGAAAAGAAAAGAATACAAATGTAAAAGGCTGGCAGCGGCAAATTAAAGCCAAACAAAGCGCGCATACAAATGCAAATTGAGTGCGTGCCAGATGTGTATGTACGTGCGTGTAGCATTTGAGTGGGTTACGCATACGCCATGGCGTGCGGAAATGCTTCGAAAGAAAGTAAAGAAGAAAATAGTTCGTTGGAAATGCGCACACAGACTCGCACAAGCGTACATATTTGCTCGTACAGAAGATTGCTACAAGTTTACTGAGCAGTGTTTGATGTGCGTGCAAGATCGATGTGAAGGGGGACGGAAAACGCGAAGGTGAAACTAAACATTTTTTTTGCACTGATGAGTTTGCCAGCCGTTGTTTGTGCGAATGTGCGCTCGAGTTCGGTATAGAGAAAATGTTTGCAAGCCTCTAGCGTTTAGTTCACCACTCTATTTTTTTTTTTGTGTAGCAAAGGTGTTCTAGTATGGGCTTCTTCGCGCTGTGAATTTATGAATGCATGTGCGCGTTTACGGGTTTCTCTTACACTCACGTATGACTGTTTTTACTGACTTACGCTCCATAAAATAAATACTTAGTTTTCGAAAATAAGTTGAATACCTAAATCGAAGAATTAAAGAGGAAGAGTGAAGACACACATACTTTGCAGCAAACAAAGTTAAAATTTTCACGAATTATTTTGCATCTAGTTAAAATTTGAAAAAAGAGCTACTTTTCATATCGCTTATTAGAAGCAGTACCAACAAACTGCAATACTTCCGCTCTCCCAGAGAATTCAGAAATAGTAGCTAAACAAAGCGCTTAAATACAGTTAATCTAACAGCTCTGTGACCGAATAGTTTAAAAAGCGAATAGTGTAAGCTGCTGTAATGTACAGAGACCCAGGTGAGCTGTAAGAGGTGCAGAGGAAATTGAATTTCCAGAATTTGATAGCAGAGCATTTCTTTTTTTGAACTCCCGCAAGTATTCAAAAGTATTATTTCTTGCATTGAAGAAAAAATGCGAACATTTGACCGTTTACACTTATTCATACGAAATCGAATTTTCTTTGCATCTATGCGTGTGACTGCATTCAGACTCGTAGCTCTGCAGAATTATGACTCAATAATGGCAGAAGGATTAGATTTTCTGCAAAAGCCGTTTGATATGTGTCTCTAAAGGCTGGTCAGTGACTCAAAGTCAACGTACGAAAAAGACTCTTTGCAAAACTACTATCCATATATGTATGTATATATGTAGATACTAAATAACATTTCTTTATAAGCTGAAAAGTCGAGTCTTGACCGCTGCCTGTTTTGGGGCTTAGTTTACCTTGAGTACCTGGGCCCATTCCCTACATATCGTTACATAAACGGGAAAAGGTGCCAAGTCCATTTTTTTAATTGTTCAGAAGAGATGAAAAATCGATTTATTTCTGAATCAAAAACGAAGTTTTTGAAAAAAGTGGACCTAGCAGCTTTTCAACTTTAGATAGCGTTTAGCCTTATATTTTCTACGTTTTCCATACTCTTACAACTGAGATAGAATTCCGTTCCATCCAATGCACCGCTCACTTATATAATATATGCGTATCTCAAAAACTATTTGACCGATCTCGACCGAATTTGGTATACACATTGTGCTTAGCCTCCTTAAGTACCTTTTTGAATATTTTTAAAATCAGACAACACCTACTCCTCCCGTGGTTTTTGTCCGATTTCAATATGGCGCCTGTAAAGCCCAAGCGCAATGTGTGTACCAATTTTGGTTGAGATCGGCCGAGTAGATTTCGAGATACACATATTCCTAAAATTTATTGAAAAATCACTTTTTTGCTATAAAGTGATTGTATATATCAATTTCGAATAAATATTGATGAACTCCTTAGCCACACTGCTTAAAAAATTTGAAATTCCGCTACATACACAATATATGTAAATTCAAGGCCATATTTAAGGAAAGTCGCCTAAATTCGACAATTTTTATGCGATTGCAACAAATGAGGCATCAGTTTATTTGAAAATAGATTTGGTTTTCGATAGTGCTCCATATTTTGAAATTGTTGAAATTATCGGTGGTAAAAATTTAAAAAATTAAGAGAGGTATGAGTATTTTTTAATTTACCAGATAAAAAATCCCAACAAGCCTAGTCGAACAATAGATTACAATATTCCATTTTAAAGGGCTATATAAACCCATCTCAGATATTCGATCTTTGAAATCGAATCAAAAATTGTCACTGAAAAACTCATAAATCTACAAAATCCTATTTTCAGACCTAAATCGACAGGTCGCTTCTTCTAAATGACCTTTAAAAAATCTATAAAAATAGGCAATAATGTTTCTCATAAAAACGAATAAAATTAGGGGGTAGGGTCTTGAAATTTCGAAAAAAAGCATTTTCGATGGGCACCCTAAAGTACATACATACGAGAACCAATTAATTTCATTTGCGCTGTTGCGTATGTAGAGCATATTTTGAGGCGAAATATAGAGCTACTTGCGGCGAGGCGACATCTACCCCTACAGTTACAGTTACAGACTTTTTTTTATAGGATCTTTGCAAAGCAAAGTTTTTATAGCGATAAATGGTGTCTGAACATACAAAATTGTAAGTTGATTAAAGCGTTGTAATAAACAAATTTAGGCCGCGGTCTTCTTTTTTTTTGTTGTATACTGACGTTAGTATAGTGCACTGTACATCAAGAGGCTCGTATGAAACTCCAATGAAGCTGCCTCCCCGGGAAACCTACTGCACCAGTATTGTCGTGTTGGTGTCACAACTTTTTGTTAAGTATTTCGTAAAAGTGGGTCTTCGGATCCTAACTATTGTGGTTTTGTTGATTTTTCCAAAGAGGCTTCGGTCAGGGATAACCGAAGTGATTTTGAGCTACTTAGGACAAATTAAGGATGATAGTTTTTTGTGAAAAACTACTTTTACCCGGAAAACAGTTACATTTAATCCTTACATCGACTTTGATCAAATACAAAAACGAAAAATCATAAAGTATTGTCGTTTAAGGTCTCAATTAGTGCATTTTTTTGGCAGAGGCTGCGGTACTGAAAAACTTTGAAAATTGTCTTTGTTAATAGAAAAATAAGGAGTCACCAATATAGTTATGTAATTGCACTACTCTGCAAATTTCCTTGCAAGGTATGTTGATAAAAATCTCAGCGTGTTCAAGTGTTCTTCCTCGCTCCTGCCGTTCCTTGCCATCCCCCTCGCTATTCAAACACAAGCATACCATCAGATAAACGCTGCTAATTACATAAACGTGTGCAGCTTCATTACCTGCATGCTGTGCGCGGCGGGTGTGTGCGTGCAAAATGTTGCAACTTGATTCCCTTTCTATTCAGCAATTCAAATATTTCCCTTTTTGTGCAAAAAAAGTTCTTATCTTTGGCAGCGTTTGATGGGCGCTTGGGGCGCTGCTAACTTACCAACTGACACATAGCAAATAGATATATTATATGTATGCATGTAGATGTGTGCGCGCACATTGCGCTCGATCGTTGGCCCGCCCACGCTTAATTCGATACCTTCATATCTTCGCTCGCCTCTATTTAGCTGGACGTTAAATTTGCCCGCTTAGTGGCGTTCGCGGAAATGTCGTTTTTGCCTTCATTAATCGTTTGCAAATTTCACTATTCCGCCTTCTTTTTCTCTCAAACATTTTATACACTTCTCAGTTTTTTCACTGACATTCGACTTAATTAATGTCCTTTATTCGTGCGCGTTTTTTCTTCATCTTCTTCTTTTGTTTTCATTCTGTTACGACACGCTTTTACGTGTCACAAGCGGTTTGAAGTTTTTTATGCGCTGTGCTCTCGGACCATTTCGACCATTTTGCCAACCTGCGCTCTGGAGTCGCTATCAAATTTTCTGCCACATTTTTTGTGAGCTGAAAAATTTTATGAATTTTCGAAAATTTTTGCATTAAAAAACTTTGTTCGCATAACACTTGCGGCGTTTTGTGCATTTTCATATTTCGATTGCTTTGGTCGCCCGAGGGATGGTGACCCAAGTAACTTTGAGTGAGTAAAAAAGTTTGCATGATTGTAGGTTTAAAAGTATGTCGGTAGGTGTGGTGCGGGCAGTGGGAGGCGGGGATTTGAAATCTGGCATGTGGGAACATCAAATATTCCATAATTTTGTGAGCATTCATTTATTAAATTAGCAAAACGTAGCAGAATGACTTGAACTTTTTCGGCTCATAAAGATATAAAATATAATATAAAGGCTTACGCTTTGGCGTATGGAATATGTATGTTTGTATACGCTCGTGCCTACGAACTTTCGAACTAACTAAAAAGTGAAAATCATGCAACATTCATTTATTTAATTTCATAGCTGCAGCTGAAATTGGCAACTGCAGTTTGCAGCTATTCAACATCGAGCCTTAAATGGCTTGCTTTCTGTTGACTTGTCTGTTTGCTTGCAGGCAGCAGCCTGACTGCCACACTTGACCGGTATTTGCAACTTGGAGCACCAATTACGCGGTAACCACTTAATTGCTGCTGTCTAACTTTGCCCCGAACTCTGTCATCCACCATCCCTCCATTCGGTCTGCCTGCACTCCAATCATCCTAAGATACTCTGTACTAATTTTCGCCACTGTGCTGACCTCCTTCGCTTGCCACAACTCCTTGTAAAATTTGTTGCTGTTCGTTCTTGAGTGAGGTTGGGGAGCTTAAATAAGCACTTCAACGTAAGTTTGCATACAGTTCCATTTTTGAAAAGATATTTCGCTCTAATTTCATTTCATTGCATTTCCTCAATATACTCGGCAAACTGAGAAGTAACAGCGGCTCATGACGTGCCACTTGTCCGTCCGATTTTCTTAGCACGCTTTTCATTTACTCCTTCCAACGACTTTTTTCTACATACCAAAAATCCTCTTGAATCGGAATCAGTCTTATTTACGAGGAGGGTAACGATTCCTCAATATTGAGGCGAAGATTAGGAAAGCAACAGCTGTTACGCACTGTTGTAAATAGGCCCTTTAGGAAAAGATGCGTCACTTCTCAGCAACTTTATGTTTTTTTCCTGAATTTACAGACTGCTGCAATCCCACACTGGGTCTACGAAAATACTTCCCCAACTACATCTAGTGATGGGATACATGGTTGGGAAGTGAAGTGTGGAGCCAGCGTCCAGCAAACCTACTCAAAGATAGCGCCGTTAGTCACTCGTTCACAGTGATATATCAAATAACTTAATTCGCCATGCGGAGAGGTTGGACGGTATCCTTGAAAGGATTTTTCGAAATAGCGATGAAATTTGACTTTATCCCTTCGAGCCAACTCAGAGAACGCTGCGCAAAAGCAATAACGGGAAGAACTGTGAAGCCCTTCAGACCAGGAGAGAATCGAAAGAGATCGGAGAATCAAACTGAGCAGAAACATTTGTTCGATGAGAAATTTATGCGGTTAGTTTCTTTATTTGAATATCTTTCTGAGGTAACTGCTTAGAATTGGATATTGACAATTTTCGGCGATTCAAGGTCGTTTACGCGTTGGTAGCGGCTCTACTGGCTTCATCATGACGTACAGAGGAAGAGTAAAGCGATGGAATGACCAGGTGAATTTGGCTTGATTTCAAAAACGCTGGTACACCAATCAACAATACGCTTTAAAAGAATAAAATTGAAGTAGATTGACTTAGGGCTCCGGTTGGGACTAGCACTGAAGTGTTTTGATAAAAAACGACGATATCATTTTGAGGTAAAAATATTTACTTTTTGAATATCTTCGCTTTAAAAACAAATAATAAAAATAAAAATAAAAATCTTCTAGAATATTGGCTTGAATAAATGTGTATAGTGCTCTTCACATGTACTCTTTTTAGTATTCATGAGTACCCACTGAGTGCATTAGAGTGCCGTATTCTTTAGGCACATACACATACAAATACATATGCACATGAAAGTCATCCTCTTGCTATTTGAATATTTAAAGCAATAAATATTTTTTACATTTTATTTTACTATTTGTTATTTTGCTGCTTTACATATAACACAAACATATACTAATATATGTATGTACGTTGTATTTTCTTATATTGTGGTCGGCTTGTGCAACAGAGTGGCACTTGAAAATGTGCTCAAGTTTATTAAAAATGTAGACAAATTTTATTTGAAAATACTTTACCGCAAATGTTATACGAGTATTGTGGAAAAATAAACTTCCATGCAAATGCATGTATATATCTAAAAGAGGGGTACATAAAACAAGGGGTGAACTATTGGTGACTGCAGATGCCTGCAAGCTGCTGTAAGTGTGTAAATGTTAGTGGTGTTAGTGGTGGAGTTATTATCCTGAAATTTGTTTCATAAAGTTTCCTAAAAATGTATTTATGTTTAAGGACCAACAACCAAAACGAGAATTTTAAGGAGATAATTTGTTATGCATTTGCTCTTCTAAAAATGGCTTCTTAAACGAATAACTGGGAATTTTATAATTTGAACTAAAACTGAGTGTATGCGTCCACAGCAACCAGGCTATCAAGTTACACATGTGCAAATTTTTACATGAAAAATCGATTTAAAATATCTAAGCTATTATAAGTCGCAAATTTGTGTTCTATTGCGATGTAGTTCTCTCAAATCCAAGCAATCACAAAACCGATTTTCGTGGAAATTTTACAGTAGCATCAACAATAGAAATAGGTTTGGTCGAGATGCTTGAAGTCTTGTGAATAAAAAATAAGCAATTGCTTTTTCTTAAAATTTCAGACCGTTTATTAAAATTTGTTTGAATAAATCGAATATTTAAAAGGTCTGAGATTTTAAGAAACAGCAATTGCTTAGTTTTTACTCATAAGGCCCTTTGTGGTAAAATTTTTTCTCCATTGAAATAATTGAATATTTTCATTAAAAAATGCAGTGTTTCAAAATATTTATCAGCACGTTTGTTAATCGGCCTTTGTATCGGTAAATTCAATATGAAAACATAGTAAGGTAAAAGCGTTCTCTCAGTTGGGCGCCCAAAGATCAATTGTGGCGTAGGCTGTGGGACATTTATGATCATCCTGCTAAAACCAAAAGTCGTCAAAGTCCATTCATTAAATTTTCGGCTACAAAAAAATCGTTCATCGTCCCCCTGTGCCGGCTGAGCCCTCCAACCATCGACTTTTACCGCAGTTGCAGAGACGATAAAGAGGTGGAGAGCATCGAATATTATCTCTGCCGCTGTTCCGAACTAGCCAAAAGGCGCAACCATTTCTTCAATAAGTATTTACTTTTTAGACTGCTTAATCGACAAAAACTCGGCACACATTCTCAATACTAAGGTAATGGCATTACAACGGTATTTTTCAGCATATGCGTGCCTCTGTGCTTTAGCTGTGGCAGCCCACTCTAACCTAGCCTAACCTAAGGGCTAAGCCTGAAGTAGTTAAGGCTTAAGGTGCTGGCCCAATGTAGGCTTGCTTTGCTGGCCTTACTGACTTCGTTTTGCTTTAATTTACTTTAAAAGCCAAATGTAGCTTGGAACGCTGTCAAAGCAATCAGCTGTGTGGTTCCGAAATTAAAGTCTGTTCCATTAACATTAAGAATTTCCTTAAAAAT
Organism: Rhagoletis pomonella; assembly: GCF_013731165.1. Taxonomy (NCBI): domain Eukaryota; kingdom Metazoa; phylum Arthropoda; class Insecta; order Diptera; family Tephritidae; genus Rhagoletis; species Rhagoletis pomonella. Next base: position 5,524,402 of record NW_023458555.1, read on the forward strand.
ACAACATGAATTAATAATAAAATTAATTAATAATAAAAAATAATAGGAACATCGTCTTAGCTCCTAATCTTTTCAGATTTATTTTAAAATTAATGTGAACTAATTTTTTTTATTTCAAGCAAAAGATAATAAATAATTATACTAGCTCATTTACACATAAAAAACTCTTAACTCATAAAGGCGATTTTTCACTGCTTATTGCACGGCTTGTATAGCATATACATACGTTTAATACAAATATGGAAAGAGAAGAAACACTTTTATTTGACATTGAATTACTTACATTTTTCGACAACACTTTTTTGAATTAAGACATTTATTTACAAGTACATATCGTCGTTTAAAGTGCAAAACCGCGTATCAACAAAATGCAAAACCGCGTATGTGAGATTGCATAAATTATTTTCTAGAGAGTAAAAACACTAATATTTCGAAGTGGTTATCTTTTTTATAAAGCAATCGCATTTCTGGCTAGTATATTTCAGGACGAATGGATAAGGATTGAGCCAAGAGATTGTGTGAGCAAATCCAATTTTTGGCAACCAATGTCAGTTACGCGGTTTTGCAGAATGACCATACGCGGTTTTGTACTTTAAACGGCGATACGTATGTGTGTACATTCTTGCAGCATTTTTAGTTAAACAAAATTTTGTTTAAATAAGCCTTTAGCAATTTGCTTGAATTCATTTATCACGAAAACATCTCAATGTCAAAAGCCTGCAAGGCATTGTCAAATAGAGATTTCGGCTATTTGAAACTTTGAAGCGCTTCAAGCAAGTGAAGTCAAGCTGCCATTTGGCCCACTTTCATACATTTTAGTAGAGTTCAAACACTGTTTGACATTTTTCAAAGCGAAGCAAGCAAAGCAAGCCTACATTGGGCCAATGCCTTTACCGTTAATTTTTGGCATTTTGTTTGCTAGCGGTGTTCTGGCATTTTCTTCAATACAAAGTATACTGCACAATTTTTTATTTTTTTTTTAATAGAAGAAAGTAAACAAATCCTCAAATAAAAACGTTTGTCAAAAATCAACAGTAAATCCTAGCTTCGGCAGACGTGCACCCTTATTCCACTAAAATTGAATGGGCTAACAAAAACCTACTCAAAAGCTGTCTAGTAAATCCGATTAACCCTAGAACACACACCCGGGTACAAACGTATCCACTTTCAACTTTGAAGTGTTGTAACTTTTGAACCGCTATACCTCTAACTTCGGATCTAGGAAGATTATTTAGTTTTGAGTTCAAATTCAAAATTTGAACCAGATCGGACCATTGGTTCAGGAGCTACAGCCTTCCAAACACATTATATACGTAAACACACACCCGGGATACGTTTGTACCCCAATAGTAAAAATCCTCATAATAATAAAAAAAAAACATTTTTTATATTATTTTTTTATTTGAAAAATTAAAAATATTCATTTCACACATTATATTATTGACTTTTATTATAAAAATTATAAAAATGCATCTTATATCTAAGGAAAATCATGGCAAATAGAGCAATTTGTTGATGTGACCGAATGTTCAAGACACATTGGCTTCTTACATTTGTCGCACAGCTTTCTGGTTTTTCTACGGCGTTTTTCCTCTTGTGCGTAACATAAATAGCAAGATAAGGACACAGGTTTTGGCGTGCGCGCTGCGGCAGATGTTGATGCTGCTGTTGACACCATTGATTCCACCGGTCGGTTGAAATATGCTTCAATAGCAATTTTAGTCGAAAAATTTCGCGTCACTTGACGATTTATGGCTCTGGCTTCAATAATGGGCATACACAATGCTTCAGCCAAGCTGTGCAGGATCTGCTTACGCTTGTTGTTTGTTCTCCAAGGCAACATAGGGTTATTCAAATCGTAGACAATGTAGGCTGCAAGAGCTGTAATGTCCAACATGTTGAAGAACATCGCTAGTGGCCATCGTTTTGTTTGTCTTTGTGTTGGATATTCCGCAAACATTTGGTCCATTCGATCAACACCACCTTTGGTACGATTATAATATTCAATTATTTCAGGTTTCCCACTGTCAGCTATTTCAGCATCATTATGCATGGTCGAAAGTAAAATTACTGCTTTATTTTTTTTTGGGAACATAAGAGCACATTGTCACATTATTTTTGAAGCCAAATGTCGTTGAACCAATTGTCCTGTTTTTGTTCTGCTTCATTTCTTGAGGAATATATGATTTGTTTTTGCGCAAAGTTCCAACGATCGTGAGTTTCCAGGTGAGAAGCAGTTCTGCAACTGGCAAGGTCGTAAACAAAGTGTCCATTGTAATGTTTCGGCCACTTCCTTGGTATTTGGCAGACAAATCCTTCACCACTCGTTCGCCTTGGTTCGTTTCCCTACCAGTTTCTGCTTGGCCAGTATATATTTGTCCATGCAGTGGATATGCATTTGTGGCATCGCAAATCCACCAAACCTTGATACCATATTTAGCAGGTTTTGACGGTATGTACTGCGTAAACCGTGTGCGTCCACGGTAAGGAAATAATTGTTCATCAATCGTCAAGCATGAGCTGGGCTTGTAATGTGCAGCAAGATTATTGTTCATCATCGTCCACAACTCACTGATCGGTGCTGCTTTATCAGTTAGTAAGCGTGTTGCACGAGTGTTTTTATCGTCAAATCTTAGGAACCGCAATATCGAACAGAAACGGTTGACTCCCATTGTGGCGCGATATAAAGGATAGTTTTTGACGCTCCATAAATTTCGAACATGTTCTCCATTGCTATGGTTCGCACCAGTCATAATAAGTATGCCAAAAAATGCATACAGCTCTGTTATTGACACAGGCGTCCATGACTTAGGAGTTGTGTTTGGATGCGCATTGTTGTAAGCATTATAAGTTTCTTTTGCTAACTTATTTGTGTGGCGCATAATTATATCAGCCATTTCAACGTTCATGAAACATTTGAATGTTTGCTCTATTGACAACATTTCAGTGCATCTAGCTGGTCCAGAACGTTCTCTTATAATATTTTGTCTGAGTACCTGACGACTTACATTTGGTTCTTTCATCCACTCAGTACCATCACGTGCAACAAATTTTTCGGCACTAGCAGGTAATTCATTATTTTCTTCTACTTCTTCTTCTTCATCGTCTTCTTCACCATCCTCATAGTCCGCATAATCAGGTAATACTTCTGCGGCACTTTGCGAAACTTCAGCATCGTCATCAGCAATTTCAATGTCATTGATTTGAATTTCTTCTTCATCTTCTGAGTCAAAGTCATAGGGAGCGTCATCGTCACAAATTTCATCAAATAAAGATTGTATTTATGATTCTCGCTGTTCCTCAGTTAGCCTGCATAATAAAAAAAATTAGTATATGTTTACATTGTTGCTTATTTTACATTTTTTAACTTCTATATGCTGCACTTGATAAATATTCGTTTCTTCTTGAAGTCATTTCGTATCCAGTTATTTATAGTTTCAGTTATATTTATTTTCACTTATATTTTCACTTCTTACACTTTTGAGCACCAAAACAATAATGAAAATATCAACAGGCAGCATTTATAACAACACCTCGTGTGAAAACAACCCTTGCAGCTGCATATAAAATACAAAAACCAGTTATACCAGTGTATTTGCTACCTACGTACCCATACCTTGAGCGACCTTTTTGCACATATCTTTTGAACCAGGTAGAATATTTCAATGAAATAAAAACCAAAATGTGTATTCGTTGTTACTCTACAAGTATATTATTATAAATTATATTATTTTGTTTTGCATTTATCAGGACAACAACAAAAACAAAAATCCACTGCTGGAACCAGTAGGAATATTCGAATGAAACAAAAGACAAAATACTTGTTATATATTAAAATATACATTTCAAAAAAAAAAATCATAGAAATTGGTTGAATAAGCATTAAAAAAACCGCAAAATAAGGTCCGGGTACAAACGTATCCCGGGTGTGTGTTTACGTGGTATTTTCTGGGTGTGTGTTCTAGGGTTAAATAGCCTGACATTTTTACGAAAATTGCATTTTTTTTAAATATTGCACAAAGTGTGGGAAAGTTAGATTTGTAAGGTTTTTCTAAAGAATAAATCTATTTTATACTCATAGTTTTAAAAAAGGCGTCTATATACATAAGTGTATGTTTAGCACACTCGTAGGTGTCTGTAATCGCTTGAGAAAATTATATATATTTGTACCATTAAAATACTTTACCGATGTCAATGATTTTCTACGTAAACAAATTAAGTTAATATCAAAATACATTGTTAAAATATTAATTAACCGGAGAGCAAAAGAAACTATTCTTATCGAAAATATTTTTAATTTTAAGCTCTTTATTTGAATATACAGTCTCAGTTAATTTTCCCTTGGACATTTTATTCGCTACGTATATTACATTAACCCGTTATTGTAAAATAAGAGTTTTGAAGAAATAACTAATTACTCACTAAGCATTCCTACCACTTGCAAATTCAACGTAATCGCATTTACTTAATGCGGTGGGGTCTTTTGCTCTAACCAACAAAAACTATCCTTCAATGTGGCTTCCTTTTCATTGCCGATATTTGAGTGATTTATCTCTGACATTTGCCAGAGGTTGCTGCTAACTCAGCAGTTTATTTATTGTTTGGAAATTACATTTATGCAATGGTCATTTGTCTTTGGCTCTTCGAACAAACAAATACGCTCGTGGCCACAAATATTGACAAACTAAGGAATTTTGGGCGAACATAAACTGCAAGACATAAATCAACGGAGGAGTGTAGACGAATAGATTTCTTCTTCGCAAATAAATACAGTAAATACCTACATATTAGGGTGCTCATTAAAATACGAATATATAAATTTTGTATGGGATACCGCTTTCCATTATTCTACGTACAAAATTAAAACATCCACGAAAGTTTCCAAATTTTAACTAAATTTTTAGGACTGGCTATCATGATTTGAAAAAATTTTTGACTTGAAAGCTGATACATTTTTTGGTCAAAGTCCAAGATTTTGTCGAGTTTTTGCGATTAAAAAAATCAATATTTTCAAGCGCTAGTAGCGTTCTCCAACAATTCTTCTAAAGTTTGAAATTTTTGTAGATGTTAAGGACAGGGATCGAAAATAATAGTTATTTTCAAAATTTCAATTCAAAAAGTCAGTCGGAAAGAATTGGTCTTTTTAACATTTATATATAGCTGGTTATCCAAGGTATCCTAATGATTTAAATATGATTTATGTTTTTTTACTTTTTTCAAAAAAGTCGGAAATTAAGCGTTATTAGTGATATTTTTTCAGTCAAAAGTAAAAATTAAAATTTGACTTTTATTTTTCGGCCAACTATAACAGTTAAATCTGACTTATTTTTTTGGTCAAAATAGCAGTTTACATATTCACAATAAAATATGTTTTAATAAAAAAACACAAATCCTTTCAACTGCAGTTTTCTATCTTCTGTAAATATATGGAGTTTCTTTAATTTAAGCTTTAAATTATTCATCTTTTTACAGGAATGATTTGGAATTCAATTTAGTAATTAATATACATAGCTGTCAAGTTCTGCTCCGACAAATTGTATCGCAAATCGCTAAGAATAAGCTTCGCTGTTACTTGATGTATGTTACATGCCAGATCTCTTAGTGGGGGATATATACATTTTTTACGCTGCCAGTAATCCATAAGGTCCGTATCAATAACAACGCGCTTCTCCTTATAGGTGTACATTTCCATAAATGCTTTTCGAACGGAAAAAATAAAAGTCATATTTTAAATTTTATATTTGACCGAAAAAATTAAAGTCAATTTGTAACTTTTATTTTTGACTATAAACATATCGGTGAGAAAACAACGATTATTCCTTGACTTTTTTGAAGAAAGCATAACCGTTACAGTCCCTGGTTAAGAACCACCCTAGTATATGTACATACATATATGAATACATATATGAATATATATACATAGTTATATTTAGTTTGGTTTTCGTGTTTTTGCTCTTACTTATGTCTAATGGTAAACTGTTTACGTTTTTTCTTATTCAATCCATTTTACTACTCCTACCTTCTCTGCGGTTGGTTTTAGTTTTTTTTTTTGTTTTCCTCTAATCACTTGCACTTCCATCAGCAACCGAAATTGATTGCTACTTCAGCCATAAAAATGCAACAATTTGAAATCAATGCAACATAATAAATGTCAGCAATTTGCGGCACTCAGCAGCCAGACCGACAGAAAAAACCGCACAACTACAACTACTCCTACATACTATCAACGACAGGAGTACACTAGTGTACGCTGTAAGACCTGTATGCATGTATGTATGTATGTATGTATGTCCTCTATTCTTAAAGTCGACAGGATACGTGCAACGAGCATCTCGTCATTGCTCGTAATTTGTTCTGTTATATTTCCAGTGCTGGACATAATAACGTTCTTCAGCGCACGTCTACGTCAGCGACGATACTCAAAATGAGTTTTCTTTGGTTTAATTCGTCACGTGCGGCTGTGGTAGTTTTGTTGGCTGAAAACTACATACATACACAACGACGTTTTCAAGCCTTTGACCATACATGTCTCTACACTTTAGTTTAGTTTTTTTTTCACTGCATCCCTGATGGAAAAATCTTGGTTCTTCAAAAGGCTAAAGAAACTATAAATAGTACAGTAGAGGAATAATATAATGTTTTCCAGATGTAGCGCCTAAGTGTAGGTGAAGAAATGACATTTAAATTGTAGCCAAATTCAATTAAAGTGGAATTTTATGTTACAAATTAATTAAAATTATTAAATAAAAGGATTTACCTGTAGGGCTGGCGACCAGCTTGTAATGATGTGCGAGCGTCTCGTACTCGTCATTCCTTCACTGACCATCACATGCAGGTCGAAAGCAATCCATTCATTCATTATTTTGTTGCTCTGTAATTCTTTATTCGCACAAGTGGTATATTCCTATACATGGATAGCAAAATTTTTTAGTGGCAGCGAAAGGGGTCTGCTTACCGGTGTCTTGCTCTAGTTAAAGGCTTTTGCTATTCTGAGCTACACAAAATTTTAGTTTGATTTATATGCAATGGCTTCACAATTTTACTATGAAGACTTCAAAAATAATAACTGCTAAAGAAATACCAATAAACTAAGAAATGCCAAAAGAAGTACATTTCGCACATTAAGAGTTCAATTTTGTTGATCAGTGTTATCGAAATGCTTGAAAAAAATTTGCCTGGCCGCTCTGGCACACCCGTCACCCGATTGCGCAATTCAAACTTTTCATAAATCAATGTAAAACGTTGAATAATAACCAGGAGCGCCAGTTACTGTCGAAATTCGACCGTTTTTCTAGTTTTTCTAGTTTTAGCACGTGGTTTGAAGGTATTTGAAGGACTCTGGCAGGGCTTGGTGTTGACCCGATACATTCCAGTTTGTCGATAAAATTCGATAATTTGGTACATATCGATTATTAAATGAATTTAAAAAACACTAAAATCCGATAACTTAACAAAACTCGATAACTCTACTAATTTTGATAATTTTTGTGCATTCCGAGGGCTCGATAAATTTCGATAAAATTTCAATATACTAAATATTTTGAAAAATCCAAAAGCTTCGATTCGATAAATCGACAAATTTCAGTAAATTAATAAATATCGATAACTCGATAATAAATATTGATGACTATAAATGATAATAATTATATAAATATCAATAACTTTATGAATTTCACTAACTTGACGAATTTCGATGGTCCGATTAATTTTTGTAAGTAGCCCGATAACCATACGTAAATTTCTACAACTAAGTTTCTCTGTCTATAAATTTCGTTAACTCAATAAAAATTGATTTGACAATTTGAATACTTCGATACGTTGGGAAAACTTAATAAGAATGGATAGCTCGATAAATTTCGATATCTTGATAACTTTCGATAACTAAGTATTTATGACTTAATTCATTTCGATTCCTTTTGAATAGTTTCAATAATAAATCTTTCCCTTACAGGTACCCTAATTCTTATGTATTTGTCATTGTTTACATTTTCGTGTTTATCTTTAACGTTATCTTCACCTTTTTTCGTAATCGTTTTTATTATTCGTCATCACATTTATATTTACTAAAAAGTTTAATTTCAAATACGAAGTAAAACAAAATGCTAAAACGACTCAAATTGAATAGGTTGCAAAAACAACTATGCAGAAATACGCAAATTTTCAAACTACGATTTTGGACGTAATTTTCCAACACTTTTGAAACCATGGAAACTCCCCTCGTCTAAAGAAAAATAGTTCATAGAAACGCCGAACGAACGGAGACAAAATTTATGTTAGATTGGCGCTTACACATATATTAGTGTTTGGCCGAGCTTCCCCTCCGATTTGTGTATTTTTGTATTTTTATGAGAAGCTGTTTTTCATGGCAGAAATACACTTGGAGGTTGGCCATTGCCTGCCTGGGGGCGAGCGCTGTTAAGAAGAAAATTGTGTTATTTATTTTTTGCGATGTTGCTTTGACCAGGACTTGAACCCAGTCCCTGCGAAGTGGTAGCGCACTAACCCCTACACAATAGCGGCCGATGCGATTAAATTCAATTTATAGTGTAGAATGTGGTGGAGGTGATTTAGGCGATTACATACAAAGCTCTTAGTTGCAAAATTTTCGTTAGCTTAGAAAAATTTAGTTACATCTAAAGATATACTAATATGTATGTTGATGTTATGTTTACATGTGTATGTACAAAAAGTACCTGTAAATATTGTGTTTTGGTCCACCTTATAATAATATTGCAATTTCCCATTTAAGCAACGCAAAAATTATATACTTGCAAGCTAGCATTTTTTCGCTCATTTTTCTTTTCACTATTCTTCTTGCTATTTTGCTGGTTGTAAATAGTATTCTACTGCCAAATGTGCAACTGTTGCACTGTAAGACTACATTGTAGCAACAATGGCAGAAGCAAGTGGCAGCCAATTGCCTTCGGAAGTCAAAAGAAGTGGCAAGCGCAAGGTCTTGTGCAGCAGACTGGCAAAAGGTTGTTGTTGCACACCACAATATTGCCGTTATAGTATTTCATTTTTGTGCACTAAAATGATGCATATTGCAATTTTCGGTATTTTTGCGGAAGTTTTAGCGCACTGCACCTGCTTTTGGGACTACAGCTGTTGGCTGCTAGGCGTGTGGCAGTTACAAAAATTTGATTATTTTTTGCAAATTCCCATTTATTAAACCACTTGCTTCCTGTATCAGCTGTTTGTTGTTTTTCTTTTTTGTATTAAGAGTGCGCTTGCCTCTATATAGTGAGAGTATTGTAGATACAAATGTGCAACTGTGGCTGCCTTCAGCTGCTGTAGAGCTATAAGCAAAGCTAGCAAGCGCTGCACCAAAGAAAAAAAACAGAGAATTATATACACAAATGCCACTATAAGAAATGTAACAAAAAGCATTTTGCACTCTATTTTAAATTTCTTAACTTTCCCGAAACAAATTCTTGCGCCAACAGTTGCCGCAATTGCCAGTTGCAACACTCGTTACACACTCGCTTAGTTACTGTCGCGATACTTTGCAGCTCTGCGTCGCTTCTCGCAACAAGTTCACGCAAACTACTCTTGAATTACTTTCCCTCCCATTTCTGTTCGCTTTTTAATTCAATTCTCATTTCTTTTTTCGAACATATTTCCTTCCTCAGTGTCATGTCGCAGTCCGCCACCTGTACTTTCTTGCTGCAACCTTGCACGTTGCACTCTGCATTTCACTCTGCTCTGTGTCCTGTGTCGCATTTTGTATTCGTTGTTATTCGCTTCTCGCTTTTCTTTTACCTTGCAGCAACATTTTTTGTTCCATTGTAATGTGCACCTAAGGTGTGGAAAATTATTTTCGGTAGGTGTTTTTATTGTTGTTGCTACCGCAAGTACTCACTCGCCTCTGTGCGCGAGCCACGGTGTGACATTGACTGCTGTAGAATGCAAGTGCACCATGGCCACGCGTGGAGCCAAAAGTGGTTTTCCTCTATCGAAAAAATTAAATGCATTTGACCCAAGAAGTAAGAGTGCTTGCGGTTGTGTGTGTGCATGTGAAGTGGTAAAAACTGCTCCGCTGGGAGCAGTGTTGACCTATTTATTTTCTGGCGGAAAATTTTCTTAAAGTAAATAAATATTAAGTTTAAAATTTGTATATTTTTGATGCTGCTTTTGCTTACATTTTAAAATAGAGAATACGAAATATGTAAGGGAGGCGAGTAGCTCCAAATACAGGCTGAGAGGAAAAGCGCACAAAAATTCTACCAGTAGATACGCCGACTCACGAAAGGTTGTACGATCGCGTCGAATTCTCAGACTAATAACTGAATAACAAGAATGGAAAACTGGCAACTCACTAACTGCCGCAGGAACAGTGGTTGGCTCTACCAACATGCAACATGCCCCTCATACTATTAGCTTTGACACTTGATTACACTGTGCAACAATTTCAAGGTCATTGTTTGGGGGGCGAAATCATACCAACTTAGTATGAAAGATCTAGGCCCATTAGGTAAAACCTCCAAACCTTTTTGCATTCGCCGGTTTAATTTATTTCTAAGGCCATACTAATTTGAATTTTTTTTGCTTGCATAAATAATTGCAGAAAAGGGTTTTTGGGTTTTTACCACATTAGCACCGCCACGAAAAGGTCATTGTGACCACTATTTGGAAAAGTTTTAATAATATGTTTTTTTTTGAGGTGTCGAGAGTGCTAAAATATTCTAGAAAATTGTTCGCCGCAAAATTTCACTAGGTGTATTCCCAGACAAAATCAGGATTGCAAAGCCTTTCGATACGAAGAGATGTTTCTTTTTTTTTTTTGATTTGTTATCGGAGAATATTGTAAGAGCTGCAGAATTAAACTGTTGCGACACTATTTCTTACTTCTAGTTATAAGATCGTATTATTACTGGCGTATACCCATAATATTGACGTAATCGGGCTCAATAGTCGCGCCGTCTGTAAAGAACAAATCACATTAATCTGATGGTGGATGAAGAAAGAACGACGTGCCTTCATTCATCAAAAAAGCTGTCAGCTCATTTTCGACAAGCACCCACGTCACTATTGGCATTTATGCTACAAAGTAGAAGACATTATAGCTTTCTCTCTCCCACAGGGACTCAAACGGTGGTTGGTGAATTATCTGAGTGGTTGACACTCGTCAGTAATTTTTAGAGACAAAAAAAGTAAGCCAAGGAAAATTAAATCAGGGGTCCCACAGGGTAGTGTCCTTTCCCCTTTACTGTTTAACTGTTACATTTTAAAGCTTCCTTAACCACCAGAGAAAGTCTCGATTGGTTTTTATGCTGACGACTACTCGATAATAGCTTGTGTTTGAAAGTAAACGGTTGCCTCTCCGAACTTTCTCGCTTATGTACTGCAAGGAACCTAACCCTCTCCCCCTACACATCCTCGGCAACCCTTTTTACAGCCTGGACGAAGGTGGTCAGACTGCGGCTGGGTATTATCGTCGGTGGCGAACTAATTCCTACGGTGAATAACCCGAAAATCCTCGGAGTTACCTTCGATAGTCTGCTCTCCTTTTCAGCGCACTAAACTGCAATGGTTAATAAAGTAAAGATCCACAACAAGGTACTCAATCGCTACACCTGGGGCAAAGACAGGGAATGTTGCTGGCAACATACAAGGCAATTGGCCGGCCGGTTCTAAACTACGCAGCACCCATGTGGTCACCGGGGACTTGTAGGGACGCAGTATATGAAGCTACAGACAAGCTACAAGACGCATTTCCATATGGAAGAACGGTAATGATGCAGTTGAGCTTGACGGGGTTGTGTAGCCGCTACAAACAAAAACAAGACGCGAGTAATTTCAAAGTAGTTAAGGCCTCCTTTAATATGGGCAGCACTAATAACAATGCCTGCGCCGAAGTGCAACGAGAATCTCTTTTACAACAAGTTCCTGTTTTATTGAGCCGTAAAGTCATCTCTTTGCTTTTAATCTTTGGTTTAGATGCGAAAGCGAACTGATGCGGCGGCCCTCAAAACGTTCGATTGAATAATTTTGAGGAAGATATATGGTTTGCTAACTGACAAGAGAAAAGTTTTTTTGAGCTCGGTGTTAAGGTAAATTTTCAAACCAGTTGGTAACTGAAACCTTCTCAGTTAGTTTTCAGATTCTGCTCGAATTAGTTGTAACCAAGCAAGTCTTGCGAAAACTTCTAAAGCGGATGTATTCTCTTCTACATTTGCCGACAAAAATATGTACATACTTTGAATCTAGTCTTTAACGAGGCGCTCAAAGAAATTAAGCCGAAGGACTTGCAGTTAGCCGTGTCAATCACTTTCATTACCCGCGTTGCTAGCATAACATTTCCAAAGGTGTAATTATGTGAGGTTCTTATAAATACCTTGAAAAGCTTAAGAATTTTCTGGCCCTTCGTGACTCATGCCAAAATGGCGAATTTAGAAAAAAAAAAGGAAACCTAGAAAAGTTATTAAAACTAAATGAGGCTACTCAGTGAAAGTAATGCAAAATACAGAAAGTGAAAATGTCAAAGTATCTTCAAGGGAGGTAAATTTTAATGCTAAAGTGAAAGCTGGTGCCTGCAGCAAAAGTAATTGCGAAATAATTCAAAGAATGTGCAGTGAAACAGGAAATTATGTTTTTAGTTCGCTGTAAATTGCGTAGCAGCAGTAGCTCACCAGCGCCAGCACGAACATTTCGTAAAATTATGTGGCGTTTGTGGACGGGCGTAGGAAATTATGGAGTGAACTTTATTTAAATTTGAATTTTTAAAATATGCGCATACAAGAGGAGAGCAGGAAGCCATACATACATACATACATATGTGTGGAGGAGGATGGGAAGTGAGACATTACTTACGCAAGTGAAGTGTGTGTTGCTGCTGCTGCTGCTGCTGCAAGACTTTTGAGCATGTTTGTGCATGTATTTATTATGTAAGAAGTGCCACCAACGCACATAGTACAGCATAAATATGTGCTTAAGATTTAGCATGTGTGCGCCTATATATATTACATATACGTATATGTATGTGTGCGGTAAAGTCGGTTGTACGCTATGAACTCTTAACCAAGTTAATGATTCGCGAGAAAATCAATTTCAGTCTTTACGACACAAAAGTTCGCGCGCGTTCAGCCAAACAACCGCCACAATCAGGCGTGCTTTCACATACGTACATGTCGACGCATGCACGCACGTATGTACGTATGAAACATATACGGTACATAATTGAAGTTAAGATACAGCAAGACCACTGCAGTGGCATTCCCATTCAGCCTCTTACGCGGAAGCAAAAGAGGGCAGACAGACAGTCATCAGACCACCACCAGCCTCTGTGGCAACCAGCGAAGCAATCAACGTACATACATATGTATACTATATATGTACATATATGCCGAAATATACACTGGTAGCAATATCATTCGGCGGTGGCTATGCGACATTGCGGAAAACTGGTTGATTGCTTCGCTGGTTGCCACAGAGGCTGGTGGTCTGATGACTGTCTGTCTGTCTGCCTTCTTTTGCTTCCGCGTGAGAGGCTGAATATGAATGCTACTGCAAAACCGCCCATCGCCCAGCCAGCTATCTTACGGCACTCAAATTTTACAGCAGAGCGAAAAAACGGTTTATGATTTGAAGGTATTGCCTTGATAGGCGGTATTTTCTCTAGCTTCTATTTTACAAATTTGTTGTTTTAATAATGATTTAATGATTTTTATGCACAAAATCTCGATGCTTGGAGTTCAGGGATACCACATCTCATTTTTACCGCAACGACGATTTAGGCAGTTTTTATATATTATTATATGGAAAAATTTTTTTTTAAATTTTGATATGCCTACCCTCGTAATTTGTGCTTTTAGCCGAAATAATATATGTCCGAAGTTTTATGGTTGTAAGATAACGATAAGCCGTGCCGACTTTTAGTTTAAGTTTTAGTCCATTAAAATTTTGGAAATGCGAAAAATTGAAAATGCTTCCAAAATTTGAACGCATTTCTAGTTAAAATTTTTCATGAGATGGCAGGATTTATCCCAGTGCATCGAATAAATTAATTAATGGAAAAAGTACAGTGGCTTTATTAGGATGTATTACAAGGGGCTGCAAAACGATATGTTTTCTAGTAAAATAATTTATGTATGTCCAGAAAATGTGCAATTGTAGAACATTTTGTAATTGGTCTGACAGGGCGTATGATGAACGCTAAATTATTATTATTAAATTTAACTTTTACAGCCGGTTTCCCCAGCAATTTAAATGGGAAATGTTTTATTTTCTGTAAAATTCCATATAGAATTCAAAAATTTAAAATCATTTCTCCTTTAAATTGCTCTCGTCAAACTGGCTGTTAGAACAAATTCTTTTGTATGCGTGTTTTAGTGTTTGACATGTCTTCTCGGCTTGATTAAGGAATAAATGTGGAGACATTAAATACAAATTTTGAAAAATAGCCTTCGAAATGTATATCCATTAATATCCTTATATATATATTCATAGGATTTAAATTAAACTAAGATTCTTCAAAATGCATTCTAAATTAAAAATCTCGACTGATAATAATTTTAAAAGACATCTTTAACATGTTCCAAAAGGATAATTGCAAACGAAAGTTATAATTGTACGATGGCCGGCATTTAGTCTAAGTGCGTTTTCTGTACGCGTTGTTCTGTGCCCAGTTCCGACAAAAAAAAAATGAAAATACCCATTCAGTAATTATGGCTCTAACTCTAAGTCTAATAGGAACTTGCGGCTGACCAGCTGGGTAATTAAATCTAGCTATCCCGCATTCCTCAGTTTCATTTAAATCCCTCCATCCCGATCAACAGCATTTATAAAAAATTTATAAAAATTATGGAGCTTCGATATTTTAAACTAATTGCTTGGTTTCACATAACATCATATAACATCCACGTGCAAAAATATATGCACAACCCACTTGAGAAGCCATGCATGTAAACATACTTTAATATGTATATACATTATCTGGATATACATAAATATATATAGAACGTTCCACATCTCCCGGATCAGTACGATTACCGACATTCGATGTGAACACGTCTCAAAGTTTAAGGTCTTAAAATGATCATTTAGATGTCCCTATTTGAAGGTAGTATGGGCTTTTGAAAAACTTAATATGGCGTCTTTTGTGCCTCTGGAGAACCCAACTATAAGACGGAAAAAGTTATAGCGGTTTCTGGTATCTCGGTTTGATTTTAAAAATTCGAAACGGCGGATCCAGTATGGCGGTAAAAAAAATTGAAATCGATCCGATTCACTTGAACCGCTTTCCTCGAGGGTTTTCGAGGTAGTTCATTACTACTCAGAAATCAGATTGGTAAAATTCAAAATGGCGGACAAAATATGGCGACCAAAAAAAAAATCCAATTGATTAGATTGCCTCAAAACCCCACAGCCCGAGGTTCTTAAAGTCGCTGAAATCAAAATGCATTTACTATTTCTCACGAAAACCGAACGTACGTATGTACATGGCGTATGAGTAGCATTCTCATTTCGTCTGTATATTTAACTCATACGCTCATACTTTCGATTTTAACTTTTTCGTAATAAATTGTAGTTCCAATATGGATCTGCCATTTCTATTTTTAAAATCAGACCACAGATTAGGAATCACAAATCCCAAAAACATAAAAAACCGCTGCCACTTTTTCTGTCTTAGTGTTGTGGGGTTTTCCAGAGACACAAAAGTTGTAAAATCTAATTTAGAATTAGTTCAGACCCCATAGTTGCGGACGCCATATTGATTTTTTCACAAGGTTATCACTTTAAGACCCTAATCGTACCGATCTGGTTGACGTGGAACGTCGCATATATGTACATATGTATGTATGTATACTATGTGTTCAAGAATAAGTTCAAGAGTGTTTACATGTGAGTATGTACGAGAATGTGCATACATAAATATGTCCATACGTACATGTATGTGTAATAAATTCTTACAGTCTCATCGGGCGAAGTAAATACATATATATGTATGTATATGAGTTGAAAATTTTTGGATTTACACATATGTTGCTACATGTTGTTAACTGCTTCCTCACTTTGAAGAAATGTTTTTGTTTTACGCACATGCCTCCGTTGTCCTTTCCTCTTTTCCTCGTTGCTGCCTGATTGGGTAATTGCCGCCGATGTTCACTTGCTGTTTGCAGGCATCAACGTATCGATTTCATTGCTTCCTCTCAATCAATTCCAATATAGCAACGGCTTTAACGACGTTACATAGTACAATACATACATATGTAGTATGTATTTGTGCATACATTAAAGTCTGACACTAAAATGAGAGGAAATAAATTAAAATTAAAATGCCTTATGAAAATAATTTGCCAGTAAATTACAAATTTATGGAAAATTGCACATTGAAAACTGTGTGATTTTGTGCTGCTGACTGCTTGTTTTTATTTCACACGCAGCTCGTTACAGTTTGTACGCCTTTGAGTATTTAACGTCACAACAGAGATTTTCTTTCATTTCATATGCACACAAATCAGCGCACATATGTATATTTTCTTTTACACTGGTATAGTAACGGTTTTCTTACTTACAATACCTACATATTTGCAACCTAAGAAGAACATGTATGAAAAATGTATATATGTATGTATTTATTTTTTGCAGCTGCAAGAATTCTTTATCATTGGCATACGTTTACGAGTGTGTGTGAGTGTAACGGCGTTCGTTTGCGCATTTATGAGTATAGCATTTCTTTATGCAATGTATTCTATGTCAATATTTTATTATTGAATTGCCAAGCTTGCTTTCGAATATTCAGTGCACTGATGTGTTAATGAGTTGGAGGTGAAGGCAAAAGTGTGAGAATAATTAAGCAAACTTTAATATTTGATATTAAAATTAAGTTCAGCATTTTCTTATCTTTCTTGCAATAAATCAGGGAAAAGAGAAATGATCAACCCTAATCAAGTCTTTCAATCGAGGAGCACTTATAAATGTATGGGCTTTTCAGGCAAGTATTTTTTTTTTCAATAACACCTCATTAGGAACTATTTTGGAAGCCCTTTTTTACCTAAGAGGAAACTGCAAGTTAAGGTACGGAAAAACCGTACGTTTTGTGGGCTGACAGAGGAAACCACTGAGATATTCAATGTGACTGCCCACTAGGGTGGTCCTTAAATGTAGGAAGCAAATTTTTACATCAGATTTCCCAACAAGGCTAAACCCCTAAGTCAATGCTAATATATTTAGTCGAAGATATTACATATGTATAAATTTTGGAGTCGGTTAAGGCGTGTCGAACAGGGGTCAAACTTCAGATTACCCTATGAAGCCGTCTTAAGCGAATGCAGTCGGGACCAAAATTTATATGTGATATCTTCGACTTTGGCGGTATCAATTTCAGTATTAAAAAAAATTATTTTTAATTTTGTGAGTCTTCCTAGAGGCATTTGGCCTTTGATTCCTTTGCGACACGCCTTAGTCGACTAAAATCGGTAACAAAATTTATTTGTGATATTTTCGACTATGTTAGTATTGATTTCGGGTATTAGATTAAAAAAAAATAGCTTTAGTTTTCTGAATCTCCACAGAGATATCTTAACTTTGCCCCCTGTGCGACATGCCTTAACCGTCTTCGATTGGGACCAAAATTTATATGTGATATCTCTGGCTGTGGTGTTATCGATTAAGGGGTGAGAGTGAAAAAAATCTTACTGATAAACCTTGGGAAACGATTACCTTCCCCATACAAAAGTAGGAACATGGCACCATCCAATATGTACAATTTCTTAAATGAGATGGAGTGACTACTTCCGGATACCCGACGTAATAATACTAAGAATGTAGTAGAGCTTGATGAAGAAGGAATTCAGTGTGATTTTTATTCATAACGAAACACACTTTCAACGCGTAGATACCAATGTTTTAATTACAATGAAATATTCGCTATGGTTTAAGTGCTGATTAAGAAGTGATACTATCAGCAACCACCAGGAATACATTCACTAAAAATATTGCGAAAACGTCAAGCGACAGTGTGTCAACAGAACTGAAATTGCGAATTGCAAAAGACAAGAAACAAAACCCCCAATGCAGCATCCCTTTGCCAGCGCCATCGCCCTGCAGTGGCAATAAAAGTTAATGTACGAAAAATTCTGACACGGATATCTTAAGCATTCAAATTACCCGTAAAATACGACGATGACAGCAGCAGCCGCAGAAACAGAAACAGAGGGACGACGCAGAGTACAACAAAAAATGTTGTGGAAATAATAGCAGTAATGTTAAGTGCTCGCGGCAACAAAAACAACAGAAACAACAAGCATAAAATGTGCTATCAGCAACCGCGTTGAATACCTGCAGTAATGATAAATTGTGCAACAACAGCACCAACACCAAAAGCTAAGGCAAAGATTCGGGCAGCAGCTGAGACAAGAGCAGCATTCACAGCGCGTTGGCAATATTGTAACTCATTCTTATTGTCATTTGTTATTGCTGTTGTAACATTTACTGTTGAATATTTTTGTTGGTGTTTTCAGCACTGCGCTGCAATGACACTCCTGCCGTGCCTGCCGTATAAGTTGCGCTTAATTTGCATATTTTATGCGGCGGCAAGCGAACAAATAGCGTCAGCACGCGCGCGCTTACCTGAATATTACATAAGTAGATGTTAAGTGTGTGCGTGTTTTCATGAATATATATGTATGTGAGTGTAAGTGGTGTTGGAGGTAGTGGTGGTGTATGTGCGCATTTATGTTCAACATCGTCGACAACGCGTAAATGCCTGTCAATGTGATTGTGGCAATGTAAAGTGTCAAAATGCGGCCGCGCGTGCGCCAAATGAGCGACTTTGCGAAATTGCTACTTCGAGCTGCTGCCGTAGACTCTTATGCAAAACTTAGCAACTATTGTCAGCGCGCTGACAAAAAAGGAGCTCGCAAACGAATGCACACCTGAATGCCAGGAAATGTTGGTGGAATAAGTAAAAAGGCCTACTTGTATTCTCGCAGTCGACACAAATCAGTTTTTGAATGGCCTGGAAGTGTGTGTGCGGCAAAAATGTGGCATGTCCTCATTTGGTTGGTCCTTTTTGTGCCTGTCACTTTGCGCGGAATAGGTGAATGTTTTAGTTGTCGTAAATGGGAATGAAAATAAAGTTATCAGCTGAGGTTGTGGCATGTGTGCATAAATATTTTAACACACTTACCGTCCGTTGCTGTCCTTGAGCATATACAATTATTTGACATGCGGATATGGATAGTAATGCCTGCTGGGTTTTACCTTTTTTACGAATGTGCTGGCGTAACTAATGATCTGAGGTGTCAAAGAATGCAGTCATCGTGACTTTGAATCATTGCAGTCACATTCATTGACTAATAATTTTTAACTGCAGCCATTCAATCACATATTTGACTTAAGACTGCACTGACTAATTAGTCATTTTCGCTCGTCCCTTGACTGCGAACAGGATTTTTTTTAATCCTTTATTACTTGGGTTACTTTTCAGCATTTTCCAATCCTTTTTTTTCTATTTTTGGCCGCGTAGTGCCAGTGCGCGACAACCTCTCTAATTCCATCATCAAAGGTGAATCGTTTAGATCTAACTTGTTGGCAATTTTGTTGTTCCTGCTCTCAAATTAACGCAGCGAGGATACTGCATGCAGTATGGATTTTATAATAAAATAAATCGCTAACTAACTGACACAGTAATTACCAAATGTGGAATTCTGGGCTACAAAAGGTCGAAAGTAACTGGTGATCTCGCCAACAGCAAACCTTTATTTTGACTTAAATATACACGCCCGTTTCCCATCAATTCTGGGATACCAACTGAAGAATAGCATTATCAGGATTTATTTTGATAACCAGGCACAAATTTTACTAAGCAAATTTACTAAAAAAAAGTGGGGAGAAAGTTGGTACATAGTTGGTAATGCGAAAGCAGATCGTTTGGCTAAGACAGGAGCTTCTTTGATGACTATGCAGCAGCAGTGCTAGGTTACGATCAGACAAATCCAAATATTTGTAGTTTCTGGAACATAAACGGAAAGTAAGCTCTGAGATCCGTACTTGTAAGGTAAGGCACTAGCTTTAGCTTTTGTGAGTTTTTTGGCCTGATTTTCTTAAAAAAGCATATCTTCGGGAAGCACACAGTTAAACCGCTAGAGTAATTATCCTGCACCGCAATGAACGACGTTGACAAATTCATGAACGGTTCACAAGGGTTCGAGACCTTTGGAAGACCTTTGACGTGAAGAGCCGGTGAATAGAGATGTGGACTCGCTTAGAATTTTCAATCGAATTTAGTTAGCACAGAATAGAAATGACTAGACTCGACCGAAATCGCTTAGCGGCAAAACCGAAGAAGGACAATAAGAACAACAAAAAAAAAGAAGAATATTTCCAAATTAAAGAGTTATTTCTATTTATGTGTGATTTCTATTTATACACATGACTTACTCTATTATTCGGTAAAGTTTTTTTTTTCAGTCTTACCGAGATGTATTCTATGAAATAGTAGTTTTAATAACACCTAACGAAATACTTTGTAAATGAACGTAAATAGGTTCGATATGGAAATGTGAAAATTTAATGAAAATACGAGAAGTTGAAAGAGCAAAACTTGTAAATATTTAAGCATATCCTGTACACGTCTGTAAGAATTACATTGTGCAACAATCATACGAAAATATACGCGTGTAGCAATAAAACAGTGTGAGCCAAAAACGTAGCACAAACAATATGCTTAAATTTGCCATTTCCGTCAGTGAAAACATAAAACATATGCATGAATATCGACACGCACACTAACCAACCTTCCCATAAATGATATCAAGCGACATTCGCAAATGCTGACTGTTGAAAAGCTGAAATCTGAAAAGCACTCAACACAGCAAAGCGACCCAATAACAAACACTTTTGAACAAACGAATGGTAAATTTATAATTTGCATAAATAAAAAGTAAAAAAAAAAAAACACACACACACATACACACGCGCCAATATAAAGGCTCAGCAAAATGCTCGCTTTTTCTGTTTATTTCCATTTCGTAAAAGGAGACGCTGAAGTTTCACCTGTGCGTGGCATGGCAGTACTTGGACAACCTGTACGCATGGGTGATGGCACTGCGTGGCGTATGAGTGACTTACATTGATGTTTTGTATTACGTTTGAATCACAAAAATCGCAAAGCCTCATACATACATACACTTGTGAACAATGAAGCAGCAGCAACGAAATACACTCTTCACGAGTATCACACAAATTGTGGTGCAATGGCGGAAGATAAGAAAAATGAAAATTAAAGCCAAATAAAGACAAGAGAAAAAAGTAAAATTACAATGGAAAAGAAGCAGAATGTAACGATGACGCATTTGCGAAATTATTAGGGTGTGGGCAGGCGTTCAAAAGCTAAGCTAGTAAGGACAATGGAAGTGGCAAAGTGATCAAAAAAAGTTCATCACATTGAAACAGAGAAGTGGCTGTGAGTTTGCCGAAAAATTTCTGATAAAAGAAAATCAAGTGTCATGTTGCGAAAAAGAATATGTTTTACGCTTTAAACTTGGCTTATTTCAGGCACATGTAAAAGTATTTATTGAAGACCAAAAATTACAAGAAAAAGGCTGAAGACTACGAAACGACTGAAAGTTTCTTACATTAAATGAGCGACAAACAGTTGGCTTAATTAAAAAAGTTTATAAAAACACTTTTCAGCATTTCAATAAATTAATCGATTGATAAATGCAAAAAAAATCCAATATCATAAGCATTTCTTTTACATTCGTTCAAAAATCAGGCAATCTTTTATTAAAAACATCCCGCCACTGTTATTCGCTATTCCTCTCTCTACCACATGGAAATGAAATGTTTTTGTGTAATGTTTTCCCTTTTTATTAATATTTTTTGTTCCCTTAGTCTTTGTTTGCAATTTTATTGTTTGCAAATTCTTTGCTGACTAGACTTCTTGTGAATTTTGCTATACATATTTGAAATATTTTTATTTGACTTTATTTTTGCTATAAACTCTGTCTGTCCAAAAAGCCAATGCACTGCGATCTGCGTACGTAAAAATTTAGGAATGTTTTAAACAAAATTTACGTTGATCTGTTGGCTGGAAAGTGATTTTATTTTCATCGGCGTTCAAGTTGACGTGGCAATATCTCTGACTGCTGGGCATTGTGCAATGAACAGTATTGCCAAGTAAAAATAGAATTATACTTTATTTGACAAGGTTGTTTTCAGTGGAAAAAATTTAAAACAAAGTAATTAAATTTTCTTTAAGGAGCTAGGGAGCAAAATCCATTGGCTCTTAGCTGCCCTTTTGCTCCGCTCCGAAGCCCTGATTTAAAACGTTTGGAATTCAAGGCTGTTTAAGATCACCAAGGGTACGTATGTACACATAGAAAGTGGCGCGTCGCCGAGCTAAGAGAAACTTCATCTGGTCATACTGCATGAGGTGGAGCGAAATCTACTGTATAGAATTGGCTAAAACGATGACAATAGACTTACCTAGATTATTTCAAAGTTAGATGATTTTTTATTTTAATTATTTCTAGCGGCATGAAGCTGAAAGGTCAAAAAGTAAATTCTGAAGCAAAACTCAATTACAAACTCAGTTACAACAAAGACAGCAAACCAAAGGAGACAAAAATCGATTGAAATTCATTCACTGCTGCCTCGGATTGCGTTGCATTAGCGGGGTTTACACGATGCGACATGTGTCACAACATGGTGTGATTGCTATCGATGTTCGATCGTGTAAACACTAAAATAACTGCTTGACATACATGTTGGCTGGTTTACAAAAATTTTTGATTTCTTACAGACATGATTTGATAATTTGGGGTTGAAATATTTTTTGTAATTCCCAAATTGATGTCGTTGTAATTGGTATTGACGTTGTTGTCGTTTGGCTCAGTAACTTAAATTTGTTGAGCACCTCTGGTCAATGCCATTAGTCTGCGTGCAGACTCATCAATTAGGCAAAGAAAATGATTTTTCTTACGGTAGATTCTAGCATGATAATGGAAGTATGTACTCACAAAGGAAAATACTCAATTGTGGGAACTGTTTTGGCGAAACACCACGGCTCTGCGTCAAGTAAAGAGCTTACTAATGTAGAGGGTACAACCTAAAGAGATATAGGTAAGTAATAAACCTCTCCAAAGTGAGCTTCTCATGCAACTCGCAGAGCGCGGCTAGCTGTCGTCATGCAAACAAGTAGAGTGACCTTCAGTTTCAAGAAAATATTGCTCATACGCAGTGGCGTTCCTTAAACATTTGTGCTCGTCTTTATTCTTTAAATATTTTATTTGTATCGAACATATTTTGATAAATAAGTATATAAATGTATACATAGTGTTTTATCGTTAGGCTTGTTTTTTCTAAACGCACCTTATTTTTTTGTTTTCCTTTTTGATATATTAATTCCGACACAGCTGTCATCCATTGTATGCACTTTCTGCAGCTGACTTTATTCACCTGGGAATCCAAAGTTTTTATAACACTTAGAAGTTTTGGTTTTGATGTTATTGATTTGTTAATGGAGCATACATACATACAAACGTACAATATATATGCATATGTACTCGCAGTGCTTATGTATAGTGTTGCATACATACATATGTATGTACATACAATACTCGTAGATCGTCTATTTATATCGAGAAATGCGGTGCTACGAGAAATGTGAATTTACATATTTTTGACAAAGACATTGACAGCAGAACACTTTCTCACAAGTGGTATATTTGATGAATGGTAATAAAAATAGATCAATCAAAGAAACCCAAATAATGACAAAAAATGTGTGCAAGTGTTTGATGTTTTATTTGCTCGGCACTTGAATAAATACGATTTGACAAATTCAGTGAAGTTTTAGAATTGCATATTAGCTATGTTAGCGCTACTATTCTTGGCCCATGTGTGAGGAGGATTCTGCTCTTTAGTCGTTTCAACTTTTTCCTTTACACACAGTTTTTGCCTTTAAACGCTATTTTTGCATTGACTCAGCAAATTTTCTTATTATGCGCCGCGAAGCAAGCGGGAATTGGCTAGTGTATGTATAAAATAATATCCCAAAACCATATGCAAGGCAAAGTAGCTGCGAAAATAAAATATTAGATCTCTTTGACAGAGTCATTTATACGACCGATCCTAAAATTTCGCTAATATCTTTTAAAATGAAACTGGTAAAGAAATAAAGTACGCGGTGGAAATAGATCGATCCTTTGAAAAGAGGTAAAAGTATTAACCCTTTAACGACCTTAATAGTCTAATTTTTTCATTACTATCTTATTATGGAAAAATTTTTTACGATTACTATTTACGACAACACGAGAAAAAGTACGTTCAAAAGCGTGCTGTGAACCATTTTGCCTCTGCCTTGAAAGGGTTAAGAAGAGTATCATATCTGACAGATTCTTCACTAAAGGGTGAAATGTTGCACTTTCGTAAAGATCTCGACCAACGTAACCATTTTTGTTATATGATTTTTTTTTGTAAAAGCTGACAGTTCGGTTACAGCATCCAATTATCCAAGAATCGAATCCTAAAATAAAATGAAAAGAAATCTTTCAGAAAAAATATAGTGTTTTTTAGTGGAATGGGAGCAAAAATCCACAATTTCAAAAAAGTGACTCTTTGAACGGAATTTTGAGGGTTAATTTATTGTTGTTATAACTGCTCTATAATATTTTTATATTACATGATCATTTGTCTTCACGCTAAATTTCCATTCCATTATCTCTTTTCTTAGATCTCCGATTTTGAAAAAAAAAAATAGTTTTTTGCCCATAGTGCGTCGGTTGTTGCCTGCATACCCATCACGTCTGTGAGCTATACGTTTGGCAGCACGTCCACTGGCGTCGTGGGTGTAGTGTACAGTATCGTACTGATCCATAGTAGAACCGTTCTTTGCACCTAGATATGTAGTGGTAGGGTGGTTCATTTCTTAGCTTAAGTAGGCTCGTTGAACAGATGTTTTGATAATTAGGTATATATATTTTATACTCTCGCTTCTTATTTATGTACATTAATAAAACTGACATCAATACATACGTACATATCTATTTGCAATACTCTTTACATGCATACAATTATCTTACGTATATATGTATATTGCTTGAAAGATTACATATATCAAATGTGATTCATAAGTTATGCAATGTTCTCTTAAAGTTTTTGTTGAGTTGGCATTCGTAACCATAAAGTCAAATTTTAAAATTTTATTCAAAATTGAAGTGGTCAACTACGCCAGCAATACTATAACCAATGCTTGTACCCACACCTAATCATACATATGTATATGATGTCCCACCTGCACAAAGAAAAAAAAAAAAACAAAAAAACAAATATTCTTCAAAATTTATTGTCTGCCTGCTCTGTTTTGACTTGACTCTTATTTATTTGCATGCATGGAAATCGATGTCGTGTGGGCTTACCTGTCTAAATTACATATGTATGTACATAGGTAAATTTCAATAGGGTCTGGGTGAATGTGATCTCTTAGATATTTTATTGTGCTTCCGCATTGTTATTGCAAGGAGCTTTGAAGAAGTATTGCTTTGCCGGTTAGCTTGATTAAATTTGATACAATTCGGTTTGCATGCTTTTCATACTTTTTATTGCTTTTATTAAATTTTATTACTCTGGCTCCCATTTAGAAAGTATCAAATGACTTCTCGTGAGAGCAAAGGTATCGCAGCTGTTGTTTTTTGTTCAAATTCACCTAACCTACTTCAGTCTGTTTATCGTTAAACATATTGACAGCACCCTTTGTGCTTTTTTTACTTTTAGGCCTTCTTCGCTTATTTGGGCTTTCCTTTATCGGATCATTGCGATTATTTTCATGTCATCCACGCAAAGTCTAGAAAACTGAAAGCACAAAAAAACAATGCAAGATACATACTCTTTGCCGAAAGAATCGAACGAAAAAACGGTTTACTTTTATTTCCCTATGAGATCTTTCAGTCTATTGCCGTGACTATTCGTAGGCTTAAATACATATACATACGCATACACGCACGTATAACATACGGGTATTTGTGCGTACACATCTACATTCGCAATACTCATTTACACCTTAGTTTGTGGTTGTTTCTTGTTTTTTTTTTTTTTTGTTTTTATCGACAACATCATTGCCCATTATTATTATTGGCTGACAACTGTGTTGCCATCATTTCAACTGCTTCGTGTTGCCACTCTCGACTGTGGTTATGCTCGTTGAGCTTGTATCCTTTTTTTATTATCCTTTATCAGCGCAAATGGACATGACATGACAGGTTGGTTGCCTGCCTGCACGATTTGGAGGCTTTGGGTTTCGCATTGGCTTCAATTTCGGACGGCTTCATGGCCTGCCAACAAAATAAAATGCCATTTAAATACTTATTTGTTTACTTTTCTCTGCCGTTTGATGTTGAGATACAAAAGCTTTTGTTTTTACTTGAAACGCAACTTAAAATGTCAGTTGATAGCAAATAAATAAACAGACGTAGAGAGAAAGGATTGTTGACCGAAAGTTGTTCAACGAGGCGATAGACAAAAGGATTAACGCTTAGTTAAAAAGGCGCTTGAATAGATAATGGCTTTGTAATTTGCCCTTGTGGTTTTGCCTAAGTGGCACGAGCGGGATATGTTTGCACAGAAAATGTACATAAATATTCTAAAAATAAAAAGTCAAAATGAAGGAATATAAGTGGAAAGGTGTTTACAAAGCAACGGTGGGAAGTATTTTCTAAGGCAATGTGGTGAGTAGCTAACGAATGGTGGAACTCACTGCATGGATGGACACCAGCCGTAGCCGAGTTATAAAGATTAGGGCTGCAACTATCCGTATATTAGGATATCCCTTCAGTTAATTCTCTCCTCCGTTTGTTATCCGGATATCCGGTAAATAAAATATTCGAATATACGAAATTTCGGTTAATATAAGCTAATTTTGCTATATAATAGTCTCAGCTCAAAATGGCAAGGAAAATATTGTATGTACTTCCACCATGAAAAAGTTTCTTATAAAAGCCGCCAGGCGTTCATAGGCAACATAAACTTGTGGGTCGTTTCCCAATTTCAAGACGTGCATCATACAATAGAGGAGAAACTTGGCCAAATGCCGTATAAAAACTCAAGCGTTACGAACTTTAGTATCATATCTTCTTTTACTAAACCGGAGCGGGGAGGATTTAAATTCCATTTGTGTTGGGCAGTTATGGGTCCCTTTTATGATCTCAAATAAGGCGAGCACAACCGTAGTGGCTAAACAGTGGAAAAAAATATTTTCTTCAAAATTATCCACAAAATACCAAGGAATCATAGAACACTGTAAACTTATGTGGATTTTGAAATAGAAAAAAGGGTAAAAAGAGCTTCAAACTAGTGGTCTAGAAGGAAAGGATTTTAATTCAATCCACAAGCATATACACTCATGGCAAAAAGTTTTGGCATAGCGAATTTTTCACAATATAATGCAATAATATTCATTTTAATATTTTTCGCTAATTCTTCACGCATCATTCCTACTACAACAAAAAATCTAAGAATATAATTTCTAAACTTTGTACCAATGTCAGGAAAATTCAATATATTTTTCTGCAAATTTTAAATTTCTTAATCAGATCTTTTAGAACTTTTTTGAGTATGCAGATTATGTTTGGGCATTTTTTCACATTATATTCGATATAAAAAATTTCCTAACTATTTTCAATGCGGTTTTCAGCAACTTCAAACTTTCGTTTATTTTTTAGTAAAATCGAAAAATTCTAAAAAACTTGATTTAAAAGCTAAAAATTTGCATGAAAATTTACAAAATTCTCCTTAGTTTTGCACAAAGTTTAGAAATCATATTTTTATGTTTTTCGTTGTAGTATGAACCATATGAAAAAATAGCATAAAAACATCATAATAAGAATTGGTGTGAAAGTTTCTCTGCGCCAATACTTTTTGCCATGAGTGTAAATTATTTAAAGATGCTTCTCGAATAGCCTTGAATGAATTAAACTTCTTGTTTAGGCTCTTAACAAATGCAGAATGTAAACATGTTAACTAACTCCAAAGACATTTTAGATGGCAGATGAAAAACTTCTAAAATTATTTATAAGTACAGAAAGTAAACTTAAAATACACACATATATGTATGCACATAAATAAAATTAATATTATTTTTGGTAGAATAACAAGCGGGTTATCCACCAGGACTAGCATTCCTGGGATGGATTGCAGATTTGTGGTTACATCAGATGTTTACGGTACACTGCCTCATTCCATCACATGTGACCAAATTAGAACTAAAGCACGTCTAGGATGCAATAAAGATAACGCTGGAGGAAATTCTTGAGTACCTTTTTTTTAGCAACTTTCAAGCATTCTGTGATTGATCATCCTTAGTTTTGCGACCACAACTTTAGTCAATTATTAAGGCTGGAAAGTGTCCTGAGTATCTGTCTCTTATGAACCGCGGTTGGCCGCTGTCCCTTAATTGTTTCAAATTTTTATTTTCTTTCTCATTTTCTATAATTTTTTAGTTGGTAACACAAATAAAAAACAGTATTGATTGTAGTTAAATTAGGTGCTATATAAAAAAAAAACACAAAAGAATTAATGAATATCTAAGCATAAAAATCTACATATTTACATATTTCATTTTTTGTTACTATCAGTCACTTGAAGTCTTAGTATCGTGAAAATGCGCATTTATATGTATGTAGCTATCAAACTAATAAAATTGGCTGTAATAAATTAGAGAGCTAATGCTAGAAATTCACTTGCCCGCCACCTTAGCTCCAGATGAGACCTTTTTTTGTTACATTCGAAGATATTTTACACAGCGCAGCGGCATTACAGTTTTATCACAAGATACCCTTAGGAAGAGAGCTTTACTACACTGAAATGGTACAAACTCACTTCTCGGCGCAAATGTAAATACATAATACCTTAATCTGAAATTTCTTTCGCATTCAGTTGGAGCAAACAAATTTGCAAATGAAATCTCGCCGGCAATAATTTTTCACTTTAACTCCCGCAAACACTTGAAAGTGCATCTCAAATCATTTGCATATCAGTATCAGTGTATACATACATACATATGTATTTTTGAGCATGTACACACATATATGTGTGGTTATGCATTTTTATTTTCCCGTATCTTCACACATGAATATTACGGTAATATTTCTTATTTTACAAGACTATAAAATTTCTACAAAGCCATAAGAAAAATTACCAAAAAGTAACTCGAAAAGTATTTTGTTGCAAGAATTTAGCTTCAATTCGTTGTTTGCGCATTTGAAATTGTTGCTGATATGCAAAATAATTTTGTAACTGAATTTGGATTTGCAGTGAGCAACATTGTTTTTTTTTGTAGGTTGCAAATTTATGCGTGGAAATCTGTTTGTTTAAAAAAATGTTTTGCACATTTATTCAAAGTGTAATTTTTCAATGTTAACTTTATCAGCATTTGGTGGAAATGTTGCGAAAATTCAGTATTTGAGAAATTCGCTGATCCTTGATGCTCCTTTTTGTGTTGTTTAAAAAAAAGTCGCAAGGTTGGTCTATTAGAGGCGAAGAGTTTTTTTTTTTGTACTAGCGGGGAGAGATATTTTAATTCGCGTGCTGTACCTCTCCCCTACCCGCTAGTAAATGTTTCGTCGGTTAATGGTTAGCATCTAATACTCAACGTTCGTTGCCGGAAAAAAAACTATTCCTAGCTGCCCTAAACCCCAGATTTAGACCTTGATCAAAGAATGCTACTTCGCATGACTATCTTCTCGCAGCTGCTTATTTCTTCAAGTGATCGCGTTGGCAACCATGGACCGACTGTGCTCAGGAAATTCCATGCTTAAGAAATACTGTAAAGGTGTCTTCCCTTACGTCGCAGACTGCGCATAGCGGTGTATATTTGTGGGCAAATCGTGAGAGTATAGCTGCGATATACACTGCCAGAAAAGGGTGGCGGTTTTCTCTCCGTTGAAGATGTCAACCACCGCGCCTGAATTATATTCATTTCGCTCTAATATTCTTTCCAGCACCTCTACTAGCATTTCGGAAATTAGTTTATTCGCATGCACCATCGAAACTTCCTCCGCAACGCAAGTCTCTTAATATTTCATTGACGAGCATTCGTCGTGAGGTCGTAATGGTTTGATCTCATGTCTTTCTCATGTGAATATTGCTTCTTGTGGACTTTTTTCATCTGGGTTTAAGAACTGCTTCCTTTTTGTCAGCATTCATTCGCTGAGGTAGCTGCGAAAGTATTCAAGAGATATACATATATGACTAAACTGATTATCTCATAAATGAGTTGAGGATATTTTCCAGTCCGCAGTATTGAAGGCATTTTCGACGTACAGGAAATACCTATTTATTATAAACTTTCCAGCGTTACAGCCTTCGCCAATTTAACTCCGTTTTTCACTTCCACTATTGAAGAAACTGCTCTTGCAATTAACCAGCATCACTTTTCTGGAGTGAAGAAATCATATCAGTTTACCCACTCTAGGATCATCCCCAAGGATTCCTGGAGGCATGTTAGCCAGTAATATCCAGGTAATTCAGGTGGATTGCCCTGCCCGCCTTCGTTAAAAGCACAAATTTTTGAGCTTTCCACAAATATGCTAATGCGCCTTGCTCTAACCCCTTTTGCGTTACTTAGACGAATAAAATGGCATTTTCCTAGAATGCTGTTTTCAAGGCATTACTCGGGACGTCATCGTTACTGGGGTATTGTTACTGCATTTGGAGACAGCAATGATTTTGCTCAGTGTTGTCTATTCCTTTGTTGTTCTTACCATCACTTTATCATTTGGTTTTCGAAAATTTACAAACTGGCGGCGAGTGAGGTAAAAAATGTTTTCGTTCCTCTTTATGCTGTCTATCGTTTAAATTTATTTCATTACACTTTTTTTTTTGAAAATACACATATTTTTTATTCAAATAACTTTTGCTAAACTCGAAAGATATGCAAACAAGTGACTCAGCTTAAAAAATCTCCTATGCGTGAACACACATACCCACATACATACGTATGTAAATTTAGTGAGTAGGACACGAAAAAATTTTAAATATTAGCTTATCCAGCGCTACATTTTCCACTTGTTTTTATTTTTTGCGAAGTTTATTAGCGCATGGTTGTGTGGCTAAGTTGAGTGGCGAGATTGCAATGTTACCCCACACGAAAGCAAACAACATATGTGGTTTTGATGTAAAACGCACGAAATGAATTGCACATTCTAAAAGAGATATTATATTTTAAAGAATGTAAAATGGAGTCAGGGTATTAAAAGGGCTAAGTTATGTCTTTGCCTCTGATAAATATGTATACTTGCAAGTAGCTATGTAAAAAAAAGTTTGACACCAATAAACAGCAAATACATATCGTCGTTTAAAGTACAAAACCGCCTAAGTGAGGTTGCATAAATTATTTTGTAGAGAGTAAAAACACTCATATTTCAAAAGTGTTCTCTCTTTTATAAAGCAATCGCATTTCTGGCTAGTATATTTTAAGGACGAAGGGATAAAGCTTGAGCCAAGAGCTTCGGTGAGCAAATCCAATTTTTGGCAAAAAAATGTCAGTTACGCTATTTTGCAGAACGACAATATGCGGTTTGGTTCTTTAAACGACGATATCAAGCCCTAACCGCCAAAATAACGCAAGCAATTTTTTTTTAATTTTCTTTTTTGACAAAGTTTAAAAAACTTGTAGTTTGAGAATATTTTTTTTTTTATAAAGGGTTGCCACCTGTTCAAAAAGTCGAATTTAATTAAGTTATACAAAAGCTATGTGAAATATTATTTTGAATATTTAGACTATTTTTGAGGGGTTTGAAGAGGGTTGGCATCTTAAAAATTATATTTAACTCAAATTACTTCATATATATATATGTAATATAAACTTAAAAATTTTGTTAAACCTTTTGCACAGTATTTTGTTTTTGTCATTTTTTTTTTGTAAAGGGAAAGTTTAAGATGATTATGATATAGGATATAGAAGACTGATATAACAAAGTCCCCAAGTAGCTGCGATGATCTCATTTTAAAACTAATTGCTTTAGAAATCGAAAATTTGTATGAACATTTTACTTTATAAAGCTGTTTATATAAATTTTATATTTTTATGAATATAGTCTAAGTTCTTTTCATTTGATGCTATACTTTTTCTTTATAAAATAATTAGATGTATCTACTCCATACACAATTTTCCAAGTCAAAGTATTTTCGCAGTTTTCGCCTACAGCGTGAACAAAACGCCATTCGCTCGTCTGAAATACTTCCCGCCAATAACAACCATCATTTGTTTTGTGTAGCTTTAGATTTTTATAGATTTGTTGTTCATCACCGGAGGCAGATGGCTTATATTTTATGAGTTTATTGCTTTAGTAAATTTATAAATATTTACGCCATGCTGCGCGTCATTTGGTAATTTAATTTCCAAAAGTTTTTTGACGCATACATGCAACTCTCTTCACTACAGCAAATCGAAGGGGGGCAATGAAGACTAGTGAATGAAAATTTAATATTAATGGAAGAATTATTTTTTATGAACGAGAAGTTTGTATAAGAATATATTAAATCAAATTTGCTTACATAAATATCAGGTGGAATTTGTGGTAGAAAGTTCATCCAATGAATTTGAGTTTATAACCATATTCGAGGCCGAAATTTTGAAATCTGAAAATGCTTTTATAGACCAACTGATGTGGCCAGAATAAATTTAATGTTGGAAAGTCAGGCTGCAATAAAAGCCTTAGACACAAGCAAAAACGTCTTCAAGTGTAGTACATTTAAGGCAGAAAATTGTTATTAGCGATATTCCATAAAGTTCTTTCGACTCTCACTAGTTGTCTGCCAATAGACCGCAAGTTAAGGTAATCTTCAAAGAGACGGCCAAAGTTTTGCTAATGTAGAATTCTTTCCACTTCGGTGTAAACTAACCTAAACCCTTTTAAAATCTTTATTATTATCTTCAGAAATTTAGTTACTATCAAGTACATCCCTGCAATCCGCCTCGCACAAAATTTAAACCAAATTCCAAATTCTCCTCATCATTTTTTAGTAAAAGTATTATCACTTGTCGTGGCTATAAATTAGGCTTAAAAATGTCCAATGTAAAGCTGAAGCCTCTAACATACCTTAGTGTCATGTGTATTTAACTATATATATATGAACATATATTCAATATAATTTTTATTCATATTAACACGCCAGCTTCGGAAATATTGATAACTGTTATTAATTTATAGTATATCATAAAATAAAATGTAAACAAAATAGCGAAAAACCCAAAATGAAATATTCGCAAATTTAATTTTAGCGCATTCTATGTAGTGGCGTGCATAAATACACATATAGAAACACTAAGCTTCACTTGAATAGGTACATAGCTGAGCTTATGCTTTGCTGCAGTTAACAACTTGTATAGCTTTGAAAGACAGTTAACTTTATCATACACTGAATCTTAGCCAAGTAGGCACACTTATCCAGGATTAAAAAAAAAAAGTGAAATGAAACTCAACCAAAGCAGATACATGGATGTGAAGAAGTCCCATTCCGACGTCAGCTTTTGATTTTAAGTAGGACGCATGGAAATTAAAGTCAAAAAGTAATGCTAGTAACTCTAGAAAAAAATTTATGAATAACTTTAAGCTCAAGAAATTTTCAAAAATAACAGTATTTTGGCGCTTATACGGTTGTTAAGCATTTGGCCGAGCCTCTCCTACAATTTTTGGGGTGCGTCTTGATGTTGTTGCACAATATGTAAACTCAAAAAAAAAAAAAAGAAAGTCCCAGTGGCTATTTAAGTGAGCCAAGTTGTATGCAAGTGGTAGGCACATGCTAATATATTACATATGTATGCATGATTGTGTGTACCCTGCAGGGAAACTCCGAACTAGTAAACCAAATATTTAATTCCGTACTAGATCTTCATGGCCAGAAACAAATCAGTGCTATAGTAACTCAATGCACATCAGCTCATAAGCGGCGAAATGTGGTACTTTTAAAAACCATTTTATTATTTTTTTCATTATTTAAGTGGGGCGAATGCTTGTTTACTTTAAATATATACTTCCTATTGGGGTTTTTTGTTCAAATGCGTCTTCATTCTGCACTTCAGAGATACTTTGTCATAGTTTGGTAGTACAAAACAAAAATTTAGGGACCGTCTGGAAGCTAGCCAATAATAGTAATCACCTCTGCGCACTCAGGTACCGCCAAATGTATGTAAACGTATTTTAAAATACTCAGTTTAAGTTAAATTCATTCAAACAAATTTGATTTCAAGTTGAAAGCAAATTACTTTGAAGATAATTTAACATCGCACACATGGAAAAATCAAAAAGACGGAAAAAATCTTGTTGCTTTTTTGGTATGTCGATTTTAGAACTGATTCGGAACTATCGAAAGAGCGATGATTCGGGGGGGGGCACACTTCGTATGGCATCACACTGTTAAATTTGTTAGTTGCTACCATGCAAAAGAGAATCAACGCCCACTAATCATGGTTCTAAATACTCTAATACCGATAATTTTCCCACAGGGTATTTATGAATGCACACATATAAGTGAGCATGTACATATATTTGGACACATTGAAAATACAAATTTTTAAATATAAATTTATTTGTACCATTAAATTTACTCGACTCACGTCCATTCGATTTGGCCGTGTACATATTTGTGTGTGTACAACATTTGTGAACAAATACTAAATTTTGATTTATACCCTGCCATGTGTCTGTTTGTCAATTTCAGCAGCATTTATGTATCTAAGGACTAGGATGGTCCCTAAAAAGACATATCAGAACTTTAATTTCAAATGGGACAGCCCCTTATTTTGTTCTAAAGGGTGAACACACCAAAACTGCGACACTTAGAAATTACTACCAGAAACAAACTAGAAGGCTTTGAAATTATTTTTTCTTTTATTATATAACTTGGAAGTTTAGATGTTATTAAAATGTTAAAATATTAGTTATTATTTGCTCCATATGCAAGTGATCGGTATTTTCATCGCACACGCGCCATCATGTTCTGCACGACTGCATCATCGACTTTACGCGATGCGCACAACTACTTTGTTTTGCACTCTTCAATATTTTTCACTGTTTCACATGTTTTCTTCAAGATTCCTTTGACAATTGACCAATATTCCCCAATAGGACGTAGCTCTGGGCTATTGGGTGGATTACAGTCGTGAGGTATAAAA
This sequence comes from Rhagoletis pomonella, assembly GCF_013731165.1. Lineage (NCBI taxonomy): Eukaryota > Metazoa > Arthropoda > Insecta > Diptera > Tephritidae > Rhagoletis > Rhagoletis pomonella. Next base: position 5,559,521 of record NW_023458555.1, read on the forward strand.
GTGATGTTATTTGCATTATACCACGGCAATGTGTCTTCGCCATGTCCGCCTGGAACAGTGGCCTACTCCTTATCTGTTGATAAATGACAGAAGATGCCTTTTGAGGCACTCATCCCGATAAACTTGATCATTCATTGTCCCGGATGGGAAAATAGGGCTGCTCTTACGGCCGCAGGAACAAATAGCTTGCCAAACCAAGTGGTTTTTTGGATATTTGGAGTTCATTTTCAGCTTACAACTTTCAGGGGCATCTTGGCGACTTGCACCAGTATAAAAATCTTGACCTGCAATATATTTTGAATTTTTAAAGCAGTAGTTTTCGTAGTCCATAACAATGCAGTTGTATTTTTTAATTTAGAATTCATACAACTTCCGACTGCGGGATTTCGCTGTAACATTCTACTTTGCGCCTCGGTCTGGCGCTGTTTGAGCTGTAGAACATCTCAATGAAGCTTTCCGCTTTACCTTTTGTACGAAAAACTGCGATCTGCGTACGGATTTTGGAACATAACGCGACAAAATCTTCGGATTTCGGGAAAACGCACTGAGGACCTTCCGAGCACTGTTTTTATCACTTTGACCATGCCAACCCCCGCTCCCTGGTTTTCTCGTAACTGCCAGGCCTTATTTGTACCGATTAAAACCCTGCAAACTGTCGAATAGTGCAATCTTTAATTTTTGAGCAATTTTACGTGTAATTAAGGCCGGATCATTTATAAACTCGTGCAAAATGGTTTGTCTCGTTTCTAACTCGGTTGCCATTTTTAACTCAACTAGGAATCAAATTCAAATGAAATTTCTTGTACGTCCAACTAAGGCCATGTGGTCAGCTTATGGTGTTTGAATTTCAAAATATCGAATTCGTTTTGGGTAAGTTATAAGCTTCCCAAAGTGTCGCAGTTTTGGTGTGTTCACCCTTTATGCACAAAATAAAGACATTCACGAAAATTTAAAAAATTTCAAAATGACTTTTAGGTATCGCTACCAGGCACTATTGGTCAGCAGATTTTTAAAATTATTGCTATTTTGATTATCCCTCCATAGTGCGACGATTTAAGATATTAAAATTGGACCAATTTTTGTTACCAGAGAAAAAAATTAAAAAGTGCATTTTGAGCTCAGAAATTGCATACTACTTAATTCTTCTCTACCTATGCATGAGATTTTTGGTATTTTTTCAAAATCAGTGTTTACCGAAAAAGTTAATCAACTGATTATATTTGGAGCTAAATGTTGTAAATGCTGAATAATGAATCCATTTAACGATGACTATGAACTGGTACTCGCATGAACAGTTTGAATAATATCGAGCCCTAACCGCCAGCAAGATGTGAGCGAAATTTGTATCAAAATTTTCTTTTTGTCGCAGAAACGTTCCTAGAACATTTAGATGCATTTGTGCACCAAAAATAAAATTTTGAAAATAATTTTATCACAGTTAAACTTTTCAAAACTTGGCAGCGATCCATAAGAGCGCTTCCTCAACTTTTAAAATTTTTGTAAAACTCAGACAGAAATTTGGTGTATCACATGCAAAATTTAGGATTTCATATTTTAAGGATCACCCTACTATGTAAGTTCATGTATTCGCCAGTTTATGTGGAAGACCAAAATGCTGCGTTTATATTCCAGCAGAGGCGCAGCCGTGATTATAACGGTTTAGCAAGTTAGCCGCTGCGCGACAAGTTCTCCCACGACAACAACAACAAAGCGCTGAAAAATATATGAAATATAAATCAACACAGTTACACACTCCACGTAGCGTCTGTCGTGTATACGTTGGTGTGTGTGCCTCTCTTCCCCAGTGCGCTCCATTGCATTCGTGGTTGATTTATTTAATTTTAACGCACTTATTGCAAAAAAAGAAAGCCCCAACGCTAGCAAATGTTATTGAAAATATATGCTACTACGTATAGAGCTCTGCATATGTACATATATGTATGTATTTACTTATACAGCTATTTGTGCATAAATATTGTATTTTTAATGTTCGCTTGCTCCAGCCAAAATATTGTGCCTAGTATATATATACGCAGCGCTCACGACAGCCTGGATGTTTTCAAACTAAAAAATCAGCACAAATTTCCGCTCCGTCTGCTTGATTTGAAATCCAACTGAATTTATGTTAGTTTCCAACTAATATAAATTTTGATTTTTAATTTTAAAGCAAAGTTTTGTCCCACTACTTTTTCCTACATATGTATATATGTATGTATTTACTTTGTCGTTTCTTTTGTTTGTGCTATGGAAAAGTTCAAGTTTTCTTTTGTCAGCTGTCGTAGGCGTTCACTTGTTGTTAATCCCTAGCCCACTTTTACATTATTTCAGCTGTTATTTTTAAATTTCTTAGTAGGATTAAGTGAAAAAAAAGTGAAAAAGTGAAAAAAAATGTTTTTTCCAATTAATCTTGTTCGAGTATTTGTACTTAGTCCGCGGCATAATTATAAATTATGAACAAATATAATAAATGCCCGCAAGGTTGCTAAAGAAAAAGTAGGAAAAAAATATAAATAAAAAAGTGGTTTCTAAACAAAAAAAAAAAATGTGGCAGCTAATTGTCATCAAGTGAGCTAATTACGCCACTTGCTGCTGTTTTTTTCCACGCACTCCTCAAGGCTGAGTAAATACCCAGTCGGTAAAATGAGGAGCGTTTCTAAATAAAGACCTTGAGGAAGGGATTTTTCAACAAGCTCTTCTCCTTGGAAGTTTTATTAGAAGATCTTCCAGTAGCGCTTTCCAAGGCAACCAAAACCAAATAAAGAAAAAAAGGCGGTAGATGAATCGGTGTGAGTCTACTGCAAAGTTAAATTCAAACTGTTTCATTATTATTTTATGTAAATTTTTCCCTTCTAACGGAAGCTGAACCAGAAGGTTTGGAAACTCTGGGTAAAGAATCGAGCACAGAAGGCCTATCGCAACAAACGATCCGAAATAAGGATGGCCTCTTATTTTCTGATTTTGTCGACTGGGTACAGATATACATGTGCATACATAAGTACATACATGAGTATATAAATAAGTACATGAGGAAGAAATTAAACTAAAATTTTTCATAAAAAATTTAGGTCAGTGTTTTTTTTTTGCTTTCCTTTACTGGTTAGTAATGGGATAAAGTATAAAGGCGTTAAGGTAAAAAAAAAAATAAACTATCATTATTGCTTATTATATACGACAGATATTATTTTATATAGTGTATTTAATAGCCTTTTTCCACCAAAAGCTCAACTGCAGTTAAGAGGTCAGGTAAGTTGCAAGAATTTTCACATCTGTTGATCGGCAGGGTTTATTTCTTACTTTTTGCCATTTTACTTTTGTTTGCTAGTACTTAACATGAGCAATTACCTACCCCCTTCAGTTTGTAATATCCCTGTTTCAATGGGCATAAACTGCACTCTAGGCTTGGTGGAAATGAACTATAAGACGGCAATCAGTGTTAACATTTTGATAAATAAATTATATAGGTATGTAAGTTTTTTTGCGATATATTCAGCAATGTTATGACATATATGGCTAAAGTGAAGTATTACTGTTATATGTGTGGTGAAATATTAACAATTAGTGTGCTTGTGTGTGTGTAGCAAGTGAATAAAAAATATACTATCGTGAAAAAACGTGTTTGTTAATAACTTTTGATCGGGTATAAAAAGTTACCTCCCGCTTCCGACTTCTTATTACTGAGGTCTAGACGCGTCCACTACGTGTGAGACAGTGGCGGACCTACGGGGGCGTGTTTTAATATGTCGCATATGTATGTATAATATGGCGTCTATGTATTAAAACACCCTCCAAAAATTCCAAACAGAAATTCCTACAAGTACGGAGTAAGGTCCTTCAACAACTAAAAAATTAAGTTGGGTTCTTAGGTATCTAGCAAAACAAGATTAAATGTTGTATTTCACGAAGATCTTTATGAACACCAGCATTCTAGCTCTGAAGATATTCACCGCAGCACCCACAATAATGGTGGTATCGGAGGAAGAAGCGAGACGGCACTTCAATGGAAATATCATGCGCGGTAAGGTTTAGCTAAACTTGGCATTTCCTACTGACGCTAGCTGCTTCAGAACAGACCTTAATTGGACTCGGCAAAATCGCCTGGGCGGTTGTAGTTTCAATCAAGAATAAGATGCGTTCCTGCGAAATTACAACAGAGTACTTTTTCCTATGAGCTCAATTAACCTCTGAAATGTTTCAAACTGCATTAATGTGTGGGTCCCTGAGTATTTTCTTTTTAATTTTAAATTTATAAAAACATTAAAAATAGGTGTTCTCGCTGCTTTTACTCTCGCCTTCCATACAATATTTGAAGCATTTGCTTTTATGCGAATTCATTTAATTTACTGCATTTAATTAGAGTGAAATCAAAGTGGGTTTGAATAATATTTCAGCGCAATGAAATGTTAAAAATCCAAATAAATAATCACTCATACGCCTACGTGGGTTGTTGCATTGATGTGGTTGAACACGTTGGAGGCGTTGCTCGTTGTTTTTTTTTTTGTTCATAATTGCAGCCTTGATGTTGAAAATTTGCTGTTGAAATATTTATGTTTTTATATTTACATATATATTTTCATTTGACAATGCAAAAATTTTAATATTGCAAGAAAATGCTAATGCACAACTTTATTTGTATTGGTGAGTTTGCAGTTTGCCATTGGCAGCATTTATTATTTTTACATTTTAGTATTTAATTATTTTATTGATTTCTTGTGGGCAGATGGATTGCTCAGATGTCTTTTTAAATTTATCGCGTTTTTGTTTTTCTTGAATATGCATCATCAAACTGCTTGAATTAGAAATACATATGTATTTGCATTGTGGTAGAAAGAAAAAATAAAAATAAAAAATGTATCTCTCGTATAGGCCCCATAGACGGTGCGTCTGACTCGCGAGTCATCTGTGTACGTGTTGACTCGCCTTTCGACTACACACAGTTGAGTCACTCAGAGTCTTGCCAGAGTCCCTTCGGTGTAACTAACACATATTTATTTGCACTAACACATCCAAACTGACTCGCGAGTCAGACGCACCGTGTATGCCGCCTAGTAAATTTGAAGATCTTTTGTACAACCTCTATTCATACCGTAACCGTTTTAATAATATTTTTTTTTTCTGAAAGTTGAAAGGTGGTTTAGTTTGTATCATTAAATCATAAAGAAATTAGGAGCTCCTCTAAATTTTTATATGAATTTATGCTTATAGTTTTTCTTATTTTAAATCTAAAATTACCCACTTTCTTTCACTCTTCTATTTACTTGCTATTTATTTATTTTACTTATTTTTTTTTTAGTTTACTTCACATAAAATTTTTGTATTCAGATATGTAGACATTTTTTTCTTCATTATATGCTCGCGAATATTGTTTGTTTGTGTGAAATGATTTTTCGTGCCAAAATAGCTTTCTACGCTTAGTGGATTTCACTTTCAAGTTCAAATGTACAAAAAAAAAAAAAGTTTTATGTTTATTTGGAGAGGCCAATTTGGTTCTGCTTTATTTTCTCGAAGCGTTTTCATTTCAATGGCTACTGCAAATTCTGTATAAATGAGTGTGAAAATACAGATTTTAGAATGGTAACCAATGTGGTTAATTGAAAATTATAAACTGCATGAATAAATGTATTTTTATTGATATAAAATTAACAATATTTTGGTGCTTACACTTCTGCTAAGTATTTGGCCGAGCTTCTTCGCAAATTTGTGTGCCGCCTTCGAACGGCAAATGGATTTTTTAAAAGCATTTTCATCGCGAAAAAAATCCGAGTTTTGCTTTTACTGCCGAGGCTGCCCGTCGCTGATTCGAAATAATTATATGCAATTTTTTTGGGGTTTGGCTTTGACTGGGGTTCGAACCCTTGTATTACAATATGCTCCTCTTACTACCACTATCTATAAATAATGAATAATATCATAACACAGAATGGATAAAAACCACAGAAATATTTACAATAAACGTAAACTTTCCAGAACTTGCTCCACCTGATGAATAAACAAAACGATTACGATCAGCCAGGGCCGTTCATGAAGCCTAACAGCAAATGCTGATATTACTGCAGGTGGACACAGAATCTGCTTGATGACTTGTGGTATAGGTGTGAACGCCAATCACCAATGGCAAAAGTAGCGCTAGGCGTGCAATAACTATGTAAAACCCGCTGCCTTATTCTATGGGTACCCAATATGAACTTCCTCTTACTATTTTTATTATACGAACATAGTTCTCACCACTGGTTTTGATATATGCGATGAAAAATTATTGTGACATACAGTTTGAAAGCTTACCAAAAGAAGTCATATTTTCCATAAAAAAAAAATATTATTAATTTATTTTATAAATGGCTTACATAACAATGACAATTATTATGTAATGCCTAAAAAGGTAATCTCATTTTATTTACATATGTAAATGCATTGAATGCTTCTGCATTTCCAATTGTTAATGAATGTCTTTTCTATAAATGTCAGAATAAATATATCAGAAATTCTAAATAGACACAATCAGTCAGGCGTGCTGTGAGCATATGTACTTAAAATAAAAGTGCAAAATGCATGAAAAATTAAATTAATTATCAACAGAAGAGCAATATAATTTGCGGCGATTTTAGGATTTTCGAGCACCGGTAAATTAAAATTACAACAACTATATTCAATGAGCTGCTGTGGCCATTGACGTAACATTTTAATTTAGATCTGTTTGCATAGAATAAACATGTAGTATATAAATGTTTATAAAGTTGCTGTTTAGATTTGCTTTTGGCTGCTTACAATTAAAAGCGAGGTTAGACAGGCCGTATACGTAATGAAAGCAACTGTCTCTAAAATCTGCTGTACGCTGAACTTGTAGTTCTATGCCGCAGCCTGCAACTGGCTTTCTGACTAATGGAACAATGGTGGCAAATCGCTGCATCTGTGATTTTTTCTTTTCTTTAAACAGCGCAGGAAGCAGCCAACACAAACAACAAACAACATATCAACGGCAAAGTAAATACATATTTATGCTTATGCTTTGAGCAGCATACGTTAACATTAAAATAATTATTTTATTTTTGTTTTTCGAAATATTTACATATGTACATACATATATGTATGTATGTATATATGCAGTGGCGTTTGCGACGATGACGTGATTTGGCTACATTTTGAGGCGCCCACGCGCCACAAAAACAGCCACTGCTATATACCTACAGATTAAGCGACGTGGCGTGGCAGCGGCGTGGATGGCGTTGGCAGAGAACATGGCAATTGAGCAGACGATTGCGGCCGATAGCGAACTTGAAAACGTCAAATATGTGGCCGGTGGCCGCGCGCAAAATGCCAAAATAAACTGTGCCAAATTTTCGTTCAATAAATTGTAGCATTTTTATTCAGATTTTTTGTTACATTGCAATAAGGACACATATACATATATGCATTAGAGTGGTCTAATTTTTGTATGGAGAAAAAATAGTTCATCCTAGAAAACGGGGCACCTCCTTAGTTTTTTCCTTTTGATATTTGTAATATCTATAGCAACTTTAAAATGTTTACTGTAACCAATGACCTTGAAATGCACTTCTGGATCGCTATGAAAGTGACAAAAATATTGGCGATTTTTATCAAAAGCTACTGTAGCCATGACAACTGAACCTTGCGATATATTTTTAGATAATTTGAATTTCATATGCTTTTAGATTGCTTAACCAATTATTTAATTAAAATGTGTAATAATACTTCTAAAGTAAAATATGAGCATCATGACCATCCTCTAAATTTGTACTACTTAGAAACGTAAAGTTTGATAACAAAACCTCTTTCGGCAAGAGGAAAAATTTTGGATTTGGGGCACTCCTATCTCGAAAAATTTCTTTTGGACCACTCTAATATATGTACATATGTATGTATGTATGTAAGTGTACGCGCATATACATATGTGTGTTTTTGTAACACTGTTTTGCTTCTACAGCAGGCGGCATTAATTCATTAAAAGTTTACTAGTGACTGCAATTAGCTCAATTAAAATTCATAGGCAGAATTCGAATTTTTCCTCGAAACATTTTTTTTATTAACCTTAGGGCGGATTGTTGCAAGCGAAACGTAAATAATCGTATTTTACTTTTCAATTGTAATAAAAAAAGGTAAGGTCAAAGAGAGGAGATCCCAATTTTGTTCCTACTACCAATTTTTTGAGCCTCCTCTATAGGCAGCTGGAGAGATTACACAAATTCAAATTAGGCAGGTGCTTCGGATCATTTTTACTCTTGCGGCCAGCACATTATTAATAAGTAAATAAGTTAATAATAAGTTAATCTACAATCTAATTCACAATGGCCTACAAAAGCCAGTTACATTCCTTTCTTGAAGACGACCCATGGGCATACGCAGGTACGGGCTTCCCCACTCAAGCCCGAATATCTTGAAAAATGAGGCACTACAACTCAAAGAGGCAGACGGAAATCACAGACGGACCCAGCTCTTCTTTCTTATCACTTCGACATACTTTTCTAGGGATATATCTCTTCTTCTTTGACTGCACGGGTAGCTACCTCAATTCAAACTTAAACATTTTTAGTCCAATTCTCTCTCGAATGTTTCGATTTAGTTTTACTTATACATGCAGTATCTATATACTATACAAATGTATATAACCGCTTGCACTTTGAAATCATAAATTTTCAGTTAGACGCTTATTTATGACTGACTGTCCAGTATTTTGGTGACAGCAATAAAAATTATATGATGCATATCAAAAATTTCAGCGTTTAATTTCAGGCATAATTACATTTACACCATAGGTACTGTTGAAAATTCCTAATTTTCAAAACAAGCGGACAAGCAGATGAAAACTAAAGCGAGTAAATAGCTGACAAGTTGCCCACCAACAGGCAACTCATTCACTTAGCTTCCCACACATTTCCTTTTGCTTTCGCTTGCGCTGTAGTAAATATTTATTTATTTATGCTCGAAGGAAAATAAAACGCCTACAGATTAACACCTACGTACACACTCTTAATGTACACTGACATGTAGAGAAAAGCAGCACGAATTGTATTTTATTTATTTTCGTTAACAACAAGCAGCTTTCTTGATCAATCGTGGCCAGCTGTAATTTGTTTGATGTGAATGGAGAGTGTGATCGTCGAGTGGGCATAGAAATGAGTTGATTGCCATTTATTCACAGCTGCAAACAGGCGGCTGCTACATACATACATACATATATAGCCTTCACCATCAAAAGTGTCAACGCCATCACCTCGCCATTCACCTCGTCAGGCAGGCTGTGTTGGTGGAAGCGAAATCGCTGGTCTCTCGCGTTGTTGGCTTTTCAGGCTTTCCATGCCCATTTGTTTAATGCTGTCAAATAAAAATTAAATGTTTTGTTTTTGTTTTTACATTTTCGCTGCGGTGTCTCTGTTTTGTTTCAGCAAAAGTCGCACACACTCGCCGCTGGTGTGCGCCTATAGAATTTCGTGAAAATTCTGTGCTTTCTCGCTCTCCTCCTCCGCCTCCCTGCTTTGACGTCATCCCACCATTCTTGTTTGGCGATCGGCCTTTTACGATCGACGCGCTTTTTGTAGCATTGCAATGTCTTTTTTTTAATACTTTCGGCGTTTGTAGGCGAAACCACCCCGCAGCTTTTAATGCTTCCACATCTTTGTGTCTACGCCTACAATGTAGCGTTCTGCTGTTGCCGCTTCTGCTTCCTCTTCTTCTGAGTTTGCAGAAAATACATTTTTGTTTTTGTTTTGACCATACAACCTTTGTTTGTTCGTTTGTTTTGGGGAGAAATGGAAATTCACATCGACCACTTGCGTCAGTTGAGAATTTCACTTCGATCGTTTTAGACAGTCGTCGCAGTTCTGGCTAAGATACAGTTCCCCATTGATTCCATAAAGTGATTTTTTTTTATTGAACTAAAACAGAGAAAAATGGCTGTAAGTGAATTTTCGAATCGAAATTGTGTTAAAAGCTGAACTTGAAGTATAAAATGTGTATTAAAGCGAGATTAAAACGTTGTTGCCAGAGAGTAAATCCAACAAACTGTTACACAACTAGCCTAAATGTTGAAGATATGTATATAAAAATAAAAATTTAGGCTTTTCATCAGAAGCTGCCAAAATATTTTCTTCCTTCTATGGAATGAGTCAGTCATTCCTTAAAAAGTCGTTGGTTTCCAAATTTTATTTTATTTTTTTAAGATAGTGTCGATGTCAAGTGAGCAACAAAAAATTCACTGAGTTTCCAATTTTGGAAAAAAGTACATCATTGTAAATATTTATAGTACTTATTTTGGTATGAAATATTCTTTCTTGGTGCGAAGTATTTTTTGTACGAAAAAAAACGCGCAATTTTTGGCGATGGGAGTAAATTTGCCGTAAAATTTGGAAAGATTTTTTTATACATATAAAGACCATAACACTTGAAATATGATAATTTTAGGCAAAATTTAGAACAAAGGTCTTTAGTACAAATTAAATATATTTGCAAAAAAGAAGATCGCCAAATGGCGATAGAGTCGAGTTATTTCAAAAAATCGATTTACGGTCGAGGCATATGTTAGTCAGTTGATATGTATTTACAAACAGGACTCTATAATTGACGCTGGAGTCAAGGTATTTCTATTCAATCACAGATTTTGTTCGGGGCCTACATAGTTACCATCGTTACTTAAATTATTCCCATAGTCCGTTAAAAATTCCGGCTGTTGGATCCTTAGAAACCTTAAAAGTTCTGTTCAGTCATTTGCATTAATAAATCGATCTTAGCAAAATGGTCGCGGAGTTAAAAAGGGGTAATTTAAAAAGATGAGCTTTATAGGCGCTAGAAATGACGGTAGATATAAACCCCTTCCATATAAAATATTAATAGGATTTTTCAATAAACTTCAATTAATTAAAACTATGTATATATACACATAAGTTAAACCACATTCACAATCTGGTATTAACTCAGCAAATTTAAGTGAAATTTAATAAACCAATACGCAGTTTATATACAAACAAATTTCCGACCAAATAAACTTGCACTAACATACATATTTATGCACAATTATACGAGTTGATATGTATCTAAAAACATCAATTTATTATGCTTGACCACCATGATCAACTGAGCTAGTGCATGCGACCCACAAAGATACCGCTGGCTGAGTTCAGTTCACACAGCTGACAGCGAGCTGCGGAAGTTGTTAAATTGAGCAGAAAATTTAAAGTATAATGTGGTCAAAAAACATTTGTCTTCTGCTTGAATCTGCTGCTCAGCAAGTTAAAGGTCCAATGACTTGAACCACGAACCTGCACCGAAAGATGGGCCATGCCACTTCCGATATGTAAAAAAAAATAGCAAAAAATATACAAAAATATAATTTCTAACCACAGACGTCAATGATTTCCAATTAAAATTCAGATTATGTTATGAATGTAATTGAAATATAATAGCATAACCGGAATAAAAAAAAAATTGTGTGTGTCAATTTTCTACCGCAGAAAATTATGCATTCGTTTTTAAATTAATATATAGATATTCAACTCTTTGTTTTTGCCAAGTTTTTAATTATCAAAAATTATACAATTTGAAGTATAAATTTTACGAGAGCTTTGCCAGTAGCTAGCCTAGTTTGCATATGTGCATATACATACATATAAGTGCTTCATACATCGGCTGTAGCTTTTACTCATTCCCTATTTGAGGAGTCCATACTATAAAAGTTTCATGGGAAATACCAGTAAACTCACATTTTGCTCTGAAAATAAAAAGTTATGGTTTCCAACAGACAGAAACAAAAAATTAAATAAAAATGTCTTTTATACAATGAACGGCCCTAATTTTGTATGGCGCGTAGAGCTGTGACTGCCTTTTATGTAGATTTATGTATATTTTCCTCGTTAATACAAATTTGAATACAAAAATAATTGATTTATTTTGGAACGAAAAATGGCAATGAAGATGGTACAACGCCGAAACCGGTTTGTCTGCAAACCAAACTTGACAAGGAATGACGGAAATTCGTTCCAAAATAAATCATCTTACCACCCTTTCGGAAAAATCAACCAAAACCAACACAAAAATAATTAATTTTTCACTATTCTTACATCGCTTGCTCGGAAAAGTGTGACTTTAGCGTTATTTTCGCGCTATTAATGATTGTTCATCAGTAAATGGAAACTATAATGCCCTCAGGATTTTTCCATACCGGAAAAAAATTTTACCCTTGTTTTTCTAAATTAAATTGGAAATCAAGTCATATTTAGAGGTCTCTCAAAGTTTTCCAAGTACTTACATTTTATAAACTAATTTTCGGTAGAAATGGTACAGAATTCTTGAAAATTAATACTTTCCTATCGAAAGACTTTATTTATAATTTCGTTGAAATTTGAATGCAAATACAACAATTCATAAAATTTATTGATTCGAGCTGTCTGTTAGTTGACGGCGTTTTTTTTTTATTTTTTCCAAGCCATTAAAAGAACTACCCTTAAAGTGTTTGCATATAACACTGGATCACGAATTTTAATTTGGTTTTTGTTCTCCAGAGGCCAATATCCAATTTCGATGTAGAATTACTCGATGATTCCGAAAATCGTTATTTTTTAAATTTTTCTTCTGTGTAAGTTTGATTTTTTTCATTAAAAAATAAAAAAAAAACTGGAATGATTAATTCATTTTTCAGAAACTATCAGTCCTATCGTAAAAGAATGTATATGTATATGGTTTATGGAGAATTTCATTAAATTTCATTTGCCGTTTCTAATATTAAGATTTTTGAATTGGTTCGTAAGATATACGTGATTAGAAGGAAGCAATTTTTGCTTCAAGCGGAATAACGGTAAATTGAAAATATCTCAAAAACGTATCCATACGAAAAAAAAATTATCTCGATTTTCGGGCTCACCGAGCAATTCTACATAGGAATTGGATAGTGGTATCCATAGAACATTTTTGCTGTAAACCAGTGTAGTCAAAGACTAATGACTACATAAAAGGCGTATCTTATTAGCCTTAATTTAAAACTATATGTACATCTTAAAATAAGAGAAAAGTAGTTGAATTTGTGTGTACGTGACGATGGAATTCTCCTATTGTCATTTTTATCATTTCAATATTTTTTTTTGTAATTAAAAATTTTCTATTCAAAAAATATGTTGCAATAATTTTGTGCAGAGATATTATTTGTTTACTGCGGCTAATAAATATTGAAATGGCATCATATAAAAGCCTTATTTAAAAATAAAAAAATAAACGAATTAAATTTTAATAGCAACAATTGCATAAACAATTAGGATTATGCACTATAACGGTAATTACATTAACTAGTACATGCATGCCAAATTACAGTTATGACTGCGTATATCTACATACTCACAAATTTGTGTACATACATATAATACCTATTGAAAAATTTTGGCTGGCGTAAATCTGTTTACTGAAATTTATTTTAATGAAAAGTTATTTGTTAGCCAAAGCCAATAACTTGTGTTTAACAATAACAGTTAAAAAATATAAACTACAATTAAATGTAAGCTTTCAGCAAAATTGTAAACAAAGTAATTTACAAATAATATTTTTTAACATTTTATTAATAATATTCAATTTGAATTATTATTATTTTTATTTTTCTCAATTCACACCATACCTCTTCTCCGCTACTTGATGCAATAATTTTCAGTCACCTCGTTTTAATTGAAATTCAATTTGCGGTAAGACCCTCAACGTGTATCAAAAATAAATAAAAAAAAAAATCATATGAAAAACCGCCAAAACATTGAAAAACCGAATAATTGAAATGCGGTTGAATGCAAAATTCTGTTTAATTGAATACAATGTTTTTCTTCCGACGCGTCCAGCAAAGTTTTTGTACACTAAAGGCGGGCAAGGTGAGCGTATGCGATTGTGATTGCGTGTGTGTGTGTGTGTGTGTGAGAGAGTACGTGTCAATGATTGATGTGCTTTTTTTACATTTACGCTTAATAATTAGCAGCGGAAAGGGCAGTGAAAAGCAGATGGATTAAAAATGTATGCACTCTAGAAAAACGGCTTTAAAGTTTTGAATTTACATACATATACTCCCATAGTGAAAATTAATACATATTTGGTTCTAGTGACCTATCGGTAATCGATACATCTATTTACACGTGCAACGTAGAAGAAGAGGTAGCGGTTATTTTTGCATTATCATTTCTATTGATTTTAAGATAAGCGGCTACGTTTTAGTGAAGAGCTTCAAAACCCGATTTTCCGCCAACAAAAATTTGGTCCTCGCAAGCCATTTAAATGATAGTGGTTAATGTAGGTGGCAGTTTGGATATGGTTTCGTTCACTCCTTAGCCCTGATTTTAAATATCAGTACAGTACTGATTTTTCAGCTTTCGTACTGATTTTATTCATTTCTTCAATCAGTTCTGAAATTTTAAAATTTGTACTGATTTGAACCGAATTTTCAATTTTGAGAAAAAAAATGTAATAGTGGTCTTCCCACCGCGCGTGTTATTCGATGACTCGGTGTTCGATAACTTTTCTCCATGTATTTTGCCTATGTTATATTATTTTACACAAAGACAATACTTTAGGACAAAGGTTTTTACATAACGTAGGAGCTTCCTTAAAACGTACAGTAAAAAGTAACATGTTTATTTTTTATGAACTACATTTTATTTTTATACCAAAATATTGTTAAAAACAAGTACCCGCACTCTGGCATTTTAAAGTATTTTCTGTTTCTTACATTCATAACTTTGTCTTGAATAAAAGTGTACTGAAAAGTACTGATTTTTATAGCATGAAAAAGTATAAGATACTGATTTCTGCCAACTTTAAACTTACAGAAGGTGTGGAGATTTTGTTGGCGCCTTTGAAAAAATTGTCACTGTTTCGCTTGCATCTGCAAGAACACAACAATCATAGCTGCTACCTTTATCACTAAAGTTTGTAAGGCTAAGATCTACATACCTATTGGCTGATGTCCCTAATGCTAAAATAGCTGAAGTGATGGGTTAATATTGCATTGAATATTTTGCGAGCAAATATTAGGGGGCGATGCTGCGTAATCTAATTTCCAGAATTAGCTTAAGCAGATCCTAAGGGGGTTTGTGTCAATGCCATTCTCACAGAAGTGAAATCCCCTCTAAGTTCTGGAGTATGGATTTAGGCAGGGAGAAGGCTGATATGAAGATTCCCTTATCATCAAACTAAACAGCTCTAATAACAACCACCAGTTTGATGTAGATGATGTACGCTCATTAGAGGCCCTTCTCTCTCTCACTTAGTTGCTGTGAATTGACTAGTCGTTTGAGAAAAGGCTTTCCGCTGGGTATTGCACTCTTGACTAGAAGTATAAAATTGGAAGTTACTTTTCAGATCTCCTCCGAAGGGAAGTATTAGTTAGGTGTAGTTCCAGATAGTAAACTTTTTTTGAAGTCCACATAGAACAGGCCTCCAAATTTTTAACAAACGTTCTGGAAATATAAATAGGTCTTTGGTAAAGTATGGGGTTTGTTACCCATATTAACATTTTTCTGTGAATCTACACCACCTAGAGAAGACCTATTCAGAACTGAATCTGTGGGCTATTGAAAAAGACCTCAAACAATAGCGTGGGAAATTTGCTTACCAAGATTTTTCAATGCGAAGGAATAGTAGTCTACTGGCTCTTTTTGAGCAGTACTACAGTGCTCAGTACTCTGAGCCTGAACGCAGGTTTAACCCCAATAAAGAGTCTAATCATTGGCTGTCTTACTCAGTATATATTAGAAGATAACGAGGGTCTAAAAACTATGTATTCCAAAAGCAGATAAAAAGGGCAGAAGTGCAGGGAAAATGGTCATGGGCCAGCCATCTTTCTAAAATTCTGTGCTCAGCATCCTTGTTACCTATAACCCGAAATTCGGTTATACACACATTCATATGCAAAAAACGCATTTTTCGGTTTAGTATCTAAGCAATTTTTAAAATTCTTGCGCATTTCATCCGCTCAAAAAGAATTCCGCTAAAAATTAATGCGGTGTCCAATATGTTCAGTTGAAAGCATACAAAAAATTGGTACATATTTTTAATTTTTATGCTGTAACTCTTTGATGTTGGCAAAATTTCCAGAACAAAAAAAAAGAAGACAAAGTATAAATATGTAGAATACCTTACATTGTTAAAAGCACAGTAATTCAAAATATGCGAGTGTTGTTGAAAAAAGCCATTGAAATTAAAAGTCCATAAACAACAGAACAAATATTTCAGCGAATACTATGATAATAAATATTGAAATAAAAAATATACCGTAATGTAATGGCGCATCTGTTGTAGCTTTCACGCCTGCCAAACGCTTATTTGCGCTGCCAACATATTTGGTACACATGTATGTAAATATGTACGTACATAACAAAAAAAAAAAAAAAAAAAAAAAAAAAAAAATATTTTAAAAAAAAAGGCAAAAGTAAGGTCAGTCAGCACTGAATAACAAAATGCAATGAAAGTGTATCTGTTTGAAAATAAAATTAATTTAGCTGTGATCTTCCTTTGGTTATTTCGCTGCATATTTTATTCTGCTTTGAAATAAAAATGTTTTATATACGAGAGTTGTTTTTTTTTTTCTTTTCGCCTTTTGCTCTGTACAATTTTATGGGTTAATTGCATAGGTTTTTAGTGAAATTGCTCGCCGATTTTCGCTTGGCTTATTTGCCTTTCAACGCGCGTCCTCTTCGTGATTTTTTGGCAAAGTCGGCGATAGCGCGCGGAAAAGTGGAAATGGGTTAGGAATTTATCGCCATTTAGCGATCTCTTTGTGATGTAGCGTTTAAATATTTTTTTCTTTAGTTTTTTTTTTTTTTATATGTTTGTAGTCTAGTTTTCTTGGGTTGATTTCATTTTCATTTATTCGATGGGCCAGCGAAACAATGTTTTTGAAGAGTAAAAGTTTTTTTCTGGCGTATTGCCATTTTTAATTTGGTTAAGCATAAAAGCGCGTAGAGAGATAAAATAGATTACAAACAAAACAATAACTTTACAGCTTTTTTTTTGTGTGAAAAAAGCGCAAGCTAAATTGAGTATCGTTTTAAGACGGCTGTGGTTACTTGATTAGCCTTTCAGTTTCTTTTAACTTTTTTCCTTCTCAAATTTCTGTGAGTACAAAATCACAGGAGCAATACGTATTTGTTGACGACACTCTCATAGTGCTTCTTTTGGGCAGTGAAATGTCAATTTAAGTGCCACCGTTGGTGAAAAAGAAGAGCATATATCTACTTTTTCCACATGTACTCTAAAAACCATTTGGACAATATTTTGGATATTCAGAGTTTAAATTCTTTCGCACTCTCCTATTTGTTTTGCCTTCGTTTTTGTACATGTCTCCCTTTAAACATGTTTGATTAAATTTTTCACATTTTCCAATAATGGAAGTATTAAAAAAAAAATAACAAAATATATGAAAATATTGCCCGCGATTTCGCTAAACAAAACCTTTCATTTAGTCGCTCCATTTATGCAGAATAGCTAAATATAAATATTTTACTATTTGGAAATAAATTGCAAGTTTTCACAAAATAAAATAAGCAATTACAGTTTACTTTGTTAATGCAAATTGACCATTTTCACTGACAAAAGCAAACGTTCACTATATTGCCAAAACGTTTTAGGTACATTGACATTTTTCTTTTAAAAACCAAATTTTTTTTAAATTCTCTTTTACAATTTTTTAATAACCGCTCTTCTAAAATCACAATATTTACGTTTTCAACATAAATATGGTTTGCGCAAAAGTGCAGAAATTGTCAGAATATTCGGAAACTTTTATGCATTGTGGCTATTTGTAAAAATGTAAAAAAACCAGGTTTGGGTTTTTTGTTTAAAAAAATACTGGTTAGGATATGAAAATTTCCGTTTAAGGTTTATGAGTAGTATTTACGTAGGAATGCAGCGCAAGCAGCGGGTCACGTAGACGTATGGGGAAGAACCACGAATGGAAAGGTTTCCTTCCCATTAGGTGGTCAGAAAAGCGATCTGCGAAAGTCCGAACAAAAAACAAAAATTTAGAGCTTTATTTTACTTTTATAGTTTATGCAACTTTGTATCATTTACAAAACGGTAATCCGGATTGTTTAACATATTTACCTATAAGATAATGGCCCATTAGAACACCAATGCACAGTGGTTTCAAACAGGATTTTAATGGTCATAATTCACTGGAGTCTATATTTTTCAACCAGTATAGTTAAGTTTTTTTTA
Organism: Rhagoletis pomonella; assembly: GCF_013731165.1. Lineage (NCBI taxonomy): Eukaryota > Metazoa > Arthropoda > Insecta > Diptera > Tephritidae > Rhagoletis > Rhagoletis pomonella. Next base: position 5,577,704 of record NW_023458555.1, read on the forward strand.
TGAAAGCTTATAAAATTAGGAAGAGACTAGTTGAGCCCAATTTTTTAATGTGTGTATGTTTATATTAAATTTTTGTGCAAAATGGAGAAAAAACAGTAGCTTTGAATAAAATAGATTTTCCTGTTCTAGTTAGTAAATGTTACATAATAAAAATTAGTTGGAAACAATTGTTGGGTTCCCCTAAAATTTTCAAATTGAGTGAAAAATGAAGGCTCCAGTGAATTATGAACAATAAATGTCAGTTTGGAGCCACTGTGCAAAAGTTTGAGATATACTATATTTATATGCTTAGAGAATTTAGGGCAATATAACAGGCAAGGTAAGGCATTTGAACCTTCATTTAGTGCTGTGGAGTTAATCCAGTTGGTAGAGAATCGTACTAAGCCATTATATTTTGCTAAGTAGTTTATTATCGCTCACCTTATAAATGGCAGGGCCCCATACAAGCACTCCATATAGCAGGAGAACTGTTCTAACAACCGCTTTCTAAATCGAGCGCAAAATGCTTGGAGTCAAGCCAAACTTTTTGCCATGGCTTTCTTGCACGAATACAGAGCTATGAAGGACTTTTCATAAGGCTCCTTTCAGCTCAACGTCTTATCCAAAGTCATGGCTGCGAACTTAGCTATGTATGTATGTTCCTGTTGCTCTCCATTGGAGTTACCGACAATGTTTTATATAGATATATATCACATATGTATATCACTTTGTTCGAGATACCATGCCGCTAAGAACATCTTTATAGGATACAAAGTGCCCCTGCATCACATATTGTTTCTGGTAATTTTCATCTATAGCAGCGTTTAAGATGGTGATTATATCGATAACTGTAATGAATATAATTTAAATTCTCGAAAAGTAGGGCTTATATAAAATTTGTATTCAAATTATGCGAATGTCTTTTGTACTGAGTACAACACTGAATTGATAACGATGCAAATATTGATTAGAACTATAGAATAGTTGCTTTTGTTAATAAAAAAATAATAAATTGAAAAACTAAAATTAAAACTTAGCTAAGTAGCTATTAAGATATGACAATCAAAAATGTTGTATAATCCTATTAATGCGATTCGAATTTCGCATGTGAAACAATAAAAATGAGAAGTAATGAGTCGTTAATTTTTTTTTTTGGTTAAAAAAACTTGACCACATTTATTCAACTCAGTTAAATTTTATTACGAAGCACTTACTTATTTTAGCTGGTAAATTTAGCCAATTATAAATTGCGGTTTTTTCATATGTGACATTTCATTTTTTTTATGTCACTGAGAGAAATTTAATTTATTTAAATGTGCCTGCGTGCTGGCCAATAGAGCGACAAATGAGCTTTTCATTTGGTCGTACAATTATTTAGTGAAAATAATAATTGTTTTAGAGTAAAAAAGTTAATTAAAAATTAACATTTCACATATGTCACACTGTGTGTATTATCCTCAAAAATCGAAAGCGAAAACCATTGGATCTAAAAAGACACTTACGGCGCCAGCTCTATCCGAGCTGTAATATACGGAAAAACTGCTACAAGTTATATAAATATTTTTACTCTGCGCATAGCTGAAACTGTTATTTAAATCTTCTACTTATATAAGCCCTTTTTTTATTAAAAAAATAAATGATTCAGAAAATATACGTATATACATATGTACATATATTTCCATGTGCAATGTAAGTAAATTATTGAGTGAAGTGGCAAATGCTCGCAAAATCAATGGAAGCAAATTCATTGCACTTGAGTTCAATGTCAGTTGAAAGACTTTTGTTTGTATTTGCTTAATTGGACATCATGCTTCTAAGGGCCGATTTCGAATGAATATTTAAACGTCTCTTAAGTTTAATTTTGGAATGTTATTTAAATGTCATTTAGCTTTCGTTCAAACAAGTGGCAACACTGTTGCTTGTTCCTTGAAATTGTTGTAGCACTTGTTTATTTTTTTTTATTTTTTTTATTTTACATTTTCTACTGAACAGCTTGTTCTTTTCAAGAAAAAGGTGTGTATTTAAATGGCACATAAATGTGAAAAGCTACTTGAGAAAATGGCCTCATTTAGATTTATGAAAATAATATATAATTCCAGAGCGCAGCCAGAAATCACACTCGGCTATCGTCGAATAATTACGTAGAAAAGCTTAAAAGGTTTTGTTTACTTCGGCAAGAACCAATTAGAGTTAGAAAGCCAGCGTTTTTTGGCAAATTTCATTTCACTTATTTAAATTTACTACACGAGATGCCACGCTAGGTTTATTTATGCCCCTCCACCTTCCATAATTTTGCGTTTTATCACACTTGTACCTTGGTGAGTGAGCGTTTGTCACTTTCGCGATGATAAGGGTTTTATTACCTCAGGTAATTAACCGCGACGTGCCACTAAAAGGACAAAGTAAACAAAAACAAGTGTGATTCATTTTCCATTTAATTAGCAGATATTGTAAATATAAATAATATTAGGAGCGGAATGTATGCGTTGACATAAATGCAACGTTACGCTTTCCAAACAAATTCAAATGTACAACAAACATAAGTTTATTTTAATTGTTTTTTATTTTGTAGTTTTTGCAAAAATGATTAATGATCTGACTTGCTTTGGAAAAGAAAGAAAGCTTTGAAAAATTTAATTTAATGAAACAGCGCAATAAATAGAGATTTAAAATATAATATAAATTTTACTATTCATTGCGTAATTATTTAGTTATTTATTACAGAATTAAGTTAATATTGATATTTAATTGATGTCAAATTAAATATTATTGCTCTGAATTTGTGCAGTGATAAAAAAATAACTTAAATAATTTTCTGAATGGAGTGAAAGCCGAGATTAGCTTACTTTAATGTTAATTGACAAGCATTAATATCCATACAACATAAGTCATATTTCGAGCAGTTATATAATTAAAAGTAAAAAAGGCTGACTTTGTGAATTGGAATTAAACAAAAAGGAAAACAGCTTTTTAAAATTGCAAAAAACCAAATTCGAAGTCTAATTAAAAGAAGCATAGGTTGGTTTTTGCGGCGAGTGCCAAAGAACGCGCCGCCTTAAAAGCACAACTCAAAATCTAAGTTGAAAAGAGACCGTAATAGGAAAGAAAGATACGGGGGAACCGTAGCGAATGAAATGGTTTAATGTTTCATAATTTTGTTAAGGCTAGCCCAGAGGATTTATTCTTGTTAATAATATATAGAACCATTCCAAAAAATTAAAGTAATTTTTCTTTGCTTCGTGAAACTGGCTGTAAAAGTATGCTAAAAATTTAAATCTTTATTACCAAAATTATAAAAAAAAAACCTAAAACGAATAAAAATCAAACCACATAATGGAAACCCTTTCCCTTTTCCCTTGGCTTATTATTACTATTAATTACAGCCTTAAACCGGGGACCTTGAAAACATGCCCTATAATTTATTAAATGCCAGCAAAGCACACAATGCATTGTATGAATAATAAACAGCTGCTGCTGAATCGACATACATTAAATAAATTTCAAGGGACAATTGCGACATTTTCAACCAAAAATTGCTTACTTTTTACCCTAAAAAAATTATTCAAAAGCTTATCATTTTAATGTGAAAAATTTGCAAATTAGATTTAGTGAAAACTGTCGGCTGAAAATTTAAAATGGCGCTTTGCAAAATTAAACGCACGTAATAAAAAAAAAGAAAAAAAAAAACCGAAAAAACCGAAATAGGAAAAACAATGAACACCTTTGCTTGCGGACCAGCAGCAGCAGCCGCAGCAGTCAGCTGACAATGGCTGGCGCGTGGCACGCAAACGTGAAGTGAGAGTATTTGCTGCTCGAATTTCATTAATTTTAATTAGTTTGGCAAATATTTATACGCACAGTATCTGATATTGCATTTGTTGTTGCACAGTGATTGCCGTTTCGTACTCGCTGTAGCGTTGCTTACCCCGATCATGAGCGTATCAATATACATATTTGCTTTTCGTATGCCATTAATATTATTTATTTTTATTTTTTTGTAAAATTTATGAGAATTTGTTGCTGCTGTTGTTGTTGTTGCTATTGTGGCTGTCATTATTTAAATTTTTAGCGCTGCCGTCGCGGTCTCGCTGTTACACGCTCGTCCTGTTTTATTTACGCTTTGCATTTTAATTAATTGCGATAAATATTAGCTGTCGCAATGATGGCACGGCAACAAAAAAAAACAAAAAAACATAAGCAAAAATAACTGTACCACGAGCAAAGTGTTGACTTCCACTGGCTCAGGCAGTACAGTACAAAAACAAAGTGTAGTATTTGATTTATTATTTGAGTGTGGTTGTATTTAGCCTGCTGTCGACATTTAATGCTGCATTCGCTAAGCTGGCTTAACATGTAATTGTTATTGCTGTTTTTGTTGTTGGAGTGCAGTTATCTAAATCAATTTTCATTAGTTGAGCGAAACTGTGTAATAGTGGATTAGCTTTTATAAATCGAAAAGTTATTATGAAACAATTTTTTGTCCATTGAAAATTAATGAAAATGTGAAGGTTGCTCATACGCAGTGGCCAACTCCAGTCGGTGAAGTTTGTAAATTGATTGCAGGTAGAGTTGATAGTCCAGTTTGAGAGTAATTAAACAAGCTATGTTAAAAGCTTTAAAGTAAATTGGTAGTTGATAGAAAAAATTATTAACCAGAACTTTAAACTTTATACTAATGAAAAAAATTTCTATTTACCATTTCTTCCAGCCCCGCAACAAGGAACAAGAACAAGAAGTCCTCAACTGGATCTTCGCTGTGTTGGGTGAAAAAGTACCCGCTGGCCAATACGAGGACATACTCAAGGATGGCATTGTACTCTGCAAGCTAATTAACAAATTGGCGCCCGGCTCGGTGAAAAAGATCCAGGAACGTGGCACCAACTTCCAGCTGATGGAGAACATTCAACGCTACCAAGCGGCCGCCAAGAAGTACGGCGTGCCCGAAGAGGAAATCTTCCAAACTGCCGATCTGTTCGAACGCCGCAATATTCCACAAGTGACGTTGTCACTCTACGCCTTGGGACGCATTGTGAGTGGTGATTGGAGTATTTGGAGAAATTGAATATTTTAAACTTATTTTCTTCTCTTTTAAACAGACACAAAAGCACCCCGAATATACTGGGCCGTCGCTAGGTCCCAAGATGGCTGATAAGAATGAGCGTGAATTCACTGAGGAGCAGCTGCGCGCGAGCGAGGGTCACCTCAACTTGCAGATGGGCTACAATAAGGGCGCCTCGCAATCGGGACATGGCGGTTTCGGTAACACGCGTCACATGTAAAGTATGACGCCGGTGTTGGTGTGTCTCTCTGTGTGGCTAAGTCATTCATTCAAACTAAGATATACTTTCAATGTTGGAGTAGCAGTTGTTTTTCTTTAAGGCTTAATATTTTAAATATTTTCGTTTTTTTGTAAACTATGTTTATTTTGTAAAATGGCATTATTTTTGGGGCATTTTCTCTCTAGTATTTATTTAATAACATAAAAT
>NW_023458555.1:5583268-5585198 GCF_013731165.1 Rhagoletis pomonella
AATTGCAGCCTTGATGTTGAAAATTTGCTGTTGAAATATTTATGTTTATATATTTACATATATATTTTCGTTTGACAATGAAAAAATATAAATATTGCAAGAAAATGCGAACGCACAACTTTATTTGTATTGGTGAGTTTGCAGTTTGCCATTGGCAGCATTTATTATTTTTACATTTTAGTATTTAATTATTTTATTGATTTCTTGTGGGCAGATGGATTGCTCAGATGTCTTTTTAAATATGCATCATCACACTGCTTGAATTCGAAATACATATGTATTTGCATTGTGGTAGAAAGAAAAAATAAAAATAAAAAATGTATCTGTCGTATAGGCCCCATAGACGGTGCGTCTGACTTGCGAGTCATCTGTGTACGTGTTGACTCGCTTTTCGACTATAAACAGTTGAGTCACTCAGAGTCATGACAGAGTCATTTCGGTGTAAATGACAGATATTTATTTTCACTAACACATCCAAACTGACCCGCGTGTCAGACGCACCGTGTATTCCGCCTAGTAAATTTGAAGATCTTGTGTATAACCTGTATTCGTACCGTAACCGTTCTAATAATTTTTTGTTTTTCTGAAAGTTGGTACCACCGGGGTGGTTTGGTTTGGATCATTAAATCATAAAGAAATTAGGAGCTCCTCTAAATTTTTATAAGAAAATTGAAGTTTGTTTGTTGGCAAAAAATTATCTGTATTCACGCATTTATATGAATTGCCCCATTTATTTTTATGGTATTAGTTTTTCTTATTTTATTTTATTTATTTATTTTACTTATTATTTTTTTTTTTTTTTTTATTAGTTTACTTCACATAAAATTTTTGTATTCAGATATGTAGATATTTTTTTCTTCATTATATGCTCGCGAATATTGTTTGTTTGTTTGTGTGAAATGATTTCTCGTGCCAAAATAGCTTTCTACGCTGAGTGGATTTCACTTTCAAGTTCAAATGTACAAAAAAAAAGTTTTACTACTGCAAAATTTATATAAATAAGTGTGAAAATACAGATTTTAAAACAGTAACCAATTTGGTTAATTGAAAATTATAAATTGCATGAATAAATGTATTTTTATTGATTAAAAATAACAATATTTTGGTGCGTACACTTCTGCTAAGTATTTGGCCGAGCTTCTTCGCAAATTTGTGCGCCGCCTTCGAACGGCAAATGGATTTTATAAAAGCTTTTTCATCGAGAAAAAAAATTCGAGGTTGCCCCTTGCTGATTCGAAATAATTATATGCAATTTTTTTGGGATTTTGCTTTGACTGGGAATCGAAACTTGGTACTGAAATACGCTCCTCTTACTACCACTATCTATAAATAACGAATAATATCATAATACAGAATGGGTAAAAAAAGTGCGTGTAGTCCCTACGCGCGGAAGAAGTGAAACTTAATAGAGGAATTTCAGAAAGAAAGAAATGTGTGATATACATACACATATACATATTTTCTAATACACTAAATACATATTTATTTTAATTTTTTAACGAGCTTTAATTTTTTATTTTTTATAACCAATTGCTAAGTTTAATTATTATTTTTGGCTGAGAAAACATGCATATCTACAATATTAACTAGTAGATTGTGGTAACTAAAGTAAGATATAAAAAGTTTTATTTCAATATTATTAATATTTCTAGAAAAACTGCATCAATGGTAGTCGGTAATTTGGTTGTTGGAATATATCTACCAATAATCATTTCCAATGAAAAGTTTTCTTTCACAAATTTTGTCAGTTCATCATACATGTATTCGGCAAGCGAAAAGTTTACGTTGAAATCTCCTGTGAGAATTACAGGTCGATCATAACAGTCTTCTTATTTTTATATTCATCTTGATCTTGATCTTGATCTTGATCTTGATCTTGATCTTGATCTTCATCTTCATCTTCATCTTCATCTTCATCTTCATCTTCATC
>NW_023458555.1:5585298-5593032 GCF_013731165.1 Rhagoletis pomonella
AAAAAAATTCTCACAATCATCACATTTTAGCTTAATCAATGAAAATTCCACACTACCTCAATTTCAAAGCCTAATATCTCAAGAAACAGAGATATTAGCGACTTGGTGTTTTAGAACTTTTTGTAGGAAATTGAAAGACCTACAAGTTCAAAATTGCAATTTTTCTGTATCTAGTGTTATTTACGAGATAGGGGCAAAAAAACGTGAATTTCATGAAAATATTGGGTTTAGTGTCCCGTACTACCTCGCTGGTGGGAGTTTGAGTTACGCCGAACTGGACACTTTTGTAGAACGTTCAACTCTGAAGAAAATTCATCATTGACCATGATTATACCATAAAATGCCTTTTTTATATCACTTTAAACACCCTGTCCAACATTTTGGCAGGATATTTACATTTTGGCAGGTTTTTTATGAACTATATTTTATTTATATACAAAAGTGTTGTTAAAGACAAGTTATCTTGTGTTTTAAAGAATTATCTGTTACTTACATTATTAATTTTGCATTGAATAAAAATGTACTGAAAAGTATTGATTTTTTTAGCATGAAAACGTCTAACGTACTGATTTCGTACATAAAAAATCTGGCAACCCTAACGAAACTGCGGCAAATGGAATAGTTCCGTTACCTTTCCCAATAGCTGAAACTGTAAAAAAAAAGCTGCCACACAGTTTGTATTTGGGGAGTGTTTGGAAAACCAATCATAGTATGCTATGGACTGCTTGATTTTGTATGGTTACCTCAAAACAATGATGATAGTAAACCATAACAAGCTCTCCCACTGAATATGGCACTTACATTAATCATCAGCCATACAGGTGCCTGATGTATCTATGACTGCAATCTGAAATAAATTTTTTAATTTTTTAATGAGAAAAGCCTTCAATTTATAGCCTGATTGGGGTTGGATTCTGGACACTGAAAATTATGTGCACTCCTAATTTTGCGATTTAGGAATAGTGTTGTCACTTGAGATTATTTTTAAGAATCAAACTTGAAGGTGAAGCAAAAAAAAATCGGGCCTTTAAATAAAAGATTTATGTAGAAGTATGTATAAAAAATATTTGCAAAATATGTATGTATCTCTGAGATTAATTCAATTCATATCAAATATTTTTTGTTACTTAAGTAGAGATTATTGTTTAACTTCCACAATTCATTTTCAGATCACACATTTAATCTGCACTTAAATGGCCAATATTGGTTATTTAAATATGAGATATGCAACCCTGTGTTTGTACCAAACAACCAAGATTGATAGGTAGGTTGTTTTATCAATCTTGCCAAAGAACAATCAGCTGTTCAGTACAAAATGTAAACAAACAAGCAAATGCAGCAACAATTTCAAGGAGGAAGCAACAGTGCTGCCACTTATTTGGCATATTTAAATAAAGTTGATCTGAAACCCAACGGAAGTTAAATGGCATTTACGCAACAATCCAAAATTAAACTTATGTGCCGTTTAAATATTCATTTGAAATTGGCCCTAATACTATGTTCACGTTAAAATATTAACTCGAGTTTAACGGTTAGAGTTTATGAACATTTGTCAAGTGTAATCATTGGGGTGTTTAAGAAGCTCACGAGTTTAATTTGGCATCTGTTTGTTTACTTTTTCTCATTCACATTTAGCCTGTTCCCGTACTCAAGGATTTAGACAGAAATAGTCCGCAGTAGCCGTGTTGCAGAATACCAACCGTTTGGCCATAAAGAAATAAAAAACGTAGCTAAATAGAACTTTTCATGCTGATTTTAACCATACCAAGATTATTTGGTGCAAATAAAAACTAAAGCCCATAAAAGAGGTTAAAGTTAAACTTTTATATTTTTCTTTTATTTATAATATCTCGGGAACTATTTGACCGATTACAAACTTATTGATGCTAATTTAAAGATAATTTAGGTACGTTTTACGCGACGTATACAATTTTAAATAAACGCCATTTAAAAAAAATATATTTATTTATTTTTTGGTTATTAGGTATTTCTTGCTTAAAACTATAAAGAAAGGAAACAAATTATGCACACCAAGTGAAATACCCCTAATTACCTTTATTTTGACGTCATTTAAAAAAAAAATCAAAACATTTAACTTTAACCATTGATATCTTATTTCTTTTCAACTTTCGCCAAATAAAATCCTGCAGTACGGGAACAGACTAACGGCAAATTGGTTGCAGGTTTGGATTTTCAAAGACACAAACCAAATGCAATGCAATCCGTTTTGATCAACTTTGGTTTGTGTCTTTGCTAATTCAAACCTGCAACCAATTTGCCGACAGTTAGTCTGTTCCCGTACTGCAGGATTTAATCAGATATAGTCCCAGGTCGTTCCGTCCACAGAATATCAGTAATCTAGCTATGCAAAAACAAAAATGTGACTCAATAGAACTTTTTGTGCTAATTTCAACCCTGCAAAAATTATTTGGCTAAAGAAAAAAATAAAGGACATATCAATGGTTAAAGTTAAATTTTAAATTTTTTTTTAAATATTATTATCTTTTGAACAATATGACCTATTAAAAAAACTAATGACGTCAAAATAAAGGTAATTAGGGGATATTTCTCTTGGTGGACATAATTGTTTCCTTTCATTTATATTTTTAAGCCAGAAACACCTAATAATCAAAATATATATATATATTTTTTTTTCTTTTTTTAATGGCGTAAAAGGTATTTAAATTATCTTTAAATTAGCATCAATACGTTTGTGATCGGTCAAATAGTTTCTCGGTTAAACTTGAACCTTTTTTACTGGCTTTAGTTTTTATTTGCGCCAAATAATCTTCATATGGTTGAAACCAGTATGGAAAGTTCTATTTAGCTAATTTTTTTTTTTATTTCTTTATGGCTAAACGGTTGGTATTCTACACCACGGCTACTTCGGACTATTTCTGTCTAAATGCTGGAGTACGGGGACAGGCTAAATGTAAATAAGAAAAAGTTAACAAACAAATGTCAAATTAAACTCTGAGTTTATTAAACACCTCAATGAGTACACTTGACAGTTTTCCATAAACTTAAAACGTTAAACAAAAAGTCTTCACATAATAGATGTTTTGCTATGTTACATTTAACCCAGTAAAGTCTTAATTATCCCGGAAACTGACTGAGCACCTTAAATAATTTTGACGGCCCTAAAAAACCCCTTAATATCACCTAATTCCTCAGCAATATATATCTGTGTTCGTCCAAAATTTATAAAGTTTGTCGGCTACTGTGACGTCAAGCGATTTTTCAATGTTTACTGGGCAATATTTTTAGCGATTTTTCAGTGTTTAACGATATTTGCAAAGCACATAAAAGCACAAAATAATAAACCCAATTAAGCAGTAAAAAGTCTTCACTGGATGGATGTTTTGCTAAGCTCCTATAATTATTTTGGTGACTCTAAAAAGCCCAAAAATAGCACGTAATTCCTCAATAATATTTGTCCGTGTTCGACCAAAGTTTAAGAAGTGGATTTTTCAATGTTTACGGTGCAATATTTTTTTAGCGATTTTTCAATGTTTAACGGGCAAGATTTGCAAAGCACATAAAAAGCACAAAATAATAATTCCAGATGAGCAGTAAAAAGTCTTCACTGGATGGATGTTTTGCTAAGTTACAGTCAACCCAGCAAAGTCTTAATTATCTCGGAAACTGGATGAGCTCCTATAATTATTTAGGTGACTCTAAAAAGCCCAAAAAATAGCACGTAATTCCTCAATACTATTTATCCGTGTTCGACCAAAGTTTAAGAAGTGGGTTAGCTAGCGTGGCGTCAAACGGTTTTTCAATGTTAACCGGGCAATATTTTTAAAGCCCATAAAAAGCACAAAAAAATAAGCCCAGAAAAGTAGTAAAAATACTTCATTGAATGAATGTTTTGCTAAGTTACGGTTAACTTAGCAAAGTCCTAATTATTTACCAAATGGTCGGAGCACAAAAAAAACGAAAAGTGGCCGAAAATAGCACACAATGAGCACAATAATACGAACAAATTTTTTCTTCATTTTTTCACTTTAGCGCCGCTAACTTGATTGAGCTGCAGAATCGTGAAATAGTTGCATAGCTGGGACACCCACCAGTATCAAAAGTTGACACCTTTTTAGCTTTAAGTACTCATTGCCAAACGTGGCCAAAGGATGAAACATTTTAAGGTTTCCGACCAACATTCTTTCAGGTATTCACTGACCACTTTGGACTATATCATAAATAACTCATGGCTTTGTTTTTTTTCTGTCGATCAAAATAAGTACTCACCTTCTCAAATAGTTTTTCAAGTTGAAAACATCGAGTCCACTACTTCTTTTGTAGCGGCTACCAGCAATTGGAAAACACTGCAGCAATAGTAAGTAATAGGAACTTGAGGCTGACAGAAAGCTCCTTGCAAGGGGACTTTCCTAAAAAAAAGTGTATACCACGCACCGTCCTCTTTTGTGGAAATGTCCGTTGAAAAGGATTTAGTTGGCTGCAATATATTACAAACCTATGTAGGGTCTAATTGCAGCTTAAAAGTAACAGTTTTACCTGTATTTCGTATCCAATTGAATTAAATAAAGATAGCTCTTACACTTTTTCAATATTTTGAACTTCTGGCCGTACAAAGACAAGATAGAATGGCTATTTTTATGGTGTGGTGGAAGGCTACAAAATAGGATTTAATAAACATCAGTCTGTCGCCCATAGACTTACTAGCGGAGAACTTTGCTGCTATATCCACAACGCCGCAGATTAATGCCTAAATATAAATTTAACTGTAGAACTTTCAGACAGATTTCTCTTACCTTAGGGTAACTTGCTTTAATTGAGGAAAGAGGCAGGGATAGTTATTGAAGAGATATTGTGCAAGGGAATGGAACCTAGTCGCGAATCCTCAAAATTATTCAGCAGCCTGAGACTGAACCTTAAATGGCCAGTACAGTTTCCATTGATGGCCTGGCCGCAAATAGAAGACCGTAGAACACTTGTACAATGAAATAATCGAATATATCAGGAGGTAGTTGAGATTTGTTTAGGTGTACTTGCTTCTTGTTGAAAATCACGCAGAAAAATTATGCAATCACCATCGGCAAGCTAACTGGCCATAATTCGTGCGTAGTTCATTTGCACAAAATAGCAATTACCAACGTTGGCATGTGCAGGAAGCCTGTGGCCTGTATTGCCAAAATCGCGGTTAAAGTGCTTAGGGATTCTAATTTCGAGAAGTTTAAGCATATTTTAAAAGTAGCGTTGAAATCACCATTTAAAGCCATAATATCCTAAATTTAATCTACTTTAATTCATAGTTCATAAATATCGAACTGGTACCTACCAGTTTATGTGAGTCTTAAGCTGGCCAGATTAGAGCAACTTAAACTTTTGTTATAGAAGTAACATTTTTCAATTTGGAATGGCGAAGTTTAAATTTAAGGTAAGAAACTTACCTTTATTTATGAATAAAACTAGCTTATACCCGCGGGTTTTACCCCGCGCTTTCATACAAATATGAAAAATAATTTAATGATGTTAGATCTTATTTCTGTGCCAATTTCGTTATAGCTCGTTATTTTTTAAGCGAGTTAAGGTATTTAGGCCGTTTAAAACTATGAAATTATAAAATCTCGTCAGCGCGCTAGGCATACGAAAGATATCAATCTCACTAAGTTTACCTTAAAAGGTTCCAGGTGTACGACGCGTGAACGTGTAACCTTCTTGGAGGTTCCACGGCGGGTTATAATATTTCCAACTCAAATTAGGTAACCAGGCCTTGATAAAATATCACTTCTCATTACTGTAGCAAATGTCTCAAGAGAGCTTTAGATTATAAGGTCGAACCCGGCTCTCCCTTTTCCATTTAATGAAATTTATTCTGTCAGTACGGCACTTATAAAATAAATCTCCATAACAAATTTAAAATACTTATTATGCATTAAGAAGTTTTTAGTATGTATGGGAGCCGACATGCCTCCTTTTTTAATAACTCACATTTTTTCCATGAGCAATTGATACATTTTGTATACACAACTCCATACCAAGTTCCAGTATTCTTCCACAAACATTTTCAGGGATATGTGGCAAGAAAAAGTAAATTTGTACTGGAACTGCCGCGCCCCTTTTTCTTATAACCTAATCTTCTTCCATGAATTTAGAATTGATTTTACATACCCCAGTACCAAGTCCCAGTACTCTACCATGAACACCTCTAGAGATAAGCAGTATAAAACAGTAAATTTGTACGGGAGGAACCATGTCCCCTTTTCGAATAACGCAAATTTTTCTCCATGAGTATGGAATTAATTTTGTATACACATCTCGGTGCCAAGTTCCAGTCCTCTGCAATAAACACCTCCAGAGATATGCAGCATAGAAAAATCAATTTGCATGGGAGTTGCCACACCACCTTTTCCAATAACTCTCATTTTTCTCCATGAGCATGGTATTAGTTTCACATACATACAAACATATATATTTCCATACCAAGCTTGAGTGCTTTACCCCAAACATTTGAAGAGATATGCAATATGAAACTTTCAGTCAGTATAGGAAGTGCTACGCCAATTTTCCAAAAACCTCCATTTTTCTCCGTGAATATGAACATGATTTCACACAGTGTTGGCAAACTGTTAATCTGATTAACGATTAAAAATTAACGATTAAAATGTTAATCGGATTTGACGATTAAAATTTATTAGTCGTAATCAACTGTACGATTAATGATAACATTTTTTTAATCGTTAATCGCTGGCTGCGATTACGTTTAATTAATTTAAAACATTAATCGTTAATCCAACTAAAAATAAAATCTGATTCATTTTTCTAGTTTGTCCGAGTTTGAAACCAAACATCAGTTATAGTAATTATTTTGTGTTTTACGCTTATAAAAAGCACATAATATAAAAAAAATATAATTATTGTTATTAGTAATACATAAACTGGGAAATTTTACAAACCTAGTTTGTAAAACGTTTGTTGGTATATATCTTAATGAAAATGCACACCAAATTGCTTAGATTGATGAGGAAAACCGACTTAGCCATACCGGATTAACTTGCTTTGTGTGCACAGGGAAATTCCAGCATAACTTAATTAATCACCAAACCTACTTGGTCAAATTAGGAGTTAATGATAAAAAATTAATTTTTTAATCGCGGTTACGATTAACTGTTTAGTTAGATTAAAATTAATCATGATTAACTGTAATCAGATTGAATTTAATCGAATTAACGAACTGATTAAAATATCAATCGACTAATGCCAGCATTGATTTCACATACATATCACAATACCAAGTTTCAGTTCTCTTCGACAAATACTTCCAGAGATATGTATGTAATATGAAAATTCCAATTTGTATGGGAGGGGCCTTGAGTTATCTGACTTACTTTCGGTCTAAGACCATCCTTCCGAAATCCGTAGTAAGTGTACAAAATTTCGTTCTGATCGGAAAACCGGTTAAGGAAGTATCCTATTTTTCAATCCAGGTCATAAACAATTTTTGAGCTAAATTTCATTTTCAAACAGGTGGCAACTCTTAAAAAAATAGCTTATTAACCAATCTGGCCCATAAGCTATCTTCGTACAAAATTTCATGCAAATCCGTTCAGTCGTTTCCGGGTGATGATTTCCCAAACATCCAAACATACAAACTTTCAAATTTATAATATTAGTAAGATAAAGCGCTACATTTCCCAATTAAATTTTCTTTTATTTTCTTTATTATATTTTATGTTATTAAATAAATACTAGAGAGAAAATGCCCCAAAAATA
>NW_023458555.1:5593132-5595690 GCF_013731165.1 Rhagoletis pomonella
TATTTTTGGGGCATTTTCTCTCTAGTATTTATTTAATAACATAAAATGTAATAAAGAAAATAAAAGAAAATTTAATTGGGAAATGTAGCGCCTTATTTTGTTTATAAATAAAGGTAAGTTTCTTAACTAAAATTTAAACTTCGCCATTCCAAATTGAAAAATGTTACTTCTATAACAAAAGTTGAAGTTGCTCTAATCTGGCCAGCTTAAGTCTCACATAAACTGGCTGGTACCAGTTCGATATTTATGAACTTTGAATTAAAGTATATTAAATTTAAGATATTATGCGACTGTGGATGGTATACATTTTCCTTGAGAAAAAGGGGTCTTTGAAACCATTAGGGCAGGACTCAAAGCAGGATGGCAAATGAATTGTTGAAGTCCCCTTGCTTTCTGTCAGCCTCAAGTTCCTATTACTATTGCTGCAGTGTTTTCCAATCGCAGGTAGCCGCTACAAAAGAAGTAGTGGACTCGATGTTTCCAACTTGAAAAACTATTTGAGAAGGTGAAGACTTATTTTGATCGACAGAAAAAAAAACAAAGCCATGAGTCATTTATGATTTAGTCCAAAGTGGTCAGTGAATACCTGAAGGAATGCTGGTCGGAAACCTTGAAATGTTCCGCCATTTGGCCACGTTAGGCAATGAGTACTTAAAGCTAAAAAGGTGACAACTTTTTATACTGGTGGGTGTCACAACTATGCAACTATTTCACGATTCTACCTCACCTCAAGCATTTACTGTAGCAGCGATGTGGAAGATCATTAGGTGAAATCTCCTCAATACTAATTGGCTTTGAGCCTGTAAAAAAATTCCGAACTTTAATTGTAAAAAAACGGTTTATTTATTTCGTGCTTATCTTTAATAGTCAACATTCAACTATCATCCCCTTTTTACAAGGAGAATTTTTCTATTTTGCGAGTAATCGAAATCAAATTTCTCGGTTATTTTTTGCTTATGAATCTTTCATCAAAAAAAAAACACATTTAATTTGGCAATTCCTAAATTTAAATGATAGTGATGCAAAAGTATACATACAGTTCATGTAAAATATATACGTAAACTAAGGCATTTAGCTTTAAAATACAAGGTCTGGAGCATTTGTATGTTTGCTGCTAACCCACATATAACCATGAAGATTTGCGTTAACCAAAGCAAGTACATACAATAGCACCCAGCACCTGTAGCCAATAAATTGTTGTATTAGACGATATATGTATGTAGAAGCGAAAATCTCCGCTTAAACGCTCAATTGTAGCTGTATTGTATAAACAATGTTTGTATATTCCCAGCTAGCAAAAAATCTGAAAACGGATTCGAAAAATAAAATAAAAGTGGATGAAATGCGGAATTATATTCATTTAGTGATTCCATTTTCGGATACTTTTTCCCACTAAAGTGTGCGACAGTAACGTATGTACGAAAAAGTACCGAAAATAGTTGTGAAACAGATACGATACATAAACGCTTTCAAATGTTCAGTTTGGGAAAATAATAAAATAAAATTATTGGTCTCATTCGAACGTTTTTCGCCAAGGAAAATGAACGAAAATTAAAGTCGAGGAAGCACTATTGGCAAAACTTACGTTTCTCTGCTGGCTGGGTTAATTAGTATACGAATGACGGCTAAAGGTGGCGAACAAAGCACCAAATTTTTTTTTGTTCTTTTGTTAAAATATGTATGAATATATATGTATCTACGTATGTGCATACCTGCAAGAGCTTTTGTCAGCATAAATAAAATTAAATAAATACCACAAGTGGCATGTGCGATGAAACCAAATAAGCACATACCAATTGGAAAGCAACATGGATTGGCATAACTAAAAATGTGTACATATAGCAGCGAAAACAAATCCTCTGAATTGGTAAACAAATCGCGACTGTAACATGCGATTCATATTTGGAAAAGTAAACAAAAATATATATGGAAGTAGTATTTATTTACTACTATAGCAATATGCTTGTTTAGACAATTATCTATGTATGTACATAGATATATTCCAGAATATGCACATTAGACCACACCATAAAAAAAAAGTTTTGCAATTTTACATTTTTCGTCATATCCCCGGCATTTACAGTCGTAACTTAAATCATGATGATGTTTTTGTCTTACAGAGATAGTTTATTTTGCTCCAAGAAATTTTTTCGATTCAAAGGCAATTGCGATTTTTTTTTCCGATCATAGAAGCCTCATTTTGTCAGTTTTGGTCGAATATTCTACATTTACAGTTGGATCGTAAAGTACGATACTTGTATTTTAATGCTCTTGCATCGAATGCACAAGTTTTTCGCTCTAAATTTCATCGACTTCAAGCAGCCCTTGTGGTAATGTCGTCAAAAATCAATAAACTTTTGCTTGGACGAGTTTTTATAATTCCAGTAGAACTATTTAAAAAATGTTTATTGTCGAATGTAGGTTTCAAAGCAAAATGTAAAAGGCGACCTCTAGGTACGGCAAACAATTTTTTTTTTTTCGAAATTTCCTTTGCAAACATACGAGTACCTTAGACTCAAGAGTTCACGGCTTACGTTTATTGTTTGCTTCTAAGGGGG
>NW_023458555.1:5595790-5598423 GCF_013731165.1 Rhagoletis pomonella
CCCCCTTAGAAGCAAACAATAAACGTAAGCCGTGAACTCTTGAGTCTGACGTATTCTTATGATTGCAAGGCAATTTCGAAAAAAAAAATTTTTTTCGCCGTACCTAGAGGTCGCCTTTTACGTTTTGCTTTGAAACCTACATTCGACAATAAACATTTTTTAAATAGTTCTACTGGAATTATAAAATTTTGTCCAAGCAAAAGTTTATTGATTTTTGACGACGTTACCAGAAGGGCTGCTTGAAGTCGATGAAATTTAGAGCGAAAAAATTGTGCATTCGATGCAAGAGCATTAAAATACAAGTATCGTACTTGTAAATGCCGGGGATATGACGAAAAATTTATAATTGTATACCCTAATTGCCTTGCAAAACTTTTTTTTATGGTGCGGTCTAATGTGCATATGCTAGCTGGAATATATGTATGTATTTACATACATAGATAATTGTCTAAACAAGCATATTGCTATAGTAGTACATAAATACTACTTCCATATCTATTTTTGTTTACTTTTTCAAATATGAATCGCATGTTACAGTCGCGATTTGTTTACCAATTCAGAGGATTTGTTTTCGCTGCTATATGTACACATTTTTAGTTATGCCAATCCATGTTGCTTTCCAATTGGTATGTGCTTATTTGGTTTCATCGCACATGCCACTTGTGGTATTTATTTAATTTTATTTATGCTGACAAAAGCTCTTGCAGTTATGCACATACGTAGTTACATATATATTCATACATATTTTAACCAAAAAAAACAAAAAAAAATTTGGTGCTTTGTTCGCCACCTTTAGCCGTCATTCGTATACTAATTAACCCAGCCAGCAGAGAACGTAAGTTTTGCCATTAGTGCTTCCTCGACTTTAATTTTCGTTCATTTTCCTTGGCGAAAAACGTTCGAATGAGACCAATAATTTTATTTTATTATTTTCCCAAACTGAACATTTGAAAGCGTTTATGTATCGTATCTGTTTCACAACTATTTTCGGTACTTTTTCGTACATACGTTACTGTCGCACACTTTAGTGGGAAAAAGTATGCTCAAAGTGTCCGAAAATGGATATCAAAAATTCGCATTTCATCCACTTTTATTTTATTTTTCGAATCCGTTCTCAGATGTTTTGCTGGCTGGGAATATACATACAAACATTGTTTATACAATACAGCTACAATTGAGCGTTTAAGCGGAGATATTCGCTTCTACATACATATATCGTCTAATACAACAATTTATTGGCTACAGGTGCTGTGTGCTATTGTATGTACTTGCTTTGGTTAACGCAAATCTTCATGGTTATATGTAAGTTAGCAGCAAACATACAAATGCTCCAGACCTTGTATTTTAAAGCTAAATGCCTTAGTTTACGTATTTATTTTACTTGAACTGTATTTATACATTTGCATCACTAACATTTAAATTTAGGAATTGCCAAATAAAGTGTTTGATTTTGATGAAAAATTCATAAGCAAAATATAACCGGGAAATTTTATTTCGATTACTCGCAAAATAGAAAAATTCTCCTTGTAAAAAGGAGATGATAGTTGAATATTGACTAATAAAGGTAAGCACGAAATAAATAAACCGTTTGTTTACAATAAAAGTTCGAACTTTTTTTACAAGCTCAAAGCCAATTAGTATTGAGGAGATTTCACCTAATGATCTTCCATATCGCTGCTACAGCAAATGCATGAGGTGAGGCAGAATCGAGCTCAATCAAGTTAGCGGCGCTAAAATGAAAAAATGAAGAAAAAATTTGTTCGTATTATTGTGCTCATTGTGTGCTATTTTCGGCCACTTTTCGTTTTTTTTGTGCTCCGACGATTTGGTAAATAATTAAGACTTTGCTAAGTTAACCGTAACTTAGCAAAACATTCATTCAATGAAGTATTTTTACTACTTTTCTGGGGTTATTTTTTTGTGCTTTTTATGGGCTTTAAAAATATTGCCCGGTTAACATTGAAAAACCGTTTAACGCCACGCTAGCTAACCCACTTCTTAAACTTTGGTCGAACACGGATAAATAGTATTGAGGAATTACGTGCTATTTTTGGGCTTTTTAGAGTCACCTAAATAATTATAGGAGCTCATCCAGTTTCCGAGATAATTAAGACTTTGCTGGGTTGACTGTAACTTAGCAAAACATCCATCCAGTGAAGACTTTTTACTGCTCATCTGGAATTATTATTTTGTGCTTTTTATGTGCTTTGCAAATCTTGCCCGTTAAACATTGAAAAATCGCTAAAAAAAATATTGCGCCGTAAACATTGAAAAATCCACTTCTTAAACTTTGGTCGAACACGGACAAATATTATTGAGGAATTACGTGCTATTTTTGGGCTTTTTAGAGTCACCAAAATAATTATAGGAGCTCATCCAGTTTCCGAGATAATTAAGCCTTTGCCTGTAACTTAGCAAAACATCCATCCAGTGAAGACTTTTTACTGCTTAATTGGGTTTATTACTTTGTGCTTTTTATGTGCTTTGCAAATATCGTTAAACACTGAAAAATCGCTAAAAATATTGCCCACTAAACATTGAAAAATCGCTTGACGTCACGGTAGCCGACCAACTTTATAAATTTTGGACGAACACAGATATATATTGCTGAGGAATTAGGTGATATTAAGGGG
>NW_023458555.1:5598523-5630111 GCF_013731165.1 Rhagoletis pomonella
CATTTTAAATGGCTGCAGGAGATAAATTTGAGCAAGCTTTTAATAAATTAACTACTTTTTTTTCATGAACGAAATATTTGTTTTTACATCTTGTTGGGGGCTACCAAAATAGCTAACTGTTGCCCATTGTTTAGAAGTTTATTTAATGACAGCGAATTGTTTATAAAAATACAGTTTATTCTTTAAAAAAAAAAATCGTACAAATCCAAGTTTAAAACTTTGCGCTATATATATAAACATTTTTAAAAAACTTTTATGAATAATATCCAGCTTCTTAATTATATTGCTTAGAAGAATTTTGAATGTTCAGCTTTGTAGCTTATTCAATTTCACTATAATAAAGCTTAAGTTTAAAGTAACTATGACTTGCCGTTGATTTTTTTTATTTTTTTTCCTGACGGTGTTCTGCATTTCCAATATACAAACATACCGCGCAGGTAAAAGTTTCACAGCTATGTCGATTAACTATAGCTCCTTAGAAAAAACTTGTCTACTTTTTTACTATGTGAGCGTATGTAAACTGTTAACTTTAAAGCTCTTTTTATAGAGTTTTTGCTTTGTCTAGATTATGACAATCTTGCATCAAATGTGCGATATATTGGATGACATTTTTCTATGGAGTAAATGAAATTGTCAAATATCAACGGTAAGTCCTAGCTTCAAGCTTGAATTATATTATACTTAAATTTAATGAGTTAAAAAACTACATATTTAAAATTTTTAAAAGGAATCTTCAAAATCGTTCGAAGAAATCCAATTGATAAGCTTGTATTTATTACGAATGTTGTTGTTGTTGTTGTTGACTTTTTTTCTTTGAATGGTGAGCAAAGTTTTAGACTTTGATTTAAACGGTTTTCGTTAAAGAATAAAATATAATTAAAAAAAATACTAAAATTTAATAACAAAAGAAATTATTGTTAAACATTGTATTAACCAGCAAACTACAAGCCAATTTATAAGTAGCTAGTTAGAAGTTAGCTAAGAGCAAGCTGAGTGTGTTTTACCATATCACCATGCAAAAGTGTAAAAGTAGTCAGTTAAAGTCAACGCTAAATAGTTGTGGCTTTGGCTACAATCCCCTTTGCCAAGGTCTGGCCACCACGGTATTTATAACCAATATGATATTTTAACCAATATCATAAACTAACCAGCACCAAGAACGGCTGAAAATTCGTTACGAGTATTATCGGGTATTTTTATTTATTTCTACTTTTCAGTTTAACTGGCCACAACTTCCAGCTGTGGTAGCTGCAGTGTTGCCAAGTTTTTAATTTGAAAAAGCACTAAAACCCAAAAAAGATCGCGTTTTTTTCAAAAAAAGCACTAAATACTTATGGAAGGATTTAATGTACTTTGCATGCATAAAAATTTTGTTGTAGGTATTCCGATTCAAAATATTAAAAATTAATGTTTCTTGCTCGGCGGTGGAATTTCCACAGGCTAAGGTTTTTTCCAACCAACTGTCATTTTTATTGCCTGACATAAATTTTATCAAAGGAAATATTTGTGCGTTGGCATTTTTTATCTTCCTAAAAGCATTTGTAAGATGGATTTTTGCCGGATTTAGTCACTTAAATAATGCTATTTCACACGCAAGTACATAATCTGCCTTATCCTGAGTTTCGCCTAAAAAAAAGAAAAAAAAAATCAAAAGAAAATTTGTCATCCGCCCATAGGAAAATAATAGAAACCAAAAGTGAAAAGGGAACCGATTCGGGAAAAATGAAACTCATGTTAAGGCTGAATAACAAATATTTTAATAGAAAATAGCTCAGTTTTTGCTTTTATATTAAAATATCAATAATGTTGCCGTCACGCAGTTATCGCGCAAATGAAAATGTAGCTGTCAAAGACCAAATTGCTGACAATATTTATCAAGAAAAAAGCTATGATAATTATTGCTTGCCAAGAGCAATATGCGGTCTCCATTGGCAAAATCTTGCCTGATAATATTATCAAGATAAAACTTTTGCCTGTGGAGACAGCAAGTAACATTCTCGTTTTTATTTTCCAATTTGCAGCTTGCCATGCTTTTGTTTCAATTTTTCTAAATAATAGCTAAATAAATTTAGCTTCCATTTTTGTTTAAAATTTATCCCCTTTTGGTGTCTTCAAACTAAAAAAAAAGCGCCAAAAAACACCAAACTCATAAATTTTCGCGTTTTGAATAATGAAAAGCAAAAAAAAAACATTGTGCGAAAGCACCCAGTTGGCAACAGTGGGTAGCTGGCATTATACAAACATACGTACACATGCACACAAATAGTGTTTTTATGCATTCAATTCGGAGGTTTTCAAAGAAATGTATTACAATTGTTTCAAAGCTCTCCCCGTACGTGCATTCTAACTATCGACAGTACCAGTAATTCAATTAATTAAATACCCATTTCCTCTTAAGCCGGCAGATGTCATTTTCGTGTTTTTTCCACCAAAGTTTATCATCACTCTTATTTTCACATTAAGCGTTAATTAAATAAATTCTTTGCCATCGCGCACATCGCAGCCAGGCATAGGTTTTGGTTTTTATCCGCGTGGAAGGATATGTGATCCTCTGGAATTAGCCATTGGACACTGTGTGTGACATATTTATTGCGCATTCATGGGAATTTTAGCGCAAAACAATTGCCGTGATTTGGAAAAAAACATTCAATTATCTCGATATTTCGTACAATTGTCAATTGGTATTTAATAATTCACGAAACTCTGCTCCACAGTTCAATATAATATTGTAATTTTTTTGCGATGAAACAATTTTGTGTCGATATTTTTCCATGTTTCTATTTTCTAAAGCGCACTAAAAGTCCAATAAACGTGTCAGCATATAAAACTTATAATTCAACTTCTTACATTTATTATTTATGAAAATTTTATACGACATGGTTTGACAAGCTAAATTAATTTTAATAAACATTTGCTTTGGTCTTCTTGGTTTATAACGTTTTTGTTTTTCAACTTTAATGTTGATAAGATAAACCTAACAAGTAAGAAAGTCTAAGTTCGGGCGGAGCCGAACATTAAATACCCGGCGCACGTATTAAATATGTATTTTTCACCTTACCGAAAGCTACCGCTAGATGGTAAGCCGGGGCGTATCAATTTTGAGTAAATTAGCGTCCTTAAATTTCGAAATATCGAAGTTTCAAGCAGTTCTGAAATTTACCGCTATATGTAAGGCGGCCTTTATTTTAGTCCGCTTTCAATAATTTTCAACGTTTTGCTTTTATGTGGCAAGCACAATAACCACACCGAGTTTGGTACAAATTGGTAGAACGGTTACCGAGATACATATAATATGTGATCATAAGTGGGCGGTGCCACGCCCATTTTCCAAAATTTTAACACAAACGTATTTCTTGGTAAATAATTGTTGCAAGCATCAATTTTGAATAAATTATCTTTAATATTTACTGATTTATCGAAGATTTTGTATTTCTCTAAATTACCGTTATATGGCCATTTCGTATGCTGTGCGAAGGCCAACCACTGTGCCAAGTTTGGAAGCAATTGGTGTAGCGGTTACCAAGATATACACATGTAACCATAAGTGGGCGTGACTATGCCCATTTTCCGAAAATTTATAATATTCTTATTTTACAACGCTTTTATCAACTTGCAATGTTGTGGCTGCAGAAACTTTCAATGTTGTGGATCCAGAAACTTTCAATGTTGTGTGTCCGACACCATAAAACCTTTGCTTTGCAAAGTTCCTATAAAAAAGTCTAGTGCATAGGACGACATCTGTAGTGAATAGGGCGAGGTAGATGACATCTAGATGTCGCCCTATGTACTACGTTCGCTACAGCGGAAATAGACGACACTACATTTCTTTAAATAAAATTAATTGGTGCTCGTTTGTATGTACATACATATGTAAATGCATGTGTGTGCACCTTTCTATTAATATCGTTGAATTATTTTAATATCTATCGCAAAATTTTATACAGACAAGACAAAAAAGTAGAAAATAAATAATATAAAAAAAAACTTTTTAATATACAACGCTTTTATAAATGGACTAAAAAGTAGAAAATAATATTTCTCAGTCCCATAGAATTTGTTTTGATAACTTTTGATTTTGAAATTTTAGCAAAAGTCGTTATAACCAATTTATGAGATTGAAAATGAAAAGCGTGGGGCGCATGCAATACAAAGCATTATATTTAATTGACAATAGGCAAACTACATAACATAGACCTAAAATTTCTTCAGCGAAAGTACAAATTTGAGATCGATTTTAAGCGGTCGTTATTCATATATCCACATACATATGAACATATATTACCCTTCATATCAATTCAGGTGGCTATTATATGCGCCCCACGCTATTCATTTTCAATCTCATAAATTGTTACAAACAACCGTTATGTGAACAAAGTTATAATACCCTTGCGTAAAAGTGCGCTCGGGTATAAAAAGTAAAAGGAGTGAACTGTGATAAGCGTAAAATTGTATAACCTTCTACAATTAACGTCACTATTCTCTTTAGCGTTTTTTTTTGGCATAGGTGTTTTTTTAGTTAGTGTATTTGTTAGCCGAAGAACATTAGAATTCAAGAAATTGTGATAGATTAAAGGAAAAATTGGAAATCAGGGGATCTCAGTTGTGGAAGAGAATGCAAAATTTGCATATATGTGACTTTGTCACTATAAACAGACGGCATCGT
Source organism: Rhagoletis pomonella (assembly GCF_013731165.1). Lineage (NCBI taxonomy): Eukaryota > Metazoa > Arthropoda > Insecta > Diptera > Tephritidae > Rhagoletis > Rhagoletis pomonella. Next base: position 5,603,187 of record NW_023458555.1, read on the forward strand.
TGAACTGGATAAACTCCTTAATTCCGAATTATCTCGCGAATTAACTGCAGCTTAGCCCAGTGCAGTTTATTATGTTTATTAAGTTCTGCAGCGAATCCTCAAAATCAATTGGTGATCAAAACGCAAAGTACGTAGAATATATCCCAATATTATAAAACTATTAATAGAATCTATATGTAAATAATAAACAAACAAAGAAATAATTTCAGTAGCACTGGATTTGAAGCCGCGACTAGCAAATTGGTAGTCGAGCGCCCATCCATTCGGATACAGAAGCCATTGTGATAACGTAAAAAAAACCGTGCTTTAAATAGTTCTCAAATATCTCTTTTCTAAATTGAACGGATTTCGTAAAAATTATGATGCCATATCTAGGAATCGCTAAACATTTTTTTTGTGGGTTCTATAGATGAAATACGCTGACACGTATTCGATGCATTTTTTTCCTAGATCTGTCGAAGTTTTGAGTTTTTCAAATTGTTATATCTCAAGTTTTACTCATCGTTGTAAAGCTAAAGAAACGGGTTTAATGGGTGGGGCCATACCATAAAAATTTTGGTATTATGGCAATTTCGGAATAACTTACCGACCCCTGAAATGGTTTTATTATAAAATCCTTTACATATCAAGAAAGTCAGGGTATAAATTTAAGCAAACCGTACTGAGAAAAATTTCTGGCACAGCTCAAAATGTGTACGCTTGTTTTCGAAAATAGTCCTTTAGTCTAGCGCACATATCTTCAGCATCAAAGATTGGTCACACTCACAAAAAAAAAAAAATAAATAAAATTTGGTGTCCGATTTGAAAAAGAATGCCCCACATATCTGAATGCTGGTACGATTTTTTGTTGCTTGTATAATTGTCTGCCTTTTGTAGTGGTTGCGTTTATGCTCTATGCTTTAGTCTTTTTACTTGTACTCGTAGATGTTTTAGTTGCTCGGTTGATTGGTTGGTTGTTGGTTGCCGTTAGTTGAAAAGCATTGTTATTCATTGGCGCGCACTTTATTGATTACATTGATTTTGTTGCATGCCACATGCCACCAATCGTTGCTTGCTATCAATCCTTTGGCTTGTATCTATCTCATTGTTGGCTCATTTGTGTGCTGTGCAGAGTTGGCCTCATTACGAAGATAGAAACACAAGTGCATACACCAACACACATGCACATATGTACTCATACATATATACACACTGCATTATTTGTATTTGTTTGCATTCTCTATCGAGCTTAAATATGTTTGTCCATAATTTTCAGGTCACTTATAGCAAGTAATGTGTAGAGTTCAAGTTTCTCACTGTGCAGCACCTGCAGGAAATCTTGACTACGATTTTTAACTCTTTGTCTACGGTACGGGTCCAATGGATACGAATGAGATTTTACAGAGTTGCCATATAAATATTGGATGTTTTTAGCTCTTTAGCCCTTTTACTTTGCTTACTTTCATGTATGTAGTCTATACTTTTTTGATCATGTAAATTTTTTTTTTTAAATAGTTGGTATGCTTTTGCAAATCTAGCGGCAGCTATCAGCCTGGGTCAGTCACTTTCACTGATTATTTATATCTTAAAACCTAACCTGTCTTATAAATAATTAATAAAATCTTCGGGATCTGTTTGGGTTCGAGATTTTAAGTTAAAATGAGATTTTTCGTTTTTTTTTCGGTAATTCTAAATTCGTGATAATTTAACACTTTTCTTAATTTAAATATTAGGACTTTTCAAGATTTTTTCAAGAATGTTCAGCACATTTATATATTTACATCGGTTATTTTTCGGATTCGCAGGACTAGTGACATCTTTTAAATTTTTGGATAGGATTTTTTGAAGTGTTTCAATATTTTTCTGCGGATATTTAAGAATTTTTTTTGGAATCTAATTCGAAACCCTTTGTTATTTTCGCAATTTATTCGAATTTAGTTTTAAATGTTTCGAGGGGTTTAAGAACCTTTTTGATATTTTTAGAATTTTTTTTTAGCTGTGCAATTTTTCTAGTATTTTCTACAACTTGTTGTTATGTTAACTAGTACTGTAAGTACTTGAACGAGACTGATTCTTTAATTTTAATTTTAATTTTTATTTTGCCTTTAATTATCCTATTTCTCATTTTTATATTTTTTGCAGTAATAAATCCCTCTGGTATTCCCTGTTTTCTTTTTTGTCGAACAGCCACTGCAATTCTTCAATGCTTTGCCGTTCATTTTGATGCATTGCCTGACTACTTCAATAAATGCTTAGTAACAAATTTATCGATTTAATTGCTATCGGAATAGGAGAAATAAATTTTCAGCACACATACATGACCGCAATTACCCACACACATATGTATGTATGTAGGTACATTTGTATATCCAATAGCAAACACAAATTCATTAAGGCTATCCGCAAACAACTCTTTAAATTACTCAGCACAGTTTATCATTCGAGTTCGCTCGGTATTCTGAGTTTTTCAACCAATAACTATATTTTTTTTTTTTGTAAATTTTGCTTCTCATACGCTTTTCCTATACCAGTTTATCTCCAAATGTATGTATGTATGTGTGTGTGTACGAGTGTATATATCATTTCCTCTTCCATTTCGTTTCTCTTTAATCGTTGGTGAGTTTGCAACTTTTTGAGTTATGTAGTCAGTTGATTGCTGATGACTGGCGCTCATTCGACGCACACGCACACCCACACCCACATACGTATGTATGTATGTACATGCCATGTGTGGGTAATGTGGCAATTGTTGGTAGTTATCGCTTAACACCTCCAGCATACATGCATGGCTACAATTTTTTTACACTCTATTCATTTTCCTTTAGTTTTCGCTTAGTCATCGTTGGCAGCTTTTCGCTGCTGATCGTAGATTTTCATCTGTGGCTTAGGTTTGTCCTTTTGTTGCTATATCCTTACATATATCCAGTCGCGTTAGTCATACAAACTATAAATGTAATCCTTTCTGATGGTTTAAATCTTGATTAACATTTTCAACTGCAAAATAGATAAAACAGTGGCTTATTGCTATAAATCTTTTAATCACTTCATTCTTAATGGTTTTGCCAAACAGCGCTCGAAGCAGTTGTAGTTGTGGGTGTTATGTAAAACAAAGACTGAGATAGGAAAATACAAAAAGGCGTATGTACAAATTTAATGCTCAATTAAGATAGAGTGAATAGGGCAACATTTTCTTTATACTTCCGCGAAATCGCCAAGCGAAAAGAGGCTAGGCTTTTCCCCAAAGGTAATCTTATGGCTGCGGGAAACTATTATTTAGAAAATAGTGGGTAATTATTTAGAGTGTTTAAAAAATCAGTATTCGTTATGCTATGCTTTGCAATGTACACACAGAGATAGGGGGCAAGCTTGCCGAATGACTTAACTTAAAAACTTTTGGAGACTTCGGCTTTATACTTGAAGAAATGCACCGGTGCATAGATAACGATGACGGCTTCGATTTTGCCCCTCTCCACATACAGCCGCCTAAAGGTTTAATTGAAGAGCGACAGCCTCTAATCGAAACTGGTCGGGAACTACGGGTACCTATCCTCTTTTTAGGGCGACTCGAATTACTTCCAAATGGTGTCGGTTTACGTTCTAGGGCACAGTGACTTTACTGAAAACTACAAAGACTGATAAATTAATTGTGAGAATACTCTTGAGATTCTCCCTCCTAACTGGGATGGGAAAAGGAGTCCCGTTGGGTTGATTGGGCTTAAAACGGTTCATTCAGCGCTGGGTGAAAATTTTTGTTTACAAAGCAGGGTTGTTGCGAATATTCGCATTCGCATTCGATTTCGCATTCGCTATAATCAATATGTATAAATATGTATAATAAATGACTTTTTGAAGAATTGTATTATTGTAAATTAATGACTAAACATTGCTCAATCTATTTTTAATAAAGTGTTTCAATAGATGCTTATGTGTTTAAATAAATAAATAAATTAAAATTAAATGTTCATGTTTTAGTCAGGGATTTATTTATATAAGTGATCAAGAAGTTGTAACTACATCAATAATTATGTTCACTTAAGTACCCGCATCAAGGTACTTAAGCGGGTTCTTTTAAGTACCCAACTCCCCTAAGTACCTCAAAAAGCTGACATTTTTCGTGATTTGGTTTTGCAGTTACATTTCGACTGCTGAGTGGAAGATCGATCTATGTCGGCAGCCATTTCGAAAACGCCCTATCTCAAAAAAATTTTCAAGAACGCCCTTAAAAATCTTTAAAAATTTTGTGTGTCTGATAATAGCTTTTTTTGTTATAATAAATCCTTTGAATCTGTAGATGAGAGAAATATGTTCAAATTTTAATTTAAAATATAGTAGAATAAGAAATATTCTGCGGAATCCATTCCTGTTTTTTTTTCTAATTTGTTTGTTTTTTTTTTTTATTTACATATGTGACAGTTTTATACAACCAAGCGTAAGTAATGAAAGAAGAGACAAATCAATTTTTTCCAAAATAGCAAAGGCAGTTTTTATGCCTTTTTCGAAAAATCCAAAATCTTTAGCCTTTCTTTTCTGGTCATTCGTGAAATTAGCAGTCGAATTGCGTTATGGTAAAAATATTCCAAGTGCTAGTCAGTGATTCTTATTTCAAGTGAGTATAATTTCAACTGAACTAAGAGTGCTGTAGGACTTTCCAATAGAAGTTAGGCAAGAAATCCAGCAAGTAATAGTTTTCAATAAATTAAATACTTATGTAAGTTTGTTAGAAAATGTAACAAATCTATTTAAGAATATTTCAATTTATTTACTTAAATTATACCTGCAAAGGTTATACGGTGCAGCAGACGTGAAAATTGCAAAAAAAAAGAAAAAAATAGATGCATAGAAAGAAAAATTCAAAATGCAGAATCTCTTGGCGGAATTCAATTTATTTATTTGCCAGGAGTTGTGAAGCTGTAATCAACACCTCACAGCGATTTTTACACTACACCAGCATACTGATTTCCTGCGTAAAAATTGCCATTCTTTTGTGAAATGTGCAAGAGAAAAATGCCACCAAACAGCACGGGGGGGGGGGGGGCGGAAAAAAATATAGCATCAACTCAGGGTATACTCCTGATGTGTTTCGACGATATTTTGAGGGCGCTTGAATTATAAGTTATACTGCTTTTAAATTACATTTACTCTTACTTAAGTTTCCATATATAAAAGCAATATTCAATTATTTTTTTCTCTGAAATTTTAGTTAAGTGCCCTGCTTCACAAATATTTTTAAGCGCAGCTATTTAATTGCACTCGCAATTTTTCATTTCAATTCGCACCTTCGTTGTCATCGTAGAAATCTGTGATTGCAAGTGGCAGCTCTTATATATATGCCTGTACATACATGTATTTATGTATCTAAGTTTGCATGCAATGTTTGAAATAAAATAGCGCAATTGGAAATTGGAAAAAGGAAAATACTAGAAAATGCAAAAGAAGAAGTTAACAACATTTCCGTTAGCGCACTCGCAGTAATCGGATCATTTCAATTACCACTGGGAATTACCGAGCGCATCGAAGTAGATAAGATTAACGAAGAGATTTAAAAAGTGCAGACACTTAAGGAAAATACGGTTTGCATATTAAATGAGAAAAATAATAATTCAATGTACTTATTACATAAACGGTTTTTGATATACGATTTTGCTTAATGCCTTATACATAAATACTTAAGATTACAAGGAAATGCATGCAGTCATATCTAAAAGAAAAAAAATTTGTATGTGCGCAAGCCCCTGAAAAGTTCAGTAAGCCTAGAATTTTCTCATGTTTTCGTGAGACATCAAAGGGCTTCTAAATTTGCATTGTCCTAAATATAAGGGTGCCGGTGACAAGTTTCCCTTTTTCTTTAGTAAAGTTTACTGTAAGCACGTATCTCTTCGCTTCTCACTGCCATCTCTTTCCTGGGCTTTTCTCTGATCGTGTTTAGAGCTGGTGCAAGGAATGGCACAAGAGCTGTGAGAGTTTAATCTACTGTTTTGCAAGGGTATAAAGTTTCTAATGTACTCAAGGACTAGAATGCACTTAACACCAAAAGCTAAAAAAGCCCTAAGTGTCGCCAAACTGGAACTAATAAATAAATTATTTGGGGGCCACCTGCGTATCATAGCAGACTGATCACATGTACATTCATATAACTCTCTTAAATTATTACCTTTTTAATTTTTTCTGGAATATTATTGTTAATATCATCTACCCAGGTATTGGGCACACAAAAATCGATTCCATATACTTATTTCCGGGAGCTATTTCGACTTCAAAAAAGGAGGAGGTTACCAATTCGTCGGAATATTTTGTTATATGTATGTTTCCGATTTCTATAATTCTTTCGTTAAAGGAAAGGGTGTACCTCATTGGTAGTCCTTTACTAATTTGATTTTAATCATGCTTTTTTACAACAAGTTGACACTTAAATTATCTTTGTTATGACAACAGATTTTTTTTTGAACTTAAATAACTGTGACGAAGCGAGAATTTCGTTTCTTAAATGAACGCTTTTTAATATTTTAATAGTTTCCAAACTCTCTTTTTTGGTTCCTTTTGATAATTTCATAATATACCAATTATTTTATTGCTTATAAAACGATTATAAACATGTTTGAATATTCACTGAAACTCACACTCCCAAACCGTTACTTAAATATTTGCACAAATGTAGAAGGAATATTGGAAACCATGCAGTGAATGTCATTTACTTTGTAACTATGTATGTGTCCATATATGCTTGTATGTATGTAGTATGTGAGTGTGGCTGTTTACGTGGCAGCTAGTGCACTTCAGAAATGTCAGCTTCTCGCACAACACATCCCAGTGCACTTAGAGCGCATAAAATATGCACCAACCAAATAAATATTAAACAAGTAAGGGCAAATTTACGAAAGCTTTCACAGAGCTACTGAGTGTATATATGTACATATGTATGTACATACACATTCAGGCATACTTTTAGACATACGCACGCATGAGCATCCTTTTACTTTTACATACTTACTTATAAACAGTTACTTGTTTAAGATGGATGCCAAGAGAAACGTAACTTTTCCATTTCGCCTCACTACTGACTTATGTACGCATTGCGCTATTTTGAGACACTTTGGCTGTCAGCTGAAATGAAACGAAAGCTAGCGAAAGCGAAATTTACAGAACTACCCGCTGCGCTTGCCAGCAGCGCAGAGGCAACGGTAGACAGGAAGCGAGAGAAATTTGCAAATAGCGAAGCTGGAATGCAGTTATGTGAAAGCATTGCGATTGGAATTGGTGTCATTTAGCTACTTTCTTTTGAAATTGCCTTTGCACTTTACTTCAAGTAGAACTCGATGCAAATTGCAAAATATATTCATATGTATACTAAATACACTCGTATGTGCAGATAATTCTGGTTAAAATAAAAAGTTGCTTAAAATCAAGAAAATAAATCCTTAGTAAATGGAAATTGGTTGATATCATTTCTTCGAACGAATTTAAGTGGTATTGCATTTTTTATTTTTAACTCAATAATACTAGTTTAAAGGTGTCTATGTATATGTCTATAATATATTCGGCTCGAAGTAAATGGTTGAAATGTTCTTTCTTAATTTTTTCTGTTTGGTGGTCGATCCAAGGCAGTGAAATTCCGAAAATCGCTACGCAAAATTCTTTAAATAAAAAGCAGTGGGGTCTAAAAATTATACAACATGAAAAAGTAACTGACAGTATGAAGAGCATTTAGCTAGATGCCGCACGTTGTTAGGTGCCTTTGCTATTCTTTTGGAGATCAGAGTTTGCGATAGCGAATTTTGGAATCCGGCTGCTGGACGCACTCTTTCATAGGAAGTATCAGAATCAGTGAAATACGCAGTAGTATTATATTATATACATACGCATATATGTATAATACGAATTATATTAATTAGGAATAATTTCTGTGATGGGTCGCTAATGGTAAGAGAAACAGTTGGCATACTTGGCAAGCTGGATTTTTATTTGCCGTATACGCGTATGAACACAGAGGAGAATAAAAGCTTGCTCTTAGAAAAATTGATACCATTTTTGAACTACTATCTGGGCGAAAATCATGTTTTTTTACCCAGATAATACATCGCGTCAAACTATGAGCTGGTTCAAAACGATTCCCCAATATATGGATTTATTGAAAAAAACCAAAAACTCTAATTACAAAGTAACTAGGGATAATACTTCAGTGTAAACTATCGGAACACCTCAATGTAGAAGGGAGTGCAAAGAAAGGCGCTTGGCGCTCTAGCCATGCATGAAAAAGATACAGGACTGCACTAGGAACTTATCACATTTTCTCTATCAGCAAGAAGTATTGATCTGGTGGACAGCAGAAATATAGAATTTAAAACTGCCGCCTAGCTTAGATCCACGAAATTGCTCGTCTGCAGGCCCTGTGGTCATAGTCGTAAAGGTTAGCAAGCCTTTGAAGATGGACTTCCTCAAGTGAGACTGTGTGCGGTAAAAGCACTCCTCAGCCTGCCGACCACTGCTTTAAAATAAACTGATCACACCCATTTTTTTTGTTGATTTATGCCTTTAAAGGTTACATACGAAAAATTTAAGCCCTACGCCTACTCCTTCCAATTTTATCCAAAAAATGTATAGGCCTGAAACACTGTGCGTCGTTAGAACTAATCTGAAACTACTTTGTTTGAATTTATATATCTTCTTGGCTCTATTTCGCTCAGCTATGGCTATACAAAAACTATTTAAAATACTTGTATTCTCAGAGTCGTTTCAGTTATAACGGGCTCCTGCATACTTATTATTTCAGTATTCAAATTTATTGGAGATTGGTTCATATGAATAATATACAAGAGATTGTTAACAGTTCGATCTTGGGCAATGAAAAATTACTTTTGTTCTTCCAAACTTTAACTTTGACCTATGAAGTGTTATATCGTCGTTTAAATTACAAAACCGCATATCGTGGTTCTGAAAAACCTCGTAACTGACATTTGTGTCAAAAAAGATATTTGCTCACCGAAAGCTCCTGGCATCGAGCCCTTATCCATTCATACCAAAATATCGATACTTAGATATAAGAAGGAAAGATAATTAGCGTTATAAGAAAGAACCATTTTAAAATAAGACAAGTTTTACTCTCTCCTATAAAATTTGGGTAACCTCACATATGAGGTATTTTATTTTCTTTTAAACGTCGATATGTATTTCTCGGCCAGCTTTAATTGAATTCAAGTAGACGGACATTGTTTAAAACTTCATTCAGCACTGTATGCATTGTGAAGAAAAACGTAAGCAATAATGCAGGAGCGTTTCTAAATAAAGGCCTTCAAGGAAGGGATTTTTCAATAAGACCTTCACATTGGACGCTTTATTAGAAGAGCTTCCAATAGCGCTGGCATTCAAAGGCAGACGAGAAAGTGAGTTTCCATTGAAGCGAAAGTCAAATAAAAAAAGTTAGATTCACTCTACTTCATTACATTGTGCGACAGTAAATTTTACACACAAAAGAATCAATATATTCGCGAAACTATGGAAAAAATATAGTAAAGCTGCGTTTTTGGTTTTTCTCTCTGCCATCAGGATTTTGTTTAAGAGGACTTAGATTTTTGAAAAATATGATTAATACAAAAATGATTAAAAAAATTTAGCGCAATGTAAAAAAACATTATGAGTATCAAATTAAAGAGAAGATTCTGTAGAAATAAACCCGATTAAACTTTTTGGCGCATAAGGACTATTAGCTATTGAAAATGTACTTTTAAAACTGTATCCTTGAATAACCTGAAATTTTGGCAGTAATTATTTTTCAAAAAATTAATTAATATGCACCCGACCACATCCTCGAATTTCGTCCTTCTAATTTTATAAGCTTAAAAAATTAAATTAATCAAAAGACCATTTTCAATATCTATTCGTAATTGTGAACCAAAAATTTTATTTATTTTTTTATTACATAGAATTTTCTCTTTCATTTGGTACCCACATTGTTATTCAACATCGCACAAAATTGTTTGCGTAACTTTTGGAATAAATCGTATTTTGGAAACCACAAAGTCCTTTAAAAAATCCTAACGTCAGAAAGATTCGATCTTTTTTTTATTTTTGTCGCACGGTGTAATTGTTATGTTGTTTTATTCCTTTTTATTCATGTAAATTTTTCCGTTCTGAGGGCAGCTGGCCATTCCTAAGAAATTGAAAACGAGTTAAGAATCGAGCACGGAAGACCTATCGCTTCAAAAGATCCGAAATAAAGGCTCCCAGAAGGCTGATTCTGATTTTGTCGACTGGGTATACAAGTGTTCGCAGTTTTCTATGCTTGTATGTATGTATGTTCTAACAGCTATATGTAAAGATGTAAAGTAACTCAATGTGCATCAAAAGTTCATCATTAATATTTTCGCCTCGACGACGCATAATTCCATTTGCCACAACAACAACCATAACATTGCTCAATATAATGAGCAACAATAACAAAAAGTGCTATGCAAAGAAATTAGAGTAGAACAGCAGCTCCAGCAGACCGCTGCGGCAGTGTTCGTGAGCTCCCTGCAGTGCGATCAACAGCGCCTGAATGTATGCAACGCAATCACTTAACAAACGATGCTGCACCACTTAAGTAGCGGCGGTGGTGGCGAGGGTGGCTGCGGTTGCACAGGCGGGAAGCGTGTGCGGAAGGATGCACGTACAAATTGAGTAACGGAAGCAGCAATAAAATTCGAAAGAAATTGCTTGAATATAGCAAGAAGTACAGGAAATGCGAAAGTGCACGGGGGTCGGCCGAAGAGCGCTGCTGCTTGCTGCGCGTGAGGTTAGCTGCAAGTAGAAAGTAAAAAGAATACAAAATATTAAAATGAAAATAAAAGACACAACTACATACATACATACATAAGTACACGCACATTCAAGCAGCCACGTCAAGATGTCAAAAGTGGAAGTCAAAGACAAATGCCATTGCGATTTGGGTCAAATTTTACTGACAGTGCAAATTTATCTTGCAACTGAGATAAGTGCATACATACATACATACATATCAACTCGTTTGAATGGATATATGAGTATGTACATATGTGCGTGCGCGAATGTGCGCATCAGTGCTTGTATGTAAACATTATTTTTGCATCACAAAGCTTTTGTGTGGATGTCTACATGCGGGTGTGTGTGCGCGTATTCATAGTTTTATAAGTGCACTTGCAGGTTGGAATTTTCTGTTTTATTGCCATTTGATTTTCTAGATTTTTTTCAAGGCAAGCGCGGTGTGTAGCAACATGTGAGCGGTGTTGAAAGTGCGAAGTTGTGCGCCAAAAAAAAATGCAAAATAAAAAAATAAATCATAGCTAAAATAATTTCAAATGCAATGAGGCCAACTGCGGCATACTTGTGAGCACTCGTAGGAGTACTTTCTAAGCTGCAAGGAAAAACATTTCATTTTCTATTTCACTCTTCAAAAGCAGTCACTTAAATTTTCACCTGCACTGAGGGAATTCGATCGCCTCATTTCGTGCATTACTTACGAAATATTCCAGCGCTCCATCAGTTTTTGCTCTAATCAACTTTTTTTGCGTAGCTGGGAGTTCCAAGAACAGCTGTTCTCTGCATTCAAGTTTTTGGAAATACAAATTAAGTCAGACAAGCAGCTTAAAGTTTGCTCATCGAAGCTATCGAAGCGTCGCGAGTCGTGTATTCAAACACTGAAGCTTACAAGTTCATAAATGCCAATTAAGCTTGTATTAGCTCCACTTTGTCAAATGAACACTCGGTGCATAAGTTTGGTACACTTACATACAATGAGATATATGTATGTATGTATGTATGTATGTATGTATGTGACATAGAGGGGTATGAAACTCCGCAGGTTCAGAAATTTCAACAATAATTGAGTTACACACTCTGCCGCCCGCCGGCGCACTGTTACAAAGCTCGAAAAGCAGTCTACAGGCGTGTAATATTAGCAGTGCCAATATCAACACCAGTTTCGTGTTACGCAAACTCGACGTGTTACGCAAACTCGACGGTTAACTTGGGTCAACAGCTCCCCGACAGGCTAGCAAACTAATCGATTCTTGTTGAGTAGAACAAGTTAATGAATGAAATACAAACACCTATGTAGAAAATGACATAGTACACACGCAATACCGCTGGGTGCCAAAATACGTATGGCTATGTATATACATTAGGGTGGCCCAAAAAGGTAAGTGAACACCTAGGGTTGTTCGATATCGGAATAAATATATACCCCTGTTTTTTTTATTTTGAAATCAAAAAACATTTAGAGGTCGCTCAAAGCACTCACAATTTTCCATGTACATATTTTATATGGGAAAAAATCACTTTTCATGGAAATGGTATAGTATTCATGAAAATTAATATTCTTCGATCGGAAAGCTCTGGTTCTATGCAGGAGACTTCCACTGGCAATACCCGATTGTTTATTTAATCATTTGGTCATACTAGAGATTTTTTATTGGCCCCGTTTTTGCATTTTCTGGGGTTTTTGGCGGGCCTAGAAATTATAGTTGCGATGAGAAAATGGATAAATAAACAATTGAGTATTATTATTGGGAATCTCCTGCAGATAAACAGTGCTTTCCGATAGAAAAATTATGATTTTTAACAATTCTATACCGTTTCTACAAAAATTTTTTTTCCCCATATAAAATACATGACAAATTTTGGGCGCTTTGAGCGACCTCTAAAGTAAGAAAGTAGGGGTATATTTTTTCGGTATAGAATAATCCTAGAGGGTGAGAGCATAAAAATTCCGACTTTACTTTTTCACATGCATATTTGGACCACCCTAATATACATACATACACATATGTTTAGATAATACATATTCAGTGTAAACGGAACACAGTGGATTGACGTTGGAATTTACTCGAGACCCTTGATTTTTCAACCAATTTGATTTTTACTTATTATCCATATTTTGAAGCAAAGGGCAGCTAAAAAAAAAACAATTATTAAAAATCAAAATCACTAAAATTTAAGGAGCTATAATACATCGCACTAAACCTTTCTCTAAAAATTAGAAAAAACTCCAGTTTGGTGAAAATTTTTTGTACACACAACATTTCGAAATTTTCTTGTGAAGTTTTTTTCCTTTTCGGTGAACCTTCAATAATTTTTATTATGTACCATTTATAAACTGGAGCCTTGCACTTTGTACTAAAAATTTAAATAGAAAAATCAGAAAACGAGCTCAACAAGTCTCTGGTAAATTTTATATAAACTCGTTTAAAAAAATATATATACATAAGTATATCAAATCGGTTGAAAATTAAGGCTCGTGGGAACAATTTCAAAATACTGTGCAGCACACTGTATGCCTTGGTGTTCACAATTGCTGTTGATTGTAAATTTATTAACGAGCGAAATTCAACAGCCGGCCGAACTGCGAATGAGAGTGCAAAAATGTGAGCAACAAAAACAAAAACAAAAAAATAGATATGTAAATGTGCAAGTTCGTGCCAACAGAATTTATTAATTTCCCACATTTCCAATGGCCTTACTTTTTAATTATTATTTCTGAATGCAAATATTAATAAGCGCCTTAGTGGTTTAATGGAAAGTTAATGGTTTTTATATGGATTTTTCTTTATTGGCTGCAAATCGATTTTGTAAATACTAAAATGGTTTCGATAATAAATTTATAAAAAAGGAAAATTACGGTCAATTATTTATTTAATTATTAAGGTTGAGGCATGGGAATGGATGAATAAATGTCGGAGGTATAAAATAAAAATTTGATAAAAGTTTTCGTGTGGGTTAGCAAAAAGCTGCATAGTCAGTGTCAAAAATATGAATACCTTGACGTTTTGACAATTTTATTTATTTATGTTTTCCTTACCGAAATTGTCTTATTTTTTTTATTAAAATATGTAGTTCATTCAACAGTAAAAACCACAAGAATCAGTTTTTTAGTTCCATTCAGAACTCGGGACTACCAACAAATTTTCATCAAAATTTTAATTTTTTCTATTCGATTTCTTAGTCAAATTTTGAGTATGCGGTTTTGTAGCCCAATAAATTTTGGTATAATGAGGTTCAGATTTTAAGTCACTAAAAATTACTGTTGATTTTTGAGAGTTTTTCAAATAGAAGGAAATGCGCAACACTCTCGGCAAAATAAATTCTCAAGTCAACCCTAATTTTTAGCATATTCAAACTTGCATTTTATAGCAGTAGATGAATTCGCTAACTGCTCCATTATGTATTTACCGAAAGTTGTATGTTTAAAGGAAGTCAGACCTAGGCATACACAGAGGAAATGAAATACTATATCCTTGCTTCCCTCTAACCGGCAGCTGCGCCATATTTCGACGTATGGTAGTCCTAAGCTTGTTTTCATAACGGCCAATGATCGTTATTAGCCGCTACAATCCTAAGTACATCTATGCTTGACCTACTTATGAAGCTGCTCTGCTGTTCTTTTCCTGCTACAGTCAGCCCTAAGCCCAGTTGCTACCATAGAAGTTTGGATCTCTGACCACATCCCCTTTGCTGTTTTTAGATAGGGTAAGTGGATTTCTGTTTGTATTTATCTGACGGAGTAACCCAGTACCACCTCTTTCGCTTCATCCAAACAAGCTCCTGCCTTTAGTCAATTCGTCTACTCTCTCGTTGCCTTCTACGTTTCTATGACCGGGAACCCAAAGGTATTTCTTCTCCACAGCCCCAACCCTCTGGGTATTTTTTTCAGAGGAGGAAGCATCCAAAGCCTAACCCCGCCAGTGTGAGCCTTTAACACACTAAATAACGATCCCCTCGCTATCACCGTTAAGTATTACGTCGGTAGGCGGTTTGACCACTAAGCTCTACCTCCGTGACTGTACCTTAGTACTTAGGTAGCCATATGGTAGACATATTTCCATGCATTCCCTCTCTTTAGAATTAACGATTTCAGATTGTCTGGTGTTACACATAAACCAAGCTTACAGTTAAGTGCGTACCTCATGGAGCCAAAACGGAGACTTTTGAAAAAGACACTCGGCTCCGGCGGCTGTCCAGCACGTGGTATTTAAGATTAAAAATAAATTCTTCCTTTCTTGATTCTATTTCAATAGCTATCTAATAGCATACAAAATAGTATTCTTACCCAATGCTATTCTTCCTGGAAATTTCTAGTTGATAAAAGAGCTTAAAATATATAATAAAATATATAATTTTAAAGAGGATTTTGCAAAACAATTCTGTTCAGCTGAAATTCTGTCCGTATTGAAATTAACGCTAGGTGGCTTGCGAAATAATTTTCTGCTTAGAATACTCTCAATGAAAAGCATAACCGACTGCTGAAATAATAATTACTATGCTGATTGAATAGTGTAATGTAATTTGTGGCAAGCGTTGCAGTGGTAAATGTCTGCAGATGACCGAGCATTAGTACATAGGTTCTATCTTGCTAACTATTGAAACACGCGTCTGAACACCAACTGCAATGGCTAATCTGAAGCTAATGAAATTTCACGAAATGTGAAGCAAAAATCGATCGACTGCTTAAGCTTACATTTAATTAGCTAATAATAATATTCACGAAATGAATAGGAAGGATATTAAGGTAGGCATATTGGAGCTGAAATAAATTAGTTAAATAATAAAATAAACAACTTATTCAGTAGGAATGGGCTTCAAGTGAGCTCAAGCAATGCTCTTCTTATGACATTAAATATTAGCTAACTGAAGACTAGAATATCACATAGTCGAGTGTATTAATAGGTTATTAGGAATCAGGTGTCATAGCGTACGGCAGTGCGCGCGAGTGACGAAAGCAGCCACGGTAGCGGGCAGAAATGGATTCGCTAATATATATATGAGATTTGGAAGTTTTCATCCAGACGTCCAATCGACATGCTTGGTATCGTTGGAAAGGTCTTGCAGAGTGTGTACAGAAAATGTATTCAAGCTTTATAAACGATTAACCGAATTCTTAAAAATTAGGCTAAACTGTTGTCAAACAGAAAATATTTTTTGCTTTTGCCGGTTTAAGGGGTATCGCCTAGAAACTAAAAATCGGGCTGCTGAAAATGGATATCTCGAGCATTTTCTCAAAAACTGGCAAGTCGATTTTATTCAAAGTTTCCACAAGTCTATCCCAAAGCTTTAGCTTTCATCTGGTATATAGCTTATATCTGGAAAAGCTCTTGTTGTGGAAGATATTACGATTCAAATTGAAAAAAATGTTGCTCCAATAAGGGTCAAATGGTTAAAAATTAACATATTCGTCTGATTGCCTCTACTACTTACATACATATGTATAAATTGCCACTGAACAAAACTACTTGAGAAAAAAGCATTAGTTTAATAGCACGAGTGCAACACCGTACACGCGATAGAAGTAAAACTTCTTAAAAAGCACATGTGAGCGCCCCACACCCGGTAGAAATCTTAACAAAAATTAAACTACGAGACAATCAGACGAATACAGTTGATTATTGTATCCAAAGTTGGTACCAAGTTGATAATTTCTTATCATTTCTCGTAATTTTTTTTTTTAATTTTTTCGAATACAAAGGCTATGATCATTCTTTTTCGCTTTATTCCGTATTCGAAAAAACTATATGTTTTAGTAGACACATTGATTTGAATACAAAATTTAGATTTAACATTTTTAGCAATTTATTTGAGAAAAATAAAACATTTAGATTATCTTT
The DNA here is from genome assembly GCF_013731165.1 of Rhagoletis pomonella. Classification (NCBI taxonomy): domain Eukaryota; kingdom Metazoa; phylum Arthropoda; class Insecta; order Diptera; family Tephritidae; genus Rhagoletis; species Rhagoletis pomonella. The sequence goes on from NW_023458555.1 coordinate 5,619,773, forward strand.
TGTATTTTCGTCAACTTTAAATTTGCTACTCCAAACTAATTGATATCAAATAAAACACCACTTTGAGATAAAATTTTCGAGTGACGAAAGCTGAACTAGAAACACAAAATTTATGATATCAATTTCGTGACGAAAATTATACACATTTTTTAACTGCCTTGGAAAAGTACGGAAAATATTTTTTTATTTATTCGGAACATTGCGAAGCACAAAATAAAAAACAGAACTTTTGCAACGATTCGTATGAATAAAAAAGATTTTCCGTACGTTTCCAAGGCAGCTAAAAAATGTGTATAATTTTCGTCACGGTTCAACTCCTTGTTTGCTGCCAGCAACTGCAGAAAGCGCTTTAAACAAACCTTTTGGCAAATTTTCGTCAAACTGATATGACAGGCACGTCGAGGCAAACAAATTTTTCAACAGATATGTATATGTGTTCAGTCGTACAAATCTCCATCTTTAGAAATTTAGAAGTGTGTCGCAAAAAAGGATAAATAAGCAGAAAAAAAACACAAATTGGATTTGTCATTCACAAAAACATTGAAAGCTTTCTATATGCAGCTAAACAAGAATACCTTCTAACAGAACAGGTATACACTCAAATTAACTATCAACATATTTCATTGCCGCCAGACTTATTTGTTTTGTCATGCCACACGTACGGCGCACGCATTAGTAGTTAGGTAAAAAAAAAAAAATATTGAAATTAGGTCACATCGACCCAAGAAGAACCCTTATTAAAGAAAACTTCATGAAAAATTCACAACGGACCTTGGACATTTGCGCGTGATCACATTTTTATTTTTTATTTGGATACATATATTAGAACGTATGTACAACTGTGTGTGTATTTGCTGCCAATGGCAGTTAAAATTTGTGTCTAATGCCCTCACTTACTTACGTAGAAACTGCCAACTAAAATGAATGGCTTATTGTATGTACATATGTATGTCTATATGTATGTATGTGTGTGCACATGAGTACTTCAGTATGTGTTGGTGCGTATGTTTCTAAATTGCCTACTTACATATGCAACAGCCGACAGCAGAGGCAGGCCGGCAGCCAACAAAGCAGTTCACAGCAACAAAGACCGCCCTACAGTCGGTGCATATGTACATCCACCCAAGTGTTATTGGCTTTTTTTTGCTCATTTGCAATTCCTAACGGAATTCAATTTACTTCAAAAAAAAGGAGTGGAATAGCAACCCTTCACCCAGAAATGACAGATTTGCCATCTCTTCTGCTTCAACAGCTTCTTAACTGCTGGAAAGCTATTGTAGTTTACGAAAATTTGGGTGTGTGCATTTTTGATCGTTTGCATTCATGTATGGATATATATATGTATTTATGCAAGCATATGAACGTGTGAGCAATTTGACATAATCACTTGTTGTTAGTGCTCTCATGCGTAATGGAAAAGGGGTGAATATATATGTATGTAAAAGTCGATTTATTCCGAAGCTCAATTTTGTTGAATATTTTAAGGATTTGCGTGATCATCGGTGACGGAAGATGGAGTATTATCGAATTTTCATTTATTTTTTGCATTGAAATTATGATTCTTGCATAACTTTGGCACACGTATGTATGTAAGTTAGTCGAATTCGATTGACTCTATTCGTTGATATTGAAAATCTTTACGCAGTCGCTTAAGAACAAGCAATTTTTATGCTGGTTATTTGGTGCTGGTTACCAGGTGCTGGGTGTTCATGGGACCAGTCGGCATCTAATGAGTAGACCCAACGAGAAATTAGAGAAAGGACAAGTCCATATCTTCTCTGACAGTCAATCAACCCTAGAATCATGCGTAGACAACACAAAGTCTTTCACTGTATGCCAAAGATCTTTAAACAAGATGGCCGAGCATGATAGAATACAACTTAAAAGGGTGCCTGGACACCGAGCTATTGAGGTCAACGGCAAAGCTGACCAATTGGTGAGCAACGGTACTACCACCCCCATTCTTCCGGGAAAGGACATGGTATGTACACCAATGGCCATTTTTATACAAAATGCCAGGAACCGCACCATGCAAGCAGCAATCGTACGTCGGATTGCGGGGCTTTCTTACAAAAAAAAAAACGCATGCCTGTATCCTTACGATGAAAACATACCAAGCTATGTAGGCACACATTTTCACAAGAATCCGTTTAGGTCTAATTGGCGCATACGCCACAAAATTAAGAGTCAACGTGGAACTCTTAGCCCATGCGAGCCAAGCGTAGAATAGTTTTTTCCAAAGCCCCAAAGTTTTCTAATCTTTGTGCGGCATCGTCCATGTTTCTGTGCCGTACGAAAGGACGGACATAAAGTGGGATTTCTTGCATGTAATTTTTATTCGCCAAACCCCAAGTAGCACTTACTGGCAAGAGCTTTTCTTAGGGATACGAAAAAAATACTCGATATTCCAAATGTCGATACCAAATTTAAAAAATTAAATCTGAATATTGGGATAAAAAATGAACACTGCGCTTTAATAAGTGCTCACCGAAGGCGCGAGTTGTAATCCTGCTACATGCCCACTTAGGATAGTACATATTTCTGCACTTTAGAGCACAAAATATATCCATATTGCTTTACGTATACATAAATTTCAAAGTATAGAAAGGCCGCGACTACGCTGTAGGTGATCCATTAGGAAGATCCAATTTTCAATTACTCCTTCCAGAAATGCTCGAATTACGCGAGTAATGTTGGCTTCCTAGTTTGAAACATATATACGAACACTTTCGACTTCACATAGCCCCAACTTACTTAAATTACAGGCAACAAAATGTCAGTTACCATGTTGCGGCAGCGCTCACCATTGACGGTTGTATTCTGTATGTGGCCAACATTTGAATGAAAGTACGTATTTTCAAAAAGTAGATGTTAGAGATTTTCCTTTAGGGTAGTAACACAAATTTTATTTAAAATTAAAAACAGAACTAGATGGTTCGCACTATATATATGTAAGTACTCACACCTTAAGCACATCCAAACGAATAGGATAAAACACAATTTATTTTCGTTATAAAAATATCATTTCAAAACTATCGAGGAAAAAGTACCGTCAATGAACTGCAAGAATCGGTATGGTATCGCATCGAAATTCGTGTCCCTAGTTATTCTTCGCTTTATCTCAAAGTCCTTTTTGCTTAAAAATTACTTGTTTTCAATAAATCTTCTATTATCATTGTTTTCTACAGCGTACTAATTTTGAGGTATTTTAAAGCTTCCAAAAACTAGTATGTGCCCGTTCATGTCTGGGATATTTTTACATATATGCGCATAGCATATACATAAATATGTACTTATACAAAGAAAAAAAAATATGTAAGCGGGTGTGTGAGAAAGAAGTTGTAGATATTCCTTGAGTCGGGTTAGGTGCCAGTCCTAGATGTCAGGGTCTCACTTAATCAATTAGGAGATTGTTCTTTGTTGTACCATATTCTGAACGGCAGCCAGTACTTAGTCGATAAAAGGTTTCGAGCCGATTATGTAATTATGAATTCGGCAAATCTAAATGTCCCAGAGCTCCTCAGCGCTATAAAGAATGTGTCGACCTTATCGAGCGATTGGCGCCTATGAGCATGTATTGAGGTTAGTCGGTGAGTGACGCGGTGGTCATCTTCCAGAAAACTGCCCTGGATTTTTATGTGCGAGCGTTATCCTTGACCGCCCCTGTCCACCCTCAGCTACCACGCATATGTTGGATTTCGCCTAGCGCTCGCTGAGTTGACATGAGGCCCCTATATCCAAGAGTATACCGCATGTCATCAGTGGAACCCCAACCACTACTTATCCATCGATAACGTAAGGCCGCTGTGAGGCAGAACACAAATAAGCTTTATGCGGAAGTATTTGGATGCAACTTAAATAGATAGCAGACATTCTTTAACCAAATTAAGGAGCACCTCCGACTTCTTAGTGACTCCACCGCCTCCTTAATAGCAGCCACTTCCTCCTGAAATACCCAACGGAAGTACGGAAGCTTGAACATAGTACTGAAGGAAAGCGCTCGACAAATACGCCTCTACAAACCCAGTCGTCCAGTTGCAGTTCTTCCCTGAAGATATTCACTGCTTTCTCTCTGCTCAATCCTTCCTTGAAGGAAAGTGGGCGGCAAAGAAAGAAAATCTCGAAGTAAGTAAATCAACGCACAAACGGAAGGTTAAAGGCTTCTTTTATTTTTAATACACATCTTTACTAGCTTATTTTTTTACAGCCGCAATGTATCCCGAAAATCTCCGTTTCTACTTTCAACTCACTACTTTTTCATTGAACTATTTACTACATACATACATACTTTCCAGCTAATTGAAATGCAGCCATGATGTAATTGTGTTTCCTTAAAGTTTACTTCAAGGTATTAACTTTTACATTAACCAGAAAAAGAAAACTTAAGTAAAACTAAAACTAAAATAAATAACAGTTAGCTTCGGGCAACTTGGTGGCAAGTAAAAACAATTAAATTAAGTTGAGTTTTCTCTGCCAGAATGAATCGCTTTACTTCATTTAACGACAATTACGCAAACCAACCACGCTTGCGAGTTCGAAGTGAAGTAAAACCGAGTGAAAAAATGCATTCAGAATAAATTAGTTTTCACTTTCAATGAACTCGCCCAGGAAAACTAGTAATTATGTAAGAGATAGAGAAGCAAAGGCAAGCATAAGTGCAGGAAATGTGATGAAAGAAGAGAAGAGAGAATTGAAGGAAGTCAGCACAATGAGATGTACATATGTATATCTGTATTTTTACCAACACTTGCAATTCTAAGTTTAGAAATTGGTGTGCAGCTCACGCAATCGCATGGCCGCACGTTGCAGCAACCAGTGTATCACTCACTGTTGCTTGTGCGTCTATGCAATTAAGTGGAAGTGTAATTCGTGCAAAAACAGCAACAACAAAGGCGGCACGAAAAACTGCAGACAATAACCTCATCAACGTCAGCTTGGCTGTCACTTACACTGTCGCCAGCGCTGCTTGGCTAAAGCGAGATAATGCACAGAATAAAAATGTTGCCGCTGAAAGGAAGATTGCTCCGGCCAAGGCGACAACTCCAAACAAGTAGACAAAAAACCAAAAAAAAATTGAGTGTCAAGAAAGTAGTAAAACTTGTAATGCCAGCAAAGAACTGTTGCATTAGTGTGTTGCAACGTAGAAGCGCAAATGAAATAATTAGAAAAAATAAAGTGCGAATTTCCTAACGAAGAAAAAAAATGAATTCAATTCCCACTTGACCGACTCGCCGCTTGCTTGCCACTTTCCGCAGTCGCAACAGCAACATTAGTGGTGCAACTTGTGCCACATACTCTACGACGCTTCACGCTTGACACTTGCTACTTGCTACTTGCCACATGCGCTGCAAAATCAACAAGCAAGGCGCACAAATGAAAGCGAAAGCAAACGCTTAAGAGCAGCAAACAACAAGCAGGCGATAAAAAGAAAACAGCAATCGCAACTTATCATTAGAACTTGAATGGCAACCAAGCATGCACACACACACACACACACACACACATAAAGTGGGGAAAAGGAAAGAAGAAAAGCAGATCTGTGCAAACGGATGTTTGTATGAATGTATGTACATAAGCGAGTGGTTTTGGTATCATCAACAGCTCAGCGCTTGAAAACACTTGAGCTCAGCGCTCAACTGCTACAGGCGATTAAAGTGCATGAATGTGTGTGAGTGTGTGTAAGCGGTGCATGGCAATGTGGATTGGGGTGCGGCAAGAAGTGCAAATAATTTGGTCGCACTAAGTGTTGCAACTTGCTAGTATGTATGTACTTTGCGCGAAAGTGTGTAGCTTTTCTTGCTACTTGTCACTTGCACAGCGCTTTGAACAAAAGCAACAAGCGCTGCCAGCGAGTAGTTAGTTGTTGATACTCGAAAGCAATCATTAGCTGCATTTCTGCCTGGACATATACATATATATATGTATGCATACATATATACTTACTATACATATTTATGTATATATAAACAATATTACTTTTAATCTGTACTTTGATTTCGGTTAGTTTTTTGGATAAAAATGCGGACAGAGAATTGTTTTTCGTATTAAGCCAATACGGCAAATATGTGTGAAGTACATGATTCATATACGTATGTTTCCTAGTAAATTTCTTGGAACGATTAGTGCAGGCAATTCACTTGAAGCGGTCGGAAAAGTCTCTGAGTTCTCAAAATTTAACTTCAATAGCAGCTTATATTCCCCCAGAGTGTTTGAAGCTTCGCCTAGCGACAGCAGGACATCTTAGAAGAAAGTACTGGGACAATTCCAACTCATCATCCCTCAAGCAACTTCGACAATGGAGGCCCTAAACGATGTTGAGTCGTGCCGCATGTGTTCCTATCAGAGAGAGTCCGGTCAGCACTCTTGTCGGAACCGGAAATCTCTTTCGAACATTGCATGCCGGCGGTCGCTGAGTCGACTAAAGGCCTATCTGTTAAGAAACGTTTCGCTTTATGCCACAGGAACTGCCATACCTTACTTGCAAGAGCCATGCAGTATCCTGAAATGCTGCTTTGGGTATAAGAAAATTTGCTGTCGGCATCTACCATAAATTTCCGGAAAATAAAGGAAGTTTGTCGCTAGATGAGATTCAACCACCGAAGCTTGACCTTGCGAATTTTTGACGCACTGTAACATGAATACAGGAGTTGCTAAAGTTACTCAAAAATCCTCTCCCATTAGGTGTAGGGCTTAGCCAGTGTGCATAGAAAGTGAGCATAACCTTAAGCTTTATTTGTATTAATGAAAAGGTTTTAAGCTCAGAGGATTGTAGTGAAAATAAGTCGGATCTAAAACTAATTCTCTATGCAAAAGTTTAAGTCGGATTATCACAATAATTTTAATAAATCTCTCGAAAACGTATGCTTTCGTATAGTAGGGTGATTGACTCAGTTTTTCCAAACCCCTTTCAACTGGTTATTAAAATTTTAGTTTTTTCTTGAAATCTGCATTTTTCGAATACCGAGTAAACCGGATTTTTAGAATCAAATAAACCGGGGTTTCTGCCGGTTTATTTTTGCACCAGAACCTAAGAACTCTAGCTGTTTATTTTATTGAAAATGGAACTAGATAGACAATTTTAATAATTTTATATCTGAATAGGGGAAAAGTTTACTTTGCAGAAAATAATTTAAAACAGCGAAAACCGAAGGAACAGTTTAACCTACTATAATATCCAGAATAGAGTTGTACCAAAATTTTGCCAGCTTCATGAAGAAAATTTACGAAGGTGTTGACAGACTTTCTCGATAAATGGTCTGTCAATAATAGACCATATTTGTATAATCGGTCTGGTTCAACGGATAGTGTTATCTCGGGTCTTCGCCTGCAAGGGACTATTTTTTTAGCACTCCGTTCTTGTCAAGATCAGTGAACACCATTTAGTGTCCTTTTTTCAATATTTTTTTCTGTTTTTCCTGGAATCCAAAATACTTCGAACGAACTTTGACTTTACTGTAAAACTGGACTTCGGAATTAGGTGAATAATCGAACACCCTAATGTGTATGTTCTTACTGTGCTGAAAGTGTGCTTGTAGTTTGGCGTTCGCTCAATTACTTCATGGCCAATTCGAGTTACAACACAGCTGCACTCTATGGTTTCCCTGCAAAAATCGCGACCTTGGCAGGACATCGGAGTAGCACAAAACTACTCCAAGCGATTACTCCATCGAATACCTACCTTTTGAAAACATAGCCCAATAAACATGGCGTGTGGATTAGGATCGGTAAAAAAGGAGCAATAAACTAGTGCAGAGACACGAGTTGGTCCGCTACAGCACTACAGGGGAATACTTTGTAAGTACTCCAATATGGCGAAAATAGACCACATGGTGCAAGGATGTTTGCAGTGTTATGTTGCAATTGCCAAAATAGCCTAAAAGCACATCAACAAGTTGCCAGCTTAGCTGCATAAAGCGTTCAGTAACAGCCGCAAGTACTCATCAATGCAAGAGCATTGAGCTGCTGGAAAGACGGTCTTTCTAGCTTTGCACAGAATTTTGCGCCCCCGAAGCAATTCGCTTCTTCGACCAGCTGCAACTTTTGTGGCTGTTGTCAGAGCTTAACTGCTACTCTTGTGGCTCAGGAAAGCACAACCACGCGCCTAGGGGATGTCAGGTGCCAAAGCTAAGCATTGTTGTTAGGCTGGTTCAAAAATGTGTAGGCAATCTGGGCACTAGACTTGCAGGTGCCAGATTGATACATGCAACACCATTGCATACATGCAATCAATCAGAAAGTGAAGCACTTGCCATTAGCGTTGTTATTGTTTATGTTCGCTTTAAGCAAGCAGATATGTGAAGGCCATTTTCACTTGATTACATTCTTTCGGGTGATACTGTTGAAATTCCGGTAACTATGTCTAGGCATTTCGAAGTAGAGCCACAAAGCTTATCATTGCACTTTGAATGTTTTAAAGTACCTGCCACTCGTAAATATGCTCTGCCGTTATCAGCAGGTTGTCTACATGTCCAAAGAGCCGCATAAGATCTTCAATGTGCTTAAGGAATTAACCAGTTTTGCATAAATTAGTTATGGCATATTTGTTGATAAGTGTTTTCCTCTTTTGTTTGTCTTTGCTTGGGATTTTACATACTTGTTTCAATGCCCATAATCGTACGCCCTGGTGTTCTAATAATCGAATGCATCGTTGGCCTAATAGAAAAAGCCTACAAATTTTTACGAAGCGATTGTAAAACTTAATATGTCATTGTGCTCTTTAATTTCGGTGTTCTGACTAATCTGAAGCTTCGTCAATTGTATCCTACATAGGCACAGCGCAAACTAAAGATGCACGGTCCTGTCTTCCATTTATATGTTCCCAGGTGGGGAAAAGGGTCGCCGTTGATACTGTAGGAGGGAGAGAAATGGCCGTTACTTTCAAGCATGGGTTATATATAAATAATCGGACAAAAATATTGACCAATCGTCAGGTAGATATTTTAGTGAAACTCTCTCTGGTGGTGGAGGAAGCTCCTATATGAAAAAGATAAACTATAATGGGGAAAGGACACCACCACCCAGTGGGTTTCTTATTTTATAGGCTTTGAAGTTTAATCACGAAAAAGTACTGCCGAGAGAGAATTCATCGATGTCTGCAAATATCCTGAAGTGACAAACAATATCGACGGTCAGCGCTACTAGGACTGTTTGTTAACAGAAGGGTTTCAGTGAACGCCACAAATCACCAGCGTGTTTATGGCGTTAAGTAGTACGCTGACGCTTAGCGAGGCCAGGTTGCATGTAAAGTTGGGGAATAGTAAGGCGTCAGGTAACTTAACTACTGGGGAAAGGAGGAGTCGCCGATTTTTGGCACATAGCAGATGTCACGTAGCGTATTCTTCATAACCGATTTGAATTGAAATTGAAAAAATAATTATTATTTGTAGTCCCCCAAATAAAAGACGAGGATGCTTTGTATTAACATATTTAGGAATGCGTTTTTAAACCTAAGTAATTTTGCGGATTACAGCAAAGATGGGGAATACTTATCTGCCCAATTTTTCCTCGGAAATCAAATTCCAAGTTTTAAGATACGTTTTATAGCATTATCCTCTAGTTTGTGGTGTACGACCAAATGTTTTCAAGCAAATGGGAAAACCTATATTTTTGTCTGCGAATATTTCTTTGTTGAAGTACTTACGGAAGTTTGGTTGGCAGAGCCCTCTTTGGAAAAAAATTTGGATAAATGTGACATGGCCCAAGAACCGAACTTTAATCCTACCTAGAACGCAAAATGCAATGTCTATAATAATTTTTATTGTAATTTTTTACATTGTTTATGTAAACATTTTATGTATGTTCAGATACTTAGAATATTTACAATGGTCGAAAGTTAAGGAAACAATTACTACATAGTTTGTTTAATACTTCTACATACATATATGTATACATATGAGGCATTCACTTTCGTATCGGAGACCTAATTTGGTGTGACACTTTCGTTTGGGTTAACACTTTTGTATGGGTTCTATACATGAAATAAGCTAACACGTTTTCAATGATTTTTGTTTTCTTCGGAGATATGATCTGTTAAAGCTTGGATTTTTTTTGTGATTCTGGCTAATCATGTACTTCGACAAATTATTATTTCTCAGGTTCAGCTCATCATAGAGAACTCGTAGTAACGTCATTTTATAGTTAAAGAAACGGGCTTAATGGTCTTATACTATATATATATAAGAAGACCAGTTAATTAGGGATTTAAAATTAATCGTTGTTTAATCGTAAATCGTAATCGTTGTTTAATTTCCTTTTTGGTTGTTGTTGTTTCCGACAGGGTGGGTGTATGATGTATGTATTATGGAACGAATTTCCGTCATCCCTTGTCAAATTTGGTTTG
>NW_023458555.1:5630211-5639932 GCF_013731165.1 Rhagoletis pomonella
ACAGTCGGTGCATATGTACATCCACCCAAGTGTTATTGGCTTTTTTTGCTCATTTGCAATTCCTAACGGAATTCAATTTACTTCAAAAAAAAAAAAGGAGTGGAAAAGCAACCCTTCACCCAGAAATGACAGATTTGCCATCTCTTCTGCTTCAACAGCTTCTTAACTGCTGGAAAGCTATTGTAGTTTACGAAAATTTGGGTGTGTGCATTTTTGATCGTTTGCATGTATGTATGGATATATGTATGTATGTATTTATGCAGGCATATGAACGTGTGAGCAATTTGACATAATCACTTGTTGTTAGTGCTCTCATGCGTAATGGAAAAGGGGTGAATATATATGTATGTAAAAGTCGATTTATTCCGAAGCTCAATTTTGTTAAATATTTCAAGGATTTGCGTGATCATCGGTGACAGAGGATGGAGTATTATCGAATTTTCATTTATTTTTTGCATTGAAATTATGATTCTTGCATAACTTTGGCACACGTAAGTTAGTCAAATTCGATGACTCTATTCGTTGATATTGAAAATCTTTACGCAGTCGCTTAAGAACAAGCAATTTTTATGCTGGTTATTTGGAACTGGAAATAGAAACGACTTTACCGTTTCCTGAATAGGTTGCGCAGTGTATACCAAGTGCTGGGTGTTCATGAGGCCAGTCGGCACCTAATGAGTAGACCCAAAGAGAAATTAGATAAAGGACAAGTCCATATCTTCTCTGACAGTCAATCAGCCCTGAAATCTCTAGAATCATGCGTAGACATCACAAAGTCTTTCCCTGAATGCCACAGATATTTTAGCAAGATAGCCGAGCATGATAGAATACAACTTAAAAGGGGGCCTGGACACCGAGCTATTAAGGTCAACGGCAAAGCTGACCAATTGGCGAGCGACGGTACTACCACCCCCATTCTTCCGGGAAAGGACATGGTATGTATACCAATGGCCATTTTTTAACTAAATGCCAGGAACCGTACCATGCAAGCAGCAATAGTACGTCGGATTGCGGGGCTTTCTTACAAAAAAAAAAAACGCACGTCTGCACCATTACGATGAAAACATATCAAGCTATGTATGCCCACATTTTCACAAGAATCCGTTTAGGTCTAATTGGCGCATACGCCACAAAATTAAGAGTGAACGTGGAACTCTTAGCCCATGCGAACCAAGCAATTGATCTTGCGTAGAACAGTCCTTTCGAAAGCCCCAAAGTTTTCTAATCTTTGTGCGGCATCGTCCATGCTCCTGTGCCCTATGAAAGGACGGACATAAAGTGAGATTTGTAGCGTGTATTTTTTTTTTTTCGCCAATCCCAAAGTAGCACCTACTGGCAGGTTAGTGTGTTATTTGACATTACCGAAGGCGCGAGTTGTAATTCTGCTACATGCCCACCTATGATAGTACATATTTGTGCACTTTAGAGCCCAAAATATATCCATTTTGCTTTACGTATACATAAATTCCAAAGTACAGAAAGGCCGCAACTAGGAATGCAAGTCAAAAAAATACATGGATTTTTTTTTCCATTTGATGCATCGAAATATAGCATCGATTCATATCGATATATCGTATAAAAACATCGATATTTATGATGCATCGAATGGACAATGCAACAGTTTCTTTCAATTAAAAATATACAACAAGAAAATGAGACAGTCAGAGCTTCGATAAATGTTTAAGTTTTAACTCAAGGTGAAATATATTTATTGATTTAAATAGTTCCAATTACATTTTTTTTTATTCTTTGGAGAAGCTTTCGAAAAAAGTTTTCGGAAGGTACTAAAGTGGCGACAATAAGCATAGTAAGATAATATAAAGTGTGTCAGCTAACAAAGAGATTTTATTTCGGTACACTTTGATAAATTATTATCATAATTTTTTCTTTCATTTGACACCCTTTTGAGTGATAACTTATGAAGTTTTTTGATTTGAGAAAAAAATTAAAAAAAAAAAATTTAAAGAAATTCTTGCCGCTTGTGCAAAGTTTTCACTGCAAAAGCACACATAAATTTGCAGTACTTATGTTTTCAGTCCGTCAGGATGGGTTTTATCATATAAATTAATATCATTTTGAAGATGGTTGTTTGGCACTAAACGTTTCTACTAATAAATTAGCAATTTATTCCTTCCAGCAATGCTATCGGTATCTCTCGAATTACGCGATTAATGTTGGCTTCCAAGTTTGACACACATATACGAATACTTTTGACTTCACATTAGCCCAATTTACTTAAATTACAGGCGACAAAATGTCAATTATTATGTTGCGGCAGCGCTCACCATTGACGGTTGTATTCTGTCTGTGGCCAACATTTGAATGAAAGTATTTTCAAAAATTTTCCTTTAGGATAAGCTATAAAGACTACAACATCCAGTTCTGTTTTAATTGCTTTATTTAAAATTAAGAATAGATCTCACACCTTAAGCACATCAAAACGATTATGATAAAATACCACTATTTTTGTTATAAAAATATCGTTTTAAAACTATCGAGGAAAAAGTACCGTCATCGAAATGCAAACGTATCGGTATGGCATCGTATCGAAATTCGTGTCCCTATTTATCCTTCGCTTTATCTCAAAGTCCTTCACTACCGCCCGGAGCTACTTTGGTTCTCAAAATGCAAATTATAAGATTTTTGCTGTCGACCAGTGTTATCTGTTCTCAAAAGAAAATTCAGAACTCAGTATTCATGATCTTTTGAAATAAGGCTGGACAACAATGTTAAGAAGTGGCTTTGTAGGGCTGATCAATTCGTATTGGCATTCCCTTTTTCTCAGCATATTAACTTGGTTTAAATCCGATCATCGGGTAATGAAGAAATTAACGATAATCTTAAATTTTTATATGAGAATTGAAGTCGGTTTTTTCTTTTGCTTAAAAATTACTTGTTTTCAATAAATCTTCTATTACCGTTGTTTTCTACAGCGTACTGAGTTAAAATTGCAAAAAACTTTATTCAAATAGGCTAGTTTTGTGGGACTTTAAAGCTTAAAAAAAAAAGTATATGCCTGTCCAGGTTTTTTTTCCCTATTAAACATACATATATGCCCATAGGAATTACATATGTACTTATACAAAAAAAAAAAGTGTTAGCTTGTGTGTATTGAAATTATGAGAATTCCCGGAACTGCAAGCAGTAAAGAATTTGTAGATATTCCTTAAGTGGGGTTAGGGGACAGTCCCAGAGGTCAGGGACTCACTTAATCAATTAGGAGATTGTCCTTTGTTATACCACATTCTGAACGGCACCCAGTATTTAGTCTATAAAAGGTTTCGAGCCGATTATGTTACTATGAATTCGGCAAATCTAAATGTCCCAGAGCTTCTCAGCGCTATAAAGGATGTGTCGACCTTATCTTTGCGAGCGATTGGCGCCTATGAACATGTATTGAGATTAGTCCACCCCGTAATCTTCCAGGAAACTGCCCTGGATTTGTATGTGTGAGGGTTATCCCTGACCGCCCCTGTCCACCCTCAGCTACCACGCACATGTTGGATTTCGCCTAGCGCTCGCTGAGTTGACATGAGGCCCCTATATCCAAGAGTATACCGCATGTCATCAATGAAACCCCCACCACTCCTTATCCATCGATAACGTAAGGCCGCTGTGAGGCGGAACACAAATAAGCTTTATGCGGAAGTATTCGGACGCAACTGAAAGAGATAGCAGACATTCTTTTACCAAATTAAAGCGCACCTCCAACTTCTTAGTGACTCCACCGCCTCCTTAATAGCAGCCACTTCCTCCTGAAATACCCAATGGCAGTCCAGAAGCTTGAACTTAGTACTGAAGGGAAGCGCTCGACAAAGACGCCTCCACAAACCCAGTTCCACGTCCAGTTGCAATTCTTCCCTGAAGATATTCACTGCTTTCTCTCTGCTCAATCCTTCCTTGAAGGAAAGTGGGCGGAGATGAAACTCAATTTCGAAGTAAGTAAATCAACGCACAAACGGAAGGATAAAGGCTTCTTTTATTTTTAAAACACATCTTTACTAGCTTATTTTTTTACTGCCGCAATGTATACAAAAGTATTCCGAAAATCTCCGTTTTTACTTTCAACTCTTTACTTTTTCATTGAACTATTTACTACATACATACTGTCCAGCTAATTGAAATGCAGCCATTTAATTGTGTTTCCTTAAAGTTTACTTCAAGGTATTAACTTTTACATTAAGCAGAAAAAGAAAACTAAAATAAAACTAAAACTAAAATAAATAACAGTTAGCTTCGGGCAACTTGGTGGCAAGTAAAAACAATTAAATTAAGTTGAGTTTTCTCTGCCAGAATGAATCGCTTTACTTCACTTAACGACAATTACGCAAACCAACCACGCTGTTGTGTTCGAAGTGATGTAAAACCGAGTGAAAAAATGCATTCAGAATAAATTAGTTTTCACTTTCAATGAACTCGCCCAGGAAAACTAGTAATTATGTAAGAGATAGAGAAGCAAAGACAAGCGTAAGTGCAGGAAATGCAATGAAAGAAGAGAAGAGAGAATTGAAGGAAGTCAGCACAATGAGATGTACATATGTATATCTGTATTTTTACCAACACTTGCAATTCTAAGCTTAGAAATTGGTGTGCAGCTCACGCAATCGCATGGCCGCACGTTGCAGCAACCAGTGTATCACTCACTGTTGCTTGTGCGTCTATGCAATTAAGTGGAAGCGTAATTCGTACAAAAACAGCAACAACAAAGGCGGCACGAAAAACTGCAGACAATAACCTCATCAACGTCAGCTTGGCTGTCACTTACACTGTCGCCAGCGCTGCTTGGCTAAAGCGAGATAATGCACAGAATAAAAATGTTGCCGCTGAAAGGAAGATTGCTCCGGCCAAGGCGACAACATAAAAAAAATCGAGTGTCAGGAAAGTAGTAAAACTTGTAATGCCAGCAAAGAACTGTTGCATTAGTGTGTTGCAACGTAGAAGCGCAAATGAAATAATTAGAAAAAATAAGTTCGAATTTCCTAACGAAAAAAAAAAAATGAATTCAATTCCCACTTGACCGACTCGCCGCTTGCTTGCCACTTTCCGCAGTCGCAACAGCAACATTAGTGGTGCGACTTCTGCCACATACTCTACGACGCTTCACGCTTGACACTTGCCACTTGCAACTTGCCACATGCGCTGCAAAATCAACAAGCAAGGCGCACAAATGAAAGCGAAAGCAAGCGCTTAAGAGCAGCAAACAACAAGCAGGCGATAAAAAGAAAACAGCAATCGCAACGTTTCATTAGAACTTGAATGGCAACCAAGCATACACACACACACACACACACACACACGTAAAGTGAGGAAAAGGAAAGAAGAAAAGCAGATCTGTGCAAACGGATGTATCTATGTATGTATGTATGTACATAAGCGAGTGGCTTTGGTATCATCAACAGCTCAGCGCTTGAAAACACTTGAGCTCAGCGCTTAACTGCTACAGGCGATGAAAGTGTATGAATGTGTGCGTGTGTGTAAGAGGTGCATGGCAAAGTGGTTGGGGTGCGGCAAGAAGTGCAAATAATTTGGTCGCACTAAGTGTTGCAACTTGCTAGTATGTATGTACTTTGCGCGAAAGTGTGTAGCTTTTCTTGCTACTTGTCACTTGGACAGCGCTTTGAACAAAAGCAACAAGCGCTGCCAGCGAGTAGTTAGTTGTTGATACTCGAAAGCAATCATTAGCTGCATTTCTGCCTGGACATATACATATATATATGTATGCATACATATATACTTACTATACATATATATGTATATATAAGAAAATATTACGCAACTTTTAATCTGAACTTTGATTTCGGTTAGTCTTTTGTATAAAAAAGCGGATAGAGAATTGTTTTTCGTATTAACCCAATATGGCAAATATGTGTGAAGTACATGATTCATATACGTATGTTTCCTAGTAAATTTCTTGGAACGATTAGTGCAGACAATTCACTTGAAGCGGTCGGAAAAGCCTCTGAGTTCTCAAAATTTAACTTCAATAGCAGCTTATATTCCCCCAGAGTGTTTAATGCTTTGCCTAGCGACGGCGGGACATCTTAGAAGAAAGTACTGGGACAACTCCATTTCAGCATCCCTCAAGCAACTTCGACAATGGAGGCTCTAAACGATGTTGAGTCGTGCCGCATGTGTTCCTATTAGAGAGAGTCCTGTCAGCACTCTTGTCGTAACCGGAAATCTCTTTCGAACATTGCATGCCGGCAGTCGCTGAGTCGACTAAAGGTCTAAAGGTCTTCTCTGTTAAGAAACTTTTCGCTTTATGCTACAGGAACTGCCATACCTTTCTTGCAAGAGCCATGCAGTATCCTGAAATGCTGCTTTGGGTATAAGAAAATTTGCTGTCAGCATCTACCATTTACCATTTACCAAAGGCAAAGGACTGTTACACCCTAATGTTTATGTTCTTACTGCATATTCAATTACCATATATTTATTGTTTAAGTAATTAGCAAAACAGTTACAGTTTAGCGTTCGCTTAATTACTTCATAGCCAATTCGAGTACCAACACAGCTGCACTCTATGGCTTCCCTGCAAAAATCTCGACTAAAAAATTTGGTCCTTGGCAGGTGGCTAAATACTCCAGCTCTGCATTACAGCGGAGTAGCACAAAACTACTCCAAGCGATTACTCCATGGAATACAGGGGAATACTTTGTAAGTACTCCAATATGGCGAAAATAGACCACATGGTGCAAGGATGTTTGCAGTGTTATGTTGCAATTGCCAAAATAGCCTAAAAGCACATCAACAAGTTGCCAGCTTAGCCGCACAAAGCGTTCAGCAGCAGCCGCAAGTACTCATCAATGCAAGAGCATTGAGCTGCTGGAAAGACGGTCTTTCTAGCTTTGCGCCCCCAAAGCAATTCGCTTCTTCGACCAGCTGCAACTTTTGTGGCTGCTGTCAGAGTTTAACTGCTACTCCTCTGGCTCAGGAAAGCACAACCACGCGCCTAGGGGATGTCAGGTGTCAAAGCTAAGCATTGTTGATGGGCTGGTTCAAAAATGTGTAGGCAATCTGGGCACGAGGCTTGCAGGTGCCAGATTGATTGATACATGCAACACCATTACATACATGCAATCAATCAGAAAGTGAAGCACTTGCCATTAGCGTTGTTATTGTTTATGTTCGCTTTAAGCAAGCAGATATGTGAAGGCCATTTTCACTTGATTACATACTTTCGGGTGATACTTTTGAAATTCCGGTAACTATGTCTAGGCATTTCGAAGTAGAGCCACAAAGCTTATCATTGCACTTTGAATGTTTTAAAGTACCTGCCACTCGTAAATATGCTCTGCCGTTCTCTGCAGGTTGTCTACATGTCCAAAGCGCCGCATAAGATCTTCAATGTGCTTAAGGAATTAACCAATTTTGCATAAATTAGTTATGGCATATTTGTTGATAAGTGTTTTCCTCTTTTGTTTGTCTTTGCTTGGGATTTTACATACTTGTTTCAATGCCCATAATCGTACGCCCTGGTGTTCTAATAATCGAATGCATCGTTGGCCTAATAGAAAAAGCCTAAAATTTTTTACGAAGCGATTGTAAAACTTAATATGTCATTGTGCTCTTTAATTTCGGTGTTCTGACTAATCTGAAGCTTCGTCAATTGTATCCTACATAGGCACAGCGCAAACTAAAGATGCACGGTCCTGTCTTCCATTTATATGTTCCCAGGTGGGGAAAAGGGTCGCCGTTGATACTGTAGGAGGGAGAGCAATGGCCGTTACTTTCAAGCATGGGTTATATATAAATAATCGGACAAAAATATTGACCAATCGTCAGGTAGATATTTTAGTGAAACTCTCTCTGGTGGTGGAGGAAGCTCCTATATGAAAAAGATAAACTATAATGGGGAAAGGACACCACCCAGTGGTTTCTTATTTTATAGGCTTCGAAGTTTAGTCACAAAAAAGTACTGCCGAGAGAGAATTCATCGTTGTCTGCAAATTTCCTGAAGTGACAAACAATATCGACGGTCAGCGCTACTAGGACTGTTTGTTAACAGAAGGGTTTCAGTGAACGCCACAAATCACCAGCGTGTTTATGGCGTTAAGTAGTACGCTGACGCTTAGCGAGGCCAGATTGCATGTAAAGTTGGGCAATAGTATGGCGTCAGGTAACTTCACTACTGGGGAAAGGAGGAAGCCCCCGATTTTTGGCACATATCAGACGTCACGTAGCGTATTCTTCATGAACGATTTGAATTGAAATTGTAAAAATAATTATTATTTGTAGTCCCCCAAATAAAAGACGAGGATGCTTTGTATTAACATGTTTAGGAATGCGTTTTTAAACCTAAGTAATTTTGCGGATTACAGCAAAGATGGGGAATACTTATCAGCGCAATTTTTCCTCGGAAATCAAATTCCAAGTTTTAAGATACGTTTTATAGCATTATCCTCTAGTTTTTGGTGTACGACCAAATGTTTTCAAGCAAACGGGAAAACCTATATTTTTGTCTGCGAATATTTCTTTGTTGAAGTACTTACGGAAGTTTGGTTGGCTTAGGAAAAAATTTGGATAAATGTGACATGGCCCAAGAACCGAACTTTAATCCTACCTAGAACGCAGAATGCAATGTCTATAATCATTTTTATTATAATTTTTTACATTGTTTTTGTAAACATTTTATGTATGTTCAGATACTTAGAATATTTACAATGGTCGAAAGTTAAGGAAACAATTACCAGTTTGTTTAATACTTCTACATATATTTATGTATACATACGAGGCATTCATTTTCGTATCGGTGACCAAATTTGGTGTGACACTTTCGTTTGGGTTAACACTTTTGTATGGGTTCTATACATGAAATAAGCTAACACGTTTTCAATGATTTTTGTTTTCTTCGGAGATATGATCTGTTAAAGCTTGGATTTTTTTGTGATTCTGGCTAATCGTGTACTTCTTCAAATTGTTATTTCTCGGGTTCAGCTCAACGCAGAGAACTCATGTTAACGTCGTTTTAAAGTTAAAGAAACGGGTTTATTATTTCTTTACTTTGAATAAGAAGACGAGTAAATTGGGGATTTAAAATTATACCATCGTTATTGTTGTTTGATTCTCTACGAAAACATGTTTAAAAAAAATGGGCGTTTTTCAAGAACTATATATACCTTTTTTATTACGAGATGTTTATTTTGTGAGAGTCGACAATTTTTTGTAATTTGTTTTCGAAAACTTATGATGAAATTTTGCAAAAATTTTTATTTTATTGCGGATTCCGATAGAATAGCTATCCAGAACGAAAAATGACACTGAAGATGGCACAACGCCGAAACCGGTTTGTCTGCAAATCAAGCTTGACAAGGGATGACAGAAATTCGTTCCAAAATAAATCATCCAGAAATAATATATGTGTGGCAAGATTTTGCTTTAAGGCGAGCAGCCCCTAGAAATGGGCGTGGCAATTGTAGGACTAAAGTTAGAAAAACGCAAATTTTATTGCGAATTTCCACAGAATATCCATTCGTTAACGACATTTGTTCCCCTAAATATATAGATATCCTGGCGAAATGCACAATTAAAATTCTAAAAAATCTGGATTTTAAAATTGCCAAGCCAATTTCTGGAAAATTCTTTGATTGAAAAAATTGTCAAAATCACGAAAAAATTCGAGCTTTGACAGATCATATCTCCGAAGAAAAAAAAATCCTCAAATACGTGTGAGCTTATTTCAATTATAGAACCCATAGAAAAAAAGTTAAGCTAATCGGAC
>NW_023458555.1:5640032-5650762 GCF_013731165.1 Rhagoletis pomonella
TTATTTCAATTATAGAACCCATAGAAAAAAAGTTAAGCTAATCGGACACAAAACATCTTTTTTTACGAAATTTTTTACGGTTTAAGCGGTTGTTATTTAGAATTTTACTTCAAAGCGCATCTAAGCCAAACACAATGTCTTAATTCCGTTGCAAAGTGAAGACCATTTCAAATTTGCACATAAATGCATATTTATGTACCTACACAAAAACCTAACTTTGCTAATAGTTTATTTATGTACATACGTGCATATGTAAGTATTTGTACATATGTGATTTTTTGTCAGCTTATGCACACGTAGCCATGTTTACTGTTGTCCTAACATCTGTGTACATCCTGTAAGCCTGCACTCCTTACTCCTTGTTGCACTTGGCTATGCTTCTCAGGACGTGTCTCTGCAAACACAGCTATTGTGCATACATAAATATGCATACGTATATATATGCATACGTTGTGTTGTAGTGTACATGTCGCCAATTGCAAATCTCCAAAACCAACGTTTGCATTAGTCAACTCCCTTTCTACCGCACTCTCCGACTTCAACATCCACCTTGCCGCTCTGCATATCTAAAAGCTGAGCTGTTTACCAGTGTCAACGTTTGTTTGACTAATTCGTTTGCTTTCTAATAACACATACTGCTGTATGTACATATGTATGTATGTATGTATGTACACGGCGTGAATGGTAAATAGATATACACGTATGCACTTGTGTTTGCATGCGTTTACACATTTTTTTATTTTGCTCAAATTTTGATAACTTCACTTCACAGTTGTGGTACGCACGGAGGGTTCACTTTGAAGTTATGAACGGCTGGAGGAGGATTCGGAGTGGAGCTGCGTCGCATGACAACCTTTTGTGCTTCTATGTTGCTGAATGATTCGGTAGCTGTTGCGTTAAAGTATGAAAGAGTTCTAAAAATTTGGAAGACTACATTGTTGCTAAATAATATACACGTGCACGTATGTATGTAGCTTTATGTGAATAGGTACAAAAACACATTTTCAGGGCAAAGTATGAGCGCAAATGTGTTGACAAAATGCTGAATTGGGCCGTGACAGCTTAATGCAAGGTGTCCTTTATTTCTTCCTACATTCACATGAGGATACACGTTTTGACGGGAAAAGTTGTAAAGTAAATTAGAGAAAATAAATAAAATTTAGTAAGGTTGTATGTAAGAGCCTACGAAAAAGAGTTGAAATTCGTATATTAAAAGTTCTGCAATTGGATTACTACGAGTTTTTAGCCAGTTTAGTAGACAATTTTTAAGTACAAAAATATGAATACAAACTCGCACTTCTATTAAACCCAACGAATTTTGGGCGATGCATATGTGCTACAGTCAGCGTAAAAAATATGAGTACCCTGATGTTCTTACGATTTAGTTATTAGTATTTTTATACCAAATTTTTCTAATTAATTTAGGATCAACTTTTTCAATTGAATATAGAGCTCGGGAATTCAAGAAATACAAAAAAAAAATGTTCATAACAATTTTCAACTTTTCCCATTTTGTTGCCCAATAAATTTTTTTCAAGTCTCTAAAAATTACCGTTGAGTTTTTTTTCTGTCGAAGTTTAACTGTGGAACTTGGAAAAGTTCAGAATATAACACAAAAAATTGATCCGAGACTTTTCTAGCCAAATTGTCGGATGTTTCTTATAAGGTATTTCGATGTGAACCAGAATATAATATATTAGTTTTGTTTGTTTGTTAGATACTGGCCATTGCTGCGAGCATAGCTTGGCGGTCACTGCAAAAACGTCATCTTCTACACTCCTCGTCATTTGAATCCTTTTAGTCCTTAGTATTTACAGTTTTCCTTTTGTTTACTAAATATTAATTAAGTTTTTATAAAAATATAGCATATTATACAACAAAAACCATTTTCGAATCTCCAATTAAAAAAAAAAATCTTGCAAAGGGTGCGCTATCTTAATGACCATCAGCGAATGAGGTAATAGTATTTGTAGAAAAATTTTGGATATGCAGTTTGGTAACCCAAAAAATTTTAGCATAATAAAGTGCAAGTTTCAAGTGGCTAGGAAATACCGTTGATTTTTGGAAAATATTATTTATTACCTTTGTTTCCTTATATTTATAGTACTCAATAGGCACACATAGGCATATGCTGGTGAAAGCGTCAAATATGAGGGAAAACAATTCCCAATTGGCTGAGGTAGTTAAAAAAATTGGTGCTTCAGATTTCAGAGACTTGGATAATCCCTTTAGAATTTTTTGCTACTTCTTAGAAAATCGACACTCGGTGAATTAAAACTGCAATTTGTGAGTTCTTTTGTTTAGTAAATAGTATGGATAGAAGGACATATTAGCACGGATATCACAATAACCCTCATTCTCTGAATTAATTTTGGTTGGATTTATTTAAAGGTAATTTTTTTGGTTGCATACTTCTCTCTTGCCTTAACGATTTCGAACCACCACGCATAATAACGTAGTTATCACGATAAAGGTATTATATAAATGGATTCAAATTCACACACAATAAATCTAAAGTTACCAAAGCGAAGTTGTAAAATTTAAATTGTACAAATGTTTTAAAACATAATTAAGATTAGAATCAAAACAATTCATTCAACATTTGCCAGCGAGCAACAAGGAAGGAGAGAAGCGTGTCTGAGAATGAGTTGTCATTGCACGCATCAGCGACATAACTCAAAATACTGCGACTATAATGCAACACAATTTACTAAAGCCGACAGCAACAGAGCTGATAGCAGCAACAACAAGAACAACTACACTGAAAATAACCAAAGAAATGCCAACAAAAGTGTCCACAACTTCAGTCATAACTCCAACTAACGCATAAAGTTTTATGTTTTCACTACCAAGGCAAATGAAGACGAAGATGAAAAGTGGCCACAGTGAAAAATGCAGAAGAAAATGACGACGTGGATGAAGAAGCAACATAAAAGATTACGGCAAACTGATGACAAGCACAGATACCATCAAACTTTCTTGTTATGTGGGTGTGTGTATGTGGGTGTAAGTAGCGAGCAACGCACATAAGACGACGAACAGTAGGTGTTCGAAGTGAAACTACAACGAAAAAAAACAACGAAAAGCTGCAGTGTTGTAAGCGCGCTGAACTGGTGATGCATTGGTACGCACACATCTGTTGCGTTGTTGCAGCATAAATTGCTATAAAACTTTCAACATTTGTTTTTGCCACGCAGCTGTTCCGAACGCAATGCGAGTACGTACCTGACAAAAATAAAATAAATGACACAATTTTGACGAAGAGAATATAAAATAACAAATAAAATAGAATGTTTTTACAAAAATAAAAAATTAAAAACGGCGAAGTTTTAGTAAGATGTTAACAGAGTAAAATAAAATGTGTAAGTGGAGTCGTTGTTGGAGTTGTCAAATATAATATAACCAAAAAATTTTCCGAATAAAAGCTTTTTTAAACACTCCTTGTCCATACCATACCATTTCATTCCACTACATGTAAATCCTTTACGTTCCATTTCACTACGTTCCATAGCGTTCTACTCCACTCCATCCATTCCTATCCACTATAATGCAATCGGCCCCATTTAATTGCTTTATATTTCATACCCATCCATTGCGTTCCATTCCCTTCCAGTCCGTTCCATTGCATTCCTGTCAGTTACATTTCATTAAATTACATTACCCTCCTTTCTATTCCATTTCTCTTTACTCTAGTTTCCTTACCTGAAAATTAAACTGAAGCTTATCGAAATCAACTTGGTATATATAAACAAATAAATCCACAGTATCGAGCAGGGGCGTCTGTAGTAAATTTGGAACCATGACTGGTTTACGCTTATTCTCGATAGAGAGGTAGTTCAAAATTCAAAAAATACAACAGAAATTCGAAAGTTGGCTCACACTGCTGCTGGACTAAAATTTAAATTTCACACAATAAGAATCAGTTTTTTTTCCTCCATATCTGGTCTTCTACTTTCTGTTCGTACAGAATTCATTTGTAAGCGATGCTCCAGAATATTGTGGAAAAAAATGTCCCTATCTGAAGCTATGGTTGGGATGAGTTCTGATCTTCGCTGTGGACCGGCCAGCAGCACCGTTTGTGGAAATGGGATAATCAGGAACCCCAACTAAATCTACATCGAACTAACTTCTAACTCTATTCATAAAAGAGTTCTGTATTCCTTTACTAGCTTCGGACTGGTCCTTAACGGTTTCATAGCCAAAATGGCCGCTCGGCTGTCTGAAAAAATTACAGTCGTCTCGCTTCGAAGGTGACGTGAAGTATAATTAAGGCAGTTAGATGGAGCCAACTAACTATGGGTAATTTTTGGAAATATAAAGTTTTAACCCTTAATGTCCGATGGATCAAAAGTGGTCACTTTTTAATCTATGGGTTCATTGACAGAAGTTTGAACGCAGTTTTTTGGTTTGAAATTTTCTTTATAAAATACCTAGGACCAAAAGTTTATTTAGTAAAAAATGACTTTTGGCAACATAAACTGATGAAATTATCCATTGTGAATCGGTGTGCTCGTTATGTGTCATCTTCGTTATCTCAGGACGGTAAAAGGACGCCGAAGGTTACATTAAATCATACCAATATGCCAGATCGTACTTTCCTTCCATAAACCCAGTTTTTCGCGTGTTGCAGCAGAAATCGAAGGTGTGTTCATTATCTGAAGGTCTATGGTATTAAGTTTGAAGTCATACATATGGAAATTTCGCACTACACTGCCTTTCCACACAAGCGAGCCTCTGTACTACTTGTCGGCTTCGTAGATTTACATGATTATACATATTGGTTCCGTAAGTCT
Organism: Rhagoletis pomonella; assembly: GCF_013731165.1. Classification (NCBI taxonomy): domain Eukaryota; kingdom Metazoa; phylum Arthropoda; class Insecta; order Diptera; family Tephritidae; genus Rhagoletis; species Rhagoletis pomonella. Next base: position 5,644,826 of record NW_023458555.1, read on the forward strand.
GTCTGGTGTACAGAACCAGGAAACTATACCTCAAGATCGGACATAAAACTGCTGTATAAAACTTTCGGGTCAAAGTCACACGACTTCCCGAAAAGCCATCGTAAGCATAAGTGGAAACGCTGCATGGAAATACCTGGTTACTAAAATTACCAACTCATCGCCACAGATAAGTCATAAAACTAGCTTAATCCGGATCAACGCTGCCGTCTATTTAAGTTTTTCGTTTACAGTACTCCTTAAATACGAGTGTGCTCTCAGGCCCAGCCTGGTCTGATAATACCGCCTGAAACAGGATTTTTATAAGGTGTGCCAGTTCTAAACCAGGATTTTTGTTTCATTAGTTGTTGATTGCCCTGCAAAAGTCATATTAATATTGCGCACATACACGTATTTAGTAGGAGAGTTACTTCGTCAACTAAGTACAGCATTACCACAATTATTCTCATGAATTAGCCTAGTAACTTTACAGGCATGTAGTTAACTGTACGTAATCAGCTCGACTTATTCACACACACACACACACACACACACACAGGCTCACAATTTGAATTTACTACATTAATTTTGGTTGTTGCAAATGGGATAGTCACTTTCATCGACAATGGACTATGAAGTAATTACAATAAATTGCATTGTTGGATTTACCATAAACCATCATAAATACCGGAAACGGTTGCAGAGATGCGCGCAAGTGTATCCTACAAAATGTGGAGTATTTACTTGTAGTTATGTATGTATATACCATAAGCGCTCAATTTAAGATATTTTACTATAATAACAGGATTCTGCTCAAACTACCTGCTGAGCTAAGGTATTCGGTTTAGAAATGGAAGCGTGTGGTTGACAATTCTGAGGATTAAGTACCCATGTAAACAAAAGTTTGCACGTTTGTATGTACCTACAATATACATATACTTAACTACTTAATACAGTTGCGTACATGTGTCTGTTGGCAAGTAGATAGGCCACACATGAATTAATTAGTAAAGTTCCATTGCGTCTTTGAGAAATTAATTTAGAAAAAAATAGTACTCTAAATCTTTGCTACCTTCCTTCTATCCGAGCCTGTCGTTTTCTAATCCCTCAATTAAAGAAGGCTAAGCGTATGCCTTTGCATGTTTCCGTTAAAAGTTTGTAACATTTGCTGTCAGGATAAGCCTCTAGAAAGTCAAACACGCCTATTCTACAAAATTCTCTATAACTTTCGAAGAAACTTAGAAGCTTTTAAGTAAACCCAGTTGAGGCACGCCTATTATGCACTAATAAAGGAATTAATCGAGAAGTTTTTAATAAAAACAGCCAACATTTGCGGATGGCTGATGAAAATTACGAAATCACTGCAAAGCTGCATACAATTAGGCAGCAGAGAAATTAAGTGCAAAGAAACTAAAGACAAAATCTAAGACGCCCATTTCATGTTTACGATTTCTCTGCATAATATCTAACAACAAAAGTTTTCCCCCACTCGAACGTTGTTAACAAATCGACAACATGTCATTGAGTGAAGTTTGGCTGGCACACTTCTAGGCGTGTGAGCCTCTTTGAAGTTTGTTGTCATTATAGCATTCAGCACATTCAGTTGCGTGTCGGTTTAACTATGCGTTGCGGTATACACTTTGTTTGTGATAAAATTTGCTAATTCTCAAACAAGTTTCTAGTTGAGTTTGCATACAAATTTTAGAGAAAATTAATTTTCTTAGTTAGCACAGATATCTTTTTAAGACTTTGAGGGGAAAGTGCAACAAAAAAAAATTAAAGTGGAAAGATCTGAGTGAAGAGAATGGAAGGACTTGCATTTTGCTTATCAAATCTGTGGACGTGTGCGTGATATTATGAAACATTTTTATCCAGAAATACGTCGAACTTTTTTGTGCAACACCCAACTACATGATCAAGAAGTCTAAATAGCAACAAAATATTTAGTTGTCCTTGACTACTGGCTTTACACGCCGTATTTGCTGGCACAAAATTCTTTAATAAATAAATATGAAACAACCAAGTTCAATTCTCTGACCCAATTTTATATACATAGAAGAGTACCCTGAATCGACGTTCTGCCATACCAATACATTTCACGGGGATTATGTAGAAGGACTTGCGTTTAGTAATATGTCGACAGTCGTCTGTGTGAACCTCTCCATTTGTTCCAAGCACAAAAAATTAAATCTCTTGCATCAATCAAAAGATCAGGCCGATTATATTATGAAGAAATATTATTTAAGCAACGATAATTTGACTTTGCCATGGGAGTCCTTGGAGTCAGAATACAAGAGCGGACACAGGGGACGGGTTTTCGATTTTTAATTTATCACTCATATGATTTAAAGATAATTAAGACATTTTGTACCAGCCTTAAAAATATTTTTAAAAGTAATGGGCAAAGTAAATTGTAAAAGATTTTAATTAGATTTAATTTGAATAAAGAATATTCAATAAAAATACTAAAAAAAATGTTCCGACAACATTTGTCCGAGATGTAGTCTCAAAGAGCATAGAAGTTGTGAAATTACACCAAAAAGCAAAAACTTAAAAATGTGTTTCGGTTGAGCTTAAACTAAATTCTCAGAAGGCTTGCCAAAACGGATTTGCAAAAGATCAGGTTTGCCAGTTTTAATTGCAATTATTTGCAAAAAAAAAACACAATTTTTTGCCCCGATCGGGCAAAATCAAAAAGTAATCAACTTCATTAGTCTAAAATATGATAAGCTACTTTGCTTCTCTAATTAATTTTGCAATAAATCGCTTATCGCGATCTTTTTCTGCATTATCTCTCGCGAGATTTTTTTTTTGAGGATATGGACATGGATTTCTTTCGTATCTCACTCACGAAGCTTCGAAACGGAATCTCTCTGTAAAAAATAATGACAGCAAGAGAACCTTCTCCCAAATCTTTACCTCATTGTACCTAAATCTACAAAATGAACTACGCTCTACTCCACAACTATCAGTTTAGTAACTTCTGGAATCTACTGGAGCCCCTGTGGGCCACAACTGACCTTATCGAGGCCACTAATGAAAATTTTGAAAATATCTGTGAAATCTGAACCATAGTACCTAGTAATTATCTCAGTGAAAGTTGATGTGTGTTAGTGAATGTTTTTTTTTGCTTTCAAAGGCTTTTGCTTGACTAACTTTTCCATGGTAATGATTTCAATAAAATTTTATTTTGGCAATTAAAAGGCTATACTCAATACATATGCATATATTCCTGTTTTCCTTAACCAAATAAACAAGTCCCATCCACCAGTCAGCCTTGAAATAAGTATTTCGTATCCCGTCAGCAGATAAGAGTACACACATATTTTCATCTCACTTATTCACTAAAACAAATTATTTTAATATTGCCATAGAATACCTAGAAGTGACACTTTTATTTGGTTATTTCCCATCTGTGCTTTTACTTGTCTGGCACTCCTCTTTTTCTGACTCCAATTTCGAACTTTTTCAAAGTGAATGCTTTTGGTATTGAAAGGTAAACCGAAATTGCCAAAGATACCTCAGCAACCGGTGTTCCCAGAAATGCAAAATAAAATCAAATTAAATTATTGCAAAAGCAAAGTTGAACATGACAGAGAAATTCCTTGCACACAACCACAATGAACCAGAAGCTACAATGCAGCTATCCAATCTCAAAAAAAAAAAAATACAAAAAGGACAAAAGCAAAAACTTAATTTACCTAAGCAACGACAAGTTGTTTGTTTGCATATTTATTTCTTTAAAGTCCTTGAATATGACTATGTAGTGTTTTGTAGAGTCGTTTCCGGTTTCTAAGAATTTGCACAAGCACTGTCACCTTCGTTTGTTATATGCCTGCACATCGCTCATATGCATAGGCACTGGTTGTTGATTTACTAAATACTTTCCTCTGTTCGGAGTCTTCATTTTCTTAAATCAATTTAAATTTTATTTATTTTTTCAGATTTTTTTTCTTTTCCTTTGTGTTGTGTATACACGTGTCCAGTTTTTTATTTGTTTACAGCTCGACTAGTAGCTTTCATGTTTTCAACTTAATATTGTTGTTGCTTTTATTTGTTTTTTTTTTATGACAGTAGATTCTTGCTTTGTCTACACACGTAAGATACTTTACGGCTGCGAAAAGTGGCCAGACAAGTGTTTTGTTTACTTTGCTTTACTTCTTGAAATTTAATTTTGCTCTAAATTTGGTTTTATTATTTTTCGTTTTTAATTTGCATTGTTTGGAATAGTTTAGATGTATTTCAATAGAAGCGACACGGTAGTGTAGAAACAATTTTAATCCCACATGAAAACCACCCACATTATTGTTGCAGAATATCAAAAGTCGATGTTACGGTAATCATCTCCGATCAAAATTAAAAGCGAGCTGCTTACCTTGAAAATCTAGCTATTTTGTAGTCAGCAATTCAAACCCTGGTCATAGTTATCAAACACGATAGATATATGTATTGCTAAATACATATCGTTTGGGGATATTAATTTTTTCGCTTTTTACGATCCCGGGATTTTTCGGATGACGTTATCACATTCCCGGGATCACGGGATTAGTACCAGGATTTAGATATTCATTACTTTTCAACAACTTAAATCGAAAAAATTGCTTCTATCTCTCCTACCATAAAATAAATAATTTTTTTAAAGTGATATTTTTATTTTTTCTCTCTGACGTTAGGATTTATTTTTAAGGACTGCAATTTCAAATATATGATTAATTAAAAAAAAATATTTAAAAATGAATTTCCATATGAAAAAGGAAATTTTTTTAGAATTAACAAAAATACGCTTTTTGGATTCACAAAGACGAATAAGTAATTTTTTAAGCTGATAAAGTTATGAGAATGAAACTCGAGGTTGTTATCGAGTTTATATAAGTCCTTAACATATACTTTTTTCAAAAACAAATATTGCGAAATTTCAAGGATACAATTTTAAAAGGATATTTTCAATACTTACCAAACCTTATGCACCAACAAATTGAATACGATTAAATTCTACAAAATTTTCTCTTTGATTTGATATCCATACTTCTTTTCTAAGCACATCTCACTTAATTTTTTAAATCATTTTTGAAATACGGACGTCGTGGTTTCACGAATATACTGATGTTTGTGATATTTGTGTGTTAAATTTACTACCGCACTGTGTTCTATGGACAATGGGCTAGACATGTATAAAAAAATATTAATTATTAAATAAACAAAGAAATATAGCCAATACTGGTCAGTAAAGGAGTTTCTATTGTTGCCATCAGTGCTCGGGATTCTTGGCAAATAAAGGCCGGAATGCCGGGATGCCGGGATCTCGAGATTAACATTCCTAATATATCTCCTTCCATGGCAGTCAGTTCCAAAACGCCCTATCTCAGAAAATTTTTCAATAACGCTCTATTTCAGAATTTGATTGAAAAACGCCCCATCTCAGGGGTTTGTTAAAAAACGTCCTTCAGCATGCAGAAGCTTAAAGCTATATTCTAAAGAGGATTGCCACCTGTTGAAAAGTTATATGTAAATAAATTTTACTCGCGTTATATAAGAAATGGATGTCAAACGTTTCGTTTCGGTGAGGAGATGGTTCCAAGCTATATTTTAAAGAAGGTTGCCACCTGTATGAAAAGCCAAATTTAATCAAAATATATACAAGGGAGTCAAGCCGTTCGTTCCGGCAATAAAAAACGTTTATATTCTGAAGGGGGTTGCCACCTATTTAATTATTCGAATAAAGTAAAACTATATACAAGTTATGTATAGGAAATATTCGAAAATGGGTATCAAATGGTTCGCCCGAGTAGAGGAAGGTTCACAGATATAGTTCGGAGAGGGCTGCCACCTGTTTGAAAAGTGGAATTTTATTAAATTATGCACAAGTTATATGAAATATAAAAAAATATGGGTGTCAACGGAAAGAGTGTTAAGAAATATTTAGTTTGAATTTAGTTGGAACACATCAGCAAGACAGTTCAA
>NW_023458555.1:5650772-5670374 GCF_013731165.1 Rhagoletis pomonella
GCTCACGTTCATTCGCCTTCATCTCGACGTTATTCGATTCGATTTGGCCCCCCTTCGCCTTCGCCTATTCCTCTGCTAAACCTAATTTGAAGTTGCGAAAAGTTTTGAAAGCGTTGATAATTTATCGCGATTATCAACGCATTGCTGAGTGTGCAAATATTTTATAATTTATGTATACACATTATTTGCAGCAATCTTTGGTGGCGCTAATTCGTTGGCTTTTACAATATATAACGAACTCGTAGAACTTTGCTTTCACTGCCACACCGACCATAGCATCTGCATACATACTACATACCTATTCAAAATACATTGGCCCAATATAACTCAGGCAACTCAGCACGCGCAAACTTCTTCGTTTGGTTATTACCCCACTCACAGCGCTCGCTTCGCCGCCGCCCCCCCCCCCCCTGCCTTTGCTCGACTAATGTTTACTTCCTTCCCTTTCGCATGCCACCGCTGATATGTCCATAACTTTGCCGCAAATCGAAGTCGTTTCCATTTCCAGTGCCTCACCCCCCCCGCCCCCAAAACACTGCTGCTTCGCGCTACGCAAATTGCGCAACTTCGAATGGTTACTTTTGTAATTGTATTTGCACAGCAGGAAACGAAAATATTTGTCCGCCATTTTAAAGTTGAAAGGAATGAGTTGTTACCTTTGAAACTATCGCCACAAACGCCAAACGCGTGCAAACTTCCTTCCGCGCAGCTACTTTCCCAGCTGCCATACTTGATTTTACAGAAACGCTTGCCATCTAACTCGTCCTACAGCTCACATAACTTATTCTGCGCGCAATCGCATTCAATTAGTTTAAATATCAGCATTTAGCATTTTTTTGTTTGCATGCTTGCATACTACGTCACTTGCTTAGCGCGGTCTCCGGCAGCAATGTTCGCTTTTGCTGCTTTGATTTAATTTCCACCTCCTTCGGCACTTCGCGTAGCCATTGTGGGGCATTCAGCAGCGCACAGCTTTGTTTGTTGCATACAAATGATATTTGCCGGAGTGTATTGTTTCTGCCAGCGACAATTCCATTCGTAAGCCAACCCAAAACGCGCATTCATTTCCTCCTGCCTCAGGGCACTCCTCCACTCCTCCACTCATATTTGCCGGCCTTCAGCGTAAATTTGTGGATTAGGGTGGGGTTATTAGCCGGATGGCTTTGAGCGCTTGCTTGCCTGCTTGCTTGTTGGCTTCTCCTTCTTCTGTATTCTGTAAGCAATTCGATTTGGTTTGCGGCCAGCGCTTCCCGCAAGCAACAGCTTTAGTTATCCCCCTTTTGTGACTGCCTCTGTTGCACTGTTGCACGGTCGCTACTGTTGATTTTTATCGCTATTATTTAGCTTATTGTATTTACAGTTACTTCAGCTAGCTGCTGCAGTTCATTTAGTATTTTTTTTATATATTTTTTTGCTTTCTCCTGCTTTCCTCACAACTCTCTTCTTTGCCTTTATACATTCGCCCGCTGACGGTTTAGTTGGGTTGTGCATCATTTCGCATGCGGCACATGTTGCAAGCACTTGCGCCACAAACAAGTAGCAATCAAACATTTTCAATTTCCCAATTGACTGTCGAGAAGCTGGGATCCGTGGTGAATTGCCGGTGCTAGCGATATGCGGGTTGCCATGGATAGCAATCGGGTGTGTGGCTGTAGCAATTGTGTGGTACACGTTGTGAATGCGATTTTATAATAAAGCAAAGCAGATGTGTATGTATGATGTATACATTAATCCTTACATTGTACATATGTATGTATATAAATAACAAATTTATAAAACACGTTTGATTTCCTTTAAAAGTACATTGAAATATTAGTTGCTCGTTTCTCATAATTCGCGGTAAGTTTCCCTCGAGATATCTATGCAATTTAATCAGGGGACCACAAATTATAGCAGAAACATACTGTATTTAGAAATATAGCTTATACCAGGCGAAGGCAGTTATACCTTACCATAAAGAGTGGTGGAGCCGAATATTAGATACCCGGCGCAAGTATTAAATATAGTATTTTCACCTTTCCGAAAACTACCGCTACATGGTAAGCAGGGGTGCTTTTACACCTCAGTATTTCAAACATCTTCCATACACTTATGTATATAGTTAGATGTGGGCGGTATCACGCCCATTTTCCAAAATTCCAAAACAATGTTACCTCTTTTCGAGGGATTGTTAGTTGTTAGTATCAATTTTGTGTAAATTAGCATCCTTAAATTTGGAAATGGCGAAGTTTCAAGCATTTATGAAATTTACCGTTATATCAAAAGTGGGCATAATATCCGATTTCAATAATTTTCAGCGTTTTTCTTTTACGTGGCAAGCATAATAATCATGCCGACTTTGGTACAAATTAGTAGAACGGTAACCGAGATACATGAATGTGATCATAAGTAGGCGGTGCCACGCCCATTTTGCAAAACTTTATCATAAACGTATTTTTTGCTAAAGAATTATTGCAAATATAAATTTTGAAAAAATTAGCTTCAGTATTTACTGATTTATCGAAGATTTCGTATTTCTCTAAATTACCGTTATATGGGAAGTGGGCGTAGTTATTGTCCGATTTTAAAAATTTTCAACCGTTTGGTATTTTGTACCAAGGAAAACAGCCGCGCCATGTTTGAGAAAAATTGGTGAGTGCTTGCCGAGATATAGATATACATATGATCGCTCATTTTCCAAAAATGTAAAATATTCTTATTTTGCGTCTATAAATTAAAGTAAATATCAATTTTGAGTGAATAATTTTCAGTAGTTACTAAAGTATCGCAGTTTTCGTACTTCTGATAACTACCGTTATATGGGAGGTTGTTGTCCGTTTTTCCCCATTTTCACACCATCCGTCCTACATTGACAGAAATCTCAATTTTTGCTACAGGATGTATTTTAAAATTCAATCAGCGTCCACAAAGCTGATTAGAATTACAAATATGTGAAATGGGACTTGATATCGCTGTAGTTTAAAAGCACAAATCTATAGGTTTCCTTAATTCTAATAACAACAACAACAACAACAATATAACACGTCAGTCATTGTGTAGAAATTTAATTACGAATGCAAATTGCAACACCTCAAGCAATTGCTTTGAAAAGATATAGATATGTGTGTGCGTGATTTTTCTAGCGCTTTGCTGCTTTGTGGGGCGAGAAGTGAAGCGTTTTTGAAGTTGAATGCGCGCATAAATGCTATAAATAATTTACAGCATTTTGACGGACATTCTATAACTCATTAGTACACATCCAACGTCAACGACGCCACACCCAAACTCTTTTCAGCCCAGCCACTAATTAACTCTGACTGCGTGCAAACTCCACTTCCCTGCGCTTTGATTCGCTTAATTACGCCAAAAAGCACACGCACGTCGACATACTCCACGTGCTGTACATACATATGTACATACATACACATACACATATACATTATAGTGCAAGCGAAGCGTGTTTGTCATTTATTTGATTGTCCACCCACTAGTTACGCACACCCGCATCGGCAGCAGCAGCAGCAGCAGCAGCAACAATAGCAACAGCACATAGTGACAAATTCGAAGTGTGCTAAACTATGCGCAGAATTTATGACGCCCGCATTCGGCACCCACACCGCAACCACGCAGCCACGCAACGCAGCATCCACGTAGCATCCACGTAGCATCCTCGCAGCTCGTACTAGTGCAATAAACAATTGTCCTGCTGAATGGCCGTCTGAATGTTTGACTGACTGCTTGGGCGACTTTGATGGACTGCTCGTTGCGACTTACTGTCCGCTTTGACAGCTGTGCTGCTGGCGGCCCTCACACGAATTTAGCTGAGTTGTCGCCAAGACTACCGCGCTTCCCACTTTTGCTCTATTCTTTTGTGTTGTGTATTTTCTTTGTCTTGGCGTTTGCGTAACTTAGCCACCCTAGTTGGCTTCTAATAAACTATATAGGCAATTTTTCATAAAATCATCATCCGAAATTTATCATAAACTCAATTGTAATAAGCTTTGGCGCCGTGATTTATGCCCTACAATTGTTACTTATATTGCCAAATCTATTTAGAACATTTCTTGCACGCTCGCCAAATCTGTTTTTGAACTCGTCTCCTACCAGCCTGATTTTTAACGTCCTCGTATTCGGCACCTATACTAATGCTTGGCCATTTACTAAGCGAAAAAAGCTTTTTGGTATTTTTCTTTTTTTGCTGTACTTTTGTGTGAGATTGTCAACCTTTTCATCGCTTTTCTCAATTTGTTTGACCAGTCAGCGAGTTCATTGCTTAATTTTCCTCTTTACATGAAACCATAATTCTTCAAGTTTGTAAGACAATTTCACTTCAAAGTCCGATAAATTTTTTATGCTGATTTTATTTGAATACCGTCACGTGATTCACTATATTTGCTCTATAAAAAAATGACACCTTTTCAATCAATTGATGTTGCTGGAAAATCACAATTCTGGTAAAGATTTCTATGAATTCCAATACGAGTAACATGAACTGAATTTATTAATCATGGTATGACATGAGATGCGACTTGATTTCCTTATATCTATCAAGCTAGAGCAGAATCGGTAAACTATTAAATGTATCAAAATATCTCCATCTACTCCCTAGGAGCAAATTTAGTTGAGGTGTTAGTTCATACGTTCTTACGTTCAAAATACCTTTCTCAACCCGAAAGAACACTAGCGGTTGGATTTTGTGGAGCATCTACTAGGTATTAAAAAAAATAATAATAATTCTAGGATTAATGGAAGATTTAATCATAATGTAACGGTGACGAACGTCACTGAATTGATATCAGTCCTTTCGAAAATTGTTTTTCATATATTCAGTGTTTCCTATGCCATAACATTGAATTATTTAACTATGGTACCCTTTTGATAATCGCGCCTCAGCTTGGGTAGTAAATTCGTTAAAACCTTTCAAGTATTGGGGAGCCGATGGAATCATACCAGCGCCTCTAAAAGGGTTCTGTCTTATTTTTTTCGAACACGCTAAAGCACTGATTGGCTTGGTTTGGACTTCACGCTAGTGGCTAATAAAAGTCGTTGTATAAGTATCTGGAGTATGGATTCAAAATTGAGGAGTAGGTTGGTAGATGGGTATTCTGCTTATATCTGATAATCCTTTCAATTGCTTCAGAGTACTTTCGGCATTTGGGTTTCGGGACCTAACGACATTTCGGAAAACTGCATGGCTGACGACTGCCAAGAAATGGTACCTTTAAGACGATATCAATGTATAGGAGTCGACTGGGGGTGCCTCTGAACAGATAGGTTCCCTTTGGCAAAGATTTGCCGTATGTCCGCTCAGCGAGCGCTAAGCAAAAACTTAGACAAGCGCAATTGGAATACCTGCGTGACCCCCGGTGGATCGGTAACAGTTGAAGGAGTTTATTACGCTTACAATGCCACGGATATCGCTATTGGTGGAAATTCTGATAGATCATTGTGCGGTTGTTATTGCCGAAGTAAAGCTTGTTCCTCATCATTCAGTTCAAACGATAGCGAGGAGTAATCGCCTCAGCACCATTTACTATGCTGCCTGACCTTCACGAGGATAAGATTCAAATAACGCTGACTCATTTGTGATTTTGTGGTGTTTTGTGGCGTTTCATCGATTTAGTAATGAATTTATCTAGTTGAAAAAATTACATGGACCGACTTCTTAAGTGCCCAAATGCGTTTCGAAATCTAACCTAAATTAAACAAACCGCAGATTTTACTTAATTTCTGAGATTCTGTACTCTTCTAGAGCTTGTTTGTTGGGAACTTTTGCAAAAAAGTTTTGAAAATGCTTTGCGGTATACGGTAATCTGTTCTGCGAGTAAAATAAAATATTTAAAGCACTCGCATTTAGTAATTTATTATTCGCGTTGAATTGAGCTACTTAGCATTGCGTACTTTCTCCTTAATTCTCAAGCACTATTAATATCGTTTGTCGCAACCAAATCTATGCTAAATACAACTAATTCAAGAGGGTCCCTAAGCAATTGTTGCATAATTATGTGAACTTGCAACAATTGTACCGACGCGTTAGACATATTCAAAATACTCGAGGCATTAATGCGTGCAAATTTGAATGCATTTATGTGCATACACAAATTCATAGTTACATATTTGAATTATTGTATTGTTTGCGTTTACGTTTGTGTTTGTGTTTGTGTGTCATAAGTTCATTAAAACTTGCGGCAATTAAATGGAATTTGTTCAATTATGCAATAGCGCTTCAATGAATGTCGTTAACGAAATTTCTCAGGCCGCATGAGGAAGACAAAGACAAAGACGTAGTAGACAAAGACAAATGATACAAAGACACAAAGCTGCGATTGAGAACAAAACGCCAACACTAGAGGCCGCCGAGGGCCGAAGTAACCAACAACAACTGCATTAAAGCCGCACAATTAGTAGTAATAGCGGATGAAATTATGTAGTTGTGTTTGCGTACTCTCCAACATAAAAAAATATCCAGTAACTTGCTAGTAACCAAATTTCGGAGAGTAAGCCAATATTTACTCCCAGCGAGAGAAATATGTAAGAAAGTACGAAAACGCAAAACCAACAAGAAGTGGCAAGTTTTATGAACAGCTGATTAATTTGTTATTTTACGACGCAATTTTCCAAGAAAAATAGTATTTACCATCTTAATATATATTTAAATAGGTTTATTTTGTCAATTGCCACACTAAAAAGCAACACAAACAATTCTTTTGGTAATGTGAATTGCATTAAGCATCATGTCATCAGCTGTTTTTCTTACTAGCAGGGCCGGATTTAAGCACAGGCTACATAGGCGCCAGCCTAGTGACCCGCTCCACAAGGGGCCCGCGCCACATGAAAAATTAAAAATATTTAAAAAAGTGAAAAGTGGATATTTACAATTTTTAAGAAACGTAAAAGGAACTGAAGGCGAGTCAATCAGGGACATGTTTAGTTCGTTTTTTACCCTAATCGAAGGGGATTCACATTGAAGCACAACGTTATATACATACATAAGTACTAAATAGCTGATTTGGTTAAGTAAGCAAAAGAAAATTCGCCGTATCGTCTTGCTATGCTTTTGTTTAGGTATAACAGGTAGATAATTTAAGCGCACTTGAAGTTTGGTGTCGGTACATGGCGAAATAAGCAGTTGAATTAATAAAACAGCTTTCTCGCTTTATGTTCTGTCATTCGGCTATATTATACAAAATTTGTAAGAAAATCACTGCTAGGTCCAGCGTTTCCCCACAGCATTGTCACCATACACTTTCATAAACTTCTGGCGTGTTGTTGCAGCGTTTTCACCTTTTTTTTATTGTAAGAGAAAGAAAAACGAGCTGCGTAGGAGTACCTTTCAAGTCATAAAAGCTTTAAGCTAAGCACAATTTCATTGGAAATATTTAAAAAAAAAGACATTATCTGCAGTTATTATCCGGTTGCAATATTTTCAAATGAAGAAGAAAGAAAAACTTTTGGCAATATAAAAGTGCAACAGTCCACGGCAGATAATATGACACATTCTTGCAGTCACATAAATCATAGAATCTGCTATTTATTTAAGCTTTCGCTGTCACATAAAGCATATACCACCGCAACAGACCACAAATAAATTGCTTGCAAAAGTAATTTCTTATATTTTCGCCAACAACACTCCACTCTTCATCTGTGTCCAATATTTCCCTCGATGCAGGTAACCAATCCGCTTTTCTTTAGCTCACTTATTTTTTCTTCGTAGTTCACCGCATCCTAGCACAAAATACTGATTTATTTATTTATATCCTCTCTGTTCGGTTATTCGTTTCGCCTATATTGGATTTGCGTCTAAATTTATTTACTTTCGTTTATTTAATATTTGTCTTTAGTGTCTTCCTTTTTTTGGTTCGCAATCGGATTTTGTCTTTTTTTTTTTTGCAAGGGATTCACTGATGTGTGCTGCTAAAATTGCAGGCCATCACACAATATTTTAGATATCTACATATATATTTATGTATGGTCGGGTGAATGTGGTTGATGCGCCTAGAAATATGCAACAGTAAGCAAACTTTTGAATTATTGAGACAAAATGTGGTCGTAAATTTTATTTGCTTACCTTTTGATGACAAAAGCAATTATTTTCGTATTAAAAATGGACAGCAAAAGTGATTTGTAGCCAGACGAAAACGAGTTCATACAAATTTGAATGAATTTTCTTTACAAAATGGTGTAAGATTTACATCTGGTAATACAACTTTCCGAACTTAAATTCCACCGCAAAGCCATTATAATTTACCACAAAAATTCGACTAAAAGTACTCGGCAATTAAACTTAAATTTGCAAAAATATTTTAGCTGTTAATCAAAAAAAAAAATTAAATATGTAAATATTTTCTTAGCAGTTTGCGGTATTTTGCGGTGGCTGCAGGCGTATATTTTGCATTTATTTTACAATTACTTCGTAAAATTGCAAAAACTGTGCTGTAGCAATTACTACTTTGCTAGCAAAAATATTCGAAATACTAAATTCTAAACTTAATATTGTAGACACTCAATTAAGATGGAAAATTTATTGTTGATTTTTCGGGGAATTCATATGTAAATATAGATGTGTAGATGTACGCAATAAATGTAAATATGCACACATGGACTATGCTCAAGCTGTGTTAGTGTGTATGCTAAGATTCACAAGTTAAAAATATTTTTGGTTAAAATAAAATATTTTGTGGTTTTCGTTAGTGTAGATATTCTCCCATACATCCGGTCTATGTGTGTACATCAATATGTATAGTATAGGTCATATCAATAGGTCTCCGATTTCAAAGAGATATTGTTTGCCACTTATTTTTATTTATTTTTTCTTAGGAATTTTCAATTAAAACACAATTCATTCTCTAACAATGCCCATATAAACTCAAATTTTAAACCTTGTAGAAAAATACAAAAATTCCAACAAATTTTAAACCAAATTTCAAAGTGTTAGAATTTTTCGAGTTACATACATATCTGCAATAACGACACAATTCAAAATTCCAAAAATAAAAACTCTTACTACTATTAAATGGTTCTTGTCTCTAAAGAAAAAAAAACGACAAAAAAGGACAAAAGGCGAGAAACATACGTGAAGTTGGTTTTAAAGCAAATTAGTAGTGGTCTAAGCAAAATTAATTCTACTCAGCTATCTCTGAAGGAAGCAAGTAGTTTTTTTAATCAATTATTTTAAAGACTACTTTTGATACTCTTCGCACTCAAAGAAACAATTTGTGTCTTTTAAATATGAAAAAATATGAAACAAACTGACTTTGTAGTTGTTTAAACCAAATGCATTTCAAAGTAGTTGAAAATATATGCAAGAAAAGGCGATTGACTGCTGCCTAGGTCATTCATTACCATAATAAATAAATGAGTTTGTTGCAGGTAAAAATTAGTTTTCATTGAAAATAAAGTAATTTACAAATAACTTACAAATTAATTAAATTTCCTACAGGGTAAATTGCATACACACATACTTACAAACATATATAGTTTGAAAGCATCGGCACATAAAAAAATATATACTTACATATGTACACTGTAGGCTGCTTGCTGCTTTTCTTTTGTTCAACTAAGCTTTACTGCACAAATTTGAGAAATATTTCCATAAGTCTATTTGCAGTACTTAGAAAGCGTTGGAGCATTGCGTAAGGGGCCACGCCTTTCGAAGCAATTAAACATTTTAAATTTACTTGAACTTTATTAATTTTTTTGTAGGATACGCATTTACATATCAGAAATTTATTTTAAAAGTGGCATAAGTCATGTCGACGTTTTTTTCTCAAAAACGGTTGGTTACCTCTAACTAAATTCATCTATAAATCGTTCTACCACAACAGACTAATGGCAAAACTGTTTATCGTAATATTGTTATTGAGCTTTGTGCCACGATTATGTTTATTAAGAAAAATGTCAAAACCAAGAAAGTCTAAGTCAAAAAGTCTTATTATATTTTCGTGTATTTCAACGAATGTAGAATTAATTTCGAGTGTGCCAATAAAAATTTTTTAAAATGGAATTTTAGTTTATCAAGTCATAGTCATCTTTTTCACAATTGTAATTTTTTTTTCATTAAAAAAAAAATCTTAAAATTTCAGAAATTACAAAACAGCTGCGACAGATAACTATGTTGTATTTCATGCTGACGTCCATTGCCTAATAATATGAACATTTTATTTGAAAACTTCCGAAAATTATTAAATAAAAAAAAATATTATTTTTTCGAGTGGCAATGAACAAATTAGTAACTTCTGTACTCGTTCTTCTAAATAAACGTTTAAATGCTAAAATTGTTCAAATAATGGATTTATTTTTTACTGTACAGTAGACGCTCCCAAATAAGAACCACTTTGTTTTTAAGGTAATTCTAATTTCTGAAATATTCTAATTTTTGAACGTTTTTTTTATTCGAATATGAATTTCAAATGGATTAAATCTACGAAACGTAACAATCCAGCGCAATACATGTTGAATATTGAATTAAAAAAAGCGGCTAACACAGATAAATTTGTGACTCCCCTTTTAATTTTTACTTTATTCAAACAAAATACAACTAAATAGGGGTTTTCCTGTTGTCGAATAAAAAAAAAAAAAACACATTAAAAATTCTAAATTCTGAGCGTTTAGTGTTTCGCAAACTCTAATTTATGCGCTTTACTTATTTTTGTAAGTGCATTGTTTGAAATATATGCAAGGAGAATGCTTAGGCGTTTTTTTTCTGACCAGAGAAGGAAATTACTTTAAAAAAACAACCCGTGAGACTTGGTCATACACATCTAATCTGAAAGTGTAAAAAATAAGCATCAATAATTTCCATTGAAAAACAAATAATTTTAGTTTTATCGACAACAATTCATAAGCGCATATTCGCTTACAGCTCACGCCCAAAATATCCCTAAAGAGATTTAATACCTATCGAAGTTTTAATTAGTTATTTAAGTAGAAAACCGCGCAGGACTTTGTAATAGAATAGAATTAAGTAGTTCCTTAAATATTCGGAAAAGAGTGCCTCCTGAGTAGAATGCGCATGCGAACTAAAAATTTTTAATTACTTGTATTTTTCATATTCATAACGAAAACATTGACTTAACAATTTTCATTATAATACGCATATCATATTTCTTTGTTGTAAATATTATTTTTCATATAAAATCCGTTTTGCATCTTTGGTTTATACGAAGGTACTAGTTGCACTGAACATTAACATTTATTTACGTCAAACAAAATAATTGGCATAGTGGCCGTTTGATGTTTGACGTTGTGATTATTTCAAGGGGCCATAAGGTCAATTGAGCTTATGTCACTACAGCTATCAAATTATTGGATTCACAAAATTTTACTAAAGACAAATTTGAGCATGTTCTTTGCATGTTGTTGCTTGGTGAAACACACTCTATTTCGAACCACCCTTAGATACACTAAGCGTTTGGCCCTTACATTTAGGGGGAAAAAAAAAGCACGCGCGTTTATCCCAGCGAGTCCATTGTACACTGCTGCTCGGCCAGCACCTACATATATACCTTGAAAGGAGGACGGGACGGGGATAGTATTTGGAACTAAGGCGCTCTGAGCATAGATTGAAGTTGAATTGAAAAATAATAAATTAGGTTACGGCTTTTTGTACTCCACCGACGATATGGGATAGGGCCTTTCCATAACAAGGTAACGTACATAGCTTAGATGCCTACAAATAAAACACCATTCGAGAAGGTAAAAATACGTATGTATGTGTAAATACTGTGAAAGCTAAGCTGAAATTAAGGCCTCTTTAAGGTTCTTCACTGATAAGCTATAAAATGGTCAGAAAATGTCTGGCTTATCTAAATCTATAAGTTATGTGGGGTCCTGCTATTAGCAATAAAGCGGTTTTTTGGCCTCGAATAGGCTGGGAACTGTCCAGCGAACTATTAAAGCTACACAAGTCACATATCGCGCTACTCGTGGTTATTTTAGTTTACCATCCCATTGTACTCTGTTCGGTAAAGCTCGAAAATACCCCATACTGTTACTGCAGCTGCTTCATGGGTGTTGATGAGGTGGAATAATCTCTTCGTCTAATAGGCTCCTAGGCGTTGCAAGCTGGCTAATGGTTCGACAAGCGCATACAATATTTTTTTTTTCTTTACTCTAGACATTGCTATGTGGCGGGAGGAACTGGTGTATGCACATTTTGCGTGCGATGCCTCATTTCCATGCCAACAAAGCCATTATGTGCGGCTTAGGAAATCATAATGTCTGTAAGTAGCACGTTTAAAGAATTTACTTTGCTTCTTATTTTTGCTGAACATTTTGCTAGTTTGGTGTTTGTTCCTGACGCTACATGCCACTTGTATTAACTAAAAAAAAAAAAAAAAACTTTTCTAAAACTCTCATCTCTGTTGAGCCAACCGCAGCGAGATCTTGGAACCACTGTTATAATACTGTTAAATATTGCTTTACATCAAACGTGTGCTGCGGTTGCATTAATGCATTAATGGCTGAGCGTCAACGTAGCAGCGCATTGATGCGTCTTTATGATGTGTATGTTGCACTTTGGAAAGTATGTGCACGGATTCAAGTACATACATATTTGTATATGTATGTATGTTCGTCAGCCATTTTGTGTGGATATATTATTAATAGTTGCTGTTGCCTCTGCGACCGCTGCTGGGTGCTGACAGCAACTGAAACGCATCAATTTATTCATTAAAATGTAATTAAGTGTACGCTGCGCTGCGAAATGAAGGCTTAATTAAAGTTTCTGTTCAGGCGGAACGACAGCCGATAATGTTACGGAAGGTTGGGCAAAGGACGACTATGCATTTGGATGCTGTAAGAGACACTCAGAGAACTAATATGGAGTCTTTAGTTGTCTACGAATTTCGTACATTTTCAGACTTTTGTGCAATCGAGGAAATTCGCCGCAATATTGAACCTCTTTTGTCCACTGAGTGTTGCCACAGCAACAACACCTACCATCAAGCGCGCCACAACATTACGAGTGGTCGAGTGGATGTCAATAGGCACATCGAGAACCGAAACCAAATTCAAGTTTCGCAAAAAAAAAAACTTTTTTATTGCCGTTCCCTGCACCAATTTCCGTTTTGTAGCAATTAGTGGTCATGCGCACGTGTTTGGATTGCTTTCGCACTTAAAAACGGTCGATTGACAGCATTTTGCCTACCCTTCTACCCAAATTTGTATCAGTGCTTTTTCAGTTCTATGCCAATTTTGCCAAATTCTATTTTCATTCGCCCAAAAGTGGGTGCTAATCCTCGGCCTTTTATATTTTATTTTTTCTGCCATTTATATTTGCTTACTTTTTACAACCGTTCTGCCCCACTACCTTTGGTTTTCAAATACATACAAATATTCGCGACGATATGTCGCCGTTAAATTCATTTGCGTTCCGCAATTAAAATGTAAATTTACTTTGAGCGATAAACTAAGTGTCCTCGCCAATTTTTTTTATGATTGGGAGGATACTACTGATGCGATAGTGACTGTTAGTCAACTCAGCGCTGTTGTATCAAACGATAATCGATACCGAAAGAAAAGCCGAAAAGTTATAACACTTTTCTATTGTATTTTTTTTTGGACCAAAGGATATATTGATAAACTGTATGCACTTCTGAAATGGCGTAGAAGACACCTACTAATGAATTCGTAAGTTACAATCCTTCTGAAGCATTTATCAAAAAACATTATGGACACATACATACATATGTATGCCCCCTTACGGCAATATTTTTTCAGAAGCAACGAGACCTATGGTTTCAGATGAGTTAGTTTAATGCTGTTAGCTAAGTGCCGTTAAACTTATAAACGCAGGTCTTGAGGATATGTCAGGTTCAATTTTATTCTAGCTTTCTCAAGGATTTCAGAACAGTCAGTCTCTGTTAGTTATCGTTTAAAATCTTTAAGGAGCTGATGCGTATTTGGTAGGTCGGTTGAGACCGAGTCGAAAGAGTTAGCCTTTGGACATAAATACTTTACTGACTATTCCCGAAAACTATCAGGTTTTCAATTATGTCTTTTCATGGAAGATGCTCAAACCCTTAGTTAAGCTTCAAACCGTTGAGCTTTAGCAACGAAATGTGTCAGTGCCGTTATCTCACTCCTTTCTCCGATAGCAGTCGTAAACGACCTGCTTCAAAGGCTTGAGATTAGATGCCCTCGGGTGATTGTCTAAGCGGATATCATTGAACTCTAAAGGAAGCACAGATTTCTTAAACCCCGCCTTGATCCTCTCCAAGGGTACCTTAATCTGATGACTTCGTGATCTGCGGAAAATGAATGCGCGATAAATACTCGTAAGACCGAACTCGTTTTGACTTTCCCTGAAAGACGAATGTTATGCTGTGGAGGGGCTTTTTTTATGAGTTGAAGTCTCCCACTTTAGTGCTGTCCGGTTCCTACGAAACATAGTAAATCCCATAGTGCTTTATAGAGCTTTCGTCTAGTGAAAAGTACAAAGAAAAACTGCTCTAGTCGGAAAGCTGGAGCGGGTCACTCTCATTCAAAGAAGTGGGACACTTAGAACCACTGTCAGTTCATAGAAATAGTAGACACGATTGCTGCATCAAGCATTGCGGCTAGAGGCTTTACTGACTTAGTACTTGGCACTGCAGTCATCTTGGATGCTTCGACTTCTTGCTTAGTAATCTTGAGCACTGTGTTCTATTCCCTCAATCCTGCTCTAAGGATGAGTGTAGGGAGACAGCCTTTGGAAAAAGGCAATGGTGAAAAATTACCCGGATGAGTCAAATATTGATTCTAATGTGGGTGGATCTAGACCAACACCTGCAACGGATCACAGCGCTGATGCTCAATTTCATCTGAATACACCAGACCCATCGTATCATTTCGATATATGATACCGCTGCGGTAGAAATTTTCAGGCCATATTACGCTCTTCAACGTCCGATTGAAGTGATCGCCAAGCAATGGGCAATCTTTTTAAATCTCTCTTGCTCCCGAACTGGGTGAATGCCGAATTTATACTTGACGCCGTAGGGGCAGCTTCTCTTGTTATTGCAAAACACGGTTTTGTAGTCAATGAAGCTGTGGTGTTGTTGATTTGGTTTTCTAGAATCTTTTCTAGGATTTTACAATGTCAATGGTGAATTTGTGAGGTGAAGTCACCCTGATAAAGCCCAGCAGCTGGTCCCTAAAGGGCCTCAGCGCCCATACTTTCCAGTAGCTTATCTCAACCAACTTAGCTACAAATTTCAATAAAACCTTTGAACTCCAATACAATCCAACTTGAATCAAATACCATTAATGTACTCAATGGAAATATTTGCTTATTTTGAATTACAAAAAAAGAGCACAATTGGACTAATTTGCCTCAATCAGCCAAAATCAGGCAAACTTTCGTTTTCAATTGTTTTTTCGAATTTATTACTTTTATTACCATTCGCAACAATGCTTGGTAGGCGCGCACTTAAGCTCTTTGACAGCAAAATCCCAGCCGATACACTCGATTGTCTGAATGAATGCGTTTGAATGCCATTAATTACGCATCCACGAGTCAGCCGCGTGACATTTTGAGCCGTTTTGCGCTTACGAACGCTTCCACTTGGTCAGTAGTTTGTCGCATAGAAAGAGTGGAAATATTGCCAATGTCAGGCGGGTACATTGCAAACACAAAATAACAACGACAAAATGAACTATAAGCAGCCATCAGCCGTCAGCCACCGGGGTGGCACACTAGCGAACAAATGGCATATTAGGTGACGTAATGCCGCAATGGAGGCTGAAATTAATTGCGTTAATTAAAAATTAAATTTCAAATGTTGTCCTGATTCGAAAAACACGTTTGCTGGCCACACAGATTCGCACGCGCCACCCCTAACCACAGCCTTGGCGGTCTGCTTGCGGCAAAGCAAATTTATATTGGCTCGCTCTCGAGCCTTTGTTTGCAAGCAATGTTTGCTTTAGGGCTTTAATTGATTTCGCTGGCGCTGCCGCTGGTGTCGCTTTTGGTCAAGGACAAAATTATCATTAGCCATGGGCGCTGGTGCGCGACTACTACAGATTTATTTAGTATGAAAGGTGTTAGTTTTTGGTTTTATACCGGCCGCAGAAAAATCTCCGTTTAGATAGGCCCACAAATTGCAACCTTTCGCGATTTTGGCGAGATTCTTCTGCACATTCATGGGTGTTTTCTTGGTATTAGTCACGGCTATTAAAGAAAAACAAAATGTAGTTCAACTGTATCACTGCCCAATCAAGAAAGGTGATTTAGAATATCAAAAATGGTAGAAGAAATTATAAATTTAGATACATATGTATACACATAAAAATCTTCCCAACTATACACACCCCAACTTTCAAATCAACCGAAGTGAAACGAGCAACTTTACCAAGTTGGTCCATATATATGAAGTTAATTTTTTTTTTTTAATATTAATTGTGTACTTCTAAACAAAAGACGGCAGTGGACCTAGACTACTTAATATTCGTAGGATTCGATTGGTAATGCCCGGCAATCTACATTGCTGAAGCAACAGCTCTTGGTCGCGAAAAATCCAAGTCAGTCCATACGTCATGGGACGTACGTCAGTACGCATTTCTTTAACTCACGGACACTATACAGACACACTCTACCACCCGATGGCGCCGAAGGCTGCATTGAGAGACTCGCGTAACTCCGACAAAATTAAGGTACGATACTGCCGTCTACTGAGCTTGTATTTATCCAGACTCGACTCTTAGTTAGCTACTCGACACCAACTGCTTTAAATCCACTCAGCTAAGGTGCCGCCAGCTTTGGTCCGACCCCGTCGAAAGTCCTGCTTTCTGCATCTACCAATAAATAGTTGGACTTAGGACAACCATTGATAAACTAGCCGATTTAGGTAGGGCACAGAAATGCCGCAACAAAAACAAAAACAACAAATAGTATTTGTGATATGGACACTCTTCCGATACTACATACTTTAGTGTATTATATATTCCGGACTTTTTGTCAAGTATTCTAGTACAAAATGGGTACATGAATTTATTTAAAGACTTTAACAAATTCTAAGCATTAAAAAAATATTTTAGAAAAGCCTTCGTTTTGATGCAAAAATAGGTGCAATGTATACTAGTTCGATTATCCACTCCACTCGATTATTCGGTTCTAAATTTTGTGGTGAAAATTCGATTGAATTCGAATTTTGTTGAATTTTAAACAATTTTTTTTACTGGAAATTTAATGGTTTGTAAGAATGATAACTCGAATCGAAAAAGAAATTCAAGTGAACTTACATTTATGTGATTAATTATCCGTATGACTCTTAGCTTCACAAAAAAAAAATAAATATCTAAAAAAATATCAGAAAAAATCCAAAAATGTGTCAAATGTAACAAAATTTATATTGAAAGTAATATTTTCGGAGGTATAATGAGATTGGTTCATTTTTCTTGGTTTACAAAACCAAATAAATTTATACATACATACTTCACTTTACCTACTTATACAACGAATAAAAAAATCTTCCATTTATTGACAATGTATGATTTTGCTTTTTAATGCGAGGACTTTAAGTAAGCAAGGAACCAAAATATAGGGCATGAAGAGTTCTAACAAGCCACATTTTTCGTTTGTCCATAGCTAAACGGCTGGTATTTTTCACTCCTACATTTAGTCATTTTTTATTATGTTATGAAAACGCCTTTCACACCAAATGAACAGCTGTTAGTTGGGATAGTTTTTGATGTCAGTCATTTTGATATAATTACAACCAAGCACCATACAATTCGATTCCTAAAATTCGCCATTTTGGTACTAAAATTCGGTGAAAGTTCAAATCTCTAGGCTTCGAAGATCGAATTTGCGCATCCCTAGTGCAGAGTGCGATTTTTGCTATGCGTAAAATTAACCAAAACCGCAATGATTAGTTCGCACGAATAGCTTTAATCATATATGTATGTATGTATGTATGTGATAGTGTTGCTCATACACCGTGAAAAATAAATGTACAAAAACAAAAAAACACGCATAATGGATTTGGCGGAAGTGACGTCAAATGGAAAGCAAACGCACCAAAAAAACAAAAAAAAAGCGAGCATAGCTGTAGGGTTCGGAAATATTCATATCGTCGTTTAAAGTACAAAACGGCGTATCACGAAAATGCAAAACCTCGTATGTATTTGTATTTGTATTTTGTAAGATTTTGAAGGAGAGAGTAAAGCTAGTCCTATTTCAAAACGGTTCTCTCTTTTATATCTAATTATCTATTCTTCTTCAATGGGGCAAATGTGCCTCCGAAGCATGAATCGGCTTTCGTAAGTTTTACAAACCTTCTCAAAATGAAGTTTCCCCGGAAACGAAAGCGACTAAAAATCATAAAATCAATCAATCAAAATGTTCTCCATAAACTCGAGTACCCGAACAATAAACACGATATATATATGTAGCTTATTCTTAAAGTCCATTTAGCAATTAATCTGAAACAAGTTGTGGACTCCGAAGTTTCTATTGACTTTAGTGTACTTCTTATACAAATACTTTCCGAGGCCATGTGAACCTAAATAATAGCTCTACCATTGTAGTTATCCACAATTTAGGCATTCCAGGAATAATTTGTATTATGGATGTAATTTAAATTTTGGTAAAGGTTTATTTTTGCATCATGAGCAACTCGCGTTTGTTTAAATGATGTTTATATGGATTCATGCACGAATTTGAGAATATTAATGTAGTGCCCTTATGTAACCTACGTACGTATGTTGCAGACATGTCATTGAAAGTGTTTCATGTCGACGCGCTTGTGGTTAATTTACTTGCCACTTCAGAAAAATTACCAGCCAGACAGGCAGGATTTCGGCATAGGCGAGCGCATGAAAACCTGTGCATGCATTGAATTGGCTGAGTTGAGGTTGCCTACTTCGACAGTGCATGTATGTACATATATGGGTGTATACCAGCCTGCAATGGAGAGCATAATGGGCTTAATAGTATGCTGGTGCGGATGGCGGCGCGATGGTTGTACGCTTGCAACGCTGTGCCAAAAACAACGACCAAAAGCGCTGAAATTAGATGAGCAACCACACAAAATTAAATTTTCCACACACCAACTAGAGAAAAGCAGCGAGTGAGCGCAGTGGTCGGGTAGATATGTACATACATATGTTGCCAGAAAAAAAAATTATGTTCGTGTCTGCCCCTGCCACATAGCGCTGGGAGTTTGATGTTAAAACTAACGGAAAAATGCCAAAAAATCTGAAATTCTCGAAAGCAAATTCGACGCTGTGGTGCGTTAAAATGACGCATAGCTAGCTATGGCGTGCGATTGTGCGTTATGCCATCGCATGCCTCAGCAAAATGTAGCAGCAAGGCACGCCCGCCCATCAGAGGCGGCGACGGTGTTGGTGACGCTGGCGATGCTGTGGCATGTAAATTGCCATAGTTGCAACTAAAGTGCGAGCATATGGCTGCCACCGAAGCAAGAACAACAAAAACAGACACCACGCAAGTGCTTTTTGGCAGCTTGAATGCATATCGCCAGCGCCTAAAATTCGGCAACGCAGTCGACAAGTTGGCAAAAGTTTGAACACCAAAGAACAAAAGGGGGAAAAAAAACAGCCTTGCCAACTATAAGCGATGAAATCATTTACTATGTGGTGGTTGCGGAACCTTAAGTGCGTGTTGTATAATTTTTTATTCAC
>NW_023458555.1:5670474-5681671 GCF_013731165.1 Rhagoletis pomonella
CGAATATGATATTATTTTTTCAAAATTCAAAATGGCGGATCCAATATAGCGGACACATTTTTGTAAAATTCATCGGATTCGCTTGAAAATCGTTACTCAGGGGTTTTGGGAGTCAACGATTACGAATTTGATGTCAGTTTTCGAAAATTCAAAATGGCGGATCCAATATGGCGGACACTTTTTGTATGCAGCCCCATTCGATGTTAGTATTAAATCTATACAAGATTAAATGTTGTATTTCACGAAATTATTTTTATAAATTTTGTGCTTAATACTTAAGTACTTGTGTTCATGAATATTACGTTTTCTTTATTACGTAAGGTTAAATAATTTATATTAGTAAGAATTTCTTTACTTAGTTCAACCCATTTTTGGGCGTTATTACATGCGTCATTTATTCCAAGAATTGTACAGACATATTTACAGCTTACTAAAGCAGCTACAGCATATAACGGCTTATCCGGAAAGCTGCTTAACTAATTTAGGCCTTCTTCCGCCAGAACATGTATACATATGTTCTTAAATGTGTCTAAGCAAGCAGCGATTGTCCAAAATTACCCCTGATTGTTATTCAACAATTTGCGGAGACGTAAACATCAACAAGCTGGCAAGCTCAGCAAATCTGAGTCTAAAACAACAACAAATAAGGACGCATGTGACTTAACATTTAGAACTGTGTACCGTCACAAAGGTACGAACAAACACAAACACACACACGCCTTTCATGTGCTGGCAAACACAGGTGAACTTTGCTAGGAAAACATACTCGAGAGATACATACTCGCATGCGAAAGAGGTGAAGGCCGGAAATGTGAAATGCATACCAGCAAGAAAACGAGCAAAGCATATGTAGGTAGATGTTATATATGTGTGTGTGTACGTGTATGTATAAATGTCTTTTTAATGGTTACCGTTGAACGTTTAACTGTCAACCACAAAAACAATACCTCAACGCGGATTTAAAATCCAACAAAAAAAAAAAGAACGAAACGTGCGAAAGAATTGCTTGTAAAGCGGCAACCCAACGGCAAATAAAACATTTGCATGTGTGTATGTACCTAAATGTGTGTATATATGTAGATATAAATTTGTGCATTTCGAGAGTTCACATCCGGAGCATTTCAATTGCTCAGAGCATACCACCTTCACGTTAGCTTCCATACGAGTAGCTAAAATTTTACTCAAAGCTCAATTGGCCCGCCACTGGAATGTGGATGTCACTCATATTTATGCCGTGCTCTCGCTGTCGATTGGAACTTCCATTGAACTCATTGCGAACAGCTGATTTCGGATTTTTGTGGATTGCATTTCATACCCGCTCCTAATTGTGTGTAGAATTGTTTGTATTTTTTTGTTGTGTGTTGATAATTTACAGCAATTGTACTTAGTATACTTAGGCTGTATTGCTTGCTTACCTATTATGTAGTAAATTACATGAGCTTGGGTGTAGTTTACTCGAATGTGTAAGTCACAGTAAGTTCACTCAGCTGAGAGCCGTGCATTTTACTGAGCTCTTAAGAATCTCAAACAAATTTCCTAGCATTTGACTGCTAATAATCGTATCATAGTTTACTAAGTTGTATATCCTTACATAGTTACGAAGTTACAAGATGAAATTCGTATCCACAGCTGATAATGGAAATTGGCGATTCTTTTAAAGCTTCGATGAATTAAATACCGCAACTAAATGTATTTTCTTAAACTGGAAACCATTCAAGCGCCCCTTCTTTTAAACAATGCCAACTAATTATCCAGAGCCGTATTGATTACACTAATGGAAGAGTAATTTGTGATGTAGCAAATAATGGAAATTATTCGTAATTTGGTAATAGTTTGGCCACCAAAATATTGATATGATAATTATTGTAAAGTTAATTTAACCGCACAAAAACATGGAGTGGAAAGTGAACTTCTGCGGAAAAGGAAAGCAAATATAAACCTGAATACTTAACCCTGCTTTGATAAACCTATTGAAATTTGCTGAGAATATAACCATATGCCTGTAAGATTTGCCATGGTTCGCTTGCCTTAACTTTATTGTAATAAAAATTTTGTGAAATTTTTTTTTTGGCTATTCTAACGAACCGATTGGAAAGGTATTTGCCTGTAGATGATGACAGCTTTTATGGTTTCAAAATTGGTTGAGAATTACGACCGGAATTTTCGTTTTAAAATTTTCGCATTTGTGTATAATTATTGTTGCAGCCTGCTCAATTTAAATTGTTTTCGCATTTGGTTTCCATCGTATTTAAAATTAAACTTTTTAATAAAGATAAATGTGATAACAAAAAAAAAATGATGGAAATTAAGACAAAAAAGTATAGGCAAAATTGAAGATAAAGACATAAGAATTAGGGTAATTGAAAGCATAGGAAAATTTATAAAAATTTGTCGATAAGAATCGAAATATTTTTAGTCATAAAAAAAATTTAGGTAATAGGTTACCAAGTTGCCCATATTTTTTAAGTTATCGCAACGTATCACATTATTATAATAGATCTATGTTTATTAGTTTGTCGAAAATTCTAAACACAGTAAATGGTTTTCAAAATTTATCGAGCTATAAAATCTTATGGGATTATTTAAATTTGTCAAGTTATCGATATATATTGGGTCATTAGTTATTGAGTTAACTAAATTTGTCGAGCTATCGTAATGCATCGGGATCTTTCTACTTATATTGTAATCGCTATTTATTGATTTGCTGAAATTGGTAGATTTATCGAATCGAATTTTTTGGAATTTTAAAAATATATCGAGTTTGTCGAAAAATATGGTGGCATCAAAATTGACTGAGCTATCGAGATTTATAGAGGTACTCAAAGCTTATCGAGTTATCGATTTTTATCGCGATGTATACATTTTTGTATTATCGAATTTTATCAAACCCTCGATATGCGCAGTTATCTGAACTTCTCGAAATATATCGAAAATTATCGAAAATTAGTTGAGTTATAAAATTTTTTTGAGTTATCGGATTTTAGTGTTTTTTAAATTCATTGAATTATATGTAGATATGTTTGCAATTATCGAAATGTGTCGACAAACTGGAATGTATCGGGTTAATGCCAAGTCCTGCCAAAGTCCTATAAAATGTTAATGCAGACCTTGTATATCGCTTGTGAGAAGAATTAACTACGAGCCGGATACGAATTCTAATTTCAAATAAAATAAGAAATAATTTTCTATCGAAGGGCCTAGAAATGGATGAGGGAAAAAATCATTTGTCCTAGAATTGGTATAAATAGGATTCTGAAAATCTATATTTTGCGATCCGAAAACCCGCTTCCTTTTCAGCAGACTTCCAATATAAATACTCGATTGTTTATTTAACAACTTTTTAGTATTAACTATTTTTTATAGGTCCCCCCAAAAAACCCCAAAAAAATGCAATGGGGGCCCATAAAAAATAATAAAATAAAAAATTGGGTATTATTACTGGAAGTTCCTGAAAATAAATAGGGTTTTTTAGAACGAAAAATATTGACTTACAAGGATTTTATATCATTTCTCTCCTCTAAATATATTTTGATTTCGAAATAAAAAAAAACAGGGATGTATGTGTTCTATATAGAATAATTTTAGGCGGTGTGAGCATTTAAATTCGGACTTTACTTTCCTCACATGCATTTTTGGACCGGCCTACGGTTTAGACCCGTCAAAGAGTTAAAGGATCTTTCAGACTCCATATATGTTATACAAAGGCACCAAACCTTTCGAAATTTCTTTTACATTTGGGTACTAAAATGCGTCTTAAATATCTAGAGGGGCTTTAATGAACAATGGAGGAGAAAGCGAATGCTCATAACTAGGGATGTGCCGGATATAGATTTTGCCGGATAACCGGATTCCGGATATCCTGTAAAAAATAACAGCCGGATTCGGATATCCGATTGGCTATCCGGTAGACTTCTGCCCTTAATAAATTTCACAATATTGTTTTTTTGCCGGCTTGAGTTCACCTCGACCTCCGCACCGTTTCTGATGCTACAGAATTTACCACTTCGAAATTACGCACACATCTGTGCGATGCTATCGCAGTGAAAAATGGCATCTTATAAACAAACATAAAACAATCTTCATCAAATTCTTTGCTTTTGAACAATCAAGATGTTTTGTTTTCTTACTTTAATTTTTGTTTAAATTATACAGCACCCGCCTATTAACCTTTTTCGTTTCCGAACGCGTAGGTCTGCAATTTCGGCACGACGAAATGAAGAGCTGTGAATGTTCCAATAAATAGTTGCGGCATTGTTGTAATTTTTTCGGAACAGATTCGCACCGTCAGAATCGCACATGTGTGTTGATGCCTTATATGGACCTTACATGGTCACATTGTTTGATCAAACTGTCTTCTGTGTAATTAGATGGTTTAACTTACACGCTTCAAAAAACCCATCAAATTTCTGTTTTTCGTTTTGGATGAAGTTGAAGAGAAGCTTAAGAAAGCTTTGTATTCATTTGTTAATACTAATACTAAGTCGTATTCTTTTTCTTATTCTGTTTTTATTTAAATTATTGTGCACAGATATGTCAGTGTAATTAGATGGTTTGACTTAAACACGTCTAAAAACCCATAAAATTTCAGTTTTTGTTGAAGTTGTATCGCCACAAAAAAGGTTTTGGAGATTTTTGAAATAATTTATTAGTTCTAAAATGAAGTCGAATTATTTTCTTTTCTTGCTCATTTCTTGTTTTTATTTAAATTTTCGGGCACTTGTTCTTTCAATTTGTTTATCAATTTGATCAAACAGCACTTTACACGGTCCACAGCACATGTCAAACGACTATCAAATTTGATGAAAGTCAAAACTACTAATATAAAAATTGTTAGCTTTGATTACTAATTAGATACTATTAAATTGGATTACAAAAATCCAAAATCTGGGTTAAATTTCTAGATTGAATCTTCTATAATCGATATCCGGAATCCGGCCGGATATTAGCCAGTATCCGGCCGGATAACCGGATAACCAAAAAACGGCCGGATAGGCCGGATTCCGGATATCTATCGGATACCCGGCACATCCCTACTCATAACCCTATTAGTTAGTTTAGCTATAAATAAAACACCTACGTATCGTAATTCTATGATACATTTCTTTACGAAAATAACACGAGCTACTTCTAAGCTGCTATCAATCTGTCACAGTGATTTTGTAAGCTGGAATTCCATACCTCGGATGCATCTTGTAATAGTAGCCTATCTTATACCACACGGAGAAAAAACTGTCTAGTGAAATAAAAGGATGTCCCTATTTTTGTTCAAAAAGCAATTATTTTTTTATCGAGTAGCAAAATCATTAAAATAAAATCAAACAGCATTTCTGCTGTGACATCCTTTTTTGCACCCTTGTACTGAAATCCTTCGTAAAACTGTGCCTGTACGTTTTTCGCTTGTATTTTTTTTTATCTGAAACCATTGTCCATTATATTGGAAATATAAAATATTCTGTTTTCAATATGTATTGTAGAATATACATAAGAATATTTTAACATTACTAGTTTGTGATGTTACAAAAGTATGTAATAAGAAGTTCCAACTGTATTAAGGATGTCATTTAAGGTATACACAGGTGTACCTTTGCCACTTCCACCGATATTCGAGCTATGCAAACACATACAAAATTCCATTAATTCATTACTAAAAGTACACATGAAACATTCATGAAGATTCAGCTTTCTAGATGCATAACTAACAGTGCAGGGACGCTAAAATAACGCAAAAAAAACGTCGATATATGTAAGCTTAATTTTGGGTCATAGATTATGGCCCTGTATGCCGCTTTTCTAGATAATGTCATTTTCCCAAGGTATTACGAATGAGAGAAATTCAAATATTAATATGGATAATGTTACTCATACGCCCTGTACGAGTATGTAAGAGTACTCCTATGCTCGCTGTGGCGTATGAGTAACATTAGGGGTATTCTCGAAGTCTTGCACGATGCACGGATTGCACGAAATGCAAAAATACTATTCCAAATTTCGAAGAGTACGAGAACACCCCATTGCAAAGAGGTAGCATGCATGGGGAGCAAGCAGCGAAATTATGTATCAAATACAATAACAAGAGACAGCAAAAAAAAATTAAGTGAGCGAGATGAGAGGAATGAGAGAAATATGTAGCAATTCCAACAACAAAACAACTAGCACAGGGTCGCTATTATCTTGCTATGCTATTTTGCAAAATATATACATGGGTTTCGACGTTGCATATTTTGCAGCGATAGGAAATGTTGTTTCCCATGAATTTTCTTGTTGTGTGTTTGCAATTTATGCAATCCGTGCAATCCGTGCTACGTGCAATGGCTTTGCAAGATTTGGAGAATACCCCTATTATTTCATGCTTCTACTTTATACAAAGAAATATTGCACATTTTCATTTGACCTTTCATGTACATATATTATTTCATCCTTAGTAGCTTGATTTTTGGCAAAAGAATATGATTTAATACAAAAGGAAAAAAATTACAATAGGTGGTTATTTTTTTAATTTTTCCTTTGTTAAAATTTGATTTTTTTTCATAAAAACTGAAATATCTTAGGAAAATGACTTGTGGGGATATGGAAAACCGGTACACAGATCCATAATGAATGAACCAATATAAACCTTACTTGTTTTGGCGTTTTTGCGTCATTTCGAAACTTTAGATTTTCTCTATAGTGCTTTAGGGACTTTTATTTGTTTATGTTAAATTTTCAATTCAGTTTTAAATTTTAAGTGCAGTAGCCATTTTGAACAAACTCGATTCTCCTTTTCGGTTTACAAATGTTATATAAAGAAAACTAGTTGAAAAAAAATTAAAGAGTTCCGCCGAAATGAAAAAAAGTATTTCACAAAAAAAAAAAATAAAAAATTCTATAAAAAATTTCCACCAAAATTAATGTTTTTAACTTTAACCAAAATTCCAGGTATGCAGTTTTGTAGCCTTACTCAATCAGCGATGTTTTGTAGCCACTTCAAACTTGCAATTTTTATACTCGAATAATTGAATACCCAAAAAGTGTCTAAAAATTATGAATAACAAAGTATAAAAATTAAATTTCTATAGTATTTGTTTTATTTTGATATATCTTTTATACCAAAGAAATACATGCTCAATTCTAGGCGCTATTAACTAATGCAATTAATATCCAAAGTGCTCCGAATTCCAATCAATAAGACCGCATATTTTAACCACTTTTAATTCCATTACATTAAGTTAATGACACTTTACATGCCGAGCTAATTCCATTTCGCCGTTGGCCAAGTGCAAAGTATTCAGCTAATCCCACAATAATTACAAAACTTAATACTTAATCAACATTAAATGAAAAATTCAAAGGCAAATGAGTAGAAATATGTCAATTCAAATATGTACATATTTACATATATATGAGTACAAATATCAAACTACTTGTTGTAAATATATAATACGAAAAGTTACGGATACAAACTAGAAATAAAAAATGTATGAGTTAACACCCCAGCTCCGAATTCTTTTATTTGATTTTTGATATATTTTTTTTTTGCTTTATTTCCCCTTCTGGTGAATCAATGTGTAAAGAGGTTTTATAAATATTAACGAGAAAGAATAATAAAGTTAACGGAAATACAACAGTGGCAGCAGCCATAACAAACAACAAGCAAACAAGAACAGTGATAACAAATAAGAGCAAAAACAAAAAAAAAATGCTCGCCTGTAACGAATTTAGATCATTATGTTAACTAACTACCCGTCAAAAGTTTCTCCATATGGAATCAAGAGCAGCAATCATAAACGAAAAGTAGCGGAGCAAAAAAAAAAAAAACGAATGGATAAGAAGAAATAAACCGGGGAAAAAGAGGAAAACTATAAGCGAATGTGTGTGTGTATTTACTATGCGATTATGCTGTATTTTTTTACTTTTATTTTGTTTGTTATTTTTTTTTGTTCAACAACAAAATATAAACAAAACTGAGATGAGCTGTGTGCTCAGCTAGAGTAAAGCAGGCAAAAGCATGCCAAAGTGCTCAGCATTAGCGGCACACGTAAGCGACTGAAACAAGTGATAAAAAAAGATCCAAAAAAAAAAAAATAAAGATAAAATCGCATACATCCGCTTGAACTTTAAAACTGAGCTTCAGCAATGGCAACAAATCAGCTTCTGAATTGAGCGCCGAACTGTGGCTTCAATTTTTATTTTTATTTTTTTTTTTTGTATTTATCTCCTCGCATTTATCCGCTTCGCACGGCTTCACACGAATAAATTCCCCGGCGGCAGAGTTTCAAATTCCACGCTGGTAGATTTGGTTTTTTGTTTCGCTTTACTGTTGCATACATTAAGGCGCAGTGTTAAGTAGACGAATTGAAGCCTGGGAATAAGTGTAATAAAACTAATGGCAAGGGTGGGTGGCTGCGCAACATTTCCGGGCGGTTGATGTTGCTTCCTACGCCTCAGCCTCATTTAATTCACTTTTTCTTGAAATTTTTTTGGTGTTCAGTATTTGAACATTTAACTTTAGTTTGTGCGCCTTTAATTTTTTGCCGAACCCAGCTTTGGAGTTATTATTATTAATGAGTTTTCATGTGGCCGCTACGCTTGTTTTTTGCGCCCTAACATAAAGCTAACATTTTGATAATTTGCGATTTGTTGTTGTTTTTTTTTTTTTGGTATGTAAATTACTTATACTGCAGAGCTTTTACTAAATATTTGTTGGTACAACAGGAATATGATTATAGTTTTAATTTTTTAGTTGTTAAATAAATCAGTTATAGTACTTTCAATTCTATAAAACAAATATTTTGAAATGGTTTATAAATACTGAACAATTTTTATTGGGCTCGAGGCTGTTATTAATGAAAATTTGTATGAAAAAAAAGCAACAACAATTTACATTTAAGGTAGTAGTACCTCATCAGACTTCTTCATCGGTTTCACTGGGACCTGAACCAGCAACTACAGCGTTCCAAGCTTTACACACTCAAGCAAGTTCGCCCCGTCAACTTTTGTTACAGTTTTCGCTGGCTTGTTTAAGCTAATGGAATTAAAAAAATTGCGCAGGAAATTACGTCTAAGCAAAGAAACCATTACTTCCGCACAATCCTTGAGTCCCCAGAAAATGCAATGGTGCGATAAATAAAAAATATTTAGTATTAAAAATTATTGAAATAAAAAATTTTGTATGTTTGCTGGAAGTCACCTGAAGAGAACCAGCATTTTCCGAACGAAAAATATTGATTTTCAATACCATTTCTACGAAATGTGGTTTTCCCCGCTTTCAGCGACCTCTAAATATTTTTTGGTTTCAAAATAAAAAGATAGGGGTATATCTTTTTATACAGAAAATTCGTAGGGGGCGAGAGCATTAAAATTCCGACTTTAGTTGTTTGGTAGCACCCTAATGCACACACTTGAATGCACGTACATACTGCGGTTGTACCTACAAAGGTGCAACGCATGGATATTTTGTGGAAAGTGCAAATGCCTACACAAGCTTATGTACATCCATTCGTGTATAAATATGCGTGTTGCTGTTCATAAGCATAAACAATAAGTGGTCAGATAAATACTTTTGTGAATTAGCTGGAAACCTAAATCAGGTAGTAGTTTATTAATGCCAAATGTCAATGGTTGTCGTGTATATTAACGTGTGTTATACTTGTGTGAACATTTTTGCATATTTGTTTAGAAAAAATTTTAAACACAAACTGATGGTGTGTTTTCCAAACATAAAATTCGTCTACATAACGCCGACCTTAGTTAGATCTTCAGTGGTTGTACAAGTAGTCGATTTGGCACCATTTATTTAAATTTTTTTTTTGCTGCCAATTATTAGCCCTCACTTCCTTTCCGTTAGTTGTTGTAGCATGTTTGTATTTTTATACCCGAGCGCACTTGTGCACAAGGGTATATTAACTTTGTTCGCATAACGATTGTTTGTAACAGCCAAAAAGACGCGAGATAGATATGTACAAATGTATACATACATTTATGCTCAGAGTGAAAAGACAAAATTTGGTATGCAGGTTGGCCTTTCTCCGAGGTAGGCTGGTATTGAAAATAGGCGAAATCGGACTGTAACCACGCCCACTTCCCATATGACGGTATTTTCGAAAAATGCAAAAACTACGATATTTCAGTAAATATTAGATGAAAATTGTTTTATGTTTAAAGATAACATTAAAGCCTTTTATTATCGGTTCTAAATTTGTTCATAACCAACAAACATATGTACATATGTCAAAAAACGATAATAGAAATGCTTAAATTTAGACATATGTAGCTTTCTTTTTAATCCAAACTTTAAATGTAAAGTGAGCTTTAGAGTTAAAGGTTACTTCAGAAAACGGCACTAAGTTTAACTCTGCTTATTATCCAAAATGTTTGAAATCGGGTCAGCACCCCAACTTATCATGCAAAGGTATTTCAGAGAAAGTTGAAACGACGATATTTGATACCTACGCCGGCTATTTACTTATATAAAGTTTGGTTTCGCCCGAACTGATATGTACTGCTTTACTTGTTTTTATATACTTTTTGGTTTGTGTTAAATGTGGCTACATTTCGGTTAGTATAGGATTTAAAATATTCGTAACCGCCACGCTGTTATTGTTGCTTTAGTCAATGTTGCCGCATTGTTGTCGCTATTCACTTCCGTTTCCACTAAAAAT
The DNA here is from genome assembly GCF_013731165.1 of Rhagoletis pomonella. Classification (NCBI taxonomy): domain Eukaryota; kingdom Metazoa; phylum Arthropoda; class Insecta; order Diptera; family Tephritidae; genus Rhagoletis; species Rhagoletis pomonella. Next base: position 5,681,112 of record NW_023458555.1, read on the forward strand.
GACAACACGTTATCGACCTCAATTTTCGGTTATACATTGCATGTGTCTGTCAAGCGAGCGAGTGTGAATGTGAGCGAGCTGCAATGCGGCAACAATAGTGTGGACTTATGAAGCCGATAATGGATATGTACACACACACACATATATGTATGTATACAAAGCAATATTTACAAATAAAGTAGAATGTTTTTAATATTTTGACAGCAACATTTAATAAACACACAAGCATATGCATGTATATGTATGTATGTATGTTTGTACATATGAGTCGAAATGATTTTTTTCACACGCGCAGAAATATTCATGAAATTGCAGTATTGCAAGGCAAACACGTTTTCCGGGTCACACGTACGCATATTGTTCGCGCATGTGGCAACGCGTAGCTGGCAATCTGGCAAGGCAGGCACCATGTTGCGCGACAATTTTATTTTAATTTTATTTTTTTTGAATTCTGCTTTGTGCAGATTTTTTTGACTAATTTTTTTTTTTGCGGTTTTTTGATGACATTCAAGCGTGAATAAAAAATTATACAACACGCACTTAAGGTTCCGCAACCACCA
>NW_023458555.1:5681771-5695372 GCF_013731165.1 Rhagoletis pomonella
TGGTGGTTGCGGAACCTTAAGTGCGTGTTGTATAATTTTTTATTCACAAAGCAGAATTCAAAAAAAATAAAAAATAAAATTGTCGCGCAACATGGTGCCTGCCTTGCCAGATTGCCAGCTACGCGTTGCCACATGCGCGAACAATATGCCTACGTGTGACCCGGAAAACGTGTTTGCCTTGCAATACTGCAATTTCATGAATATTTCTGCGCGTGTGAAAAAAATCATTTTGCGTTTACGTACATACAAATGTCGACTCATATGTACAAACAAACATACATATACATGCATATGCTTGTGTGTGTATTAAATGTTGCTGTCAAAATATTAAAAACATTCTACTTTATTTGTAAATATTGCTTTGTATATATTATATATATGTGTGTGTATATATCCATTATCGGCTTCATAAGTCCACACTATTGTTGCCGCATTGCAGCTCGCTCACATTCACACTCGCTCGCTTGACAGACACATGCAATGTATAACCGAAAATTGAGGTCGATAACGTGTTGTCATTTTTAGTGGAAACGGAAGTGAATAGCGACAACAATGCGGCAATATTGACTAAAGCAACAATAACAGCGTGGAGGTTACGAATATTTTAAATCCTATACTAAACGAAATGTAGCCACATTTAACACAAAACAAAAAGTATATAAAAACAAGTAAAGCAGTATAAGTTCGGGCGAACCCAAACTTTATATATGTAAATAGCCGGCGTAGGTATCAAATATCGTCGTTTCAACTTTCTCTGAAATACCTTTGCATGATAAGTTGGGGGGTTTAGCCGATTTAGTGCCGTTTTCTGAAGTAACCTTTAACTCTGAAGCTCACTTTACATTTAAAGTTTGGATTAAAAAGAAAGCTACATATGTCTGAATTTAAGCATTTCTATTATCGGTTTTTGACATATGGACATATGTTTCTTGGTTATGAACAAATTTAAAACCGATAATAAAAGGCTTTAATGCTATCTTTAAGCATAAAACAATTTTCATCTAATATTTACTGAAATATCGTAGTTTTTGCATTTTTCGAAAATACCGTTATATGGGAAGTGGGCGTGGTTACAGTCCGATTTCACCTATTTTCAATACCAGCCTACCTTGCGCACAAGTGCGTTCGGGTATAAACATACAAACATGCTACAACAACCAACGGAAATGAAGTGAAGGCTAGCAAAAAAAAAATTTAAATAAAGGGTGCCCTCAAACGAATGACAAATCGACTATTTGTACAACCACTGAAGATCTAACTTAGGTCGGCGTTATGTAGACGAATTTTGTGTTTGGAAAACATATTTTCATTTTGTGTATAACATTTATTCTAAACTAATATGCAAAAATATTCACACAAGTATAACCGTTAGCGTAAGCGTGTTTTTTCCCATATCTTTAAATGATTTTCTCTACAAATTAACGCTTGCTACAAATGTAGACTTCTGGACAGATACGTAGATTTTCAATCCCAAGCACATGAAGGTTAATATTAACATCTGTTTATGTGCGTATATTTCTCATTTTTTATACTTAATAATAGGTTCAACTAAAATAACAAAATAAACACGTTAATTTACACGACAACCATTGACATTTGGCAACAATAAACTACTACCTGATTTAGGTTTCCAACTACTTAGTTCACCAAAGTATTTATCTGACAACTTATTGTTCATAATTATGAACAGCAACACGCATATTCACACACGAATGGATGTACATACGCTTGTGTTGGCATTTGCACTTTCCACAAAATATCCATGCGTTGCACTTTTTAGGTACAACCGCAGTATGTACGTGCATTCAAGCGTGCGCATTAGGGTGGTACCAAACAACTTAGCTCGGAATTTTAAAGCTCTCGCCCCCTACGAATTTTCTGTATAAAAAGATATACCCCTATCTTTTTATTTTGAAACGAAAAAATATTTAGAGGTCACTAATAGCGGTGGAAAACAATTTTTCATAGAAATGGTATCGAATGCTTGAAAATCAACATTTTTCGTTCGGAAAACTCGGGTTGTCTTCAGGAGACTTCCAGTAATAATACGGAATTTTTTATTTAACCAATTCTTAATACAAAATATTTTTTATTTATCCCAACATTGCATTTTCTGGGGACTCGAGGATTGTGCGGAAGTAATTGTTTTTTTGACGTAGAATACGTCTTACCTTAAGGTATGGGGGCTATGTTCAAATGTTGTAGTTGTAATTTTTAGAGCTTCACAAAAACGCTTATTGCACGAGAACTGATAAAGCGATTTCAAAGAAAAGTGTGGCGTTTCAAAGATAAAATTCCAAACCTGTCGACAGATTCATTTTTGTAAATAACCAATTCGGTTTCTGTCGTAAAAACAACGGTAAACATTGTCTTATTTTGGGGTCAATTTTGAGCCTTTAAAGTGCTCTAGCAACTTATTGTTGGCTTATATAACTTTCATTTTCGGGATATAGGTTCTTTGGAGCAGTAGAAATATTATCGGGTACAAATTTTATATAAATTTAACAAATATTGAGCATTTTAAGGCAAAAAATTGTTGAAAAAATTTGCAAATTTTTTCCATTACCAAAATGCTCGAAAACCGCTCAAATGATTTTGTTTTTGTTTTCTTTAATCAAAAATTCAAGAGTTTTCCTTTCGTTTGGTATATGGGAAGTATTGGTTGATATCTTCTATATATGTTTATTTTATTCAAATATATGGGCATAAATGATTTTCCATACAAAATCACCTCGTCATCATTTTGCAAACACGTGCATGCATTGGAAGTGTGGGAAGGAGACAAAAAGTATGTATGTGTGCGTAAGTACATATTTCGGCTTTTGATTAACAAATGGAGCAATATTTATAACCTAATCACAGCGTATGTACATATGTTGATTGCAGTTAATGTGGATCTGTTTCTATTCTTTATACTAATATATATACACGAAAACTTTTTGAAGTGAAGCAACACTTAGAAAAAGACCAATCGAAGAATAAAAGTAAAGGTGAGTACGTACATTGATAAAGAAAAGGATAAAGGCAAAGGTAAAAATAAAAACAAAAACAAAGTTCCGCAAAGATAAAGCCAAAAATTAAGAACAAAGGAAATTTAAACACTTTACTTTTATATATAAGGGCAAAGGTGAAGGGGAATATGTATATAAAAAATATGATAAACATAAAAATAAAAACAAAGATAAATACATATAAAGAAAAAGATGAGGATGAGGATACCGATAAAAGTATAAATGAAGATAGAGGAAGGAAGATTAAAATAAAGGTAGTTGTAGAGAAAAGGATATAGATAGAGGCACAGAGACTCAATCTGGGAACTATTTCGGGATTTTAGCGATTTTCGGGATTCTCGGGACTTATAGATATAATAACCGATATTTTGTGGGTTTTGTGATCGATATTTTTATCGATTTTGTTATCGAAATTGATATCGATACTGTTATTGATTTTGCTATCGATATTTTCGGAACTTATCGATATAATGGTCGATATTTTTATCGATTTTGTTATCGATATTTTGATTGATTTTGTTATGGATTTTGTTATCCACGTTGTTATCGATTTTATTATCGATTATTTAACGATATTTTTATCGATTTTGTTATCGATTTTGCTATCGATTTTGTTGTCGATATTTTTATCGATTTTGTCATCAATACTTTTATCGGTTTTGTTACCGATATTTTTAATCGATTTTGCTATCGATATTGTTATCGCTTTTGTTATCGATATTTTTATCAGTTTTACTATCGACATTTTTATCGATTTTGCTATCGATGTTGTTATCACTTTTGATGTCGATATACTTGTCGATTTTGTTATCGACTTTGTAATCGATTTTGTAATCCATTTTTTGATAGATCTTGTAATCGATATTTTTATCGATTTTGTTATCGATATTATTATCGATTTTGATATCGATATTGATATCGATTTTTTATCGATATTACTATCGCTTTTGTTATCGATATTTTTTTCTTAGTGTGTGCTTTCGTTTTTGACTTGGATATGCTCTTAACCATACGACGTATTCTACGTTTGAATTTAGCGGCTGTATCTCCGATACAGCCTGCAGACCAAGACGAAGGCGCTGGACTGTTCCTTTTTGCTTAGACGTAATTACCAACGCAATTTTTTTTAATTCCATTAGCTTAAACAAGCCAGCGAAAACTGTAACAAAAGTTGACGGGGCGAACTTGCTTGAGTGTGTAAAGCTTGGAACGCCGTAGTTGCTGGTTCAGGTCCCAGTGAAACCGATGAAGAAGTCTGATGAGGTACTACTACCTCAAATGTAAATTGTTGTTGCTTTTTTTCATACAAATTTTCATTAATAACGGCCTCGAGCCCAATAAAAATGGTTCAATATTTATAAATCATTTCAAAATATCTGTTTTATAGAACTGAAAGTACTATAACTGATTTATTTAACAACTAAAAAATTAAAACTATAATCATATTCCTGTTGTACCAACAAATATTTAGTAAAAGCTCTGCAGTATAAGTAATTTACATACCAAAAAAAAAGAAAAACAACAACAAATCGCAAATTATCAAAATGTTAGCGCAACGGCAACATAAAAACTCATTAATAATAATAACTCCAAAGCTGGGTTCGGCAAAAAATTAAAGGCGCACAAACTAAAGTTAAATGTTGAACAACTGAACACCAAAAAAATTTCAAGAAAAAGTGAATTAAATGAGGCTGAGGCGTAGGAAGCAACATCAACTGCCCGGAAATGTTGCGCAGCCACCCGCCCTTGCCGTTAGTTTTATTACACTTATTCCCAGGCTTCAATTCGTCTACTTAACACTGCGCCTTAATGTATGCAACAGTAAAGCGAAACAAAAAACCAAATCTACCAGCGTGGAATTTGAAACTCTGCCGCCGGGGAATTTATTCGTGTGAAGCCGTGCGAAGCGGATAAATGCGAGCAGATAAATACAAAAAAAAAACAAAAAATAAAAATTGAAGCCACAGTTCGGCGCTCAATTCAGAAGCTGATTTGTTGCCATTGCTGAAGCTCAGTTTTAAAGTTCAAGCGGATGTATGCGATTTTATCTTTATTTTTTTTTTTTTGGATCTTTTTTTATCACTTGTTTCAGTCGCTTACGTGTGCCGCTAATGCTGAGCACTTTGGCATGCTTTTGCCTGCTTTACTCTAGCTGAACTCAGCTCATCTCAGTTTTGTTTATATTTTGTTGTTGAACAAAAAAAAAAAAAAAAAAAAAAAAAAATGTAAAAAAAATACAGCATAATCGCATAGTAAATACATACACACATTCGCTTATAGTTTTCCTCTTTTTCCCCGGTTTATTTCTTCTTACCCATTCGTTTTTTTTGTGCTCCGCTACTTTTCGTTTATGATTGCTGCTCTTGATTCCATATGGAGAAACTTTTGACGGGTAGTTAGTTAACATAATGATCTAAATTCGTTACAGGCGAGCATTTTTTTTTTTGTTTTTGCTCTTATTTGTTATCACTGTTCTTGTTTGCTTGTAGTTTTTGTGCTGTTGTATCTCCGTTAACTTTATTATTCTTTCTCGTTAATATTTATAAAACCTCTTTACACATTGATTCACCAAAAGGGGAAATAAAGCAAAAAAAAAATATATATCAAAAATCAAATAAAAGAATTCGAAGCTGGGGTGTTAACTCATACATTTTTTATTTCTTGTTTGTATCTGTAACTTTCTGTATTATATATTTACAACAAGTAGTTTGATATTTGTACTTATATATATGTAAATATGTACATATTTACATTGACATATTTCTGCTCATTTGCCTTTGAATTTTTCATTTAATGTTGATTAAGTATTAAGTTTTGTAATTATTGTGGGATTAGCTGGGCATGTAAAGTGTCATTAACTTAATGTAATGGAATTAAAAGTGGTTAAAATATGCGGTCTTATTGATTGGAATTTGGCGCACTTTGGATATTAATTTCATTAGTTAATAGCGCCTAGAATTGAGCATGTATTTCTTTGGTATAAAAGATATATCAAAATAAAACAAAAACTATAGAAATTTAATTTTTATACTTTGTTATTCAGACTTTTTAGACACATTTTTGGGTATTCAATTATTCGAGTATAAAAAGTGCAAGTTTGAATTGGCTACAAAACATCGCTGATTGAGTAAGGCTACAAAACTGCATACCTTGAATTTTGGTTAAAGTTAAAAAAATTTTATTTTGGTGGAAATTTTATATAGAATTTTTTTATTATTTTTTTTGTTTTTTGAGAAATACCTTTTTCTTCAATTTTTTTTTTTTCAACTATTTTTCATTATATAACATTTGCAAACCCAACAGGAGAATCGAGTTTGTTCAAAATGGCTACTGCACTTAAAATTTAAAACTGAATTGAAAATTTAACATAAACAAATAAAAGTCCCTAAAGTACTGTAGTGAAAATCTAAAGTTTTGAAATGACGCAAAAAACGCCAAAACAAGTAAAGTTTATATGGGTTCATTGATTATGGATCTGTGTACCGGTTTTCCAAATCCCCACAGGTAATTTTTTATAAAAAAAAAATCAACTTTTAACAAAGGAAGAATTAAAAAAATAACATCCTTTTGTAATTTTTTTCCTTTTGTATTAAATCATATTCTTTTGCCAAAAAATCAAGCTACTAAGGATGAAGTAATATATGTACATGAATGATCAAATGAAAATGTGCATTTGTCAATGTTATTGTGGCTTGTTAACATTTTATTTTTTAATATTTTTATTGAGCTTTGTACCACGATTGTTTATTAGGAAAATTTGAAAAAGCAACAAAGTCTAAGCGGTAGAAGTTATAGTACTATTTCGGAGATCACCACATCTCCTCATCAGACTTCTTTTTCTTTTCCCTGCTGAAGTCTAGAAAAAGAAGTCTGATGAGGAGATGTGGTGATCTCCGAAATAGTACTATAACTTCTACCGCTTAGACTTTGTTGCTTTTTCAAATTTTCCTAATAAACAATCGTGGTACAAAGCTCAATAAAAATATTAAAAAATGTGCAATATTTCTTTGTATAAAGTAGAAGCAGGAAATAATGTTACTCATACGCCACAGCGAGCATAGGAGTACTCTTACATACTCGTACAGGGCGTATGAGTAACATTATCCATATTAATATTTGAATTTTTCTCGTTCGTAATACCTTGGGAAAATGACATTATCTAGAAAAGCGGCATACATGGCCATAATCTATGACCCAAAATTAAGCTTACATATATCGACGTTTTTATTTTGCGTTATTTTAGCGTCCCTACAGTGTTAGTTATGCATCTAGAAAGCTGATTCTTTATGAATGTCTCATGTGTACTTTTAGTAATGAAATAATGGAATTTTTTATGTGTGTTTGCATTGCTCGAATATCGATGGAAGTGGCAAAGGTACACCTGTGTATACCTTAAAGGACATCCTTAATACAGTTGGAATTTCTTATTACATACTTTTGTAACATCACAAACTAGTAATGTTAAAATATTCTTATGTATATTCTACAATACATATTGAAAACAGAATATTTTAAATTTCCAATATAATGGACAATGGTTTCAGATAAAAAAAAAATACAAGCGAAAAACGTACGGGCACAGTTTTACGAAGGATTTCAGTACAAGGGTGCAAAAAAGGATGGCACAGCAGAAATGCTGATTGATTTTATTTTAATGATTTTGCTACTCGATAAAAATATAATTTCGTTTTGAACAAAAATAGGGATATCTTTTTATTTCACTAGGCAATTTTTTGTCCGTGTGATATAAGTTAGGCTACTATTAGAAGATGCATCCGAGGTATAGAATTCAAGCTTCCAAAATCACTGTGACAGATTGATATCAGCTTAGAAGTAGCTCGTGTTATTATCGTAAAGAAATTTATCATAGAATTGCGATACGTAGTTGTTTTATTTATAGCTAAAATAACTAATAGGGTTATGAGCATTCGCTTTCTCCTCCATTGTTCATTAAAGCCCCTCTAGATATATAAGACGCATTGCGGTACCCAAATGTAAAAGAAATTTCGAAAGGTATGGTGCCTTTTGAATAACATGTATGGAGTCTGAAAGATCCTTTAACTCTTTGACGGGTCTAAACCGTAGGCCGGTCCAAAAATGCATGTGAGGAAAGTAATTTAAAAGCTCACACCGCCTAAAATTATTCTATATCGAACACATACATCCCTGTTTTTTTTATTTCGAAATCAAAAAATATTTAGAGGAGAGAAATTATATAAAATCCTTGTAAGTCAATATTTTTCGTTCTAAACCCCCTATTTCTCTTCAGGAACTTCCAGTAATAATACCCAATTCTTTATTTTATTATTTTTTAATACCAGCTATTTTTTATGGGCCCCCATTGCATTTTTTTGGGGGTTTAGTTAATACTAAAAAGTTGTTAAATAAACAATCGAGTATTTATATTGGAAGTCTGCTGGAAAGGAAGCGGGTTTTCGGATCGCAAAATATAGATTTTTAGAATCCTATTTATACCAATTCTACGACAAATGATTTTTTCCCTCATCCATTTTTAGGCCCTTCGATAGAAGATGTGATTAGATTTCGTATCCGACTCGAGAATTACCTCCAAAGCCAAAGAGTTAGACGTATGCGTAGTGCTCTCATACATCAACCTGAATGTCTTGCGACAAATCCCCATAGTTCTTAAGCAGAACATTTGCACATCATTTGTGCTTTCATAGTTTTGATTGCCCGTTGCGTCATATCGACTTCAGCCCCACTCAGAGTAATGCTTCTTGTATTCTGTAGGACCCTTATTATAATTTAAATTTTTAAATTCAGTAGTTAATTCTTCTCACAAGCGATATACAAGGTCTGCATTAACATTTTATAGGACTTTGGCAGGACTTGGCATTAACCCGATACATTCCAGTTTGTCGACAGATTTTGATAATTGCAAACATATCTACAATTCAATGAATTTAAAAAACACTAAAATCCGATAACTCAAAAAAATTTTATAACTCAACTAATTTTCGATAATTTCCGATATACTTCGAGAAGTTCAGATAAATGCGCATATCGAGGGTTCGATAAAATTCGATAATACAAAAATTTATACATCGCGATAAAAATCGATAACTCGATAAACTTTGAGTATCTCTATAAATCTCGATACCTCAGTCAATTTTGATGCAACCATATTTTTCGACAAACTCGATATATTTTTAAAATTCCAAAAAATTCGATTCGATAAATCGACCAATTTCAGCAAATCAATAAATAGCGATTACAATATAAGTAGAAAGATCCCGATGCATTACGATAGCTCGACAAATTTAGTTAACTCTATAACTAATAACCCAATATATATCGATAGCTTGACAAATTTCAATAATCCCATAAGTTTTTATAGCTCGATAAATTTTGAAAACCATTTTCTGTGTTTAGAATTTTTGACAAATTAATAAACATAGATCTATTATAATAATGTGATACGTTGCGATAACTCAAAAAACATGGACAATTTGGTAACCTGTTAACTAAATTTTTTTTATGACTAAACATATTTCGATTCCTATCGAAAAATTTTTAAAAAATTTCCTATGCTTTCTGTTACCCTAATTCCTATGTCTTTATCTTCAATTTTGCCTTTACTTTTTGTCTTAATTGCCATCTTTTATTTCTTTATTATCACATTTATCTTTATTACAAAGTTTAATTTTAAATACGATGGAAGCCAAATGCGAAAACAATTCAAATTGGGCAGGCAACAATTATACACAAATGCGGAAATTTTCAAACGACAATTTTGGTCGTAATTTTCTACCAGTTTTGAAACCATAAAAGCTGCCATCATCTACAGGAAAATACCTTTCCAATCGGTTCGTTAGAATCGCAAAAAAAAACCATAAAAATTGTATTACAATAAAGTTAAGGCAAGCGAACCATGGCAAATCATACAGGCTAATTTCAAAAGGTTTATCAAAGCAGGGTTAAGTATTCAGGTTTATATTTGCTTTCCTTTTCCGCAGAAGTTCACTTTCGACTCCATGTTTTTGTGCGGTTAAATTAACTTTACAATAGTTATCATTTCAATATTTTGGTGCACCAAATTTGTTACCAAATTACGAATAATTTCCATTATTTGCTACATCACAAATTACTCTTCCATTAGGGTAATCAACACAGCTCTGGATAGTTGGCATTGTTTAAAAGAAGGGGAGCTTGAATGATTTCCAGTTTAAGAAGACACATTTAGTTGCGGTATTTAATTTAGCAAAAATTTAAGGGTTAGTTAAATGATTCGCCAATTTCCATTATCAGCTGTGGATACGAGTTTCATCTCGTAACTTCGTAACTATGTAAGGATATATAACTTAGTAAACTATGATACGATTATTAGCAGTCAAATGCTAGGAAATTTGTTTGAGATTCTTAAGAGCTCAGTAAAATGCACGGCTGTCAGCTGAGTGAACATCTTGACTTACACATTCGAATTAACTACACCCAAGCAACTGAAAACATGCAGTATGCGCTCATGTACTTTACTACATAATAGGTAAGCAAGCAAGCAATACAGCCTAAGTATACTAAGTACAATTGCTGTAAATTATCAACACACAAAAAAAAAACAAATAATTCCACACACAATTAGGAGCGGGTATGAAATGCAATCCACAAAAATGCGAAATCAGCTGTTCGCAATGAGTTCAATGGAAGTTCCAATCGTCAGCGAGAGCACGGCATAAATTTGAGTGACATCCACATTCCAGTGGCTTTGAGTAAAATTTTAGCTACTCGTATGGAAGCTAACGTGAAAGTGGTAAGCTCTGGGCAGTTGAAATGCTCCGGATGTGAACTCTCGAAATGCACAAATTTATATCTACATATATACACACATTTAGGTACATACACACATGCAAATATTTTATTTGCCGTTGGGCTGCCGCTTTACAAGCAATTCTTTCGCACGTTTCATTCTTTTTGTTTTTTTTGGATTTTAAATCCGCGTTGATGTATTGTTTTTGTGGTTGACAGTTAAACGTACAACGGTAACCATTAAAAAGACATTTATACATACACGTACACACACACATATATAACATCTACCTACATATGCTTTGCTCGTTTTCTTGCTGGTATGCATTTCACATTTCCGGCCTTCACCTCTTTCGCATGCGAGTATGTATCTCTCGAGTATGTTTTCCTAGCAAAGTTCACCTGTGTTTGCCAGCACATGAAAGGCGTGTGTGTGTGTTTGTGTTTGTTCGTACCTTTGTGACGGTACACAGTTCTAAATGTTAAGTCACATGCGTCCTTATTCATTGTTGTTTTAGACTCAGATTTGCTGAGCTTGCCAGCTTGTTGATGTTTACGTCTCCGCAAATTGTTGAATAACAATCAGGGGTAATTTTGGACAATCCCTGCTTGCATAGACACATTTAAGAACATATGTATACATGTTCTGGCGGAAGAAGGCCTAAATTAGTTAAGCAGCTTTCCGCATAAGCCGTTATATGCTGTAGCTGCTTTAGTAAGCTGTAAATATGTCTGTACAATTCTTAGAATAAATGACGCATGTAATAACCGCCAAAAATGGGTTGAACTAAGTAAAGAAATTTTTAGTAATATAAATTATTTAACCTTACGTAATAAAGAAAACGTGATATTCATGAAGTACTTACTTAGGTATTTAGCAAAAAATTTGTATAAAGAACTTAGTGTAATACAACATTTAATCTTGTATTGCTAAATATTAAATATTTTCAATGAGCCTTTTTTAAAAGAACGCTTGACAAAACACTCTTTCAGAGCGTTGCCAAGATCTTACTGGTAGAAATAGATTTTCCACAAAGTATTTTATACCGGAGTGAGTTACTAACATCGAATGGGACAGGATACTTTATATGGCAACACAACAGACCAATATTTGTGAATAAGTTTGGAGGTAAACTCTTCAAAAATTCCAATCTTACCTGGCCTTCGTTTGCATTGCTCTACTCAACATGAACTTTTAGTGGATTTAACAAATCATCATCTGTTTTTTTCAACATTTCTGTGCGCTGATTTAAAGACCATTTTCCAAATTACACCCAGAAAAGTACAGTAGTACTCAGATAAATCTTACAGTTATTAAAATCTATAGTATTCGCATCAGTTGCGATACAAGTTTCTACCAAGCCATAGGTATTACTGAATTGTGTAACGAGGAGCACTAAAAAGAGTACGAAATGGAATGAGCAGCGATATGTTTGTGTTTTTTTTTTTCTATCAGCATCAAACAGACTTTCTGTCTATTTACGATTATTGATTGTATTATGTATGTGAAATATATGATTCGTAGTGGAAAAGCGAATAGTGACCGACTGCAGCACAATGCCACCATTAGGCGTTGTATGACAATAATAATAATAATAGGTTGTCGCTTACACATAGGTTAGTGTTTGGTCGAGCTTCTCCTCAAAATGCGGCCGTTGTATAACTGAATAATGAGGCTTTAGATCAAAGGGAACCACACAGTTTGATCGCGAGTAAGACAAGCTTTTTTTTGCTTTTAAATTTACGCGGGGAGGGATGGGGAAATAAATTTTGATCAAGGGTTAAAGTTTATATACAAATTCCCCAATCTTATATAATTTACTCAGTGTACTGGTTAACGAAAACAGGTTTTAAAGCTGGCTCAACACAATCGCGTAAAGTGAATGGTTGGCGTTGATCACCATTGCTTTAGATACCTACTTGACACTGCTCAGGTGACCCGAATATGACAGTACCCAGATTTCAATAATAACTAGTTAATTAATGGTGGGCTTTGGCGTTCTTTAGTTATGACTAAAATTGGCATCGATTAACGGAAACTGAACCGGTTCCTGATGCATTTGTATCCCTCTTTAGATTCCTTGCTTCTATTGGCCTTTAGTCCCATTTTTCAAGATGTCTCTGCAACATGTCATAAGGCAAAGATTCGAAGCAACACACTAAGTGTTCAAATAACCACAATACCAAGAGGTTTGAAATCCTTTTCTCATTTCTGTTCAAAACAGGTAACGGAATATTCGGAATACCTACACCTCTTTCTCTTAGGATAAAGTAGAATGTGGTACATATCCAGCAATATTTAAAAAAAAAAAAAAACAAATTTCGAATCAGCACAAAATCTCAAAACAGGACATTTGTGAAACATGGCGTATGAGTAACACATATTTTTATTGATGATAAAAAAGTGTCAGCTCACAAATATAAGTATTTCAATTAGAAATTAGAAAAATAACAAAAAATTAGTAACATCTTACTAAAATCGTTATCAAATTACTTGTATAAAATATATAAAAAAAAAATTATCCTGATATAATTTCACAAAAATACATTCATTTCTTCTTCTTATTGGTCGCTTTGGGCCGAGACAAATTCAATACTATGAAAATTATTTACGTGACACAAATCCATCTTTTCTTTGAAGTCAGCTTATCATTTTCCCACCAATGCCCCACCAGGAAAGCATTTTGAGATAATCTCGTTTAAAAATGCACTCGTCAATGACCTCAACGACAAGGCAAAAACGCCCCAAAACATGTTAAACAGAAACAGGCGTTGTGGCCAAAAACAAAGGCAGTAAAACGACAAACAAAACGCCGAAAAGCAAAA
>NW_023458555.1:5695472-5733219 GCF_013731165.1 Rhagoletis pomonella
CAAAAACAAAGGCAGTAAAACGACAAACAAAACGCCGAAAAGCAAAACCTGTGTTTTTTCAAAGAAAGCTTCCACCATTACCTTCCACAATATGCGTGACCCAGCACATGTGATAAAGCAAATGCAAAAGAAAAGCAAACAAAAGGCTAAAAGGAAATTTCACAGCGAACAAGTGCAGAGCACGTAAAGAAAACACAAAACCACTTGACTTCGTTTCGGCGTAAAAAAAAAAAAATTAGGATAATTCGAAATAGCTGAAGAGAAAACTCTCCACCAGCCGAGTTGGCGTGAATAATTCGAAACAGCTGAGCAAAGACAATGGAAGGAAGCAAAGAAGAGTAAAAAGAGCGGGAAAATGAGAATGCATGCAGTGAGAGTAGCGCACTCTGAGTAATGGGAAGCAGTTATAGAACGACGATATTGTACTAAAGTGGAACTTAAAAATGACAGATTTCTACAATTATAGGTAAGCGAAGAAATTTAAACTTTACCCGGAAGGATTGGAAAAGTCTTCACCGGGTGCAATGTAATTAACGTAGCGCTGTACGCAAAGTAGGCAAACATTTTGCGGTCCATTAACTTTATGGAACGCATGCTTTCTGGAAGAGATTCTCAGCGTTGACCGAAAACTTCCGAAGCTGATTGAGTCAGATTTGTTTGACACTCGCCTCAACTACTCTTTGAATTTGAGAGAACTGTGTGGAACAAATCTTCGCACTCCAATTAATGGGAGAGCTACAATCCACATCCTCCACAGCAAATAGGGGTCCGCTGCACATGGACACTTCGACCATAGACTTTTTTACCCCCGACCACTCCGCACGCCAAAAACCTGAAATAAATGAACTGCTGCCTCCTTGGGCGACGAGGCACCGCCAGCCATGAAGCCATCTCTGGATTTTACATTCCAAATAACGCACATCTTCCACTGGCCCGCCGGCTACACTCTCTCTTTCCGTTTTGAGCTCAATGTGTTCGACAACGTTGCATACACGCAGCCACAGCCTCGCAGCCAACGCGCTCGTTCAATGTCGGCAAACGCGATCCATCACCCCTCTCCGCCGCCCCCTTCCGCTATCGACCACTAGGCTGGCTGGCTGGCGTGACATGCCAACAGACCAGGCCGCAGCAGCTGCTGGTTCGCAGCCTCAGTCGTTTGGAATCCTTTCGTGTGTTTGCGTGTCGGGAAAAAGAGTGCGCGTGCACGCGCGTCTAACGGTGATTTTTTTTTCCGAAACGCAATTTTTCTACTCAAACGGACGGTAAAAAAATAAGTGAATGAAGAGCTATGCTGGCATAACATTGCAAAAATTTTTGAAAAAGTAAATAAATAATTATTTCTAAGTTTAAATCAAATCATTTGGCATAAAGCCAGCAAAATGGGAAATAATCTAAGTTTCATGCAAAGCTATAAACGAAAAGATTAGCCATGCGCCGCCATAGGCATTTTGCCTACTTTCTTGTTTTTGTGTACTCGAGCGCATGTGTGTGTGTGTGTGCCTATGTTGCGGCATGTCACGTCATGGCAGGATTAATGTGGCATAATAAGGAAATTCTTTAAGACCGAAAAATGTCCACACGTAGCATGAAATGGGCAAATGAAGAGAAATGTGTAATAAATGCTTGAAAAGAATTAAATAAAACGAAATGAAAGCGAAATAAGTGGTGGCAACTCAAACAGAAAATCAAAGCCGCTGCTTTAAGCGGCAACCAAGTGAAATTAAAACAAATCCAATTTGCAGGCAGGGAAACTGGTGTAAAGCAGTCACGCGCTCCCTTAAAATTTTTGAAACGCGATTCATCGCTGTTTCACATAAAAGTTTCAAAGGATTAACCGACAGGAAAATGAGGCTACATGCCAGCCACACTGCCCTTATATGTATATGTGGTGTATTTTTATGTGCTTTACGAAAGGCATATGATGCGAAATAAGATTACTTAGTTGTGAAGGAATCAACGCACAAGTGGCGAAGCAGCTGAGTGACAGTCAGACTTCAAGCGAGCAAACGTACATACATGAATATGTATGTGAATATGTGTGTAGTAAAATACATACCGACATAGATTGTATGTTTTTATATAAGTAGTGAGCATAAATCTCGCTACGCGCGACTTAGCTTCTGTGTGTGTGTGTGTGTGTTTGCATGTTTGCTTTCTGTTTTCTACACAAATGTGTGTCACAGGCGCCTTAATGTAGGCAATCACTACTTGACACATACTACGAACGCCCAAAGCATTGCGGAAAGTGGAAATGAAACGCAAACTGAGTGACTGCAGTTTTGCAACAGTTTCTCCAGAGTTGCTTGCTTTTCACGTATGTATGTATATGTATACGTTAATACTTCGCTGGAAATTATTTAGTGCAAAATTTGCACACGATTTTTTTTTATGCGTAATTTTTGGCTTACAGTCCTCTTTTTAAAAAGGAGAGGGTTATCAATTCGTGGGAATATTTTTTTTTTGTTTTATGTATGTTACCGCATAACTTTGGATCACGTTAACAGATTTCTATATATATTTTTTTAGGTGTTACCTCACATGTGATCCCATACTAATTTGGTTTAAATCCGATCATTGGATCATGAAGAAATTAACGATAATCTTAAATTTTTATATGAGCATTAAAGTCGGTTTTGTTTTTTACTTAAAAATTAGTTGTTCTTCTATCGTTTTAAATTTGTTTAATTTTTTACGCTTTTGGTTTACTTTAACATGTGGCTATAAGTCATTCTTTTTCTTTCGGTCAAAATATTCCCTAACTAATGAAAAATATACCGTTTTACTCTGAAGGTAATCCTGATTAAAATAGAAAAGTGTTCTATCTCATAATTTGCGAGAGAGCTACATCGCTGGTAATATCGTGGCATCAAGATGGAAGGTATATCGTTTGATAGCGAAATAAATTCTCTAAATAATTGCAATAGGAACTACTTCGCTACAACCAATCACTTTCTCGCAATCGATTGGTAAACTAAATGATAAATTTTTCTGTACGAAATGTTTGCATGTTAATCATACGCCATGTATTCCGCAATTGATTTCGCGAAATTGATTAGTCGCAGAGCAATAATTGTTTCCTCTAAAAAAAACACAATATTTTTTCCTTCTCTATCCGAACAAGAATCGCCGGTAATTTTGGCAGCGGTGCAATACTTGTCAACAGTTTGTAGCTAATTAAAAATATTTCCTGTCAAATTGAGAGAAAGGGTAATTCATTATTCCAATCAGCACTTTTTTCTGAGCTATACGGTTTATTTGGTAACTCTTAGCGGATAAATTGATAAAACGCGATGGCCTCGCGCTACTTCATCACAGCTGGTCGATAGCCGGCAATCTATCATAGCTTGAAGGTCGTGCGAAAGTGTTTCTTAACGCATTGACCTACCCTAACTTTTTAATATCTCAACTTCGTCAGAAAAACTGTTCTAATTCAGACGCAAATATCACTTGCATTTTAAATCCATAGGGTAACCCTTAACGTTCGACCAGCACCACGGCTGTGCTGAGTTAGTACAAAGATAGACTGACAGCTATAGATGAAGTAGTCCGCGCGATCGATATAGATATGGAAACCTTTGTTCCCAGTCAACATAAAAACAATCTCTTTGTGATACCTGAAAGGTGTTTTCTGCGAAGTAAGAAAAATATGTTATTAATAATTTTATAAAGTTTGTGTTAAATGTTGTTTTTAATAAGTTTATTCATATTAATTTTAATATGCAACGTAATTATGCAATAACTCGTTAAAATTAGGCTATAGTTCCCCTCGTTTTTCTGATGAATTCGTACTCCACCAGTTTGCCACGTAAATCTAATTTTGGTTCGTAGATTACGGCCCTGTATACCGTTTTTATAGATCAGGTCATTTTCGAAAAAATATTTTCATTATAAGTTTGAATTGTGAATGATAAAAATACAAACGTTAACAGGGGAAAAACATAAAAATAAAAGATTTTTGTAAGTTCTTTTGATTTGTGTTAAAGCATGTTCTTTTACAAAAACACACAGGTATACTGGGCCTTAATGTACGACCCAAAATTAGGTTTACATGTTTCGGGGTTGTTCGAGAGAAAGATTTTGCGGAAGCTTTACGGACCTTTACGTATTGGCAAAGGCGACCTTTTCATGCCTACTTTTATACATTTTTATTAAATCGTCGGAATGCAAACTGTCCGCATTTATTATGCTTGGATGCAACCGGTTTTCAAATGTGGTTACAAAAGCAAAGCTGCTAATTTCAGGACAATCGTAAAATTAAGTTTTGCATACCGAGTTTTAACAAACGTCCTCAAGTTAACACTGCATGCACCTATTTTACTAAACTATTTGGCAAAGTGAGCCATTCAATATTGGTTTGTAAATTTTAAATTGTATAAATTTTCGTTAAATTTTGTATCACGGAATAAATCCTGCATCCTATATCTCGCACTGTAATTATTTAGTTGTTGTTACGGGAGTGTCTCATTACGCTGCATTACAAAAAACTATATCGCGAAATTGTGCAAAATGTAAAAACAGATCTGCTCGAACAAAATTCTGTATGTTTTAATTCTGTTTTGTTTTTAACCGACTTTACAAAAAGGAGAAGGTCATCAGTTCGTCGGAATATTTTCTACTTTTTTTATATATGTTACCGCATAACTTTTGACCACGTTAACCGACTTCTATAATTCTTTTTTTAGAGTAAATGTGTTGGTTTTAGCTGTGAGCTGATGGTCAATGTCAATTTAATGTTTTTATTGTTGGTTTGTACTAGGCTATTTTGATCAAATTGGCGTATGTTACTTGTTTTAATTCTTTTTTTTTCAAAATTCCGCTTTTTAAAGTTCCGAATTTGAAAATTCTGTCTCACAAAATTCTGCTTAGATTTGGCTTATATCTATGTACATTAAAAAAAAAGAACTGTGTGACTTAAGTAATTTTTTGTTAATACTTCTAAGCTATTTACTTTTTTAATTACTTGTTTTTTTTTGGTTACTGTTTCTCCATTTTCCATTTGGGTTTTCGAAAAAAAAAGTTCTCCCCGTAAATTCAATACAAGAATATGAAACTAGAAATTGCTTCCTCCAATAACTACTTTTAGTTGGTGATGCCACCCTTCGCTAAATCTATTCAAAATACTGAATAAAAAAATTCTCTATTAAAATATGAGGGAAACAATGTTAAAGAGGACATGTCATTACTATCAAATAGTGCGCACATGTCCTCTTTAACATTGTTTACATTATTTTGTATTGCAGAATTTTGCAATTCAGCATTTTGAAAAGTGGAATTTTTGAAAACCAGAATTTTGTTTAGCAGAATGTCATGTTTCGAATTTCGTAGTAACAGAATTTAGATACTAACTCTGTTGTTAATTATGTTACTGATCTTTTACTCTTCGTTATATTTGCCAAAAATACATCGACATTTTTTAAATACTCTAAATTTCTCTTGCGTCTCATCGTTGATTGCACAATTTCCTCTACTGTAGACAACTACCTCGGGAACGAGAACAGTTTTAGGATTTTTGCGATCGTAAATTCTGTAAAAATAGTTTCGCTGGATGAAAAATTACCTTGGCATATCAAATAACTTTATGGAAAAGTTTTAAGCCAATATTTTTTCTGCTCTTGCTTGAAGGAATCTTGTTCCATGGTAGCAAGAACCAAAAAACTATATTTTTTTTTAAGTTCATTCTATTTTCCTCATTACGTAGCTGTGTGTAAAAATACTTAAAATATCAATTGTATTCACAAATAATTCTTTACAGCAAACATTTGGTTCGAATTGAACGCTTTTTAAAATTCTCGATTATAAAAAATTATTTTTATCAATCGAGCTAGAGAGCACAAGCGCAACCACTTTGAGCAAATAAAAATACGAACAAATTAGAAATGTCTGTCATATAACTACGAGATATTCAACACAAAAAACAAAAATTCGTTCGCAAATGATTCAAATTCATTCTTTCTTCTATTCATTCGCAATATACGAGTTAACGTCAAAAGGAACATTTGTTGATCTATGCTCAGCTATTTTCAAAATAGTATTTTGCTTTCATACGGAGAAGTGTATTTTCGTAGACGTTATTTTGAAAGTTGGCTATATCTCGAAAACTGTTCTAATATCTTATTATCTGACTTCGTACTTGGGCCCAGCGGAAATTTTTAAATATGAAATGATGGTCAAATGCCAGAGCTCAGAACTTTTTGGAAAATTTGTTATCTAGTGTACATAATTATGGGAGTGTTATAGTTGCATGTGGTTTTATATTGCTGCAAAATGTATACGCAATATACAAATACAAAGCAGCATGCAACTTGGAACTCTCCCTATACTTATGTAAATATGTAGATGTTTGAAATAATTTCAATTTATAATACTGTGCTTTGAAAACAAGAGAATTAAAATAAATAAATTTTCTTCAACTTATATTTACATACATACATCGCTAAATAGTGGTAAATTCGGGCAAATGTTTGCGGCAGAGAACGAATGAGTCAGTTCATATTCATTTGTATATAACGAATGAAAACAATATAATTACCTTTGAAGTTAATGAGAACGCAAACAAAATTAAAAAATACATAGCAAATACAAATGAAATTAATTAATTTTAATCATTTGAAAACGAATTTTTCTGAACCCTGTTCTCTTGATATTACATTTTGTCATGAAAAAAAATCTTTAAAATTTTTTTTAATTTTTTCGTACAAACTACATTATTAATCTTTAAAAATTTTGTTAAATTTTTTCGTACAAAATATGCTATTATTCTTATTATATATAAAATCTCATTAATCCAATTCAATAGTTTCTTATTTTTCTTATTTAGCTTCTCGCCTTAGCAAAGTTCCAGCAGTTATTCACACCAAACACCAATTAGCCTTTTGGCGTTTGCTCTTTTCATTTAGGGCCCCCATCCACCCTTAGGTGCTAATTTAAAAAATATTTTCAGCAAAGCATCATCGCCTATAGCTAGAACATGTCCAACTCAGGGCAATCGTTTCATATATTTGTATGCGAGTGGTTTCGAACGACTCGAAAAGGTACACAGCTGTTTTTCGTAATTTAATTCAGCATTCAGAAGCATTTATCCTTTGTGACATCACTGCGAACTGTAACTGATAATCTATACAGAAAAACGCTGAATTTGTAAAGTAATTATGGAGATGATTTCACATTTTCGTCCTCGAATCAGCTGCGACAATAAGGAGCCGGTGTTATATTTAGTCCCATTTTATGAATTAATGCAGTTAGTGTCCTGTAATACGCTAAAGAAAATTACAGTTGACCAAGAAGATCCCTTCACCGGCCCAGCTTTGACCAAAAAGGCCTTGCACCAGCACATTCCTAGCTTTCGCTCAACATTTTCTAAGAGCTGACCGGGGTTCATCTGACACCAGACAAATTCACCAAATAGTTTCCTTCCAAATCTCCAGCTCTAAGTTCTAACTTTTTATCGAAGTCCTTTATGTATGTGCGTAATTTTACAGATAACCAAAGCCAGTCGACAAGACGCAAAGTAGTAAGTGAAAAAGCTTCGATTTCATTCACAATTAAAAAGAATTTAACAACACATCAAGCGCGGCCAATCTGCGTTCTTCGCTTTGTGTCCGCCCACATCAACGACCCAGATGACTTTGCGGGAAACGAGCATTGCCTGTGGTCGTGCATAAATTACAGATGCGCTTTGCAGACATATGTACATAGACACATAAGTATAGACACATAAGCACAAAACCACGCGCAGGCAAATACTTTAGCAACGCACTTTCGCCATTCTGTTAGTTTCCAAACAATCGTCCTGCCTCGCCTGCAGACCCTTCCACTATGTTTGTTTGTATGTGTGCAAGTGCTATGGAAATACTCCATTTAGAGTGCATTGGCATTGTTTTCATGTTGGTTTTGCCTTCGCCTTCACCGCGAATAAATAGGAAAAAAATGGCTGTGTGCAAGCGCGTGCGAAGCGAGTGTATGCAGCACTTGTATTTTTGTGGCATGCAACTAGGCGCATAACAATTTTGTACCGTTACGACAGGTAAACGTACACTTATGCGGATAAAATGTCAGTTAGCGTTAGTGGCACGATCGCATGTTCAAAATAAAAATTGGCATAATAAAATTTTCGAAATTGAGAAGCAAAAATTTATAAGCTACAAAAGCATGCAACAGCACCGCACACCACCAGAGCACAGCTGGCGGGTAATTACAGCATAACAGCATATTTAGTGGCTTTTAAAAGTTAGTCTTCGGAAAATTAAACAAAAAATGTTGTTGCATATAGAGCCAATAAAGTCATGTATAATTTGGTGAAATATGTTAATGGTCGAAAATAATTCATGAAATTAGCATAAAAAAGAAAGCTTTGCATACTTTCGGGCGAGTGTTTGAAGAAAAGTGTAAAACTGTTTAATGGGAATACATATTAGATAATTTGCATAAGCTCAGTTGAGCGCAAGAGAAAGCTTCACCGCACTTTAGCCAAACTGCGTCTCTGCGAGCGAGTGCGACGCAGGGGTGTGCAAAAATAATGCGAACTGTCGAAAAATGTTTATGAAATATTGTTGCATAATTTTATGCTCTATAATAAAATCTATTTACTTGCTGGCTAGAAATTTAAGCGCATCAAATCTGACAGCACATTTAACCAAAAACACACTTCCACGCACATACATACATATATGTATACATAAATGGTTAACAAGTAAGCCAACATACATACATACCCGTACAGACATAAGCTCTCAAAGGGCAACGTGCATAGATTTCTTATGCAGTGAACGTATTTGTGTGCTTCTGCATACTTGACCCAAATCCATGTCAAGTTACTTATTCATTCATACATACATACATACATACATACATACATATTTACATGCATATGTACGTACATAAGAAGTCAAGTGAATCAAGTCAAAATGTGAGTGTGGAAAAGTACTTGTGGGAGTTTACGCAAAACTATGTAATTGACTGTAAAAATTAGAGTAATTCCAGAGGTTTGCTGCGATGGCTTATAAACAAGCGAGAATGCGTGCAAAATGTATATAAGTACCTATGTACGTAAAATCACAATCGCATGATAACTACGCTTTGTAGGTATAAATTAGAAAAGTACTGAAAATAAATTTTATCTCTTTTTTACCAAATTTCACACACGTAATTATCATAGCATAAAGCATAAGGGGTATTCACGACCCCGTTCCAAACTGTCTAGCGCGCTGCATAGATAGCATGATTGTATAATTTTGTTGTTTCTTCAAGTGTTTAAGCAATAAAAAAAATTAGCCAATCATTCTATTTATGCTATCTATGCGCCATTCTAGACAGTATGCACCGGATCGGTAATACCCCTATAGTATGTAAGTGTGGAAAGCTCAGATGAGAAATTGAATAGGCTTCAAAACTACAAACTCAAAATCTTTCTATAGAATCGAATTAAAGAGCTCCAAATTTTTACATGCAAATGCAAAAAAAGTAAGTACATTAAGATTCCACAGTCGAATTTTGACAATTGAATTTTAATTTAGCTAATATTTTTCTGAGTAACCTCCAATAGGTACAAAAGCAGCATCCAACATCGTGCTGTTACCGTTACATTCCAGTTCTCAAATTTTGTTTAACAAAAAAACCCCTTGCATTTCTATTTCTTAAAATTTCTGTTACAGTTTTTACACTCACAAAATTGTTTACGTATTTAAATAACCTTCCGATGTGGACTCTGTTTAGTTTCGTTGGATTTCATTTACTCGAAGTACTTTTACACGTTTATAACGTTTGCCATTGAATCTACCATAATTTTGTTCTTAAGTGAAGGCCATATTCCAACTGAACATAAATAGCGGACTTAGGGTACAGGCCGTTACTGTGAATGGTTTTCGCTTCTAAGAGGATCCCCTTAGCCAACTAAATGATGAAGAAGCCCTATCTGGAAACTTTTTTCCCAATTTCGACCACAATTTTGGATTTCAGCCGCACTGTGTGTAGTAATAAATCTAAAAAATAATAAAAACTAATAGTTTTCACCCACTTTAATAAACAAGGTCGAAAAGAGAAAACAACAAGTAATTTTTAGCAAAAAAAAACCGACTTCAACTCTCATATAAAAAAAAAAAATATATATATATATATCTCATGATCCACTGATCGGATCTTAACTTAAAAAAAAAAAAATAATATTCCGACGAACTGATAACCTCCTCTTTTTTTGGAAGTCGGATAAAAATCATTGATTTTGCCTTTAAAGATCAGTTTTGAGGTGAAGTTAATTTTTCATTCAATTGCAGTTTTATGATGACCCATAAAAAGTAACATTTTTAATTTTTGAATTTTTTTACCTAAAAAATTCACTTTTTAAAAACAGTTAAATTTTTTTTTTCTATTCCTGGGACCATGCAAAGGGATTCATGGATGCAATATCAGCAAAAATAAGTGTTTCTAAATTGTAAAAAATTCATTGCTTAATAGTTTCCGGTCAAAAAAAGACAAAAAAAAAATATTTCCGGAGGTTTTTTTAGAGGTTTAGACAATTCTTTTATCCAACAAGATATTTTTTTCCATTCTCCATTTCAAAAGCTTTAAAATACCAATAAATTTTTTTCGCAATTTTTTCGCCTACTCAAGATATTTGATTTTGTCATTTTTTCCAAAATAGCACGCAGTGTGATGTTGAGCTTTGAAGAGCATAGGAATGGGCAAATTTCTTTACAAAGTTCCCACTTGTAGAGAAGTATACAACAAAAGAAGATCAGTCGAGTAAGTTGAAGCCAGTTTTACTTAACTCGTCCGAAACCACTTGTTGTCCGCTCGGAGAAGAAGCTCAAATTGGGGCACAGATTTTCAACAAACTAAATAAGAAAGATCTTAAGAAATGGGTCGTTCAAGATGAGAGTCAAAATATCATTTTGTATAAGCAAACGATATTTAGCCAAAAAAACAATTTTTACTTAAGATACTTTATGCTTTAAAAACGTTCTAGATTAATTCGTTTAAATTTCAAATTATGTATGTACATGTAAAGCAACAACACAGCTCGTATATGTTAACCGAGGTGAAACCAACTCGAATAACGATATCCGACTTTGTATAAGGTGCTGCCAAATTCAACTATGGCACAAGTGATCATGGAAAGTAATTGGAAAATTTTAAATTAATCTTCAAAATATTTGTACAAAATAAACCAAATGACAAATGTAATGGAAAATTTCAAATTAACCGTCAAAACATTTGTACAAAATAAACAAAAAAGTTAATAATAACACAATTTTCTAATTCTTTTATTGACCAACTAAACTTGCAGACGTTTATACTAAGAAGTAAAATTAGCTCTGTATGCATATGTTCAGGAAATAAATAAATAAAAATTAAAAATTCGTAAAGATTTTTTTAAATTTTGTATATGTTATGATTAAAAATTTATTATTTATTCATTTTCAAAAAAAATATCAGTTTTCCTTGTTTAGTTTTTGTAAATTTATAACGGTTTGCGCCAGTGGCTGATAGTCTTTTTGAAAAAATCATGTAACGCTGCAACGCATGCATTTAACGTATTATTGATGCCAGATAAATACATCAGAAGCTGCATTTACAGTTGAGTTAAAGCTATGTGGAGCACAATGCACACAGTACTTAAATGGCAATAGGAAAATCCAATTTGTATGTATGCTTGGGCTCCATGTAATTCACCATTTATTTCTGGCCCGCCATCATAGTATTGGCCATAAATAAATTTATAGATGCTTCCAAAAGATACTTCTTTATAGTTCTTGATAACTACATATCTTAACATCAAATAGGTGATAAAATTAAAAATTCAACTAACAAAATAATTAAAAAGTAGTATACCATCGGTAAGACACTCCTTGTCAAAATTATAAGAACATCACACATTGACAAGTTTACGTTTTTTTGTTATTTAGTTTTAGTCATTTTTATAAATATTTCTTAGAAGGATTTTTGAGTATACAGTTTTCAATTTAATTATAATAAAGTGCTTGTTTGACGCAGGGTTGGAAAACTTAATTTTTAAATTTTACTCAATGTGAGGGAAAAATTGTACCTATAAAAGCTTACTTAAGAAATATATAAAAAATTTGCTTAAGATGAATGCTCTCAAGGTAGGAGGGGTCTGTCGGCAATTGTTTAGTATGACTGGCAAAACTTTGAATAGGCTCAGAAGTTTTCTGGTAAAAAAGATTTTCCCACGTAGTGAATTACAATCAATTGGTGTGTTCGCACCGAATGTACCTTGAAATTGTAAATGTGGAGAAAAAAGTACAATTGTACTGATGATCTTTCTATATGAAAGAAGATGAGCAACACCTTCAACAAAAAAAAAAAAAAAAATGTGAAAAATCACCGGTACGTCCTAAATATTATTGTGTGAATAGAGCGCCATTTTTTGACAACGTAGTTTTGATGCCAACATTTCTGCGTGAGTCCAGTAGTCAATTTTTGATGTTTTTTTGGTCATTATGAAAACTTATCGGTTAATAGTTTGATTAATCGAACGGAAAATTTCGATACAATTAAATCGTTAACCGAATAAAAATAATAAAATAAATATGTCTTATTATAAACGTCAAGCTGACTTACTTCTGTAAATTTCTTTTCAGGTATAAATGCGGCAAAAACCCATCAACAACATAAAACTGCTCGAAAAACAACTTCCATCAAAATGAGGCAGTGAATTTTGAAATTCGAGATCAATATTCTCCGCGTTAGCTAAGCTAAATGTTAAAACTAACGAAACATTGGAGTTAAATGTGATTCAAGCCACAAAAAAAATTATCAAGTAAAATCATTCGCTTATAATAAGACCAGAAGCCGTAAGAGATCTTAATCTTCCGCAATATCAAATCCAGCCGCTTACTGTAATAAGAGCATCGGAGCGGAGCTAAATCTACAAACATAGAAAATGTGTAATGGTATGTGAGAAATAAATAGAGTGTGTAAGGACGTGAGCCTATTAGACGCGGAAAGAAGCGAACAAAGGCAACGTTCGAAATTAAAAAAAAAAATAGTGAAAGGCATCCGAAAAATCTTAACTGGTGAAAAAAGTTTCAAAACCACCTCCAATCAAAAAGGAAAAGTAAATCTAAGTGGATATTTAATGCGCACGAGTTCTCTAATTTCAAAAGCAACAATGAAACACAAAACGAAATCAAACTAAAATAATGAAAAGGGCAAAAAAAGTAAAAACCGAAATCAAAGTTGTGATTGAGAAATTTTTGCTGAGCTAAGCGAGATCAAACGGAACGCATCGTTATGATGCCGCTGTCAGCAAACACAGTCCACCGATACGGGTTGAATCCAAGGAATGCGCAACACACACAAATCGTAGCCTAACTAAGCGTTAATACAACAACAAGTGAAAACAATCGTAATAAGCGGAACAAGCCGAATCAGCGGGAAAATGTGTTGTGTGTAAAAAAAAAATAAAAATAAAAATAAAAAATTAAGAAATAAAATTAAAAAGTAAATATAGAATAAAAATAAATCTGAAACCACGTTACCAACGAAACTCTTTATAGTTAAGCTTTAAACTCAGCGCCAAAATTCCTTTGATTTCTAATAGAAAAAAGCTGACCTAAACAACAACTTATGTATATGTAAGACATAAAGGAAACGAAAAGAAAACGTTAACTAGAGCATGGAATTGAGTGAAGCGAGCTAAGCTGTTGAGCGGAGATTTTTGTTTGTACTTACATATACATACATATTTGATAGAGGCTGTTTGAGGGCTGTGTGAGTGTGTGCTTGTGAAAAATTTTTGTAAAATCAATGAAAGCAGAAAACAAAGGAAAAAATTCAGTGTAAATAAAAGGATTACAACAAGAGCAGAAGGAGTAGTGTAGTGTAAAAATAAAATAAAATCGCTACTACTACGTTGGCTAGTTTGTGAGAAAATAGCAACAAAAACTGGCTGCCGAAACAGCCAAAATAAAAGCAAGAATAGTAAAGAGACAAACAAGCAGAAAACAAAGACAGAAAAACGCTATATAAGACAAAGTGCAGCTGAAGTAGAAGACAAATAAAGAAGAGAGCACACGTTTGTGGTAAGTAAACTTGAAAATAAAGTCAACCAGAAGCCGGCAAAAATTTTTGGAAAACAATAAAGTAAAACTTGCATTAAAGTATTTACGAAACACATTTGCAAAACAAAAACACCAAACAACAATTTATGTTGAAAATTTGGTGAACCTTTGGCTTCTAAAAGTGCAAACTTTACAAATTCCTTTAGAAATTTATAAACGAAATGGAAAATTTACAAGCAGCATTAACCGGCATCTTTCAAGACTAGTTTTTATGAGGGGCTACTACGACTATCGGACTTAAAAAAAAATGTCCTCCCTCCTACAAAGTTAAGAAATGCAGAGAAATAAAAGAAAATACCTCAGCTTAAAAAGTTAGAAAAAAATGTCCTTCTGTTGTGACTTTTCAACCGTACAAATGGTGAAAATGAACAAAAAGAGAATTGACAAACGTAAGCTGTCAATAAAATCAGCAAAAGCAAATGAAAAAAAAAATCAGGTTAAGAGCAGTAAAGAAATCCCACAGAAATGCCACAATTGCGCCCACACACACATGTACAAGTAAACACACAAACTATAGGCTTAGCAAACAAACAAATTGAAGTGCTGGCCACTAAAGTCCGAAAAAATGCAGCTTGTGAACTTGCTGACACCAAAACCCGGGGAAGAGGAAATTAAGTAGGCGAACCCAAATAAAACCAAATCTCATGGATTTCACTCAAGTGTAGTTGTGTGCACACTCGGTTGCGTATATGTATCTATAAGTATGTATATGTGTACTTAGCTAAAAGAACTTACTCTGGCCGTACTTTTGCAATATTTTGCCACACACATTGACGGCATATGTATCTCCATTTAATGCACAAGCATTTGATTATAACAGCGAAATAATTGTATGTGTGTGAATGCCTTAAATGAATAAAAATGAAATTGAGAAAGCACTCAACTCGAATAGAGGTCATCTGGCGGCCGAGAGTCTACTTTTAGGCGCATTTTATGGTAAT
Source organism: Rhagoletis pomonella (assembly GCF_013731165.1). NCBI lineage: Eukaryota > Metazoa > Arthropoda > Insecta > Diptera > Tephritidae > Rhagoletis > Rhagoletis pomonella. The sequence goes on from NW_023458555.1 coordinate 5,710,492, forward strand.
TTCAAATATGTAGCATAGCAACTGTATCCATTGTGTTCTCTTCAACTGGTAGGTGCATGTATTTTAGTATTGAGCAAGTTTATGGGTTATTCAATGGGCCATATTTTTAATGGATATTTAGTGAATGGATGACCGGCAGTATGCGCAAAAGAGAATCGATGCACTAAACTTGAATTTGACGTTAATTTTTATATAGTAATTCACAGGCATTTAGCGTTTTCATTTAATAATTCAAAATCGATCACCTCTTACTGCCAATTATTGAAAAAAGAAATTCTGTAGTGATTTCAACGTTATTGATTATTTCACTTAGTCAACGAGGTATCAGTCAATGGTAGCAAATGAAAATGAAGACATTATCTGTAATAGAAAAATCAGGTGGTTTCACTTAGTCTTTTTAATTGGCATCATTTAAATAGCACAAGACTGAAACGACTGGCATCCTACAGTTACCCAAACCCTCTTTAGTGGTTATAGCGCCAGACAAATGGACACCGCTTAAGAACCAACGCAAGCTTTAAATCGTTGATCGGCATAACTTACCCACTCAAATGATTCAATTCAATTGAAATGTGTGCTTTGAAAGCAATCCATCAAATATTTGAGGACCTGGTGGTCCACTAGGTCGTAGTTTTAAAGTATGTGCAAAGCCTGACCTGTGCTGACCTGGACCACTTCAGACGTAAAAAACTGATCGCATATTTTACTTTTTTCAACATTTATTGGCAGTGTAAATATCTACATGGTTAATTAAAAATTTGCATATAATTTTGCTTAATTTTCTGCCTATCGATATACGCGACATATGAGCGACTTTTTATTTTATGCAGAGAAAGTTAAAAGGAAGTAAATAACTAAATATCTGGCATGCTTTACAAATCGTACAATTTACAACACCTGTTTTTGCACTAAATCGATGAGTGTAGCATAAGTTATGTGTGCTTTCAGCAGTTTCCACTTGAAATATTTATTACTTATATTACAAATATCAAATCGCACCGAAACTGTGTACTATATAAAAATCGCTAACAAGAAAAAATTATATTTTCAAGCCGAAGGTCCCATTTAACTTTCGCCGCCACATATCGGCACAAAAAAGGCGCGAGCTTAAACGTTGACCGCGAAAGAAGGCGCACAAAAAAAACTTCAGCGAAGAAAGGCTCTTAACATAGTAGACGGCGAAGAAAGACGCGTAAACTTACTTTCGCGGTCAACTATGTTTGCGGGTGTAGCAGTATGTTGATTCCCCAAAGAAATTTGGGGCCCAAAGAGATTTGGGGAATGATGCTGAAGTGACAGTCCTTGTGGTCAAGTATAAATCTGTAATCACGCGTCTTTCTTCGCCGAAGTTTTTCTTAAGCGCCTTTTTTCGTAAACTTTTTTTACGCATCTTTTTTCGTCGTCGAAACACTATCGCGCCTTTATTCGTGTCTAGTGACGATATGTGTGTATGTACAAAGTCAATTCCATTTGAAAAGTTTGAAAATTCATTTTCAAATCTTTGTTAGAAACGTGCTATGAAAGATATTTCGCGGAAAAATAAATCAAACATTTGTATTGTTTTATGAAAACCTGAATTGGTAAGCATTTCCATTATGAAAGGCATGTCTAAACCGGAAAACATAATTCAAAACATTCGTCATCGGCTGTGAAATCTGGATACTTCCACTATCTGGTCACATTTTGGTCCTCTTTGTTTCATTTTTTTTTTCTAGGAACGGTTATGCAAATTTCATAGCTTTAAATTTTTTCTTAGATGTTGTGTTAGAGGATATCTTTACTTCCGCCATTAGAAGACTGAGCTATTAAAACCTTCCTCTATAGTTTGTGTACAAATAATTTTCTTATTTTCAACGAGTTGATATATTTTGTCAAATGCTTTATTTAACTGTAAGTGAATGAATCGCACTCAAATTAATAATTAAACTTTTTAATACATTTTTGTATTTGTTGCAATTTATGTGAACAATAGAAATCACACGTTTGTCTTTTTTTTTAATGAACATAACTAATAACTGAACTCCGCTTTAGTAGCGTTGAATTTTGTGTGTATAACATTTATAAAAGTGAAGTATAACGGAACAGTAATAAAAAATATGTTGCTACGGTTTAAAGGAATGTAAATGTTATCTTTGGAAACATTATTTAAAAGGCAAAAAATCCTTCAAAGTCCTAAATATTTCTTTAAGCCGAATTTAAAGTTAAAAAAAAAATTTATAAAAATCGGTCATTCGTTGTCAAAACAGTATTTTTTCTAATATAGCCGTTGTGCTAAATATCTAGTCAACCTTGGTTTCCCTATGCTTTCTGTATTTTTTTTTTCTTTTTTCTTTAGTTTTAAATTTAACGCACAGGTCAGCATATCTAGCAGATAAACAACGGTTTTGTACATACTTTTTCTATGGAAAAAAAGTATTTCAAATGTTTTTTAGGCGATTCAGTGCAATAATAATTCTAAACTGAGAGCTAAGCATTTTTTCTAAGACTACGCATATTTATAACTTGCAATTATTGAGTATTAGATAAAATTTGTTTAAAGAGAAAATAATGTTATTTTTTATAAAAATACAATTGAGAGATTAATTTATGTATTCACTTCCAGCAATGCGATGTGCACTTAATTAGCAAACATTTTACTAATAATTCATCAACGCAAGAATAAACACTTATCTTTTACTAGCAAAAAAATACTATCCAATTCGCTTATATGTATGTATTAAATGCATCTAGGATTAGTGATGCCCAAGTACAAGAAACTTAATTTGAAAAATTTCTAATTAAACAAAAGCAACACCATTGCGTATACTTAACGTCAGTTGTGCTTTTACCTATTAAAGTTATTTACGTAAGTACACTTGTCGTTAGCTGATTAAGTCAAGTGACAGTTTGACTAGTTTTGGCTACTTTTATTTTGTGTATTTAATGTTTATATTTTTTTACAAAAAGTTTAGCACTTTGTCTAACCAGCGCCACATAAATCCAAATTTCAATTTTCGTACAAAAATTATGAAAATTCAACAAACTTGTAACTTTTTATTCAGAAATTTGGGAAAAATTTTGGGTATGCAGTTTTGTAGCTCATTAAATTTTAGTAAGGTGAAGAGCAAATTTCATGACGCTAGAAAATCGCGTTTATTTTTAATAACTAATATTACTATTACTACTAAGCTGAGAAAAAATCACAAAAATTCCATCACGTAAATTTTGCGAGAATATTCCTGAAATCATTTTCCTTAGTGTTAACTCAAATTACAAGCGTTAATTTCGAGCTGTCATAAAATTCTTCCTGATGTACTTAGTCTCTTTTGGTGTATTTTCGAAGAATGCTGTTGTTTTTACTTGGAAAGAGGAAGAAGTTTAATTTCAAAAGCCTCCGCTATTATTACCGAAAGCCAGCTACATAATTACCATCGACACTTTTTTGCTTTGATTAATCAAACAACTAAGCATGTCATTAAATTTCCTATAGAAATACGTAAACATATAACTAATTATAACATCAAAACTATTCAAAGCGCTGGGTGATTAAATTTTTCATAACAAATGGCTTAATTACTGCAAAACAAAGCTGACACTTGACTTAACAAATAGAAGTATTTTGCATATTTATTTCCAAGTTGAAAGGAAATAAATTACGTTCAAGTGGACAGCCATTTTAATTTGTTTGCATTTCTCCTCTTTTCTGTTTTAATTTTTTATTTTTTTTTGCCCAAACTATTTGGTACTCCAAAAACCCAATGACCTGACTAATGCTGAGTAGCTAAATACTAAGTAGGCTAAAGTTTATAAGGATAACAGAGAAAACCGATGCAAAAGCGAGCAGCAAAAAATAGTTAAAATCACACAGCAACAAACTAATGCTGGAACTGTAAATGAAATAAGAGTTACAAAACGAGAGCAGAAAAGACATTTCATTTATGTGCATTTCCCTTTTGGGAGATTTCCAAATAAACTACAAGCTGCAAGCCAATTTGAGTGCGGCAGCAGGGATGGAGGCGGGTTTGCAATCGAATTGGGAACATCCTCGTTTGGGAAATTTGTTTAAAGACAAAAATAAAAAAAAAAATAAAAAAATAAAAATATGTTAAAAGCCACTACGTATTGGAAAATGGGTTCTAGTTGCTAAGAGCAACATATTAAAGCGCTTTAAATGAAAATTCACTCCATCTAAAAAATCTTTTAAATTTTTTATTCTTTTTCTGCATTGGAAATGCTGCTGAGAACAACCAAATGCTGATGGTTATTTCCAATATTCATTCATTTCCTCTTCAACTAGAATTTTATAAAACTAAAATTTTTTTTGTAACATGATACTTTTCGCTAAGCTTTTTACGTTCAAATATTCCTGCATAAATAACCAAACCTCTGCCCGGCAGTTTCGTGACAAGCCGCCGTACACGGCATTCTAAGCGATAGTTCCAACTAGTAAACTGAAGTAGAATTTGTTAGCTTACTTACAGGCGGATAGTCTAGCGCATTTTGGCATTAATCATCTTTCAATTCCGTCTACCTACATAGCGCTCACTATGGCCCACTTCACGTAGACACATACGTAAGTACATGTATATGTATACGTACGTCTCGCTGTCATGCCAACTCGCCTGCCACTCAACTCACTCACGCCTCCAGCGCGTCGCGCCTATCGATTACTTTTCCCATATCTTCATAGACAATTTTTTCCACACATCCATACTTAAATCTATACTTTCTTTATTGCTACAATTTTATCGATTTGCTTGATGTTCCTTACTTCGCTACGCTTTCCGTTTTACACCAATAAAATTTTGCTACTTGTGTATATTATTCACTCGTTTCTCGGCTGCCTTTTTGTGCCCATAATTTCGCCGTTACTGTATTAAGCGGTTTTTTTGTAGATTTAGTTTTGGCGCTGTCACCCAATTTACGAGTAGTGGCGCCCCTTTTTTTTTGTAAGTTCGTAAATTGCTTTGCTTTTATGTGCTGGCAATGTGTAAGTTTGTGTGTTTATGTCAGTGTGCCATAATCTGAGTGCCTTGGTGTCGAGTTTGCATTTGCGTGCGCTTTTTGGGCGAAACCGGCTGCTGCTGGTTTGGCGAAATTTTGTTTGGAAATTACTTTGGCTTATTTTGGCTAGATTTTTATGATTTATTGCTGTTAGCTCGGTTATTATCGGTTAAACCCAAATTAAAATGTATCCTCATTTAGACGAATTTGGTCTTTAGAGTAGAAAGATATTAAAAATTTAGTTGTGTTTCTATGCTCTTGGTTTCTATACTGAACCGAATGAGCTATGAATTCGAGATCGTTTTCTACGATTACCCTCAAGTCTTTAACTTTTCTTCGTTTTCAAGAAAAGCCGCCTACTTTTGCCATCAGTCTGACTTTCACATTTAGAATTCTTTCCGCTTTTTTGTTAAAGGTTTCCCTAATAATATTCCACGGCAGCCTTGCGGTTGTAATAACGCCGGAATACCTTACTACTTTGATCGTATCAAATATATATCCGTTCACATTCAGCGTTACGTATACATTTTTGCTTCCTGATGACAATACTTTCAGTTATATCAATCCAGCAGATAAATCCTGAGTATGCAGCCAGAAAGACAGATTTACAAAGTGATAGTCGTGTGTTAAAATATGAGGTCTACCATCTGCGCATTTGCCTTAATTTGGAGCTGAGGTAATTCTGGAGCTCTTAATCAGCAATGGAGGTGGCAAAGCAAACTCTGCTTAATCTCGCTAGGAGGAAGGTTAGGCAGAGGGATAGTCATATCATCAAGAAACATGGAGAAATTAGGATCTCACTCCCTCAAGCCTTACTTTCCAGAGATGATATATCAGGGACCTTGCAGTGGTACCCAGGCGGCTCAAGAACTCCCGCGTGTCTCTTAGAAAACGTCTATGGCCCAACAACCAGGATTTGGCTGCCCACAGAAAGTTATCAGAGTATTTTTCAGGCAGGAGTTTACGTCATCAGTCTGTGTGCGAAGATAAACCGCAGTAACTTTTTAAAATGATATAATTTTTCCATACTCTCTGAAAGCAGGTAATACTCAATGCTCTTTCATCTTTCAATGTCTCGTCATGACCTCCATGAATAACATTCCTCTACTATGACTATTGGATCACAAGGGGGTGACAGGAAATGAGCTACCGGACAGCACTGGTGGCGTACAGTATGGAAAATTACCTTCTTTGTGACAAAATCGAATATCTAGAGACCGCGAAAAGCCAGAGAAATTAATTTAAAAGTGTCTAAAGCTTTTCAGAGGGAGATTTAAAAAAAAGTTGCTTAGTTGGATAAAAATTGACTAAACCTTTCAAATGAGCTTCAAAAATGGGTGGTTTTCAACTTGTTTCTTTTTCTTTTGATCTGAAAACAGTATTCAATAAAGTTTTCAAATAGTTTTAACTCATGTTTTTCTATGGTCACAAGATAATAATCACATGCTTACATTTTTTTAAGTTCATCATATGCCTGTTTTAGGTAAAAAAAGAAAAAAAATTGATTTTATTTTGGAGGTAAATTTTATGATATTATTAAAAAAAAATTAAAAACGTCCTTCAGGGTAGACATTTTTATATGTTTAGTTTTTTTGGCCTGAAAACAGCAAGAAATGAACATAAAACAATTAAGTAAGTGTGTTTTTCTGTTCTCCTGACCACGGAAATTAATTCTATCGCTCATTTGTTTCAATTGTGTCATAATCCAAAAAATATAAATTGAGAATGTGTTATCGAGTATCGAGCATTCGTCACTTCGTTTTTTTTCACTTAAAGTACACAAAATTTAGTTCACTTTTCCCCCAAGTTCCTTCATAGTTTTTAAATGAAAATAGTTAATTATTACTTACACCTTCCTTCTTTCCACTTTTATGCTTTAGTTAAAATTTTCAATATTTTTGGATTCGCTTGGTTTTTTCTTTGCAACTTAAAGTTTCTCAATCGCATATAATTAATCGTCTAGCGTGACACACCCGCCCCACTCCAAACTTTTCTCAATTATCAGTTCAATATTTTCTACCATGCTTTGCGCCTTTTTTCCAAGAAAAGTTGTTTTATTTGTCTCGCATGCCTTCCTAGTCCAGACGTTTATTTTTTTTTTGCGTCCATATTTGGTTTCAAAGGTAAAGATTAATGAAAATTGCAGCAATTAAGTAAAATTCGAATGATTTCTTAATTTGCGTTAGACGCCTCGGATAGCATTTTTGAAAACAAACTACGAGTCGGGATGAAGAAGAAGCATTAAAACAAGAAAGTGTCTCGCTTTTTTAATCTTCTCAGAGTTTTTTTTTTCTTTTTTCTTTTCTAAATAAAAATAAGTTCAATTAGCATGTCTCGCTTTTCCATTTGAATGACTGAAGTATCAAAATTGTGTAATTAGAATCGCTGAAGCAGCTCAAAGAAAAACAAAAACATTCATACACACACACATATTTTGCTACATAAATTAGAATTTAAGATAATCAGTGTCTGAGCATAATTACAGACGCTACGCGTTAACTTCTTCCTCTGTAAGTAACTCCATAGGAAAATAAATAAATTCATGAATGCCGCCCACTCTCTTCTTCGAGCGTAGCTTTATTGCACGAAAACTTTTTCATCAACAACACAAAAATTGCGCCAATACTGCGGCGGTGAGACTTTTGTTGTGGCAAAAAATTTGGCGGAGGTGCTCGTTCATCTAATTGAAAATTGATGTTATAATTAGAAGGTTTCTCCTCGAAGCTTGGCTATTTTTAATATACCAATAAAAGTATACTTGCGCATGTATTTGATAATAATCATTGTAACAGATTGGCGCTTACGCAATATGATATTGCTTGGCCGAGCTTCTCCTTTGATTTGTGGCGTGCGCCCTAATGTTTTCACACAAAGGGTACTCATTGCTGTCTGATTTCCAAGTAAATCGATTTGAAAAAGAGATTTTCGCCACGTGAAAAATTAAGGCACATATTTGTATGTACGATATAAGATATGAACTACATACTTGCCTCTGTACTGCAGAGAAACGAAAGCTTGTAAAATTATAACTCATAATGAAAAAAGTACAGAACTAACCTGTCTGAGCTCGTTTCTTAAGAAAGTTCATTGGAGAAAACACAAGTACACGGTGACGTCAGTCCATTCTTTCGTGCATTTGTAAAAAAAAAACAAGCTACTATGAAGAAAATCGATGGATAAATAAAGTAGAAATTTTGTATGACAAATGAGCAGCAAAGAATGTTACTCATACGCCATGTACACCCGACTACAGCTCTTTTCTAGTCATATTTCATAAAAAAATTCTTGCGAGTTTCCTAATTATCCATCGATTTTCTTCATTGCCACCTTCGTTTTCTATAAGGGGCAGGATTTCATACAAAATAAAGAAATTTACTAAACAATTTTAATTTTTTTATTTTTCCTCTATTAAAGTTTAAATTTTTTCAACAAAAAAAAAAAAAAAATCTGGTAGGGTTAAATAATTTCCCAGAAACTATCAGGCCTATCCTAAAATGCTCTTCAAAAGTTACTCTACTTAAAATTTTTTGGTTTTTAAATTATGCACTATTCTTTTCCCTTCTTTTAAGAATAAGATACGCATTTCCGCGTTTTCTGCCGAACGCGTAGTTGTTGAGTTGTGTCACCTTTCCTTCGCTTCTCTTCCTCTCCTTGCATATACATGGCGTCTCTTATTCCATCTTCTATATACAATTTTTATTTTCGCTTCGAACTTCCACTTGATTGCATGCCAAGAAAAAACTTTCCCTACAACCTCGTAAAATCACAAAATACAATAAAAGCTTTCGCTAAAATAACAAACAATTCTTCAGAAAGCATTACTAGTACAGCTGGTGAGAGAGAAAAGAGCCATGAGGGGAAAATACTCGTAAACTCGCCACCGAAGTCAAATTCAAATTCAATCACTTACCACAACAATTTCACAATATGGCCAAATAAATACAGCCGGACATTTTAACATTTTTCGTGTCGTTTATTGGCATAAAACCGAAATGAAAATGTGCAGCGAAAAGTACAAAATGACCGCAGAGAATGGAGTGGAGAAATGAAAGTGCCGAGCAAGCCAGCAAGTATATAAAAAGCAACAGAAAAGCAACTGGTCTACAAAAAAACAAAAACGTGGGTGATGTGGAAGATGAAACAGCTGATTAAAATTTGTTGCAGACAAATGGAAAAGAAAAACTTAAATTCATTTGCATTGCCGCAACAAAGGCAACGGGCAAAAGAATAGCGCAAGGAAGGAGAATAACAATGCGAAGTAAATGAGAAGCAAATAGTCAATTCCAGTTGGGGCTGAATTCTGTTGGCAAAAGGCTTACTTGTGATCGAGTAGGGGAAAGGATATGGGACGTAAGGTAACGTAAGGCTGTTTCTTGAGAATGAGCCGCAGTAAAGTTACTTCCTTTGTGGTTGTTGTTATTTCCGACAGGGTGGGTATATGATGTATTTTGGAACGAATTTCCCTCATCCACTGTCAAATTTGGTTTGGAGGAAAACCGGAGGTTTCGGCGTTTTGCAATCTTTAGTGTCATTTTTCGCTACTTCTACAGATAACCAAAATAATAAGAGAAAATTTTCTCCAAAAAATAGGATAATGTCGACTTTTTTTTTTTGTTCTGTTGCATTTTTCTAATCAGGCATATGTAAAATCTGGATATTATGTTGCCTATTCCATGATATGTGTTAATTATTTTTATTACAAGTCAGGAAGCTTTAAAAGGAATTAGTTCAACTTCCTTATCTCTTCCTGAATGTTTATCTTTAAAGGTTTCTTAAAGTCCCGCATTAATGCGAGCTTTTAGTGGCTTTCCGGATATCAGCAGAAAATATCTCGTGTACCCACAAAATTAAATTCTTGCGCTGTTTAATGTGATTATTTTAGCCCTCAAGCAAGAAGTACAGAAGTAACGAAAAACCACTTAAGATTCACCCAAATTCATAAGGCAATAAATAATAAGGAAGCAAAAAATCATGCTGCGCAATTCACCAACACCCTCTAGTAAATCAAAAAATTTGGAAATTCATGACCAAATAGAGACTTCGCACAACACAGTGAAAAAACTTGCCCAGCGAATTGGGAAAAAGAGCAACAACGCAGGGCGCAAAGCAAAACATGCATGGAATTTTTAAAATCATGTCGAATTTAGACATTTTCATTTACAAATGCTTGCTAATATGAGTATGTATGTATGTGTTTCATACGGATATGCAGAGCTCCTATGAGCGTAGCATAAAAATCATTGGCCATAGCTAACTGCATGACTGGCAGGCGGCAGACGGCAGGCAAGCAGTCACTCAAGCGAAATTGAAATGTAGTAGAGGATGTGAGACAGGAAGCCCGCAAGCGAGCCGATTGAATTTTATATAGAAAATGTTCTTGTATTGGCACAAATACTAGTAAATAAACCGTCGCGGTAATGCACGCTTTCGGTTGCTCTTGAGTGAGCAGTTAATACCAAATGTTACCAAAAATGCTGCCAAATACTGAAAATATCCAAAACGCGGTTTACATGCACAAGCAGCAGCAAGATTTGGTGGCATATGCCCCCAAGTGGCACTTAAGTACATGTAGCGATTTTAATAGGCAGCAGCTAAACGCCAAAAAATTCACAAGGCATATATTTATTTGTTATATTTTTTTCTATAGTTCGTTTTAGCCGACTTCAAAAAATGTGGAGGTTATCAATTCGTCTGAATATTTGTTTTTTTTTTTACATAAGTTATCAGTTAGCTTTGAGCCACGTTTGTGAATCATTTTGGATAATTCCATTTTTCTGAAGATTGCCAACTGTTTGAAAATTGTAATTTGATTTAATTGATAAATTTTGCAATATGGGTATCAAACTAAAGAGGTTCACGAAAGTTTACTGTCGAAAATATTTTTTTGTAGCGGGTTGCTACCTATTTGAAAAATTGTATTCAATTAAATTGATAAGATAATAAAATTTCCATTATTAAATACCTTCGAAAATTTATAAACTAACAACCACATTCATAAAAATCTAAGTATTTTTTATAAATCGAAAAATTGTTTGCAAAGCTCACTTCATACAGCTCAACAAACTTATTTTATTTTTTATGAATGAAGCCATAAGAGTTTTGTGAGGGATACCAGCACAAAAATACTTTTAAGACGCAGTGAAGCACGGCGGATATTTGCTAGTATCTATAAAAAAACTCACACTGAAGTTTGTGGTTTTATATTTACCTTTTCCATGATTAAAACGTCAAGATGATTTTTGTCGTTATGATTTCTAATGTTGCAATAAAAAATAATCGCAATAGTTGGAAATTTTTTCAGATTACATCGACTAAAAATGATTGAAGAAATAAAAAACCCATAAATTGTGATTTTTAAATGATCTAAAAATAAGAAGCCATCCCTAGCGCGAAGCACATTTGGTGTATGGAGCTTTTCGCATCCATCCATAATACCAAAGAATCAGCCAAGCAGAGCAAAATTCTAACCAAAGCATACTCTCATCCAACATATATTAAGGGGTTAGAGTCGATAAACATACTCCTGAATACACACCCCACGGTATGTAGAATCAACGAATTCGACCACACGGCTCTAAGCACACTATCACTGATAATATTTTAGAGGAGTTTCTGGAGATATAAAGAATAAAATGTACTATTTTCAGTTTTTCCCGCTAAGCCGGAAAAAGGTTGAATTCATACTTATTCCTAAAGTGGAGAAACATGTCAACTAAGACCGCCCAATCCGAAGGAGGGGAAGGCCAGATGTCTACATCTCAAATGGAGAATGCAGAATTTGTTTCGCTTGTGGTCTTGAATAATTTAATTGCGAAAGTAGGGAGGGTACTCTCAAGGAATTGGATTCCTGTGCTAAAAAATGTGCTATTGGCCTCAAGGAACAAGACTAAGCGTAAATTCAAGGAAACAAAACCAGATCTCTAAATCAGGGTCAATTATATTTTAAGTCTTCTGGATGCCAAATTAATTTAGACGCTAAAAATTTTAGACGGAGCAAGAAATAGCGTTCTACGTAGCCAAAATAATGCTAAACAACGCACCGATATTGAAGTGATATTGAAGGACCGTATACTGTAAAGCACACGGCTATAGTCCAACCCATACTCTCATATGACGTGCTGGTATGGCTGATAGCTCTTGCTAAGAATGAAGTTATGCAAAAAATTCCGGAATTCAAGGCTGCAATAACATCCTTTCCAGAAGAAATCTCTGAACGTTTTCTTTGATTTACATCAGATAGATCTTATTAACGAAAATTCAGAGTACCAGTGCACAATGCCATCCAAAATAGACTCCCTTCTGTTATAAAACCGCTATCGCTACCGACAATAAAATACCCAAGCCTAAACCGCTGGGATTGTAACCGAGAATAGATTCTTGCTTGCGTCTTTAAAGACGGGTCAAAGTTGAAATGCGAAGTCCGTCCAAGCAGTTTCATCGAGCATCTCAATCCAAAGCTATCCTTTTGCCTAGAGGGCTACGCAAACGTTCTCCAGGGGAAAACGGCAAATCAGATGGCAAATGAAGCGCCCTCCTCTTCCTCGGTTGTGTCGCAACATATGGAGAGCTGCAGAGAGGAGTTGGCTCAATTTATGGTCAACTTGTAGTTACCCTTTTATGGCTTTCGCCTTGACCATGCACTTAATTTTTTTCTTGATTTAAGGATTAACCCTATTGCTGAGTATCGGCATTGTCAAATCAAAGTACTTCCAACTCACATAAAGTTGTAGTATCATTATATAAAATATTAAAGGATTTTCCGCAAACACCTAATTAAACACACTCAAGGACCACCAAACATAAATATTTAACAACAGTAATTGGTTAGAATCAAACCACGACCTCTCCACTTTTTTCGCGTATTCATCTTCCTTAAACTCTTTGGATGGAACGAGCTTAAATATATTTTAAATACATCTCAACAACAAAGCAACACTTTCACATATGTGTATGGATAACTCGTTTACATTAAGTCCTTCCCTCGTCGTCTTCAAAAATTTATCTCGAAATTAGCGTCAAATTGCAGCTGAGCTCATTACAAAAACGAAATAAGACGAAAACATATGCAAAATCGACACGTGGAAGCGTTGCGAGCGAACACATTAGCATGTCATGTTCCCCACTCCCCACCGCACCGTAAGCAACTCAGCGACAGACAGCGCGTACTACAAGTAACCCCACGTACTAAGTAAGTAACCCTTCAGCTTCCGTGCGCTAGCTCCGACTACGCTTCGTTGCCTTTTAACAAGCATTCAGCTTAATAATAACAACAACAACAACCCGCTTTATGTGCCCTTTCGACAATCAAATATCAGCAAAAACAAGACAAAGCAGACAGAAATGTGGAATGAAAAGAAATGAATTGTAGGCAGAATCCCCCACCTCATTACGTTGCTCGAGTGGCGAGGCGAGTGAACGTATGGACGGACGGGCAGGGAAGCAGTCAGCCAGTGTGTTTTATGCGTTGGCAATAAACAAGGAAACAAGAAAATTTTATGATCCTTTTCTTTTTTTTGAGTAGAGGGAGGGAAGAGCGTTTGGAGCATGGACAGGGGTAGTATGAACGCACAAAGCATTGGCGCATCAATAAAAACTGTCTAATATACATGTGTGTGTGTGTGTGTGTGTGTGTGTGTGTGTGTCTGTACATTGCCTTATAATGTGTTCTAATTGTTTTGCTTCTTTTAGGCATTGCTGGTAATGCATAGCAGAATATTATAAAAATTTTATTAATTTCGCTGCTCTGATTCATTACGGGGAATGCAAAGTAGAATGCTTCACCGTAGTCAGCTAAAAAATGGATTGAATACCCAAAAATTCTTTGCTACCGTTACTTTCTGTGGAAAAGTCCATCTTACGTACTTATCTAGGCTTTCTACATTAGTTTCTCTTTAAGGCATTCTTTGTTCGCTTCTCTGGATTCTAATTATCCATGCGTTCTCCCTTCGTTCGACGGTGATGCTGCGGATAAGGGCTTACGGCCAATGACGAGCCCATGTTAAAATAATGCCTTCTTGAAGCGAAAGGGTAAGCAATTCCCATCGCCTAATTCGATTCCATTTTAATTTCTGTGTGGTAATCGTTTTTAACTGACAATTTAGTAGTTCATATATGTCAGTTACATTGGCATATGTATGTATGTATGTATGTACATGTGTACTCGTATGTGTGAGCCCTTTTACACGCTGCCTTTTATTTGCCCAGCTATCATCTCCTGCTCTCCATCTACTTTAACCTGTCGGAAAAGTAGTGATGCATTACATGCGTGAAAAAACTATATAATGTATTTCTTATGAGTTCTCGATTATATTACTGCTAACTATGTATATAATCAGCATACTAATGTATTCAAAAAAGTTCCAAAAATGTCATATTAAAACACATTCATTTCTCGATACTAGGCAATGCAAAACTGAATGCCCCACTTTTCTTAGGACATCGCCCTGGTGAAAAAATGCATTTCCAAATGTGAAAAGCGTTGTTTTATTGATTGCTTTTTCGATTACTATACATAAGATTTTCCCACTGGGTAGCTTGCTGGCATGCTTAGCATGCAAATGAAATGGAAAGCGCTCATTTTTATTATTGTTGCCTTTGGATGTTTTTTTTTTGCTTTTGATACTGACTAAAAGCCTGAAGCACTCATCCAAATATGTGTCAGTTAGCGTGGCTTATGCCATCTACATACATACATATATCATATATATTTACGTACATTTGTTTTTTGTTCAATATTACAGCGTACCGGATATTTGCCAATGCTTCTGCTTTTGTTCGCACACACACACACACAAACAAGTGTATGTTAAAATTTGGAAGCACACATCCATACATTCGCATATAGTAGGGTAGATCAGAAAATGTAATTGTGTGACTGAAAGCTCTTTTGTTAGCACATATGTACATTAGAGTGGTCCAAAAATGCATGTGAAAAAGTTAAGTCGGAATTTTTACGCTCTCAACCCCTAGGATTCTTCTATACTGAAAAAATATACCCCTATTGTTTTACTTTGAAATAAAAAAATATTTATAGGTCGCTTTATATAAAAAAATTCAACTTTTCGTAGAAGTGGTATAGAATTTTTAAAAATAAATGTTTCGATCGGAAAAATCTGTTTCTCTGCAGGAGATTCCCAATAATAATACCCAACTGTTTATTTAGCCATTTTTTCATAGTAATAATAATTTATAGGTCTGCCAAAAACCCCCCAAAAATGCAATTGGGGATCAATATATCGTTAGTATTAAAAAATGGTTAAATAAACAATTGGGGGTTACTATCGAAAGTCTGCTGAAGATAGCCTGAGTTTTGCGATCGAAAAATATTGATTTTCACGAATTGTATGCTGTTTCTACGAAATTTTTTTTCCATATCAAATACATGGAAAAATTTGGGTGCTCTAAGCATTTTTAGATTTCAAAACAAAAAAATAGGAGTATACTTAATTCCGCCTTTACTCTTTTTGGGCCACCCTAATGTACACACATGTTTATGTGTTTGAGGATATGTGCACATGTGGTTGCTTATACTTATATTTGAACGTAAATGCCCATTCAAATGACTTTTTACAGTATGTATGTGGGCTTCTTATTAGTTTTCACGCTTTTAGTGTTTCCTCTTTTGTGTTCGTGATATCACTAAAGTTGCTTTTGTTGTTGTTATTTGCTACTTGATGCTAAGTTTCTTGTTTTCATGTTAACAAACACTTAAGACAGCATTTGTGTGAAATTATTACAAAAGCAACAACATAAGCAGCTGCAGACAATTATGCAAACTTATAAAAACACACATACAGACATAGTACATATGTTAGTTTATACATATGTACGCGTGGCCCGGTTAAAGTAATTATGCGTTTGTAGAGGCGCCAATAAAGTGAGAGCTTGTCACAAAAAAAAAAATATATAAATACACAGGAGTTGGCGCGAGAAAACGACTAATTAGAAATATGGAAAGAAAGAGAAATAGCATCATATACTTACAAAAGAAAACTGCAGAACTCTTTGTATTAAAAAAAAACCACTTTACCCCATATATGTAGTCAAACCGTCTCCCCTCTGCGTGCCTTCAAGGCTACCAACCAATCAAGCAACCCCATTGGATGTGCGTAACAGTTAAGTCATTCAAGTGCAAAGCCGAAATTCACTTCGAGAATAACCACTTTGACTAAATACATACATACATACATATAAGTACCTACCTACATATGTATGTATGTATTTGCGTTATCGTTGCAGGTGCGCATTTTTTCGAATCAATCAATTTTCAATTCATGCATTTCAATCAATTTGCTTACAACGCCTGAGATTGCGCAAACACAAAAGCAGCCGAATAACCGCAACAAAAGAGAAAACAGCAAAAGCAACACCAAACAAATCACCACCAAGAGCAGCAAGCCAACCACAAAGCCCGCCAAAGCCACGGCAGAAATCGTAAAAAACCGCACATTTGATTGACTGACGTTAGGCCATACAACTCGTTGCCCGCCCTTGGCGCTTCTTTTTTCATCATTTTCAACACATTTCTATTGCATTTTTAATGCGCGCATAGAAAAATTCTAAATGAATTTGTATGCGGTATGCGAAATGAAAAATGAAAAATACAAAGTACGATTTTAAAAAGGCTAAAAGTAAAAATAGAAAATAGAAAATAAAGTTTCTAAAATGCATTGGAAAATACGCGAAAAATCATGTTGAATTCAAATGAATCAAATAGAATTGTATGGAAATGAATTGAATCGAATTGTATGAAAAGGGAATTGAATTGCATGGAATCGGATTGAATTGGGTTGGATTGGATAGATATGGTGAGTACGCACCTTTTTTTTATGAATTTCATTTTATGTTATTACAGAATGCACACCACATTTATGGACTTGCAGGTGGATGTGTGTGTGTGTGTATATTATATGTAACTATGTGTGTTATGCTACTAGCTTACTGACTAGCTGGCTGAGCGAAATAAATGCATACATATGTAAGTATTTAAGGTGGGTATGTTTTATACAATACGTGCATACATAAATATGTATGTATGTGAGTACTCGTATGCAATGCGATTTCTGAAGAAAAGCGTGAAAACGGCAAGAAAATAAAATAAAAAACATTTGGATTTGAAAGAAAAATATATATTTATATGAAAAAATCATGCACATACATACATATACTTGCATATAAGTAAATATGTAAGTATTTAAAAAAAGTTTATTTTGCAATAATTCACAGGCAATTTGCGCTCGTGTTCAATTCGAAATCAATTTCATAGACATTTGGCGAAAAATATTCTCTAAAATAGCCACTTGCAATTTTATGTTTTCGCTTTAGTTTTGGTTTTAAAGTTGGCAATGCAATTATATAAACATTCTCCAAAATAATGGATTGATGCAAGTAAAAGCTTGAAACAATTTAGTCCAACTCAGTTTCAATAATTCAGTTTAATAAAATTTCATTTAACATGGAAAATGTTACTCATACGCCATGGACACAACTTAGCTTGATTTTTTGCAATACAAATGAAAAAGACTCAAAAGATTTTGTTCCTTGCAAAAGCTTAGAATCCCGTCATCAAGAAAAATAACAATTTTTTCTTTTCTTTTTGTTATTTAGGGCTTTAATATAATTCGTATAATTACGAATACTTTCTTCTTGAAAGCCGCAAACTGATTAAGGAAATTTTGATAAAAGGGAATTTCTTTTACATTTATTGAAAAGTTATTTCATTTTTGCCTCACAGAAGCTGAAAAGCATATCGGAAACTTTTGAGGTGACTCCATCAGTGAAGACGTGATTTACCTTTGCTAAAAGTGAACCACTGCTGACCAGTGACACTCCACCCATTTTCTGTCCATTAGCAACGTTTCAAAAGTATCCCTTGTCGACAACTCGTCAACCATGCAGTTTTGTGCAGTGGCACTCTAATACCCATATATACCTAATTAGAAAACATTCTGCACGGAAGTCCGCCTTCGCTGACTAATCGAGAGCACCAGCAGTGATCTCAGAACCCGAATTGCCGCTTCACCATCTTTAGTAGTAGTAACTTCTGTCTTAAAATTTTTACAGAAATCTGAAAGCCTAATTTGGTGTCAGTAGAGTGCTCATGGCAGATAAGCGTTCGCCAACTAAAAACTCCACCAAGCTTTGGTCCTGCTCAGGGGTTTTCAGAGATGAAATGATCCATGTAATCAGGGTCGAAATCAAAACACTTTCAAAATGTGCGAAACGTAGACGTCATGGACCTTCATTTATTTAAAGGCTCCTGCGCTCCATTTTTAACGAAACATTAATTTCACTGATTTATTTATTTACTGTAAAATTTGGAGATTGGATAATGAAATTGGAAATAGCGCATACCGACTGATACGTCAAAATTATAAGGTTTTCAAAAGCTAACCAGGTTCTTTTCTGTACATATATTTGACGTTTGGATCGAGGTTGGATACAACAGAATTAAACCTTTCAATGGTTGGTAAATCACCATTTTTGCCTGTCAACTGTGTATGCAGGTCTACGTTTTTTTCATGAAAAAAAACGCTTATACTAAACTTTTGGATTGGGAACTTCCGGTACGTGTTTGTATACTATCACAGCAAAAATAAAGATATCCATCGAAATTTCAAAATAAAACATAATTTTAGGGGTCGCTACCAGGGTTTAAAAAGAAAAATAAATTTTTTTCAAGTCTAGATTTTGTAGAATTTTTGCGATACAAAAAAAAAATTTTATATATACTATGTTGATATTTTAGGAAACACCCTAATATCTATGCCTTACCACTGAGTTTAATATCCATTATATGTATACATATTTAGATACACATACATATATTCATGTATATTTAATTTTCCAATTTTTTCTTATATGTACAACATTTTCAGTAATACCCTAACTTTAACCCGTTCATTTCTCCATTTTACTTGTAAATGGCGGGGCAACAGCACTTAAAGATAAATTTGGATTGATATGACACTTAACTCAGTTGTAGTTTAAATTTTTCTTCAAAATTAATTATTGCGTTTATATTATTTTTTTTTACCTTTTATAATTTTAGAGCCTAAGTAAAAGAAATGTCACTCAAAAAATATTTTGTTGATTACTGCAGCCTAGCCATTGAATGGCTTAACTTTTTATCTTCCCTCTGTCCTCCTTTCTTGACCCACATCTCCATACTACCATCTAATTGAATCACAAACAAATTTGATCTCTCTTTTTCAAAATTATTTGAATACCAAGAGTGCATGCACTCGCCTCTTCTACAGCCATTCAATGTGCATTCCACTGCACTTCCATTCGAGTTGTTTCAGAAGCACTTTCACTTAGCTGAATGCTACATAAAGTAGCTGCTAACTTAATTTACAATGAGTCTAAGTGAATAGCTGGTAGCTGGCTGGTTAACTGCAAAAGTCATAAAACAACAACAAATAAGAGAGTACTAAAAGAATGCCAAAAACAAAAAAAAACAAGAATGACGAAGCGAAAAAAGAGTAAAGGGAAACACAAAGAATAGGAGTAGAAAGGAATGTGCACGCGAGCAAAGTAAGCAGAAGTTATAAAATCCCTTTTACAAAAGTTTTTAACAAAAGTTTGAACGCAAAATAGAAAAAGAATAAATGAAAAACAAACAACATGTAGCGCACATACGTACGAACTCTGTGTATGTAAGTGTACTAAGGTCTGTATCAATATGCCTGTATGCATCGTATGGCTACTCGCAATAGCACAACAACTATGCGAAAACCTGCATTATGAACTGCATGCCACCAGCAAGGCATTGCACTGCAGCAGCTTATGGCGGCGGCACATACGAATTTATAGCTACTCGATAAGTGCGTTTCTCAATATGTATTTGAGTGTCTTTACATTGGTATGCGTGTGAGATTTGTTTATGTGTGCAAATACGCCGTACTGCATATGTACATATGTATGTATATATATATGAGTTTGTATGCTGAAGTTTCTTGTACACACTTAGTATTTACTATTTGAAAGCATCTCTGCCGAAAAGTACTAAAAATGGAAGGTTAAATTGCTTGTGTGCTTACAGCAGCTGCAATTGCGGAGACTACCCAGCCGGAAAATTCAGTGACTTCTGAATATGCAATTATTGCCGCGCATATTAAAACATCCAGTAAAACAATGTTGAGCATAATGTTTGGAAATTACAAAGAAAGTTTAAAAAGAGGTTAAAGCTTTAGACTTTTGTACAATGCTTTGGTCCCATCGAAGACCAGCTGCTTTTTAGTAAGTTTCTCATACCGATGGAACTTTAATAATCAATCTTAAATTTGTAATTAATAAATTACTTGTTGCATCCTCATGTTTCCTATATTTATAAATTTTACTATGCACATAAATATTTACGTACATTCATTTACAACCTAGTGAGGCCTCTTGAAGTGTACCACGAAATGACCGATTTCAAAAAAAAAATAATAATATCATAGTAAACTACTTATAATTCTTTTGGTGGCATACAAATATTTAAAAAAAATTCTTGTATGAATTCGCTATAGTCAGTGAGAAAAAAAAAATCATTTCTCCTAACTGCTTCTACCAAAACTTTATTTCTTAACAACTAATCTTTTTTAGTTATTAAATTATGCAGAAATTGAATATACTGAAAAAATGGTTTTCCCTATCGTTAGCTTGGCAAATATGCCTATTTTTGGATTTTTTTTTTCAAATATTTACCAGCATAAGGTTCATAGCTACTTAACAAAGATATAGTTTTTTTTCAAAAAATCCGTGACTTAGCGAAATTTTCGTAGTACACTTCACGTGGCCTTACTCAACAGTGTATTTATGTCCACAAGTTTGCTCGAATTTATATGCATTCGCTTGTCTGAAAAAGTTATTCTGTTGTGCAAACAGCTAACAGTAACTATTTTCCAAGATCTCGAACGACTAGAGAAAAACTTTTACGCTTACAATAATTTTGGTGAGTGCTCCTCTTTTCTGCTTCTTACAAAAGAAATATATTTTTCGATGCTTCTTCTCTCTGCGCCTTTGAACTGTAACTACAAATAAGTACTTTGCTGGTTTGCCGTCAGCTTTTTTGACTTTTCTTGCCTCCTGGTGGCATTTTCATATTTATACGTACTTACATGGTTAGTATGTGTGCGGATAAGTATATATTAGGGTAGGCCCATTCTTCTTCACTATGCTGGTATAGCATGGGATTAACTTACGTGAAATTCTAAGAAAATTTTCCGATGAAACTATAGCTCTAAAATCAATTTAGAGCTTACTAAATTTGTTTTTCCTTAAGTTTGCTTTTGCTGTGGCGTCTCAAGGAAGTTTTTGTATTTTTTATAAAAACATTCTATAAGGACTTCTTCGGTATGAGTGAAAAATGTCCACATTTTTTTACGTTTCAACAGAATTTTTTTTTTCTTTGAAATTATTTTTTTTACACCACAATAATTCAAAAGCAGAATTAAAATGTTTTACAAGCTTTTATTTAATTTGCTATGTATGTATATTTATTTGACTCGAATCTCGCAATCACGTTGTAAGCAACTTCTCCACTCCTACTTGCGGATGTTTTAAGAAAACGATAAGTTCAGAAATGGATTTCTCTAGCAATTTTTCTTAAACATTTTAACACTTCTCTACGACACTTCAACAAAGTAAAATGTTGCTAAGGAAAGAATCTATTTTCGCAATTTGGCAAGCTCGAAATAGATGCTAAACCTATGGTTTCTTGAGCGAACCCTCTTAGAATTTCTCGTCGAATACTCCTACATGCTACCCGCATAGCCGAAAAAATCCTCCATACAAAATCCACCCGCCCTAATGTTTTCTGCAATGTGCGCGCATTTGACGTTTATTTGACACACAAGCAAATGCATTCACGCGTTGTCTGTCGTTGTGGTTGGCGAACTGCAATAAGTGGTTTTCTTCTTCCATTACTCTTGTTATAAATTTGTTGGTTTTTATGCAATTTTCTTGGTAAAGTTTTAATGCAGTTTTGGATGCAAAATATACTTTGTTTCAGGATTTTTGAAACAACAAAAAGAATTTGCTAGCCACGTCCAAGCAGATTTATTAGAATTTCAAAGAGTGTCATAGAAATGTGTATACAAATTAAAACTTATTTTTATTTATTACATTTTTAGTAGGCTGATGCCATCAATTCGTTCGTCGCTGTGACAATCGCATCTTTGGCTTGCATCTTCATTTGCCTCGTCAAAGTTGAATTAAGCTGCATGGCTCGCGCATATATGAATGATATGGCTTACAGTGTAAACATTGATGGAAATTTCAATGCCTGGCCACATCGTACAAATATGAACAAAATTCTTGAATTCTTACTAAGGTCATTGACTCGGTTGTTCCAAATCGATTTCCACCGGGTTTTTTGGTGGTTTTTTCTTAATCTTGATTTTTCGAGTATCGAAGAAACTTGACTTTTCATCCAACAAACTGATTTTTTTTTTTTGCATCAACACAAATCTTGACCTCTCTAAAAAAGTTTTCAGTTATATTAGAATTATATGCCAGGTCATATTTAAGAGTCAACAGTATATCATATCTGGTTTCAATAAATGAATTTTTAGCACTTAAACGTTCTCCAGTTGTTTCGCCGAGCTTCTCCTCCGCTTCCTCCGTATTTTGCTGCTTGATATTGTTATACAAATGGAGATATATAAACTTTTACTCCCCCTCCGAAGAAGCGTTTTTTTGTCATAAGTATACATGGAGCTTTTACTATTGTTTGTCGGGGGTTGACCGCTATTTCAAAAC